>NW_024542865.1:3977857-4663214 GCF_018151105.1 Drosophila obscura | reverse complement strand
AGACCTGGCCGACCCGACCCGACCCGACCGCCGTACAACCAAACAACCACCCATTTGGGCAAAAATAGGAAACAGAATGCCGCGACAGCGTCAATCCGTTGCGTGTGCCGTCGTCTGCGCTTTGTGTGCGGTGCATCCCGTGTACCTGACGCGCGCGTGTAACCGCCAATTTAACAGGGAAACAGGCGGCACAGCAAGAGAGTCTCGTCTCGCCGTAAACGTAAAGCGTCGCGTTGCCGTTGCCGTTGCCACTCCATGAAGTGTCTCTCTCGGCAGAGAGCCGAACGACCAAAATGTATGTGGGCCACAGAGCGAGCGAGAAAGAGAGAGAGAGAGGAATGACTGAGCAGAGCGAGCAGCCTCGCAATGGAGTGCAGGGTTGTCAAGTGCTCAATTGTTTGGCATACACAGAATACGTTTAAAGAAATGCTCAAAACTGAAAAAAATGGCTTAAGAATAATAAACAAAAAAAAATATATTTTGTAATTTTTGTAGAATATTTTCTTTTAAATTTCAAAAAGAAATACCTGTGCTCAGGGTAACTGCAAAAGTAACAGCAGCAAATATTTCTCTTGGAAAACAATAACAACCGTTTCGCTAATGAATTATTCTCCACTTTTGCTGGATATGATTTGACAACCCAGAGATACAAATTCCTTGGCTCTGTTGCTCACTCGCTCACTCCCACGCACACACACACACACACACAGTAGAAACTGTTATAATTTAGTTGTCTCTCTCGCTCTCTCTCCGTCCTTCTCGAACGCTCTCTGGCTTCTGTAAGCTTTACAGTTTCCATTAGAAGTAAGCTGGCTGCTCTTCTGATAATAATAAAATAATACCCGAACCGTAATATTAAACTCTTTAAATTCTGGTGTCCACTTTGGGACTAATCCGTGTAGAGTGGCTGGCATACACCCGATATTCTCAGATATTCACCTACACGCGGTTTATGAGCAAAATTTGCACAAATTTTGTTGTATGACGCGTATGCCAAGTGCTGGGTGCCGAGAAAAGGCGAGCAGGCAAACCATCAGCGCCGGAATGCCCCCCAGGCCCCGCAGTCACACGGATAACGAGTAAATGAAATCAGCAATAGCAACAGCAACAAGCAGGACAAAAAAGAGATAAGCAAACGCAAAGAAGAGAATACAAAAAAAAAAAAAAAAACTGCAAAACCAACAAAGTTCTCTGCAAATTTGTTGGTATTAATTCCAAAGCAAATCGTGTGAGAGAGAAAGAGAGCAAGAGAGATATGTATGAAACACCGAAACGAATACAATGCGAATATATTACGAATAATTGTATAAATCATGTTAATTGGCTTGCCAAAAAAAGAAATATATTTACATATGTATGTTCATATGTATAAGGCACATTTGTCAACATTTGATGGTGCCACAAGCAGTCTCGTTTCCATTCCATAAATCATATGGCAAAAACAAATACAGTGTTCACTCGTTAGATTTATAGATAAGATCAAAATATAAATATCCCTTGTTTTATTTTAATTTTATTGTACAATTGTAAGTACATTAAGGTTAATAAAATAAAATACTGAAGCCAACGATTTTTTATTGCTCGTACATTTCAGACAATTTCCACTGTACCGTTTCCCACCTCATATTAAGCTTGTCGCCGCCGTCAAGCAAATTAGCGCCCCCCAGCGGCCAGTAAAAACAATAAACAACCGCAATACCTCACACGTTCTCGCACACACACTCTCTCGCTCGCTCGCTCGCTCGCTCGCTCGTTTGCTCTCTTTCGTTGACAACGCGCGCCCGCTCATTCACTCTGTGGTGCTAGGCAATCTTTTAAGTATGGGATGTGTTTAGAGTGGATAAGGGGGAGGTGGCGGGGGCCACTAAGTTTTTGTTAAAGTTAGCTGCGGTTGGGGCCTCCTTTAGCTCCGTGCAATTTCATACGGAATCGGTATTTAAAGAGAAGAACAAACCCCAGCAAAATATAATACTAAATGCGGCAACCCAATGTTTTCGCTGCAATGACGCTGCAGTCTACAGAAAGTAACAGGCGCCCATAATATGAAAAACCAAGCGGCTTACAAACAAACAAAAATAGTCGCTCACAAAACCAGCGAGTGTGTGGATTGACGAGCAAAATACAATGAGGCGATAGGGAGAGCGAGAGACTAGGGAGTAACAGAGCGAGAGTAAAGCTCTCTCTCTATCTCTCACTCTGGCGCGCATGTGTGGTTGCTGTTGTTGTTGTTAAGAGAGACAGAGAGATAGAGAGAGAGGCTGAATTTGTTGTTTATTGAATGTAAATTTGATTCGAGTTTTTTTTTTTTTTTTTCCTTTTCCTTTTGTGGGGATTTTTCATGCTCACCGATTTTCCGCCGACAATGCAAGTGCGATGCAAGAGGCCCAAATCGCTGGCGTTCCTTTTGGTGCGCATTTTTCACCCGAACCGACAACTGCTCTGCTGCTTCTTCTTTATTGCTGTTTCTACTGATGCTTCTTCTTCGTCATATGCTGCTCCTCTTCCCGCTTCTTCTTCCACTTCCACTTCACTTATGTTTTTGTAATCACTCACCGCACTCGCACTCGCACTCGCATAGCAACATAGCACAAGTGTTTGCGTGTGTGCGTCTGTGTGTGTGTGTGTTTTGATAGAAGAAACAGGCGGCGCTCGCTCGCCTCGCTCCCGAAAGTAGCGTTAATTTTTCATATGTTTTTACTGCTTTGTTTTTGTTTTTTACTTTTCCTTTGTTTTTTTGTTTTTGTTTTTTTTTTGCATACGATTGTGTGTGTGTTTGGGGCAGGGGGCAGGGGGAAACAAAAAGTGATGATGCCGCAAAGACGGGGGGACGGACCAGCTGCTGGCTTATGCTTCGAAATGCGCGCCGCACCAGATGAAAACCATCACTTCCGGAGGCGCTTCAAGTACTGAGGAATGTAGTAAATACATGAAAGACTGTTCGTGTGTGTTAGTGCGCTCGTCTGTCTCTGTATGTGTGCGCGCGTGTGTGTGTGTGTGTGTGTGCAGGCGCAGAGCAGCAACAGCGCTGCCTGCGTTGAGGCTGGTCGAAAAGCAGCAATAGAAAGAAGGAAAGCAGCAGCGCAAAAAAAAAAGCACACACACACACACACAGGGAGAGAGACACACACACACACAACAGACAGACGACAGAAAGAGAGGGCAAACAGAGAGACAGACAGCGAACAAACGACACAGCGCCACGCAAAATAGTTTACCAAAGACGGGGCGGGCAGGGGGAGGGGGTAGAGTGGGTAGGTGGGCAGGCGAGGACTCTAAAGAGTAACCAAAGGCGATACACGCGAGAGGGCAAAGCGACTTGTGGGTGGGTGGTGCGGTGCGGCGTAGAGGACCTAACGAGAGAGGGAAAGGACTTTGACAACCGTCTTGGACGGCGAGACTCTGACTCTGACTCTGGTCTCGTTATGTTTTAATACCCGTTCCACTTTTCGTTTCCTTTTTTCTTTTTTTTTTTACGCTGCGAAAATCAGGTTCCAATGTGTGGAAAATTCTACGTTACATAAATACATACATATCTACTTTACATGCGTATAATACACACATACACACACACATATGTATATGTATGCATGTATTTTACAGCAAGCCCTGAGCTTTCCTCTAGCCGCACTTCAGCAGACAATGGTTCCACTGAAACTGAGCAAGGATCCATAGTCCATTCAAAGTAGATAAATGGATAGATAGGAGGAACTTTAAGAACTGTCCAGAATATCGCATTGCTTCTTCGCAAAAATATGATTGATTTAAAGATAGATATCTATTTTTTCCAGGAGATTTTTCCATGAGCAATGAGCAAGAGCAATGAGCAGTTGGCACTTTAAACCAAAAACAAACAAGCAAAAAAAAAACAAATATAAATTAAGTTTTCAAGTGTGGCTCATTTTCGTTTTTGTTGTACAAAGCACTCAGCACTCTTAACGCTTTTTGCTGCTCCCTCTATACCCATCTTCTTGGCATCTTCAACTGGTTCTCTCGTCTAGACCCCAGACTCCAGACTCCAAGCAGAACCAGCTCTGACACAGTTAGGAGAGCAACAAAAACGTTGAAAAGCCAACAAATCCCAGTTGAGCCCTGTTGGGGTTGTATGTGGCATGTTGCAAGCTAAAATGTTCGATGTTGCAAGCAAACTGAGCGGCCGCTCTCAGCACATAATAAGTCTCTGGATTGGAAATCGTTTTATTTTTTTTATTCTTTTTTGGTCCATAGATTAAACGTTGCTCAATCATGATTTAATGATGAAAATTTATGGATTAAAACACTGTTATCATGTCAGATGTAAAATGGAAATTTCCTCGACTATAATTTTTTTTGTTTTAATATAAATAATAATAAAATAAAAATATATATAAAATATAAATAATTATATTAATATAATAAATATCTTTTTAAGAGTTTTTTTTTAGTGTCCAAAGTTACAAAAATAAAATTATATTTAAGATTAATTTATGTGAATTTCTTTTTTTTTTTTTGCCAAAAATGAAGAAATTTTATCAATTAAATTTTCACTCCAAATGTGACCCAACGGTTCCTAAGCAAAGTGTCCGTTTGCTTGGGGGTAATTTTGATAGCCTTCGATGGCTGCTAATCACCAGCTAAGACAATATCTTGGTGGACAATAAGGCTTCCAAGAGCTCTCTGTCTCTCTCTCTCCCGTTTCCACTTGTTGCACATGCCACAACATTCAATCATTTATCTATAGAGAGACAAAGCACACAGACACAACCACACCACAACTACTCCCTCCACTTGTACGGGGGAAAGACTTATACTAAATGCACACTCTTATACTTAAACCTTATACTTATACTTATTGTGTGTGTGTGTGTGTGTGTGTGTCGTCAAGTCAAGTCAAGTCAAGTAAAAGTAATTTTCTTTTGTTCTTCATTCTGTTGGCAATTAATATTTACCAGTAGATTTCGGAGCATCATCATGCTCTGCTCCTCTCTCTCTTTTCTCACTCGTACTCGTTCGCTCTCTCTCTCTTTTTGTTGAATGCCTTAAAGCATTTGCTAAGCAGTCCAGCAATCCTTGAGGGCTTGACTTGGCCTTGCTTCTGGGGCTTCTCTGGGTCTCCCAAGTTTGAGGTTGCTTTTCGTTTACCCTTGCCGCGAGAGGAGAGATGAGACGAGTGAGAGGAGGGGCTGGGCTGGCTGGACACAACAACCGAATACTACGAGCAACGGAATCAAACTTTAAGTGGCATATTTTGGCCATTGGGAAACGCGGCTGCTGGGCTTGCTGGGGCTGCTGGGCTTGCTGGATGGGGTGCACGACTAGAAAGAGATGCTATGAGTATGTGTGGTGTGCCAGAAAGAGATGGGCACACACACGCCCCCAGAGAAACAGAGACAAAGTCAGAGAGAAAGAGAGACACAGAGACACAGAGAGAGGGAGAGAGAGGGAGCGAGAGAGAGGCTGCATGGAGTCGGTCGCTGGCTGAGTTATGGACAAAATAGAATCAGCACAAAATTGTTGGCTCGTGACAACGAGCGTCGACGACGAGGACGAGGACGACGAGGCGACCTCACAGCGACCCCGAAAGCCACCGACGAGGACCGTTGGACGTGGACGAAGCGCAGCCAACGAATTGGTGCGATGCACTGCGGGTGGTGGGGGGGTGGCAGTCCGGTACGATACGTTCTTCTGCCTCTACATTTTTCGGCTTGATGTACATTTAATAAACGCAGGACACAACACACTCACACGCACACACACACTGGAGGAATATTGGAAAGAGCCTACAGGATGTGTGGCACGTTGATGGGGTGTTGATGCAGCAGCCACAGCTGACAATGCAATCCCAGCCAGCCAGCCAGCCAGCAAGAGGGAAAGAGAAATAAGTAGAGAAAAGAGGTAGCAACCAGAAAGAGGGGCCCCGCAGAGAAAGCGAGCGAGCGAGGGAGAGAGATAGTGAAGTGGAGTGCCCTGTCCTGCGTGATATGCAAATGAAGAAAAATTAATAAGAAAAAAAAAACAGGAAGGCAGGGTGCTAATGAAGTGTGGAAACGTGTGAAAGATGATTAAAGGCAAGCTGGCAGAGAACTTAGCACAAAGCACAGATAGACACACACACAATTATACCATAGAAATCACAAGTGCTGGGCCCCTGATCAGAACTCCTTGCCAAACAAATGATAGCTAAAAAGGGCACTTGGCTCCTGGTGCAAGTCCCCCATTGGCTTTGTCGGTAGAAATGGAATTACGGAATTACTGAAATAGGCCCAAAGAAACAATAGACAGCACACAGCAACGGGAGGAGGTGCACCAGTGCCGGAGCCGATAAGTAGGCTATGGAAATTTTCAATTATCGTTGCACACACAAAAGAGAAGCTTAGAGAGCATAGGAAGAATGGAGTGTTGAGAGTTGAGAGGAGAGATACGGGCAGAGAGAGAGAGAGCTATGAATGTGTGTGTGTGTGTGTTGATGGAAGGAAGGAGACCCTTTAACGAGACACTGCACTTAATGCAACTGGAAAATCAAATAAAGAATAAAAAATGCATAGGGAAAATACAAGCGAATGAAAAATACTTTGAGCAGCTGCTGAGCTCTATCGATCCACAGATCTATGATCTTTGATTGAAAACTTCTATTCAAATGGAGTAAAATTCTCTTAGCTATAAGTTTCGATAAATGTTAGATATTGGCATATTGTATAGCATATTGCTATTCCATGTATGCATCTAATAAAACTCTGCAACAATTGCTTTGGTTATTTGGTCGACTACGTGCCGACGCGTCATGCGGCGGTGGCCCTCGGCTTTGGCTTTGGATTGCGGTCGCACACTCACATGCATCCATTTTGTATTATTTGTATTACCCCTCACCTAGGCACTAACAGCATTCAACAACAATTATTTACGCGTAGTAGAAACACTTTCAACTCGCCATAATAAATCATAAATCGATTATCACGTTTATTATTTAAATACCGCCTCGAACTGCCACTTATCTAAATCTAATATATATGTACATATATGTACTGTACATCATGTATTTGCCATCAATCATTAAAGTTGTCATCTTCAAAGTCATGCAAACAATATCTGGAATCTTTAAACTTGAATCTTGAACTGTTATGCAATCGACTGCCCCTTGGCCCATACATACATATATGTATGTATGTATCTGTAGCCTATGTACCAGACGATTGCATCTTTACCTCCTTCTCTACCTCTTTCTGTGTGGCATCGGGTAATAGCTCACGTAAACATGGGGGTATGCCCATCACATACATAATCACTCAATACCCGGCCATCACTCACTTGCAGTTGCACTGAGAGTTAGGTAAGTTCTCCCATCCTCTGTATTCCGCCTAAATCCTTCCTTCCTTCCTTCAGGTGCTCTCTTCCCCCCTCTTCCGCACCGAAAATCAAGTTAAATCTCTCCATTGTTTTCCAGTCAAGGATTTTGGGAGTGTGAGTCAAAAGTCCTGCGCTGAGTTGGAATGAGTGTGCGACTGAGATCCTTTCGGGCAGCAGAAGGCAGCAGTAGGGGGTTGGTTTAATGGCCTTTCCATAGGAGCACCCAAAAGTGCCACAGTGCACAGTGCCGGCTAATAAGTGAAGTATCCATAATTGTTTGATGGCCGTCATCCTTCCTCACACAGAGAGACAGAGACGGAGAGAGAGAGACAGAGACAGAGTCAGAGTGGGTGAGAGAACACAGAAGAGAGTGCACTTTGCAGTGTGCGATGGGGTGGGGTGGGGTGGGGTGGTGGTGTGTATGGTGTTTAGGTAGGCGTGGCACGTGTCCTAACATTTTGCTAACCAAAAATCATAATTCAGAGCCCCACACACACACACACACGAAGAAGACGAAGGCAGAAGGATTGTTGTGGCAACCCGAAATGGAACATTTTGGAATTGGACAATGTTCTCCTATACACACACACACACACACACACACACACGCAGACACACACATGTGTTTGTGTGTGTGTGGATTGGGATGCGTGACTTGCATAAGTGCAGGATGCGCGCGCGCTGCACTCACACACACACACACACACACACAGAGCCACAGTCACAGCCACACAGGAACCCAGTGGGAACCTCAAGGAGCTCTCCTGCCTTTGCAGCCCTCGCGCGTCCACAAAGAGGGGCCCCCTCAATCAGGGGCGCGCGCTGGCTGGGGCCTGCTGCCCCCTTTCGTAAATCGTGGAAAATATTCGGCAGTCAGGCAGGGCAGGGCAGGCAGCCGCCAAACCATTAACACGATGTGGGGCGGCGGCCATGACGACAACGACGACGAAAGAGCGAGAGAGAGAGTGAGAAATGCTTCGGTACTAATTTTTTTTTTTCTTTTTTCTTTTTTTTTTTTAATAACGAAGTCTCTCTAGGGGGGTGGGGGGAGAGTTCCGACTACCATTGACTATATATATATACCATATTGATATATGGTATATGGGAAATATTTCCATATATATATATATGCACGTACATATGTATGTATATTCCACATGCATGAAAAAAAAAAAAAAATTGCCACAGACTGGGTTTCTGTTTCTACTTCCGCTGGTTCTTGGGCTCCTTGGGGGTCTTATGAAAAGAGGGTGAACGGATTTTGGCAGCTAACCGAAAAATGCAATAGAAGAGAGACAGAAAGACAGTGAGAGAGAGCGATAGAGAGACAGATAGTTATATGGGGAAGGAGTGAACTAGAAAACTTGCAAGAAAATTATAGAAACTGAAAGTCAATTTTGAAGACCTCAAAGATTAAAGATTGTGGCAAGAAAAGAAAACGAACGCTGCAACGCTGCAGATGGGAAACCAAAATTTTAAAGTTGTTTACAAAGCAAATATCAAATTGCAATAAATAAAAGGTCTCGAAAAATGACAACAAAATGCAAATAAAATCCAATGAAATTTCCCATTTAAATGTGTGTGTTTTTTGTTGCGGCATCAAAAAATAGTTTAGCACTTCCATTTGCTGATAATTTCTTGAATTATTCTGTGTAAGTAAATATTTCTGACATTTAATTCATTCAATTTAATTGCCATACAATTTGGGCATTTATTTTAATTGAATGCCAATTTACGTTTGGAAAGCCAACACGGAAATTATTAAACATAATACGATAATACCGAACAGAACCGAACCCATAGATTGATGGAAGGTGTTCAACTGGAAAAGGTTAATTGTAAGCCTGAGAATTTGAGCTGCACATGAAATTGCGGCTTGGGTTGGCGTTGGGGTTGGGGTTTGTGTTTGTGCAAATAGCTTTCAAGTATTGTATTTCTCATTGTTATCATTATTTACTTGCCGGCCCAAAAAGGGCAAAAATTTAATAGTATTTGAGGGCAGGGAATTCCTGCTGTAGAATCTCTTGTTTATTTAGCTTATGCTTTTTTTTTTATTAATTTAAGAGACACCACTTTCACATGCTCTTATTATTTATTATTTATCCTATTCCCAATTTGACTTAATTTCTTGTCCCTACTTTAATCAAGTTTTTTCCCAAATATCTTGTCAATTAGGGGTATGTTGGAATGAGCTTAAGATTTATGTATGTAAACTTCTAAAAACGAAGCTAGACTTTGGCATGGGTTGCTGCATGGTGGTTGTGCTGCCACAAATCAAAGTGTAACGCGGGGTTGCTTCAGCGCGAAGCCTTAATCATCATCATCTGCATATGCATCCGCATTTCCAGAGAGAGAGAGAGAGAGAGAGAGAGAGAGAGAGAGAGAGAAAGAGAGAGAGAGAGAGAGAGCGAAGAATGGTATGTGGTTTATAAGAGGGAATGAAGGCGAGTAGTGTGTGTGTGTGTGAGCAATTTTGGGCAATGGACACGACAACCATTGTTAGCCCTGTGTTGGTGTAGCATTACAAGTTGTTGTAGTTGTTGTGGAAACTTCTATTGGTGTAGTTTTGGTTGTTATTGCCTGGTTTAGTATTGTTTAATGCTGAAGCATTTTTTTTGTCTTTAGCTGTTGTTGAAGTTTTAGTTGTTGCTGTTGGTGAAGCATTTTTCAGCTGTTATTGGACCTGTTTTATTGTAGCTGTGCTGGTGATATTGTTGAAGCTGTCATTGGTGTTTGTTGATGTCCATAGCTGTTGTATTTTTTGTTCCTAGTAGTTGTTGTTGTTGTTGGTGTAGTATTTTCGCCTTTAATTTTTGTTGTTGTGCTAGTTTTTGGTTTTTTTTTTTTTTTTTTTTGGTGTAGTGCGTTGTTTGCTTTATGTGTATGTACATATATCCGTTAGCAATGTAAGTATATGTACATATCTGTTGTTTGTTGCTGCAGTTGCAAGCAGCAGCATTTTCGGCAGCCACTGCGTAAGCCACCCCTTTCCTGGAAAATGGGGGGGGGGGAAACTAAACTAAACTACAGCAACAAAACATTTTGCTAAATACACACTGGAAATGGCAGCACCAGGAGCTAGAGCTACCCCTCTCACTCGCGCTCCCGCTGTGGCTGCCATCTCTGCTGCTGCTGTTGCTGCTGCATGTTGCACATTGGAAAACCTAAGCCCCGGACGCCACATCACACAATCGCCAACAGGCGAACAGGAATTGTAGGAGGTGTGGCAGCAGAGGGTCAAGGGAAAATGCATTCGCAGCGTTTTTTTTTTTTTTTTCTTCTTGTTCTCTTGCGCCGCTTTTCCGCTCAGTTTTTCTCGCCCATTTTCCCGGGGCCTCCAGCCTCAGTAGCAGAGCCCGGTAAAGCCAAACGAAATGACAACAGCAATAACAACTGCGATTGGGCGAAATTTTCGCGAATTTTTGTTCACAGAACAGGGAAACGAAAAGCAGTCGAGGGATACAGATACAAAAAAAGAAGGAGATAGATTTGAAAGAAAGGGCTAACCAAAAGGGAAACCAATAGGGTAACCGAAAAATTGTTCCGAAAGGCAATAGAAAAATAAATAAAGCTGCGAGGAAATACAAGCAAATGGAACACAAAAGTCAATACTGGTAGATAGCCATGGAGTGTCGAAAAAGTAAAGGAAAAGCGTTGCAAAGAGCATCAAAGATACAAACAAAACAAAAAACACCAAGTAAAGTAAAGTAAAGAACGAAAATAGGTATCGAAAACGATAAAGAATGAAACAAAAAACACTAAAAAAAACGATTTGAAACGATTGAAAATGAAGTACTCATGAAATGGAAGCTCTAAACGGGTCCAGTATTTATTGGCATGGGGAAACCCACGTAACTGGTAAATGTGAGAATGGAAAAACTTCTCAAGATATATGTAGCTTAAGTAGTAGCTGCTCGAATGTTCTTGGGTCAGGGATAATAGTGAGACATGTCAAATGGTTCTGTGTTCTGTGTCTAAACAAATTGTTCAAATCCAAAATTCTTACCCACAAAATGCAAATATTAAATACGATATTTGATGTGACATTGCCATATGTAACTCACCTGCAAAAGACAAGAGAGAAATAATTAGAAACGTATTTATGTAGGTTTAATATAAAAAAAAATATATATGTGCATGAATAGAACATTCCCAGAGGTTACTCCTCAGATATTTGTTTGATGCAAATATTTTCAACAAAGCAGCCAATACGTTTGCTGCTGCAAGTACAACTTTTATTCAATAGAAATCAAAAATGATTCCTGACGAGCACGCACAAAGGGATACTCCCAATTGCAACTGCAAATGGCAATTGTTCTTTGCCATTATGGGTGTATTTTTGCTGACCAATGGCTGGCAGTGGATCAATCAGATATTGGCAGCACTGCAACGCACATTGAAACGCAAATGGGTAGCACTTTCTTGGCAGCGCAAAGCCGCCTCGTTATTCACAATTGTTTTGTCAATATACCTATGTATATTTGGCTGGTAAAAAAAAGGTATGCATTTAGATTGCGAGACAACAGTAAGAATTATCTACATAAATTGCAGATGCAACAAGAAGAAGTATTCGTAAGTAACAAAACAAAGCTGCAGAAAATACACAAAGTTGTGAGTAGTAAGCGAAAAATATCTCTTGGGTGCATATCCATAACTATTGTTATTTCTTTTGCAGCAAGTAGCCTGTAAGATATTTTTGGCACAAAGAAAAAGTATCTTAATTATTGTTAAAACATTCTCGCAGATACAAACAAGCGACAACAAGTAATAAAAACACAAACATGGAAGCTGCTTTTAGATATTTAAAGTTGCAGCAAATATGGCAAGTTGTAAGTAGCAAAAATATTCACTGAATGTATCTAACTATTGTCATATCTTTGTCAGAAAGTATCTACGCATCTAAAAGGGGCCGGGGGATACGTGAAAGATGCAGTGGAAAAATTAAACATTATTAATTTTTGATTGGTATAAGCTGTGTGTGTATTTAAAATGAATGTATCAATGGATACATAGACACGAAAATAAGTATCTTCAAAGCGAGTTACTTCGGTGCAACGATCTATGGAACACTTCTGCCTGTAGTTTGATCTTTTGGCAGAAGAAAAGGCAAAAGGGGCAGATACTTTGCTGCGATATAATTTGTATCTTAATGCGTTGGATAAGATAGAAGTTGAAGAGGGAAAATAGTAGAGAATGGAGAGTAGGGAAGAGCAGAGAGAGTGGAAGGTAGAGAAGTACGGAGAGAGTGGAGAGTGGAGAGGAGCAGAGAGAATGGAGAGTGGAGGAGAGCAGAGAGAATGGAGGGTATCATAGTGTGAGGACAACAACGACGACAGATGGTCAAGAGGAATGTATCTGTATCTGCATTAGTAGCTGCCACTGCCACACAACTTTCTGCCTCTGCCTCTACCTCTCCATAGCCTTTGCATCTGCCTCTCTCTCTCTCTGCCCCTCTGCCTGTACCACCAGCACCTCCTCCTGCTGCCTGCTCCTACTGCTGCCACCTCCTACTGCCTCCTGCTGCTGCATCTACCTCTAACTCCACCTCTGGGATGGATATTCCTGCCTCTGTTTGTGTATCTACAACATAACACAAATCAAAACTTGGCTGAAAATGCAGGCAGGCAGGCGGAGAGAGGCTGTTGCCGCAAATGCTGGCTGCTGCTGCTGCTGCTGCTGACGCTGATGCTGGTGGCTGCTGGCTGCTGGGGCAGCTCTGCTGTCGATGGGGCAAGCTTCAGAGCTGCAACAGCAACTACAACAACAACAACAACTTAACTGAACTGAAGGCTGAAGCACATACATAACTAATAGATACATAAAGCCGTATCTTTTGGGTGAATGAACTGTAATGAGAATGTGAACCTAGGCAGCGGCACGGGGCACACGGGTGCACAAGGGGGCACAAAACCAGCGACGATGTTGTCGTTGTCGTCGTCGTCGTCTCCGGTCTTCGTCGACAGCAACATTCAGCAGCAGCAGCAGCAGCAATGGGCAGCAGCAGCAGCAGCAACGGGCAGCAGCATCAGCCACTGTTGGAGATGTTGAAAATCGCAACGCAAAGTGCGCAATTTAAGTTGTTGCTGTTGTTGCTTCTGCTGCTGCTGCTGCTGCTGCTCCATCGCCATTGCCAACGCCACATCTCCAGCTCCAGCTCCATCTCCATGTGGCAACCAAAAACTGACCGACGCAACAAAACGAACACAAAACCAAAACAGCAACAGCAGCAACAACAATCGTCGACAGTCAAACAGTCGACAACTAAATGCAGCACAAGAATTGGTTATAATGGGGCCAGGCCAACAAGTACAGTGAATGAAAAGAGGGTAAAGTACAGTGTATACTGGCAGCAAGCGTCTGGCGTACACAGCAAACAACCAGAGGCCAATAAATAAAGTGTACATATGACAGCTAGAAGGATGAGAAGGATCTCTGGACAGCTAAGAGCAGACTTTTGCAAAATTATTTAATTAAATTTAATTTAATTTAATTATTAAACAATTATGCGCTAAATGTGGATTAAAAAATATTTAAAAAAAAATAAGGCCAAATAGAGCAGAGGGAAATGCTAAATATTATACGAATTTAATATACACTTCCGCTACCATAAAAATGTATAGACAATTTATGTGATTTGATTTCTGCTCGAATAAATCTATTGCCATGTGGAATGCACTTGTCTGTTCGATCAAAGTCCCCCCACCACCCCCCAAATCGACTGCTGAAAAGTCACCCCCCCCCCCCCAGCACACACAGTACCCCTCTGCCTGTGATAAAGTGGCATCATAAAGCACAAAAGAAAACGAGAACAGAAAAAAGGGAAATATTGTAGGCGTGTCCTGGCACGCATACAAACACAAGCAACCAGAAAACAACAGCAAAAACTGCATTAAAAAAAGAAGAGAAGGGGGGGAAATGGAGATAGAGTGGAGAGAAGAGAAAGGAGAAGTAGGGGGTGCAGCATGGGTTTGGGCTAGGGGGTAGGGGTGTAGTAGGGGGTGGGGTGGGGTTATGGGTTGCCATTCTCTAATAACATATTGCTCAAATGCACGCAACAACTACAACAACAACAACAACTACAACAAGTTGAGAAAGTAGTCAAATAGAAAAGCCGGAGAAAGCAGGGGTGAAGCTCAAGGGGCAAAGGGTGGGTGGGGGTGCAAGTGAAGGTTGGGTTCTGTGCTGTGCTGTGTGGCAGCAGAGGCAGTGGCAGTGGCAGAGGCTGGGGCAGTGGCTGAGGCAGTGCATTGCAAAGTGCAAAAGTTGCACAACAAAATTGAATTTTTAATTTGCTTGCCAGTCCCAGACGCACACAAAGAAAGAGACAGACTGCAGGGAATGCAACAGAGAAAAGGAGAAAGACACATAGAGAGACAGAGAGAGAGATGGAGAGAGGGAGAGAGAGAGAGAGGGAGAGGGGAGAGAGAGACAGGGAGAGGGAGAGAAAGAAGAGGGGCAGGGTGAGTACGAGAGGACGAGGGTATGCAAATGTTGACGTCGAGTGTGTGCAAAAATAAAGAAAAACTGAAAAACACACACCCGCACACACACACACACACACACACGGCGAAACGATGAAAGTGAAGAGGCGGCAAAGGCCAAGAGAAAGGTGGGGAAGAAGCAGCGACAAAGGCCAAGAGACAAGGAGGGCAAAGAGGGGAAGCGTTGCAACCGGTAGGCAGAGGCAGGAGAGGCACAGTGAGAGAGAGAGAGAGAGAGAGAGAGAGAGTGGAAGGAGCAGAGCACAAAGGAGCAAAAGTGTAGAGAGAAAGCATTCAAAGAGGAGGTTAAGGTGCAGCCACGCATGCAATACAGTGAATGCTCTCCCTTGGAGGACACGCCAGAAACGGGTTTCCATTAAAGAACCAGTGGGAGGGGGAAAAAAAGGTACATCAAGTGGAATGCTCTCAACTGTTTGAGCATGGAAATATAGTGCACGAAATATTTGGCAACATCAGCGGAAAAGCTAATGCTAAAACCCCGCTAAATCAATGCTAGAAAATGCTTAAAATAATGCTAGAAAATACTCAAAACAATGCTAGAAAATATTAGGAAAAAAATGCTAGAAAAAGCTTAGCTAAATACTCTTCAATGGAATACTGGATTAATACTTAAAACAGTGCCATAAAAATACTAATCACTGCATCACTTTATTCACTGTATCTGCATATGTACATACATACATACATACATATGTACATATATGTATGTATGCATAACCGTATTCCGTCGGTAACTTGAATATTTTTTAATAAACTTTTCAACCCAAACCCAAAAAGCAAAATAAAAAGTAAAAACATTTCGTTCATTTTCATTCAATATTTGAAGGGAGAAATAAAAGGAGAAGACATAGCTGAGTGCTCTGAGCAGAGCGAGAGGGGAGCTGAGAGAGATATGAAACGAGAACGGAAAGAACGGCAGACAAAAAGGTGGAAAAAGGTTGCAGGGGTGCGTGGACCCAGCAACAAAATCAACATTAAAAACTTATACCACTTCGGGGCAGGGGAAAGCAGCAGGAGGCGGCAGCAGGCAAGGAACTGTCGAGAGTCGAGAGAAAAACTTGAGCACAAGCAAAAATCTCAGGTGAATAGAAAAAAAAAATGTGGGTAAAGGATGCAGGATGAACTTTAGACTCTTTTTATTTTATTTTATTTATTTTTATATTTTTTTTTTTAATTAAAAGCTATTAAAATATGTTGGAAAACCCAAGTTGTTTGGTAAGCATTCTTGAGAGTTCCCATAAAGAAAGGCAAGTCCTTACATAGACGAAAAAGGAAGTGCATGCTGGGGATAAAGCAATAAGAAGAAGGTGAAGGATAGGAAGTAAGGTCGAGTCTCAAAGTAGTTTTAGGCATAAATGCTGCCATACATTTCGCACAAAAGAAACCCAAGTAAAAATATAAAATAAAATAAAAATACAAAATAAAAATTACTAGCAAGTAATCGATAGCACAATAAACTACACTGTACATTTATGTACATGCCATGCCCTCTTTAGCCCAGAAACCAGTATAACCAGTTGACACATTTTCAATCACGCATGAGCCACGAAGAAAGAACTATTTAAATAATGATCACAGAATTATACTTCAATAATTATTATTTATATATTTAATAATAATTTATTTAAATATTTAATAATAGTTTTTTTTATATATTTAAAAATAATTTATATAAATATTTAATAATAATTTATTTAAATATTTAATATTAAATTTATTTAAATATTTAATATTAAATTTATTTAAATGAAGTAAAAAATAAAAATATACCTAGAAAGTCATCGATTTTTAATATATTTTATTTTTAATTTAAGATCCCGGTGAGGATTTCGTCTGGGTGGGTATGAAAGTTCTACAGTTCTATTGTAATTGTTTCCTTCCCTATATTTCCTATATTCGCTCAAAGGAATTCTCCATTAGGAGCCTCAAACAAAAAAACAAAAACCAGAAAATAAGCAAAAGCTGTAGGATGCGGGAAAAGTGAAAGAAGGAAATCAAATTGAGAGGCACAACAAACATGAAAAGCGGCTGGCAGTTTGGGGGGGTGTGGGGTGTGGGGGTTTGGGTAAAGCTTTGCACTTGTTCAGATACATATACACATACATATACATATGTATGTGCGTATGTATGTATATCGAAGTATATATAGTCCGATGGATACACATGGCAGAGCAGCATAAATATGCTATACATATACATATACATATATATCTAAAATGCAGCTACATATGTATCGGTATTCGCATCTGTATCTGTATCTGGAGCTGAGGCACTGCCACACTGCCTCTGTATCTGCATCTGCATCCAAACAACCGCGAACCGGGGGGCAGTGCAAGTGTGTGTGCGGGGGGTGGGGAGGGAACTGCACGAGGTGCAGAGTGGCGGCAGAATGTGTGGAAAACTATGTGCAAAGTGCCCTGGCAATGGCTGGACCTGGGAACTGGGACCTGGGACCTGGGACCACCCAACCTAAAAACCAACCTCCACACATCCACATCCACATCCACATCCTGCTCCAGATCCTGCCCCATCTCTAAGCGCAGCAGCTCTCCCTCTCACTCACTTGCCGCCTGTGTGTGTGTTCTTGTGTGTGTGGCAGATGATGATGATTCTGCTGTGGCTTTGGCTGTTGCTTTTGGCTGCAACTGGAGGCAGCCCAAAATTGCGAATTGCGTTGCCATGCATCCGCACACGCACCCACACACAGCTGCACCACACACACACATACACACATTCACATAGATACAACAGCATGCAGCAATTGGTGGTGGACACGTGACAACATACGAGCCAAGATTCATCGACCGTAACGCACGCGGACATGACTGTAGACCGTACAATAACAAAATTAAACGTAAGAATGATAGATATACCAGAAAATACTAGAATAATATACTAGAATAGTAAAAAAAAAAATTATAAAATTAATGCTAGCCAATGCTAAAGAAACCCTACAAAAAATACGAATAATAATAACAGAAAATACTTCAAATAAGACTAGAACTTTATTTTAATTTAAATTAAGTTACTTTCAACCGTGTTGATTGACTGAAAGATTTATTTGGCCGCCACGACTAGAAATTTAATAAAAACCATTTTTTTAAATACTAGAAGAATTTTTTAAGTACTAGAGAAAACACTAAAAACAATACTAAACATTTTTTAAAACCAAAACGTATGCCATTTATGTTAGAATTGAAACCATGCTGCAGAAAATAAAATCTCAGTACTCGTTACTCGTTAACAAGATGCCCTTCTCTAGCGATAGTTTCATCTGTAGCTGGCGATTCGCATTAGCGATGACACCGAAAGCCAAATGAAATTTGGGTTTTTTCCTTGTTTTTCTTGTGTGTCTATTTTTGGGCTGATGAAAGATGGGGTCCTGGGGTCCTGGGGTCCTGGGGTGGGGGTGAATGGTAGGAGAAAGCGGCTCAAACCGTGCAGAGAAAACAGCGAGAAAATAGCCAAAGTTTCGTGGAAAACAGAAAGAATAAAACATATAGCAACCCAAAACCCCTCACATCGAATGCGTGTACTGCCAACCCCCACCCCAGTTCCATTTTCCAGCCACAGAGCGCATTGACGAATGCACTGGGCCAGGGGGGAAACTGTTAGAGACGGAGTAAGAGGATGGGAACAAGGGATAAAAGGAAAGCCGTGCGAAAACCAGGGACCCAATATAACTCTAAAATTCCAGGCATCAAAAGAAAACTTCCTGAGTGTGAGCTTCGTATAACAATTATAACACTGTGCACCACACACATCACTTTTTGTGTATTACAGTCTATGTATTATTATATACCATGTATTTATGGCTGGGCATTCCCTTTCGCCTAAGATTTACTGCCATTCCATCGAATAATCGCATCGAAACAGTTCCCCCCCCCCCCTGCCCACAAATGCATTTAACAAAACCACGACAGCCGCACACACACAGACCCCACCACACACACACACCACACACACACACACACACAGTGAAGCCCCGATAAAGCCGCTGCTTAATCCGCTAATTTTCAATTGCCACGCAGCCCAAATCCGTTCAAACTATAATCCCCATGTGATCCGGTATACCCGGTATCCGAATCCGAATCCGAGTCCCCGAATCTCCCACTATTTCATGTGTTTTTCTTGTGTATGTATGTGTGTGTGTGTGTGCCACATGCCATGCGCCCATGCCATGGGTTGTGCAAATGTTGGACAAACATCAACGGCGCAGCACATATACTTCTTCTGCCCTGGAACCCCTCCTATACATATGTGTGCACACACACAGAAGGATGTACTGGCTGGAGCAAAGTGCACAACGGAATGAGTTGCAAGAGTTTGCAGAACTAGCGCTACGGGAAAAGCAAAAATTACATCATTTATGGCTCGCTAGACATTCGGAATCGCATTCAAAAATGTGTCTACAAGCTAATTTTACATTTTCTAGTTTCAATCGATTACAAGTCGATAAATTATCAATATTTATATGCAAGTATCGATGGATGGATAATTTCTTTGCATGACTTTCATTTAAATTGATTTTAAGCACTGAGCTTCACGTTCACATATATTTTAGGTCCCATTTAAAATATTTTTTATACAATTTCATGGACACCTTTATAGCTTGACTGCTTTTGAAATGTCATCGTTAACGCGTCATGCAGCAGAGCCCCTCGGTCACTTGCGTTTTCGCCTTCAATGCTTTGCATTCGATGCTCCCACTTATAGCTGAATACTTGTCGCATTTGTTGGGAGATTTGCTACAGAAAAAGATAAAAGTTTTAAAGGCTTCCCCATCATGTGCTTTATAAGCCTCATACTCATTAAATTCTACTGCTTTAATCATTTTATTTATTGTGGATATTACCCAACTAAATCTATATGGCTTCGCTTATTCTTTAAGATATTCTGAAACGCCCCACGCTCTCCTCATTATAAATGTGCGTGATGTACGAGGGGGGAGTATGTGTGTGTGGGGGGGACCTGTGCATTCGGTGTATATTCAGTATGTAATTATGTATATCCTTTGAGGGCAAACAAAATGCAATTATATAAATATGTATAATACGCTGGCCAACGAGTCATTTCCATTATACACACACACACACAGACACACACAGCACCGGGGGTGATGAGCTGGGGGGCGGGTGGTTGTTAAGCGCTGCACATACTTAACGCATATTATATTAGTTCTACATGCGTATGGTTCCTCTGTCCCTCTGTTCTTATTCCCTGCCCATATAGCAGAAGCATATATACACATATCTGTGCATATGCGGCGGATATGTGCAGCGTATATGGTACATCAAATTGACGCAGTCAGTGGTTCTAATCAGGCATTGGTTGCCAGTGTTTGGGCCAACATTGAAAAAAAAAAACGTCAAACCTGTTTAAGGAACATTATAGCAAGTACAAATACAATTAAAAGGCCACAGGGAATGTCTAATGGCAGCGATCTACAATTCACGTGCGTTCTCTTTTGCATCATTCGCTTGTGCGTCGCAAGTTGAGCAGCCATGGGATCCATCGCTTTCTTATAGAACTCCGAGTAGAAGTATGCCCAAGCGAGGGCATCTGCTGCATGATGCGTTTATGTCTATCAATCACTTGGAAATCAATTTTGACTATTTCTAGCTATAAAGAATAATGAAAATAATGATGGATAACAATTTTAAAACTCTTAATAATTGTTTAAAATTGAAATGAAAATATAAAGTCAACTGAGAAAACAAAATAAAAAACACGGGCCCAGAAAAAAGGGAAACTTCTGACTATGCAACCTTGTACAACATCTTTAGGTTTTGCTATTGAATCAAGAGACTTACTATGTACATATATATACACAATTGGTTTTAATCGGTTACATGCCCATATGTTCACTTTGTACATGGTAAATGGGGGGAGTTATGCTCCCCTTAGCCCGTTTTGTGCTGCTTTTTTTCTTTCCAATCTTCTGCACTTGAACAGGTTATTTATTTTATTTTATTTTTTTATAGCTTGTTCGCCTTTGCGTATACTTAATATGTGGTGAATAATATATGAGGGAATTGCGCATACGCCTGGTGTACAGCAAGGGCATATTATTATAATACATAATTTTGTGTGTATATATATGTATGTACATATAGGAATGTACATAGCATAATATTTGTTGGTCAGACCCCCCCTCGCTCACTGCTTGCCCTGCTTCTGCTTCTGCTAGTGCTTTTTGCTTCTTTGCCACTTGGTAGCAATTGTTAAACACTCGGCGTATGCGTAATATTAATTATTTGCCCCGGCCCCAATTCATGCCCAACCATGGCCTGGCTCTGTAGGAGCAGGGGGCGTGCCATATGATACTTGGGGGCATGAACCAACCAGAGGTCGCTTTTCTCAGTTCTCGGTATTTTTCAAGCTTAATATAATTAAATTTAAATTAACATTTGCAGGAAAATAATTAACTATATGTAAATTAAATATATATTATTTATATTACATTATTATTATTGCATATATATTATTGCATTGTTTAAATACATATGAAATCGATTTAAATCAATATATAATATATTAATTTAATATTAATGTCAAAATTTAAGTGAAACCACTTTCACTGTATGCCTTGGCATACATTTATTTAATCCAAGTGTAAATTAGCTCAAATTTAAGGGGTCTTTTCTCTGTGTGGAACCAATGCTGAAGGTAATTCGATTTTGTACCAAAATTGGTTGGAAATCCTTGCTATCGTTCCCACGAAAAATTCCGATGCAGCAGGCGCCATCTAGCGGATGCAAGCTGCAATTCTCGTGGGGAAAACAGTTAAATAAATTACGAAAAGCGAAACGAGAAAACAGAGAAGAGGCAGCAGAAGCCGAGGCAGCAGCAGCAGCAGCAGAGATAGTGTTGGCTAGTAGAGGTAGAAGGATAACAGGATAACAAAGATGTGACGGGTGGGGGGGCAAGTGAGGGAAATGGGAGGGCTGTGTGTGTGTGTGTGTGTGTGTGCCTCAGGAAATGGAATGGGATGGGGTGGGGTGTGTGTGTGTGTAGGGGGAGGGGCGGAGTTGAACCAACGCGCGTTGTCGTTGTCGTCGTCCAACGCCCACTCAAAGTATATAAAAGCGAAACATGCTGAAAGTGCTTACATAAGCACAAAGGAGGCGACTCTCAAGGGGGTGCGAGGGGGGGCAGTGTGGTAGGAGCTGCACGAGAGGGTAGGGTGCGGAAAGGACAAGCTTTTCCCCCTTCATAGCCGCCGTCTGTGTAGGTCTCTGTGTGTGTGTGTGTGTGTGTGTGTTGCATACATTAACAACAAAAGCAACTGTAAATATTGAAAATTCCATATCCGTTTTGATGTCAACTCATACAACAGATGGCGCCACATACCACCACCAACCCCCCCCCCTCTACTTCTCCAACCCACCCACACCCAACACCCCTACACCTACTACCCCCCCATCACCACTATCCGCTTGTCTCTTTTGTATCAGCAAGAAAAAGAGGGGGGGGGAAAAAAAAAAAAAGTATATTATAAGCGAGAAAAAGCATCGAAAAAAAAGGGACACACACATATACATATGTACATACACACGGGGACATTGGTTCTCTTGGGGGGCGCCACTGTGCCGCAGTTGTCGTCGCCTTTTGTGGGACACCCCCACCACTCCTATTTTTCCTCCTCCTCCTGCCCCTACTGTTTCTCTGAGCCCGCTCGTAAAACAAATTTCAGCCGCATACATTTTTAGAAAAGACATTTTTCTGATTACATTTGCCAACACTGGCAGAGGAGGGGGGAGGCGGGCCAGATCCAGGCTGAAAATACGTTATGCAATATACATACATACATACATATGTACATACAGATGCTAGATTCATAGAACCCAAAGTATGAGTGGTAAACCTTAAATTCCATGGGGCTTAACATCCTTTCCCTCTTTTTTCCGTTTAATTCTAGATATTTTTCTATGCTATTTCATTTTTCTACGGTATATTTTATCCACACGCTTTTCTATTTTATTAAATTCTGTTTGCATCTTTTACTAAATTTTTTTTTTTTTTTTGTTCTGTCCCTTTTTTTTATTTAAATTAATTTTTTTTACATCTTTTTCGATATTCTCTTCTTTCTCTTTTTAATTAATTTTTTTAAATTCTTTTCTACACTTTGTCTATTTTATTTATATTTTACCTAAATTTATCTGTCTTGTTTTATTTTATCTTTGACTATTTTTTAAGTGTGCTTAAAAATGTAGTTTTCCATTGGTGCAAATAACGGACGCTTTTAAACAGCTGAGCTCCTGTCTCTCTCTCACCCCTCCCCTACTTCTTCTCTCTCTTCTTCTGTTAGACTTGCCCAACATCTGCGTCTGTCTGGCTGTTAAGTAACAGAGAGTGAAGCAGTCCAGTCGTTAACATTTTTGCATTTTAGGTCAGGTCATGATGAAATTATATAAGGTGGTCCCGGTCCCGGTCCCGTTCCGCAATGCGCTCTCTTTCGGGACTTATTTTCCAAATACAACATCAAGCTCGCTGTCTGATTGCATGTGTGTGTGTGTGTGTGTGAGTGATGAATTGGCTGTGTGTGCGTATGAATAAGATCCGAAGGAGAGGGACGGCACCACCTTATATAATTTCATCATGGGTCAGGTCGCAAAAATCTATGCAGCAGCAGCGGAGTGACAGAGGGGCGGCAGCAGAAGCAGCAGCAGCAGCAGCAGTGGCAGTGGCAGGCTACTGTCGACGTCGATGCCAGCAGCGGCGACGCATGACTAGTTTTTTTTGTGTGCTTTTTTTCTCTCCCCTCCCCAACTACTTCATCGGTTTCTTCTTCAGCTTCTTGTGTGTGTGTGTGTGTGTGTTTTTTTTTTGTCGTCTTCGTGAGCTGGCGGCATATAATTTTCACGGCAAGTTCAACGAACTTGCGAATTTTTTTTATCCCACTTTATTTTGCTCTTTTACTTTTTCCTAATACCCTCTAAACAGTAGAAGGGTATAATAGTTCTGACTTAAATAAAGCCACAAAAAACAAAAAAAAAACAGTAAAATGTAATCAATATAAAGCCGGATATTTCTGTCATCGGATGTGACACTTGGCATATAAAAATCAAACTAATTTTACTACTCCTAAAGATTCTTTGAAATTGAACTAAATTAAATATTTTGTAATATTTAACGACACCTAAAAGATAGTCTAGAAAATTGTGTCAAATCACTAAGAAGCAAACGGTGGAAATTTTGGTTTTTATCAGAGACAACTCAGAGGATAGGTTAGAGGGTAGCCCTAAAAATATATCATGCAATCGGTGGTAATCGATGTAAATAAATTTAACAGTTATAACATTTATTTATTAATTTTCTGACTTGGCGAAGTGGAAGCAACTTTTATGAATTTCAATAGATGAATTAACTTTTAAGGAAAGGGCATTTCAGCGTCCATTTCATAGATGCGATATTGGGTGCATAGGCAGAGCAGCGAAGTAGTAGGAAAATATATAGAAATTAGGTTTTCTAGTTAGTTGCTAGTTTAGTTTTTTTTTTTCATTTTCTTTTTCTTTTCTTCTGCTGTTTGCTGCTCTTCTGGCTCTTCTTTTGCTGGTTGGCTCTTCTTTGCCTGGGCTTACTTCTCTTCAGCATCTTTCTTTCAACATGCTTCCCCCCCCCTGATTTCTTACTCATTTTGAAACCTGCTTTTGTGGCAGCAACGAACGAAGAAGCCGATGCGATGCGTCAAGTTCAATCGCCAATTTTTCGACCATGCGATTGCAGGTCAAACCGATGATTGATTGATAGACTAAATGATTGATGGATTGCCAAACTTATTACTTAATTATGGGTACTCCATACCCAGAGACTCTAGAGTTTCGATGTTTTAATTGCAGCGTGGGGGAGGAACATTAATGTGTGGGATGGCAACTGATTTTGTGGGTAATATAATTTAATGGAGACTCTTTAGTAGATCAAATTACAAATATCTAAGCTGGCAGGACACACTGTTCCACTCTCAATGTATCTGGGGATAGGGGACACACTGTTCCACTCTCAATCTATCAGGTGTTGGGGGCACACACTTTTCCACTCTCAATTTGGAATTTTAAATTACAAAAATTAATCGAACTAATTTATTATGCAAAAAGGGATTTATTATTCCTATCCTTAATGGCATATGTCCTCGATTTCGCGCAAGTATATATGTACATATGTGCAATGTACATACCCTTAAGAATATCGGGGTTACCGCAAGGCATTGGAAACACACACATACACACATTCTAATTATTCAAATGCAGTCATGCATATGTGAATATGTGAACTAAATGCTTAATTATTTAAGGATTGCGCTTGGAGCGGGCAAAAAGTCAATTCAAGAACGAAGAAGAACAGCTGACACCTACGAATGACAAACGTGACACGCTAATCATTTATGCAGGTACAGTCTGCCATTAATGACAAAACGGCTTGAAGTGAAAATGAAGCGGAAATGCAGGACTCAGCTCCAGCAGCTATGATTTTACGTACAGTTTACAGCCCTTAGGCTGAGAGGATGTTTGTTTTCTTATTGACAAAAGAGATCATCAAAATATTATCTAAATATTAAATCCCAAAATTATCCATTTTCAATTCTTCATTTTTACATTTTTTTTTCTAGTTTTCTGCATTATCCTTGCTACTCTTTGAACGTTTTTCTACTTAACTTCATTATGTTCCCTCGTTTAAAAACCTTTTTTCTTTTTCTTTCCTTATATGTATGTATCGCTTATTATATTTTGGGACACTTATGGTTTTTGCTTCACTTATCCATCTTCTTTTGATTTCCCTTCTTTACCCATCTCTCTTTGAGCCCCTTTGCAATTATCGCTTCTGGCTCGTCCTTTCAGCTCCCCTTTTCCACTGTTATTTCTCTTCCCCTAATGTCCCTTTTATTCATTCTCTTTCTCCCTTTTAGCATACATATTTAATCAGTTTTCATCTCATTTTTTCAGTCCCTTTGCTTGTTTCATCTCTCAACCCATTTTCATTTTTCTCTTCTGCCAACTATTATCCCATTTATCGTCACTTTCTCTTGAGTTCTCTCTCTGTTTTCCCTTCTCTACTCAGCCTCACCTCATCATCATCCTCGCCATCTTTCGGCATCTGGCAGCCATGTCTTTTATTTTCATCTCATCCTACTTTTCCACACCGTTTTCCGCCTAACTCTCTCTACCTCTCTCTCTCTCTCTTTCTCGCTCTCAGCCATTTGGTTTGCTTCGTTTTTTTTTTTTTGCGCTGAACACTAACCTTAAAGCGGCTCATTTTCCGCTGCTTTACCACGGGCATCGTTGTTGCCTCGTGTTTGCCTTCTTCCTTCCTTCTGCTCTTCGCCTTCTTCTCCTTCTTCTTCGTGGTTTGCTGCTGCTGCCTGTTCGTTGCCTCTGGGCCCCAATGGATGGCGTGGTGGCGTCTCGATAGGAGGAGGCGAGGCGGCGGGCGCGCACACACAGCCGGCAAACGCTGTTATTTTTTTTTTTTTCTTCCCTTTTTGGTTTTGTGTTTTATTTCAGGTTCAGGTTTTTTTTTCACTCTTTTTCCACACACACACACACACACGCTCTGAATTTTCTATCGCTCTCTTCGTTGTTGCTGTGTTCGTATGTTGTTGTTGGATTTTACTTTTCACACTTCACTTTTAAAAAAAAGAATTACACCGAAAAAAAATAGAAGAATTCATAAAAGAATATTGGAATACACGTGTCCCGTTCTCTTCTTTGGCTGTTTAACGGTACTGCAAGCACAACTCTGTCGAATGGCTTTTCCCTCTCTGGCTCTCTCTCACTCTCTCTGTCTCTCGCTCTTTCTCTCTCCCGTCTCTCTCTCTCTCTCTCTATCTTCCTCCCAACAATCGCTAGTGCAACTGCAATTTGCAACAACAACAATAATGATGGGAACACCGCGAATATGCAACACGACGATGCCGGACGACGATTGCGAACTGAAAACAAAAAAAAAATAACGTCCATTGAAGCGTGGCAATCAACGGAGGAAAAACTAAAACAACAACACAAAAAGGAAGGGGGGGGGGCAGGCACAAAGTTGCAATCGCAATTCGTGTTTAAGTCTTCGTCTTCGGCTTTTCCTTTTTCTTTGCTTTTTATACATATTCTATTGTGTTTTTGGTTTGTTCCTATTATTATTTCCTTTTCTTTAGTCATTTCAAATTTTGATTATTTTCCTTCCTTCTACATTTTTTCTCATAGCTGCGCTTCTCTTCTTCTGCTGCTCATTCCTATCACAGTTGTTCTTCTGCTACCCATTCCGATTCCAGTTGTTCTTCTGCTACCCATTCCGATTCCAATTGTCGTTTCAATTCCAGTTGTTCTTCATCTTTCCCCTATTCCGTTCTTTCTACGCTGCGTATCTCGCCTACCCCTTCTTGTCCTCCCTTTTCTATGTGTCTTTTGGCTTGGACGCCTTTTCCTTTTTTTAGTTTAGCCTTTAAGGTTTCTGATCTTCGTTTTTGATTGCTGTTTTTTCGGTCTACTGCTTTTGTAAGGCAGTCTTCTTTCGTTCCTCTTCCACGTTTCTAGTGTTCCTCGTTCCTTAAACTTCGTCCTGTTCTTCACATTCCTTAAATTTACATTCTTCCTTTCCAGCCGTTCCTTCCTATTCTTCTCCTTCTTTCCCTAATCCCTTTCTCCCTTTTCTCTTCTTCCTCTTTTCGCCCTTTCCCCATCGCTTTCATCTCTTGTCCCTTTTTCTTTTTTACGCTTCTCGTCTCTTCCTTTTTCGTATGCTCTGCCACTGCCTCAAAATTATTCTGTCGACTGCAGCGGCAGCTTGCCACCATTGTTGCTGTTGTTTGTTTGCTTTGGTGGGGGAGGGGGAGGGAAATTGGTGGGGCTGGACGGTGGGGAAAGGGAAAATCACGCACCAGGACACGAGACAACGAAAGGCCCGGCCGCCGAATCCAACAACGAACGTTTTACAACTGCCGCCGATTCGAATCGCAGCTTCGTTTGTGGCATGCCTCTGCCTCTGCTTGCCTCTTTTTACGCGTTGAAATGTTTCCTTCTCAAGCTTTGCGGTTTTTAGTTCATTTTGGGTGTTTCTTTTAAGGCGTTTTTTTTCCGTAGAGGCATTACAGGATATGATTTTCGTGTGCAGTTACTCTATCTATCATGTATGTATGTATGTATGTTTGTTTGTATGTCTCTCTCTTGCTCATTGACAAATAAAAAAAATAAAAAAAGAGTTGCCACAACAACAAGCCGCAAGAATAATCAAAATAAACTGATTAATCGGGTCGAAAGGCAGAACAGCAGAGAAACAAGAAGCCGAAACAGAGGCCAAAGAAGCCGGCATAACAAGCAAGAAGTAGAGAAAGATACATAGATAGACACGACAGATGTACAGGAAAAGTCAGACAGACAGGCAGACAGACAGACAGACAGACATCGATAAGGAGCGAAAGAGACACACGCACCGAGAGATGGAGACGGAGAAGAGACCGAAAGAGAGCCAAGCACACTTCAAAAGAGAGAGCCTAAGGATGATGCACGAACACAAAAACAAACCAAACACCGTTCACTCCCAATTCGTTTATAAATGTTTAACCGTAATTGCAATAAATTTTACAAATAATTATTACTTTCGCAGCACTTGAAAGTTGTCACTGGGAGAGGCCGTTATACACCCACCACAGAATCCAATCAGAACTAGCAGTTCTCGCAAATTATTCGTATCGCATAAATAATAGATGAGATTTTTGTGGCGAATTGGCAGCAGGCCGGGAAATTTGACACGCGTGTAAACAAGCAGAGCAACGCAAAGAGACAGGCAGTGACGCGACCTACGACTACATTAACAGTGCAAGAGAGAGCGAGGGCATGTGAGAGAACAATCCGTTTATACATTAGTAAGCAGTTAAGAGAGACCAATCACCTAAGAAACGCAGAGAGAGAGAGAGAGAGCTTTAATGGGAAAACTTATAGAGGAATCAGCAAGCAGAGCCGTAATGCAAAGACCAACAGTGGAACAAGCAGTTTAGCAAGTTTCCCCAAAACTTGTGAGAGAGCAAGCAGTTCGCCCAGCAAGCAGTTTTGTGGGAAAAGCAGCTTAAAGAGAGCGAGAGAGCAGCCCCATCCACACGTGCATGGCATGGCTCTCTTGACTCTGTTGCTGTTGTTCCGCATTTAGCCGGCTCCAACGTCACTGTTAATAATATGCGGAAGCGCCAGCTGCTGCTGTTACCTCTGATACGATTTGTGCTGGCAAGGGGGGCAGCAGCGGCGGCGGCGGCGGCGGCGTCAGGCCAATTAAATGTTAGGTTATGTGCACATACATCATATTTGACTGACGCCGGCGGTGGCTCTGTCTCGAATTAGCATCGAGATTGGCAACAACGGTGGGCGCACCGATATCGCTCCTGGCCACAATATTTGCTCCAAAATTTGCGTTAATTTGCAAATTGACTGAAACAATTTTAAAGGCTTGTATCCGGCGCCCAGAAAACATCTAACAGCGGTGGTACCAAAACCAGCTTGTCAATAACAGCAGGTGAGAGGCTGTTAACATTAACAGGAGAGCAAAAACTGTTAAAGAGAAGCAGTGAAGACTGTTAACGTTAACGAAGAGAGTGCAGCTGTCTGTTAACTCCAAAAACGCTATGTTAACCTTAACAGGCGATACTGTTGCCAGCAGCGTTTTACAGTGCCGAGGGTGGCATGGCGGCAGGGGCGTAGGTGCAGGGTCTCTACAGTAAAGCCTGCTTTATGGATGACGTTGTCAGATTGTTATTATATACATACTTGCATTGCTTTCTTTTTTGCCTATTTTTGTTACTGATATTATTTCTGCTCACAGTTTATTTTGTATGTTTAAGGGGTCTCCTGCCAGTGCCTGCGCCTATGGACGCTTATCAGCTGTTCTTTTTCGTTCAATTCGTTATATTCATGCACACATTACACACACACATATACACACACATGTACGTATGTATGTATAGAACTGTGAAGAGACATCGCGGCAGCACAGAATCGGAGCAATCCACCCAAAAAAGATGAGGGGAAAATGGTCTGCAGGAAGAGAGCTAGCTGCGGTGCAAAATCCATATGAAGGGGAGCTGGGGGCTTGTATGGGTTAAGCTGCATGGGGTTTGGGTTGGGCTGGGTAGTTGGAGGGGGTGTTGATTGTACAGCAAAATGTCCATGTGTAGGCCTCTGCTTTATGTACTCTCTCTATCTTCCTCTCTCTCTCTATCTTTCCATTTATGTATTGAATATATTTTGAGTGTGTGTGTGTGTGTGTGTGTGGAGTGGGGGGCGGGGAGATTGCCACATGCCTCAACCCACAAAACGAGACGAGATGTTGACAACAACAACAGCAACAACAAAAGCAACACCAAAAGGCAGTATCATGGAAGCAAGTGTGTGCATGTGTGTGTACGGGGGGAAGAGGGGGCTGGAGGTTAAGTACCAACCAAAGAGGTGCTGGAAGAAGAGCGGATGCAGCGGAGATAGATAGATAGATAGATAGAGGTAGGTGGAACCACCATAATATAGTGGTTCTCTCGCATTTGCAGCAAAATACATCTAAAGAGCACACCAAAGGATAAACCACGGACAACAATGTCAGCGTAACGGCTTAATGGCTGTCCATTTCAGAGACAGAGAGAGAGAGCGAGCGAGAGCCGAAGAAATGTGTCCTCTTACGAGAGATGGAACACACGGCCGGCTGTCCTCCCAAGAGATAGTTCCTTAACCTATGTATCCTATCATGGAGCTATGTATGTATGTATGTATGTATGTATGTACAAATATGCCATGGAGAAATGAATGATTAAGACACTTTTAGAGACCCCATGTCCATGCCATTTACATACGCCAACTCGCCAACTCGAGTTGGCAGCTCCATTGGGCATCATCCAGCTAGCTTTTCTTTTACATACCTACATACATACATACATACATATGTATGTACATATGTATGTATATTCCCCTTCAATCTCTTTCATTGCTTTTTCTTTTGCATTGCTTTTCTTTTATATTCCCCTCTCTCTCACACTCTCTTTTACACTGCTTTTATTTTTTCGTTTCGTTTCTTTTCTTGTGTATTGCCCTCTCTCCTTTGCATTGCTTTTCTTTTATACGCTAATTTAGTTTCGCTTACATTTTTCTACATTTTCATTCAGCGCTTGCTCACTCCCCCCGCCCACCCATCCCCATCCCACTCCTTTTTGTGTGTGTGTTTTTTTTTTGTTTCGTCTATCTATGGGGGGGAAAAGCATCTGCAACTGCAACATCATCTGCATCTGCATGGTGCTTCTTCCACACAACAAAAGTTTAAAGTTGCCTGTTGTTCAGACATCGGCCCCATTGCTGCCACTGCCACTTCCACTCTGCCACTGACTACAGTTGCAAAGTGCAATAACCGTTTGCCATTAACCCATCGATGGGCGGAGTGCCGGGCCAGTGGACACCCAATGGCTGTAACCAATGCCTTGGGTACGCCAAAAGGGAGCATGGATACGGCATTGCCACTGAAATTTTACTCCGAGTTTGGGGCTGTGATATTTCACACGGAAAATTTGGAACATTTTTTTGCTGAAAGTTTCATGAAATGTTGTATAAAATAATACATATATTAAATCTTTCAACTATATCCCTATAAAATAAAAACCATTCGCACTTACCCGAATGCCAATAAAGCGCGCTTCGAGCAGCTCCTGTTTCCGTGGATTCAGCGACGTTTGAAAATGTTCCATTGTATGTTTATTAATTCTGATTCGAATGCGGATTAAGCTTTATTATTGATTTCAATTCCTTGAAATTCTTTCTCCCATCCGGTAGGATTTTTCTGATCTGTTTAACAGTGTTTAATATGTTTTAATTTTAACATAATTAACATTTTGTTGATGGCTTTCATAATGTTTGCATTTGCCGGCAAAAAATGCCACAAGTTTTGTCAGAGCCATGACCAACAAAATTTCAAATTCATCTGGAAGAAAAATTTAGAAATTAAAAAATGTTAATTATACTGGAATAACCTTACAACAGTCTTTATTTGTATGCAACGCACTGTCCCGACTATGCCAGTCTTCTTTTTTTATCATTTTATCTTTTTCTTTTTACTTATCAGAAATGCCTTTGATTTTTGCAATGTGCTAATTTGTAGACTTCTTTTTTAGATCAACGATTCATCTATTACTTTTTGGAAGTCATCGATTTATACTTTAAAGCTATCGAATAATTATCGAATGAAAGCTCAAAACAAACAGTTTTCCATAGCCCTTTGCTGATAAAGGAAATCCCCACTACGGTAAACTTTTCCTCATAAATTATCGGTCGAAATAAAATTGGAAAAAAAGCCCTTGTTTTATTTATATTAAATCTATTGTTTCACCAACAGACTTGCCGCCAAAACATGACAATGTCAAAAATATGATTCCATTTTGGCATCCATTTTCCATGGGATTCGATCTGAGGTTAAATCGGACCAATTGTTCCACTCTAGGGTTAAATTTGTGCCCAAGCTGAATAAGTTTTTGTTGCTGCTTCTCCGTCTCCCTCTCGCACCACCCCTCTCCCTCTCCCACTTCTTTTTCAGCGCCTATCACTCTCTTGCTTGGTCTTCCTCTTCAGACCACGAATGACGCTTTTGTGATCGGCTTCATCGCAATGGACGCGGACGAATAGCCAACTCAAAAGAAAAGTGCAAAAAAAAAAGATATGCGAGCCAAAACTAGACCCACAATCGGACGCGCCGGGGCCACGCCTCTAGGCGGCCAGTCAGCAACGCCAACAGCAGCCTCTTCACACACACACACACACACACACACATGACCGCAGCCGGGTACAAAGTGCAATAATTATAAGGTGATGCGTCTCGTGCTCGCTTTCAGCACTGAATTCCCTCAAAATTAATATGAGCAAAATGTCTATTAAATTTTTATTTTTTCAACAATATTCGCAGTTCTTATATCAATTTCACTTTCGTAGACATCTTGCGGTAAATACGTATTTATTAAGATCGAAGACCACGCAAAGGTTTGGGAAGCAGTTCACCCCATACTAATACACCCTGGGCGGGCAGATGATGTCCAAAAACACACGCACACACAGACACATTCGCATAATCGGGAGCACACACGAACACATACCCTTATGTGGATCGTGCACACACACACACACGTGCTTGTACATACATACCATTTGTGGATTGCTTTTTGCACCGGTATTTTTTTCTGCTTTTCTGTTGTCTTTCTTTCTTCTTACTTTCTGGTTTGCTTTGTGCTGCTACTTCCAATTTGTTGTTGCGACTGCTTTTTATTCCCCTATTTTTGCTTTTTTTCTCATATGTTTTTTTGTTGCCTTTGCAGCTGGTTATTTCTTTTATTTGTATTGCTTTTGCGACTGTTTTTTTCTTTCATCTCATTTTTATTGCTTTTTGCAGCTGATTTTTTATCAAATTTGTATTGCTTTTTATCAAAAAATTATTGCTTTAGCGGCAGTTTTTTTTTTTATGTTGTCCAATTGGCATTGCTTTTGCGATTGTTTGTTGGTCCTATTTTTTCCCAATTGCGTTTGCTTTTCCCCGAAAATGTTTGTTGATTTTTCATTTATCCAAAAATATTTCTTAGAAAATATTCAATATGCTTTTGTTTTTGTTGTTGTTTACTCGTCCATTTGCTCACAATTTTAGATTTGCTTTTGTTGTTGTTAATTTCAGACAAGGAGGGGACGAGGAGAGAGCCGGGGGGACAGTCAGCTCGATGTTTGATGCCGGGCGAGGGGGTCAGAGGCGTATCAACGTTTTGAGTACTACAACAATGACTTTTGCATGGGACTGGTGAGGGAGGGGGAATCAACAACAGAAACAGTAAAAGAAACCGCACACACACACACACAGAAAAGCGCACAGCACAACTTAAATATACTACATGTGCATACACACTACACCCCTCTCGCTTGCACTTTTGCCGACACTCAATGCTGTTTGCGTTTTCTGCTGTTTGCCTTTTCGTTTCGGTGTCTTTCCTTCGCTTGGGTTTTCTTTTTTGCGAGGTTAAGTTTTCCTTTGCTTTTGCTTTTGCAAAAGTGTCGCTGGTTGATGGCCGGGAGGGAGGGCACGCACTGGGACTAGGGGCGCGGCGGTTCGTACGTGTGAGGCAACGTGATTAGCCGCTTAGTCGGTATTACCACTGTATAAGTTATTCCCGTAAACGTATTGTATTTAATTTAGTGTCACAGTAAAAAAAAAATGAATTTATTTAGCCAGAAGCTAACACACACCACACTAACACTTATGCATACACGCGCGATGTGCTAAAAAATGCGCTCAGCTGTGCGGCATTTTGCTTTGCTGTTTGCGCTAACAGGCACATTTTGTGCCATGTTAAGCGCAATTATGCACATGTCAACATAATGTTAAAACGCAATATGTTATGTGGCGTGGAGTTCATGTATCTACCAACAGAGGACGCTGCTTGTCATGTCTGTCTAGCTACCATGTGGCGGATGTATTCAGATTTAAATATTAAATTGATTTCGTAAATATTTGTTAGGTAATTAAATTAAAAATATTATTAAAATAAATATCAAATGCAATGAGATGAGCCGAAAATGACCAAAAGCTATTTCTGATCGGGCGAAATAATTATGGAATAAAAAATAATCTAGGATGAAGTAAAATGTTGCAAAACTATCTCCCCATCTGCGGGTTTGTAGAGTTTCTCCACTGGTTTTTCCCAGTGAAGGATTATCCGAAGCTCTTATTCCAGACTGAGACTCTTTGTCTTGACCCCACTGTCACACCACGGTTGACTTGTCGCCTTTGTTGATGGCCATATCGATCATGAATCGGAATTTATTGGTCTCGAATTGATCAATAAGTATTAAATATTAAAATGATCTCTTAAATCTAAATCGACGAAAATTTCCTTCTTCATCCAGACTATCTACATTGTAGATTCTACATACTCCATAATTCGCTTTGAGCAAGAAAAAATGAGTAATAAAGTCAGAGAAATTCCCCATCTGTGCGAAATGGCATACGAGCTATCACCCGCAGGTGGTGATGGTTGTGCAACATTTTACTCCATCCCAAATTATCCCGATACTTAAGCACAATCGACGTCCTGGCCTGCTCTTTGGAGACTTTAGACTCCAATCCAATATAGAATATAAAAGAAAGAGAATCTGGTATTCAAAAGAACCCGATACACTTTGTTTAGTTTAGAAAGGCTGGGATCCCTTCTGCTGGAAGTTTCGGATCGCCGGAAATTTGCAGGCGTGCAGTAAATGGGTGCGCTCACTTCACAGTTATTGCGTACGTCCAAGCCACAATAAAATGGAAAACTTAAATTATTTAAGCGAAATGGTTCTAATCCAAATGTTTTAAAATATAAAAAGTGAGATTTTTGTTTACTTCGTGTGTTCTTTTACTTTATTTTTTGTAAGTAGTCGGTGAAAATTGTCATAGAACTACCTTCCATCAGTTCGAACAGTTTGCATTCAGTTCAGTTCGAGGCAGCCACAAAAGTAGTCAACTATACAAATCGGAGCAAAATTTATTAAAATATAAAAAGTGAGATTTTTGTTTCCTTCATGTGTGCGTTTACTACAATATATAAAAGAAAGAAAATCCGGTGTTTAAAAGAACCCGAAACTTTCCTTATAGAAATATTTTCTTTAAATGATGCAAAATTCTGCAACTTCGCCTCCAGTTTAAGCCTCAGCTTGGTCCCACGGACCACACTAGGTGGCGAATTGTCTAATGATGGCGAATTTTCAAGTCACCGTCAGAAACGGACTGCACGGCTGAAACGGCAAATTCGAAGGAACACGCATCAGACCTACGGATACCCCCACATCCCTCGAGATGGAAGAGGGTGATATGGATGGTGGTTATGATATATTCACGATGCAAGGAGGCGATGAAGAGGCTATCCATTATCGAATATAAAAGAAAGAAAATCCGGTGTTCAAAAAAACCCGATGTACTTTGTTTAGTTTAGAAAGGCTGTGATCAGAAACGGACTGCACGGTTGAAACGGCCAATTCGAAGGAACACGCATCAGACCTACGAATCCCCAACATCCCTCGAGGATGAGGAGGGTTCAAAAAACCGATGTCTTGATAGGTGTGATAGGGTGGGTAGGAAGAAAAAACACCCAGCCAACAGATACCCCCAAACCCCCACGAGCAGAGGAGGGAAAGTGGATGGTGGATATGATATATTCACGATACAGAGAGGCGATGAAGAGGCTATCCATTATCGAATTAAAAGAAAGAAAATCCGGTGTTCAAAAAACCCGATGCACTTTGTTTAGTTTAGAAAGGCTGGGATCCCTTCTGCTGGAAGTTTCGGATCGCCGGAAATTTGCAGGCATGCAGTAAATGGGTGCGCTCATTTCACAGCTATTGCGTACGTCCAAGCCACAATAAAATAAAAAAACTTAAATTATTTAAGCGAAATGGTTTTAAGCAAAATGTATTAAAATATAAAAAGTGAGATTTTTGTTTACTTCGTGTGTGCTTTTACTTTATTTTTTGTATATAAGTAGTCGGTAAAAATTTTCATAGAACTACCTTCCATCAGTTCGTACAGTTTGCATTCAGTTCAGTTCAAGGCAGCCACAAAAGTAGTCAACTATACAAATCGGAGCAAAATTTATTAAAATATAAAAAGTGAGATTTTTGTTTACTTCGTGTGTTCTTTTACTTTATTTTTTGTATATATGTAAGTAGTCGGTGAAAATTGTCATAGAACTACCTTCCATCAGTTCGAACAGCTTGCATTCAGTTCAGTTCGAGGCAGCCACAAAAGTAGTCAACTATACAAATCGGAGCAAAATTTATTAAAATATAAAAAGTGAGATTTTTGTTTCCTTCATGTGTGCGTTTACTACAATATATAAAAGAAATAAAATCCGGTGTTTAAAAGAACCCGAAACTTTCCTTATAGAAATATTTGCTTTAAATGATGCAAAATTCTGCAACTTCGCCTCCAGTTTAAGCCTCAGCTTGGTCCCACGGACCACACTAGGTGGCGAATTGTCTAAAGATGGCGAATTTTCAAGACACCGTCAGAAACAGACTGCACGGCTGAAACGGCCAATTCGAAGGAACACGCATCAGACCTACGGATACCCCCAACATCCCTCGAAATGGAAGAGGGTGATATGGATGGTGGTTATGATATATTCACGATACAGAGAGGCGATGAAGAGGCTATCCATTATCGAATATAAAAGAAAGAAAATCCGGTGTTCAAAAAACCCGATGTACTTTGTTTAGTTTAGAAAGGCTGTGATCAGAAACGGACTGCACGGTTGAAACGGCCAATTCGAAGGAACACGCATCAGACCTACGGATGCCCCAACATCCCTCGAGATGGAGGAGGGAGATATGGATGGTGGATATGATATATTCACGATACAGAGAGGCGATGAAGAGGCTATCCATTATCGAATATAAAAGAAAGAAAATCCGGTATTCAAAAAACCCGATGCACTTTGTTTAGTTTAGAAAGGCTGGGATCCCTTCTGCTGGAAGTTTCGGATCGCCGGAAATTTGCAGGCATGCAGTAAATGGGTGCGCTCATTTCACAGCTATTGCGTACGTCCAAGCCACAATAAAATAAAAAAACTTAAATTATTTAAGCGAAATGGTTTTAAGCAAAATGTATTAAAATATAAAAAGTGAGATTTTTGTTTACTTCGTGTGTGCTTTTACTTTATTTTTTGTATATAAGTAGTCGGTAAAAATTTTCATAGAACTACCTTCCATCAGTTCGTACAGTTTGCATTCAGTTCAGTTCAAGGCAGCCACAAAAGTAGTCAACCATACAAATCGGAGCAAAATTTATTAAAATATAAAAAGTGAGATTTTTGTTTACTTCGTGTGTTCTTTTACTTTATTTTTTGTATATATGTAGGTAGTCGGTGAAAATTGTCATAGAACGACCTTCCATCAGTTCGTACAGTTTGCATTCAGTTCAGTTCAAGGCAGCCACAAAAGTAGTCAACTATACAAATCGGAGCAAAATTTATTAAAATATAAAAAGTGAGATTTTTGTTTCCTTCATGTGTGCGTTTACTACAATATAAAAAGAAATAAAATCCGGTGTTTAAAAGAACCCGAAACTTTCCTTATAGAAATATTTGCTATTGTGTATAATGATGATACCCCGCACAAAATTCTGCAACTTCGCCTCCAGTTTAAGCCTCAGCTTGGTCCCACGGACCACACTAGGTGGCGAATTGTCTAAAGATGGCGAATTTTCAAATCACCGGCAGAAACGGACTCAGCCAGGGGGGGGTGGCGGGGGGGGGTGGGTCCGCTGTCGACGGACTGCACGGCTGAAACGGCCAATTCGAAGGAACACGCATCAGACCTACGGATGCCCCACATCCCTCGAAATGGAAGAGGGTGATATGGATGGTGGATATGATATATTCACGATGCAAGGAGGCTATGAAGAGGCTATCCAATATTGAGTATAAAAGAAAGAAAATCCGGTGTTCAAAAAAACCCGATGTACTTTGTTTAGTTTAGAAAGGCTGCGATCAGAAACGGACTGCACGGCTGAAACGGCCAATTCGAAGGAACACGCATCAGACCGACGGATGCCCCACATCCCCGAGATGGAAGAGGGTGATATGGATGGTGGATATGATATATTCACGATGCAAGGAGGCTATGAAGAGGTTCCATACGTGGAAATCCGGTGTCAAAAAACCCAGTACTTTGTTTAGTTTAGAAAGGCTGTGATCAGAAACGGACTGCACGGTTGAAACGGCCAATTCGAAGGAACACGCATCAGACCTACGGATGCCCCAACATCCCTCGAGATGGAGGAGGGAGATATGGATGGTGGATATGATATATTCACGATACAGAGAGGCGATGAAGAGGCTATCCATTATCGAATATAAAAGAAAGAAAATCCGGTATTCAAAAAACCCGATGCACTTTGTTTAGTTTAGAAAGGCTGGGATCCCTTCTGCTGGAAGTTTCGGATCGCCGGAAATTTGCAGGCATGTAGTAAATGGGTGCGCTCATTTCACAGCTATTGCGTACGTCCAAGCCACAATAAAATAAAAAAACTTAAATTATTTAAGCGAAATGGTTTTAAGCAAAATGTATTAAAATATAAAAAGTGAGATTTTTGTTTACTTCGTGTGTGCTTTTACTTTATTTTTTGTATATAGTAGTCGGTAAAAATTTTCATAGAACTACCTTCCATCAGTTCGTACAGTTTGCATTCAGTTCAGTTCAAGGCAGCCACAAAAGTAGTCAACCATACAAATCGGAGCAAAATTTATTAAAATATAAAAAGTGAGATTTTTGTTTACTTCGTGTGTTCTTTTACTTTATTTTTTGTATATATGTAAGTAGTCGGTGAAAATTGTCATAGAACTACCTTCCATCAGTTCGAACAGCTTGCATTCAGTTCAGTTCGAGGCAGCCACAAAAGTAGTCAACTATACAAATCGGAGCAAAATTTATTAAAATATAAAAAGTGAGATTTTTGTTTCCTTCATGTGTGCGTTTACTACAATATATAAAAGAAATAAAATCCGGTGTTTAAAAGAACCCGAAACTTTCCTTATAGAAATATTTGCTTTAAATGATGCAAAATTCTGCAACTTCGCCTCCAGTTTAAGCCTCAGCTTGGTCCCACGGACCACACTAGGTGGCGAATTGTCTAATGATGGCAAATTTTCAAGACACCGTCAGAAACAGACTGCACGGCTGAAACGGCCAATTCGAAGGAACACGCATCAGACCTACGGATACCCTAACATCCCTCGAAATGGAAGAGGGTGATATGGATGGTGGATATATTCACGATACAGAGAGACTATGAAGAGGCTATCCAATATCGAATATAAAAGAAAGAAAATCCGGTATTCAAAAAAACCCGATACACTTTGTTTAGTTTAGAAAAGCTGGGATCCCTTCTGCTGGAAGTTTCGGATCGCCGGAAATTTGCAGGCGTGCAGTAAATGGGTGCGCTCACTTCACAGTTATTGCGTACGTCCAAGCCACAATAAAATGGAAAACTTAAATTATTTAAGCTAAATGGTTCTAATCAAAATGTTTTAAAATATAAAAAGTGAGATTTTTGTTTACTTCGTGTGTTCTTTTACTTTATTTTTTGTATATATGTAGGTAGTCGGTGAAAATTGTCATAGAACGACCTTCCATCAGTGCGTACAGTTTGCATTCAGTTCAGTTCAAGGCAGCCACAAAAGTAGTCAACTATACAAGTCGGAGCAAAATTTATTAAAATATAAAAAGTGAGATTTTTGTTTACTTCATGTGTGCGTTTACTACAATATCAAAAAGAAACAAAATCCGGTGTTTAAAAGAGCCCGAAACTTTCCTTATAGAAATATTTGCTATAAATGATGCAAATAGGGATAATGATGATACCTCCTTCCACAGGCACCACAACAAAAATTCTGCAACTTCGCCTCCAGTTTAAGCCTCAGCTTGGTCCCACGGACCACACTAGGTGGCGAATTGTCTAAAGATGGCGAATTTTCAAATCACCGGCAGAAACGGACTACACGGTTGAAACGGCAAATTCGAAGGAACACGCATCAGACCGACGGATGCCCCAACATCCCTCGAAATGGAAGAGGGTGATATGGATGGTGGATATGATATATTCACGATGCAAGGAGGCTATGAAGAGGCTATCCAATATTGAGTATAAAAGAAAGAAAATCCGGTGTTCAAAAAAACCCGATGTACTTTGTTTAGTTTAGAAAGGCTGCGATCAGAAACGGACTGCACGGCTGAAACGGCCAATTCGAAGGAACACGCATCAGACCGACGGATGCCCCCACATCCCTCGAGATGGAAGAGGGTGATATGGATGGTGGATATGATATATTCACGATGCAAGGAGGCTATGAAGAGGCTATCCAATATTGAGTATAAAAGAAAGAAAATCCGGTGTTCAAAAAAACCCGATGTACTTGTTTCTTTGTTTAGTGTGGGCGACGGAGGGGGGGTGGGGGTATATGAGTTTAGAAAGGCTGTGATCAGAAACGGACTGCACGGCTGAAACGGCCAATTCGAAGGAACATGCATCAGATCTACGGATACCCCAACATACCTCGAAATGGAAGAGGGAGATACGTTAGATATTTTCACAATGCAAGGAGGCTATGAGGAAGTTCCTTCCACCAACACAACAAAAATCAGCTGCAGTTTCAGCTTTGTTCCGAGAGACCACACCATCTATGATAACGAACTAACAAACGATGGAGAGTTCCCAAAGCCATTAATACGTCAGAAACGGAATTGCACAGAGTTCCCGCTTGACCAGAAATGGTTATTTAATTTGTTTTTGGGAACTGCTCCTCTCTCTACCAGCTGGTCGTATATCGCAAAATAAGTCATCCAACTACCGCATTGTTCGTGTAGACCAGGCGACGATCGGTCTTCGCCAGTCACCATAGAGATGGAGAGGAAAACAAAGAAATGCCCCAGGCAAAGATAGCCAAAGGAAAATCGAGAATTCTGTCATATGTCGGATAACTGAAATCCCGAAAGCAAATCAGCCTGACTGCACGGCTGAAACGGCCCCTGTTCGGGTGTAAAAATAGGAATTGGTATTGGTGGAAAAACTTGGGAGATTGGGAGAACTTCACCAAACCCGAATATCTTAATTGCTCTGGGCGACTTTGATTTATCAAATATCAAATAAAAAAAAGTCTACTTAGTTGGTAGAATACCAAACATATTCAAGTTAGTTTAAGAAAAATATTAATGAGTATGAGGTGGAGAAAATGGTCCGACCTGGGTGAGCAACTAAAAATAATGACGCCCAGGCCCGCTTGCGTCGGCCCTTTTATACGAAAAGCAGCTCGCAGCTGCGCCGCCAGACAACACATAACATGTATGTGAATGTGATGGGATGCGAAGCAACGCCCATGTGCATATGTTCTAGGGATGGCATATGAACTAGAGATGGCATTTACTGAAACTTTTCGGCACGACCCAACCCAGCACGAAAATTAAAATATATTAAAAATAATATATTCTAAATATTCCATAAGAGTCATAGTTTCATATATCGATTCATCGCTTAAGGAATTTTTGTGATTTCTTAGTTTACAGCTGTGTATGTGTTTGTGAGCCATAATGGGCGGTTTCACCAGGAAAAATGGATCAGCGCTCAGTGATGGATTTCCGCATTAATTCGTAGTTGTGTAAAAGCTTAGCCATTTGAAAAATTCTTGTATATAATATATAGGCTCTGAAATTTTGACATCATTAAAGACGTCCATATGTACATAGCAATACGAGAAAAAAAAGATAGAGATGGGAGCGGACCGGCAAACTGAGAGTAGAGATTGTGCATACATATATGTTCATATAAGTATGTATGTGTAATATTCTTGATGAGCATTAATATTATATGTTAGATTATATGTATATGTTATATAATATATGTTAGAATGAGAGCGATATATAACTGGCAGGAGCTGATGAGACCACCTTATATAGTTGCATCATTACTTAGATATACCTAGTTAAGCTATATTCGAATAAAAATAAAGGCCAAAAGTCGAAACTAAGAAAATAAATTAGCTACAAAATAAGCTAGATTAAACAAGCAAAAAATATACAAAATTGTGTGGATTTGTGTTATTTATTATACTAGCGATAGCTTAATACAGGGGTGACCAAAAACAGCTTACGGCAGAGCACTCACCAATACTCCCACACAAAAACACAATTACAAAAACAAAACGGCTCGCAGGGCAATTGGCCTGGGCATCGCTGGCTTAATATAATCGTTTATCTTAGCCCCTTCATTTTAATGGTAAGGTCGTTGTTGTGGCAAATACCATCAACCATCCAAGCATCACGAAAATGTTGCCCATAAGTTAAAACAAGCTGAATTTAATATTAAAAAATGCTAAACACATTTATCCAAATTTAAAAGCTATTTATTTTGAAAAATGATAAAGCTAGCCTTAAATGAGCTAAAATGGCAGCACTTATGTGGTCAGAGTGGGTATTCTAGCATGCCTCTATATGAGTGAGAGAGATGCATCGGCTGTTAGTTTCATTGACCAATGAGAGAGAAGGAGGGCGTATGTATACATGCTTACATTAAATACATATAAATGGACACTGTCACGTAAGAATACATAATACATACATAAGGAATACATAAACAGAATCGATTTGTATCTAATATGTCTCTTTAACATATTTATATAAATAAAAAACAAGTCATCGTGACACGGTGGCACCCGCGTGAGCGGGATACCATGGGCGTGCGTGTTCGTTTAGCGCAAAATCGCCACGAAAAAATACGAAGAACAATTTATTTGCGCAAAAACCTGGCGGATCAGATTCCTGGGCGGATTCACCCGGACAACTTAATCAGAGCTCCCATCGCTAAGCGCCTTTTTAACGCGCCATTTCTCAAAATGAATTCATGCATCAGAATCACTAATCCTGTGCGTTCACCAGAACTATCTTAGTAAATCCATCACTGGGCGCTGATCAATTTGTTCTGGTGAAAGCGCCCAAAATGTCAGTAAATGCCATCTCTAGTTCATATGCCCTATCTAGTAAATATGCGCGTTGCTGCACATACCAACACATTCACATACATGTTATGTGTTGTCTGGCGGCGCAGCTGCGAGCAGCTTTCCTATAAGAGGAAGAGGAAAGGCCCGTGAGCGGGCCTCATACTTATTAATATTTTTCTTAAACTGAATCTGGATTTGGTTGGTATTGTTACCAACTTTTCTTTCTTGTATATTTGGTAAATCATAGTCGCCCTAAGCGGCTCAGAGCTTTGGGCATTTCCAGCTCATACTGACTTTGTTTGAATATAAGGATTTCTTGAACTGTCGCAAGAAATTTGGGTATCCATTAGAACTCCTGCATAACCATTTCGCTTAAATAATTTAAGTTTCATAAAAAGTTATGGTGGCTGGACGCACTCAGTATGAGTGTAACGAGCGAAGACATTTGCTGCACGCCTGCAAATTACCAGCGATCCGGCACTTCCAACAGAAGGGATCCCAGCCTTTCCAAGCCTGGGCCAACTATCGTGGCCAGTAAAGTTGGGTTATCAGTCCGCTGAATGCGAGTTCCATCAAATTGATACCGTCCCCTAGAAGATGGTACCTAATTCTTCGCAATTAAATAATATCTGGGATGGAGTAAAATGTTGCACCTAATTTTTTATATTTTTTATTATCAATTAAATCGAATTAAGTCTCCAAAGATCAGACAAGGACGTCGAATGTAATTAAGTATTTAATTTGGGCAGCCAGCCATCACCATCTGCGGGTGTACGCTCGCATGCCGTTTTGCACAGATTGGGAACGTCTCTGACTTGTCTCTGACTACACATTTTTCATTAAAAAAATTTCGGGCAGCGCAGTCGGCACACGTACAGCATAAAGACTTCGTGTGGTTTCGTTATTCTGCGCTGGTGACGTAGCGGCAGAGAAAATTCTGCCCCACTGACGTAGCGGCAGAGAAACATGCTTCGGGCTATGCACAAACGGCTTCATATTTTGCTCGCTTGCCTCAGCGGCAGAGAAGCATTCGTGCACAATTGCTCGGCTTTCGCAGCGGCAGAGAAATAAATAACGTATTTGACTTCGTGTCTGTTGTCTTCGCACACAAACGCACCAAAAAAATGTGTACGTCTGTGTGCCGACCCCTGATTTAGATCAATCGAGAGCATAAATGCATCCAGACCATAAATGCATCCACAACGATTTTAGAATTCCATTCGGCTGAAGGGCCTGCTAACATGTGTTAAACCTTTTCCTTTTTACACCCGGGTACTCAAAGAGTTTAGACTCTAAACTTTAGAGATATATTATAGTAAGTATTGGTATTATTATAAGTGAGCCTCTTTTTTATGTTTCCTTTAATTTAATATTTTTTTTTCAAAATAAAACTGCCACCCGGCTACAGCCACGTTCCGTCCACTCTTTGTACGGTTAAGCCTAGTACTCAGACGAGATAAATTTTCCGTCGACCGATTGTGCTATATATTCCGCCACTAACCATACAGTATATAGATGTGCCAGTTCATACCGAAAGGGGCGCAGCCGAGTTTGCAGCGACGTTCCCAATCTTCGGCTTTGGATGGCGTTTGGCTCATGACGTCACATGGGAGCAAGCTGCATGTGTTGTGTACGTGTACACTCCAAAATATATGATTGTATGCATAGAATAATTTTTAGCTGCCGAAACCGACTTTGTTCGAGATTTCAGTTTACGTAAACGTGTGTGTGCCATGTATTCACACATACTGTGCTTGTGTACGGGCTCTACAATTGTTGGCGCTTGAATTGGTTTTTCGTTTTGTTTTGAGGGCTGATGTGATGTAGCGACCTATTCAGGGCCGGATCAACCCTCAACCGGGCCCTGGGCAACCATCAATCTGGGGCCCTCCTTTATTTTGTTTTTTCTCAGTGGCTATTATATTTTTTATTCATTATTTGGAGTTTTGTTTTTTCAACAAAATTTTTCTGTTATCCTAGGGGGCCCGGGAACTGCTAATCCGGCCCTTGACCTATTCCCGTCGTAAGACTTAGTATTTTCTTGGTTTCGTCGCTTTCTGTTGTGAGGCCAAAACAGAGGCAAAGGCTAGCCTAAAAGAGAACCGCGCGCCCGTCGCAACATCAGCTTTTCAAAACAAAACGAAAAACCAATTCAAGCGGCCAAAAATTGTAGAGCCCACACACAAGCACAGTATGTGTGATACATGGCACACACACGTTTACGTAACTGAAATCTCGAACAAAGTCGGTTTCGGCAGCTAAAAATTATTCTACGCATACAATCATATATTTTGGAGTGTACACGTACACAACACATGCCAGCTTGCTGCCAGTCGGCTCGTGTGACGTCATGAGCCCAACGCGGCCATTCCCAAGCCGAGATCTGGGAACGTACTGCTCAGCTGCGCCCCTTTCGTTGTATGACTGGCACATCTATACTGTATGGTTAGTGATTCCGCTTAGGCCATGTGACCAAAGCGGTCAATCTGCGTGTCTACGGTTACACTGTTTTGAGTTTGTTTAAAAACGAAATAAATAATAAAATAAAATAATAAATAATAATGTCTTTATCATCGTTTTATTCGACTGCCTTATTGAATGTAATTTGTCTTCATTGTTGCCAGTGGCGTAGCTAGGTAGGGCCCCGGTGCAAAAAATTGGGGCCCCAACTTAAGTCAGATACTTAAGTGGTCTTGTGGTACGGCCACAATGGCCTTGAGCACGTCGTCTCTTCTTCCAGCCAATAGTGGGTGGCATGTCAATACTTCTTCCAGATTCATTATACCGTACTCAAAAAGTTAGGGGTATATTAGATTTGTGGTGTGGATGTGTGTCGCGAGGGAAACGTTTCCGACCCCATAAAGTATATATTTTCAGCATCATAGCCGAGCGATAGAGCCATGTCTGTCTGTCCGCTGTCCGTGTTTGACGCCTGGATTCAGACGAAAATCTGTGGCATCCCTTTTGTACGCATCTTGAGAATGCCATCACCAGATTGCCGATCTGAATCAGATCGGATCATAATTATAGCCAGAATGAGATTCATTTTCAGTTGCTTCCCCTTCCCCTCCGGCAGCGACAACGCAACTCATTCTCCTTCTCGCTCGCACACTCTGCCGCGTTCAGTGCGAGCCCTAGCGGAGGAGATCTAGAATCTAAATGGAACATGTACATTGTACAATCTACATGTTAGTGTAGATATACATTGTGTGTGTGTTATCAGATGTAGCAAAAAATGTAAAATGTTTTTTTTTGTTCTAAAATTCTAAAAAATCATAAGATCAAAAATGTATATACTGACTGAGTACGGGTATAGAGGCGCGTCCCAGAAGAGGCTGCACGTTCCTTCTCGTTTTTTTTAATTTGCACCACAAAATATAATCACGAGTAAACATACGCTCAGAATCCACTCGAGGTTGCATGTGTTCAAATCGGTTACGCGGCAAACAGTGACACGTGGGACGGTCAATATAGCTGTTACCTACAGTCGCCCTGTCTTTCGAGTTGCCCGTTTGGCCCATTGTGCGCTCCCAGATCGAACTTGCGACGGGATGGCGCATCCTTTTCGTGCTGCTTCGTCTTCGGGCGACGGTCTGTGGCATGGCATGAGAATTGGACAAAAGGGAAATGGACAACAACGGCACTCCAGGCACCATTTTTAACTCAAATTGAACCATGAGAGTAGTTGTAGAAATTTTAGCGGAATAATTTTAAAATAACACTTACAATTTTCACAGATTGGAGATCGAAGTGACCCGGGGCGTCGTCAGATCACAATGCCATTTGTGGCTGGACTTTGCCCTTAGTTTCTGGGATTAGCCGAGCACCCACAAGACGCCGGCATGTTAATTATGGGAGTTGGTGGAGTCTATCAGGGCGTACCAAAGACAATATAAGTATAAGATGCGTCGCTCATACATTTCAATTGCCATTGCAAGACAATTTTTCGGCCAGCGACGAATTCGCGCCATCTCGCCGCCAAATTTGGGCGTCGTCTATCCGCTTGCATGTGTGTCACACGACAGCAAGTGCGTATGTGGCGTATGTGCTAGCGGACGATTTTCGAGACGGAAACCTTTTTATGAGTTGGACGAAATTATATACCGGCGTTGATACGTCGCATCCTGATACCCTAATGGCAATTATTCCAATGTGATTCATGGAATTTCCTGTATTAAATATATTATGTATTTTTATATATGTATATCCGATCATCATTATCGAATATACCATCTTAAAAAGGCTCTAGAGCGCTCTATCTCTCTAAAAAAATTTCAAGAGAGCCTGGAGCCAGCTCTAGAGCACTAACCATACAGTATATAGGTGCCAGTTCATCAACGGGGGCGCAGCTGAGTTTGAGCGTACGTTCCCATCTTCGGCTTTGGGTGGGGTGGGTCATGACGTCACACGAGCCGAGCAAGCTGGCATGTGTGTGTCGTGTCACTCCAATTGTTGATGCATGTTTTTTAGCTGCCGACCGACTTTGTTCAGTTTCAGTTTACGTAAACGTGTGGTGCCTGTTTCCACTCTGTGCTTGTGTGTGGGTTATTTTTGCCGCTGAATTGGTTTTTCGTTTTGTTTTGAGCTGATGTTGCGACGGGCGCGCGGTTCTCTTTTAGGCTAGCCTTTGCCTCTGCTTCCGCTTCGTCACAGAAAGCGACAGAATACCAAAAAATTTGTCTTACGACGGGACAGGTTCAGCCGGATTGGAGGGCCCCCTAGGGCAGAAAAATTTTGTTGAAAACAACTCCAAATAATGAATAAAATATATAGCCACTGAGAAAAATACAAATAAGGGGGCCCCAATTGGGTTGCCCAGGTCAGGGTTATCCGGCCCTGAATGGTCGTCTCACATCAGCCCTCAAACAAAACGAACCATTCAGCGGCCAAAAATTGTAGGCCCACACACAAGCACAGTATGTGTGATACATGGCACACACACGTTTACGACTGAAATCGAACAAAGTCGGTTTCGGCAGCTAAAAATTATTCTATGCATACAATCATATATTTTGGAGTGTACACGTACACAACACATGCAGCTTGCTGCCAGTCGGCTCGTGTGACGTCATGGCCAAACGCGGCCATTCCCAGCCGAAGATCTGGAACGTACGCTGCAAACTCAGCTGCGCCCCTTTCGTTGTTGCTGGCACATCTATACTGTATGGTTAGCCGTGCCCAGTGACCAAAGCGGTCAATCTGCGTGCTCTACGGTTACACTGTTTTGAGTTTGTTTAAAAACAGAAATAAATAATAAAATAAAATAATAAATAATAATGTCTTTATCATCTGTTTTCATTCGACTGCCTTAATTGAATGTAATTTGTCTTCATTGTTGCCAGTGGCGTAGCTAGGTAGGGCCCCGGTGCAAAAAATTGGGGCCCCAACTTAAGTCAGATACTTTTTCATAAAGAGGGTTATGGATTATGGAGCTGTGCTTTAAAACTTTGTTAGCCAAAAAGTAAATTTATAAACTTCCTTCATGGTTTATTTGGAAAAATTAATTTTATAAAATTTGTCCATCCAGACTCCAATAAATTCAATGACCGATATTATTATATTAAATATGTTAACATTAATTTAAAGAAATAGGGTATACAAATTCCCATACGCATAGAAGAAACTTGGTTAACCAGCAACACTGACGTCACATTTAGTCAACATTTAAGTTTTATGCTTTGGCCGTTTTTGTTTGAACCCTATTATCTAAACAATCCCATTAAAAATAGTTCTGAAAACTAGCCAATCCTGAACAAAATTCATTGAGGAATTGGATAAAATTATTGGTTTATGGCTGAGAGGGCCAACTAGCTAGTAATATTAAACGGAATATCAAAATCGAGGAATATCATGTCACAAAATATCATGGTATGGCAGCCTGCAGCAACTACGAATTGCACGAGTCTGGCAACGCCACGAAACGACGTCTTATTCGTTTTATGTTGTTTTTGTTTGAACCTTAATATGTAAATAATTCAATCAGAAGGACTTCTGAAAACTTGCCAATCCTGAACAAAATCTATCTATCTATAGGATAAAACTATTTGTTTAGGGCTGAGAGGGCCAACTATCTAGTAATATTAAACGTAATAGAGGAATACCAACGCATCTTATCGTATCTTTCAGAATACTTACGGTATATTATTTAATCAAGTTCCAATTTATTTTTTAATATATTAAGATACTTTTCAAAATGACCGCCAAACTCCATTAATCGTACAAAAATATCGATACTATTCGCTCTCAAATCGTGGTGGTTTTTCAAAATTTGCTCTCTTTTCAGAGGTGAAGAGAGCGTTTTCGTGGTGACTTTTCGTGGTGTGAGAAACATGTTCTTAACGGGAACGCGTATGGAATGAAGATTCATTGTTGCGTCATTCCATACGCGTTCCCGTTAAGAACATTTGATGTGTATGGGAAAAAATTCAGCAACATGTGGAAATGGATTAGCAGCATTGTTCTGCAACTTTGGCACGGGGTGAGCAACAATCTGCATACCTTGGGAAAATGGATATTATGGACTTGAGATATTGTTTGTAATTTCAGGCAACAATTAATGCAGAAACTACTCAGTCTCTCTTATAAAGATATTAACGAAATTTTGCAGCTCACGGGTTCCAATAATAGGTATCAGAACCGGGATATATGTATTTATAAAAGACAAAACATATGCATTAATGGGTAAAAAACATCTCAATCTAAGAAAACTGCATTATTAATGTTTCTGTGGAGCTTGGAACAACAAATTTTACATAAATTAAAGGAAATAAGGTATACAAAAGTCCATAAATTTTGGTTGACCAGCAACACTGAAGAACTTGACTTAATGCTTTGGCCGCTTTTGTTTGAACCTTGTTATGTAAACAACCAGAAGAAATAGTCTAAATAGCCAATCTAACAAAATTCTTAGGAATTGAAAAATTATTTGCTCTGCTGCTTTCTGCAAATTTGAAATCCTTGTTATGTAATACAATCCAATCAAAAACGATCGTTTTATGTTGTTTTTGTTTAATAATTAGCCAATTCAATGAACCTAAAACTTACCAATCTTGTAGAAAATTCCGGATAAAATTATTGGTTTATGGCTGAGAGTGCCAACTAGCTAGTAATACTAAACGGAATATCAAAATCGAGGAATATCATCTATCGAAACTATCGCAAAACCGTCGATAGTAGCGGATAGCAGCAAAATACCGATACTATCGATAGTGCCCATCGATGGTTTGACACTTGGTCACTCTGTTCCAAACAATTTTTCGTTCCATCGAGAAAGAGCGCGCGGCGCGTTGAAAAATACATAATAATATTATTGTGGTAAAATCCTATCATCCGAATTTTTTTTTGCGCCCAAAAACGTTCCCATTGTTGATCAAAAGTGCAGTTTACAAAACACACATACAAACAAAGTCACAGGAGGAGAGCAGCGGCGAACCCAAAGAGAAGTACGTGCAAGAGTGAGAGCAAAAAGCAGCAGCCGCCGCAGCAGCAAAGCGGCGCAGTTACAAAGAAAAAAAACACCAAAAACAAGTGATTACGCATATTTTTGTAATTTTTGATATTCTTAAAATAATGTTAATGTTTTTCCATATTAACGCATCTATATAGATTTGTTTGCGTGTGTGAATTAAGTATTTTCAGGGCAGTGTAAACACTTTTTTACTTTCTTTTTCTGTGTTTTTTTTTGCAAACACAAAAATTACACGAACATTTATGACGTTTGCTAGTTGTGTGATGGCTTTAATTGATTAATAGCCATATGGCTGTACCGACGCCCCAGGTTGTAAATTGTTTGACAAACAAAATTCTTGTAAAAACCGCCAAAAAGACAGCGCCGCAAAGAAAGCAGCCTTCTACAAAGTGTGTTAATGCGAGGTGAGGCATTCCCAGAGGTGCACTCTCACGCTGTTTCCTTTTTTAATTTTTTGAAAGTGCGTGCAGGACACACATACAGCACAGGAGGTGGCACACAAAATATATGTGACTCGGCAGTGCCTCACCTTGTACTGATATACCTTTCCCCTCTCTGTCTGGCTTTGGATGCTCGGGTGTGTGTGTGCGTGCGTTTGAGTATATGCGTGCAAAGCAAAAGGCAAAAATATAATAAAAAAAAAGCCAAGCCCAAAATGTATAACGGAATGCATGGCAAAAAAAGTGAAATTTCTCTGCACAAATTCCCACTCGCTCTCTCTTGTTCGTTGCCTCTTTCTTGCTCTTGGTGAATATTTAAATCAACATTTATATTCGCTTATTGTTCACTCAATGATAGAGAGCATGAGTGTGTGAGCGGGGAGGGGACAATGAGAGGCTATTCTTTCATTCAAAATCAACGGCTATCAGCGGAAATATTCGCTGCCTCTGCTGCCGCACCCCGCTTGACCTTATTCTCTTGCTCTCGCACACACACACACACGCAGTCAGTCGCCCGCTCTTTGCCTCTGTGGCTCTTGCCTTTTTCGTCTGCGGCTCTCATTTCCTGCGGGAGGGGGTGTGTGTGCAAGGTGCAGGCAGAGGGCCGCCCGCATTTTTTCGCGTTGGCGCATGCTTTAGCCCCCTTTAAATACGGTTTCTTTTTGTTGTTGTATTAGTTTTTACTATTACTTTTGTTGAAGGATGCCAAATATAACGGCTGAATGTGCCAATAAATATGTGGGAAGGGATAGGGGATTGGAAACAAACAATTCGAGTAAAAGCTGTCACATTTGTGATATTTCTCTAAGGAAATTTCTTAATTGACGCGTCAGCTTGCTGCCCCCGCCATAGATGGTTCCCCTTGCCATTCTGTCTTTTTGCCACCATAGATGGGTTCTCTTGCCCCCGCCGCAACGCCATCTCCAATGACGCTTTGGGACGTGCCAATTTTCTGATTCTCTCGCTAATCAGCAACAGACTTGACAGTAGCGTTTGATCATTATCATCAGCATGATCATAGACTCCATGTCATGCTTCTTGTTTCTGGCTGTTTTTCCATCTTCATCTTTATCACGCTTCTGACTTCATCTTTGGATAAACTTTTGCGTTACGTTTCGTTGCGGAACAGCTGCAAGCACAATTGATAATTCAGCATGCCACACAGAACGTGACACACATAACATACATATGTATATGTATACTAAAAATTGGTTTTACAGTTTTCAATTAAGTTTTCTTATCCTCCCTCTGCCTCTGCCTCGCGCTCTCTCTTTATCTCTCGCAATTTCAAGTTCAATTACAATCCATCAATTTGTTGGGGTCTCTCTCTCTCTAGCAGATCTGACTCACCTCACCGTTAACGATCCTCAAATACAACATTGGCTTTTGTGTGTCACACACTAAACACTCATACCGTGCCTCTTCCTCCTCTTTTGGTTCTACTGTTTGTTGTTTGGGCGGTTACCAAGGGGCGTCAAAAAGCTTTCAGCGTCGAAAAAGAGAAAAGCAAATGGAGGGAGAATGGAGGGAATTATGCGAATAATGCGTTCTAAATTCCCCCCAAAACCCCAAAAACCAAAAACACACACGAGCACCGTTTCTGCTGGAACGATGAAAGCAAAAACAGAGGAAGAGACAGTGCCAAAGAGAGAAAAAGGGATGGAGACAGAGAGAGTAGTAAGGTGACCCAGACGCATAAGGCAGGCTCCCAAAAACGTAATTGAGTTTATTGATTTTTAATTTTCCTTTGATTTTATGCTATTATAAATTATTATAAGAAAGCATCCAACGACTTGATAAATTATCTATGACCATACATACATACATACATATGTATAATCCCTATACCCGATATGCCATTGTACGTTGTGTCCGTTCGCTTAGGGGAAATTTTTAAACGATTTGGGACTCGCTTATTGTTGCACTACATTTTAAACTATTTTATATAGACAACATACAGCAGATCTGCTGACCCACCTACGAAATGGGAATAGTATGTCAGAGATATTAAGAGTTCGAACTTCGAGGCTAGTTTTCGTTTTATGAAACCTGCTCTTTTTAATGGCTAAATTAATTTCGAGTTCTGAGAATGGCTTTCTGGTCTTTCGAATCGTAAACTTTAACCTTAAAGTTGATTGGGAGACACTTTTCTGCCATTCTGCCGCTTGTTATTTATTATCTTTTGATGTCGTTGTACGGGGGAATAGTTTAACAATTATAGCTATAGAAACAACAATGCCAAATACTGAATCATCATTATGGAACACCGACGGATCTCACGATGATCGGGCTGCACAGTGGCACAGTTTTTGCTTTGTTTATTTCTTCTCGAATATCTTTTGTTCTGTGTCGCCAAATGAGCTCTCTTGAAAGCCATTTGCCAGGCTGCCCAGGGCAACCCAACAACTTAGCCTAATTTATAGCCATCAAGCTGTGATTTGCTCTAATTTCGTACCTAATGGGAGTTGTTCCGTCAAGGGGAAACAACACAGCGCGGAGATAAGTAGAGAGAGAACTACTTTTAGATTTAGAAAAAAGTCTATTAGATTTGAAATAATTCTCGGAGGTTCTGCTTTCTGTTTTCCCGAGCAAAAAGATTAAAGTTGGGATGGTTGTATGTTCCATCGATTCATAGATATTATTCAAACAAGTTTTTCAAACTATTGTGACGGTTGTGAATAGTAGTTACATCATCTCTGTCATTCCAGTACTCTCCAACTTTATATACAGGTTTTCGCATGGGGTTCTCTTCGCAGCTTTTGTTGCTTTGGTTTTAGTTTTTTTTTTTTTATATCGTGTTTGAAAGATCTTTTATCACAGGTTGACTCTGCCTAGGTTTTAATTATGGTTGCGCCGCTCGCTCACACCCCACTCAATTCCCCTGCCTTCATCTCAGCTCAGAAAACACTTCCCACGCATTGTGTTTGGTTTTTTTTTTTTTTTTTTTGTTGTATGCCTCTTTTTGGTGTGAATTCAGTTGTTATTTTGCTTGGAACCTAGGCTTTATCGCTATGGCAAATCAAACTTTTTCCCCCCCGTACATGACTCCACGCACAAGTTTTTCCTGCCGCAGACGAGAGGGTTTTCTCTGACTCTTTCTTGTCCAAAGAAAGTCTTGTGCACAACATCTGGAAGAGGAAATACAAACAAATGAACAAGTTCCCTCAAATGCGAAACACTTTCTCAACGTCAGGGAAATGGATACCAATCTCAGATGAAGCGAATAACATTGAAAATATTCGTATGCCAACATTGTGTAGGATGAGAAGAGCTTCTGAAAACGGTTTCGTGTTTTATCGGGTGCCGCCGATTCACCACTTGACATTGAAAGCGGCGTCACACGCGACTGCGCAGCAGCAGCGTGATAGAGGGGTATGGAGCGGGCAGGTGGCAGGGGCATTGCCGGAGGCTTTGACGCATGCCTTCGCTCGCTTCTAAAATAAAAGTTTCGTGAGTCAGAAAACCCAATTACTCTGTACATTTAAATGAAGTTTCGATACCCCCCCCATAAGTGACTAACACTTGTGGTGTATAGGGCTAGCAGGGCTGTTCGGAGAGAGAGAGAGTATCCATTAGTCGATGCCATTAGAGTCATTCCTCGTTTGGGTCTTCCACGTGTGTGCGTTTGTGTGTGTGTGTGTGTGTGTGCTTTTTTCCCCTATTCAATAATAGATTATTTATTTGCATTCCGTTTTGGTATGCTCTTTGGTCGCCCAAGTGCATTGAACCAAAAGCCTGTCCAATCCAACGGCATCTCTAACGAAACGAGATAAGCAAAAAAGGAAAAAAAGAAGAAAATGCATACGCTCCTCGCACTCACAGCAGTGGTTGGAATAATAGTGGCTGCTTAGCACTTGTCTGCACTTGTCACAGCTGATTTCAATTCAAATATATAGTGTCGCATATGCCTTTTGTACATTTTCAATGTACTACACAAACTGATGCCCAAAGTGGCTTTAAGATTGTAGCTAAAACTATATTTTATAGTGGGACTATTATTTTGAGCGTAACTGTAAAGTAAACCTCACCTCTGTCTCCTAGACAAGACCTGCATTTAATGATGCCCGGCAAAAAAACAAAAAAAAAAACAGCAAACAAAATTCTCACACAGCCCCCCCCAACCACATGAGCAAAAGAAGTTGATGACAAGGCAGCGAAAAAAGAAGGAATGAATGGTTTGCCCTTTGAACGAGGTTCGAGGCATTGCATACCCTGTGTACAATGTGCCCAGGTAATGAGCTGCGGCACAACGCAAACCAAAGCCAAAACCTCTTGTCATAACTTTTTTTTAGGCTACCATAAAGAAAAATAGCGCAAAAAAAAAATAGCGCAAGAGAGAGAGAGAGAGCGAACATATTAAAATATGTTTGTGCGTAAAACTGTAACTGTTTTCAGTGCAGGTCCCGCCGCCCTCCTCTGCCCATCACGTCACCCAATTGCTCTTCCTCTCTTCTCTCTCTCTCCTCACATACGAACATATGTGTGTGGCGACGGTTTATTGAACTTAATCTTGTGCGGAAGTTTAACAAAATCACGCCTGTCGCTGTTGCTGTCGCTACCACTGCCTCTACTACGCTCCCTCTCTCTTTCTCTTTCTTCTCTTGCATTTCTCTATGCTCTATGGAGAATGCAAAAAAAGACGCAGCGCAGCGCAAGAGGGCGACGCGACGCGATGCGACTCTGCTCTGCCGCTATTGCAACTGTAAAGATTGCAAATGGCGCAGCGGAAAAAAATCGCAGAAGAGCCAGTGGAGAGGACAGACACACAAAAAAAAACTTGGCATTTGGCAAACGGTGAAAAAAAAAACGAGCAGAAAACACACACACAAATCATTCAATGGTGGAGAGAGGGGCCGGCCATAAGGGGGTGTGGCATTTGACAAATTACAAATAGGGAATGTTTTTTTTTTTTTTTTTCTGTATAGTGCTCATTAGCAAAGAATTTAAGTACAGGTGCAGACAAAGAGAATCTCTAAAAAACATATCTGCAGATAGATATGCATAGAATATTGGATGCCATAAATATGGAGGGGAACTTCTGCAATACATCAAAGATAAGTTGCTGCAGGTATTCCTAAAGTGTGTACTATTTATCCATCTATCGATATAGAACGAAAGTTCAGAAGGTTTCCATCACGGGCCATCAATCCACTAAGGTTTTGAAGGTTATCAAGAATTTTTCGGTACTTTATTTCCAGCACTGAGAAAACAGCTGAACCATAATTTCAGAAATATTCAGAAAAATTCCAATTTCGATGTGATGCGATATTTGTAGGGTAAATGTGGGGTACTTGAAAACAGAAAATTAGCTCAGTTTTGGTTATATTTTTGTTGTTTTTTTCAGTTACGTGTTAGCGTTTATTTCGCGTGGCTTTAGAATTTCTCTCTCTCTTTCTCTCTATATAGAGAATCCCAATAATCGCAGAACATTTTTTCAGCCATTAAATTGTTTCATTCCCCATAAACTTGAATATGGCACTGGTACACTACACGACTACTACGAGTATTATAAACAATTGCCAGAGACCTGTGTGAGGTGAGGTGAGGTTCATAAATATACAAAGTTGTTTCCAGTAAATACATATATGCATGTACATACTGCACTCACACCCTACATATGTACATATGTACGTATTATCTCTTTCCCGTTTTCACTAACTGTAACTTTGTTGGCCACAAAATAGCTTCAAGGTTATAGCCAACAAGCCACAAAACAAGCCAGCAGGCAGCAGTCGGTGGCGGCGGGGGGCAGTCAACCAACAAGCAACAACCGCCTTAAGTAAACTGAAATAAACTAAAAATAAATTCATTAATTTAACAGTTAGGCTTCAAAATGAAACTAGCGAAAATCCAAAGTAAAGCAAACGAAGCAGAATAAAGAGAGAGAAAGAGAGAGAGAGAGAGAGAAAGAGAGTAGAGAGAGAGAGAGAGAGAGAGGAGGGAGGGAGGGTGGTAGAGAAGACGATACATGGAACTCTGAAATGAATTTACGACGGCACGGCACCACGGGCACACGCAACGCAGAAAGATGGGAGAAACTGTTAGACCACAAAGAACAACAGCAGCAGCAAAACAAACAAAAGAAAGATCCAAAGCAGACAGATCCAAATGATCGACAGGGCAGGGAGAGCTGCCAAAGAAACAGATCCATCAACAGATCACCCCAGATCCAAAGCAGAGGTTCTAGGGGAAACTTCGAGAATTTATAAGCAGAAAAAACTTTTACAAATCTTCCAATAAATAAACCCAGAAACCAAATACCTTAAACTGTAGAGAACCCCTCTAGGAGATCGTCCCACAGAGCTCAAACAGAGGTTTGGGAATTGCCCCGCATCATAATTGATTTAAGTGTAAAGATAGCGAAGCTTTGATAAATCTCAAAAAAGATTCTCTTTGCTGGCGAAACTCTAACTAACTTTTAGCAGAACTTTGAGCTCTAACAAGAATGACCAACACACATGTCACACTTCTCCGTGTGCGTACAAAAGTCACACAGCAATCCAAACAGCAGCCAAAACAACTTTTAAAACTTCTTAAAAATTCTCAGAAAATATGATTAATTTAAGTTAGAAGACAGTTTCTTCGCAGCTCCAATTAGGCTTACACTTCACATTCTATTCGGCTCTAGACTCTAGAGAGTAAATTTATCCGTTTGATTATGGAAAAATCCTGGCAAGTAATACCGCGGGATCCATCGGGAAGGGTTTTCTAGCCATATACGTATACTGTCTTAAATCTACAGGGAATAACCCTGGTAGCAGCATAAATGTACCGCGAACTTGGATACACCCTTCCCGTGGATGCGCAAGGGTTCATTAGTGGCGACTCCACTAATGGCATAATACTGGAGCACAGCAAAACAAAAAATTAATGCCAAAGAGCACACGAGAGGGGGAGCAGGAGAGAAGAAGGTTAGGAGGCACCTTCTGTGGGAACTCGTAATAGCGGTAAACTCTGTGTAGACGACGGCCAACGACGACGTTGACGTTTCGTGCACCTTTAACATTAAACTCTAGACTCTCTCGGATTCTTCACTTCCCCCCCAAAAAGTTGCACATGCCACATCACGCTTCGGTAACCACCCACAAAACATAGCCCTGGAACATACAACAAGCAGAAGGCCATGAAAAAAGGCAGCTTTGGCATGCTAGGCCAAAGGAACCAACAAACAAAACAAAACAAAACAAAAACTAAACGCAGACACAATGACGTCATTTGCAACAACCACCAACAAAATATATACACATACACATACTCGTGTGTGGTGGGAAAACTCAAATGGAAATCAAATGGAGAAATCGAATGGGGAAAATGGGAATACAATTGCACCCCCAAGACCCCCCATGCGAATGAGTAATAAATACAAACCGGACGGAGGCTGTAGGCCCCCCCCCCCCTCCCCCGAGCCTAATGTGGAGTCTTGGAGATTTTTAAAAATATCCCAAACAAAATAGAATTAAGTAAACGCCAAGGAAATTGCCTTCAATTGCGAAAAACATGTACAATTCTATGGCTAATCTTTGTATCGATCGCAGCGAGAGGTAGACAGAGAGAGAGAGGGAGAGTGAGAGTGAGTTCTGTTAAAAATCAATTGAGAGCAAATAAATATGCTTGAAATGATTATTTCGCTTTTGGATTCATTCATACTAAATTATTAGCCACCTCCACCCAAAAGAAATCCCCCCGTTTGTGTGTGTGTGTGTGTGAAAAATTTAAGAGCTATAATTTTTCGTTCGAGTATTGCAAGATTAAGATTAAAAATTATTATGCTGCTCCCAAGAAAGAATTTTGGAATGAAAGTACAGTATTTCCATTGGTGGAACATTCGAAATGCCTGCTTTCAAAAATCGTACTACAGCGAATTGGTTAGTTGGATTTATTCCATATAATATTTTGAATATCTTTCATTTGGATTTTTCTTGCATAAATATCGTGGATTCACTCGCGAATGTGGCCGCTTGCTTATGGCAACTTTGTGCAGTGAATCAAAGCCAAAGAATGGTAAAACGATGAAGTTAATGGAAGGAAAAACTTTAAGAATGATTATTTAGAATGTGATTAATTGGTATTAAATGGTAATGGTAATAATTATAGTTGTGGTAATAATTTAAAGTTCCCCAACTTTAAATGAAAACGGATTGATATGGCGAAACAATTAATTGATCTACGAGTATTTACTGCTACGAGTATTTACGCCTGTGCTGAAAACATAAGTTTCGTTTAGTTTATAAATGTTTGCTCCAACTGCAAAATTAAGAAACGAATTTTCCTTTTGTTTGGCTTACGTCATTCGCCATATGAATAGGAAGCGTGGTGTGTGTTTTCCCTGGTGGCTGCATTGTTTTGAGGTTTTTGGAACGGTAACAAAACGAATTTTCCTTTACTCGAAATTCTCGTTTCGTTTCGTTCATTTGTTTATAACGATTTCAATTTCGGTTTTCGATTTGTATATGGAATACACACACACAAACATCACAGACCGACCGATAGACGGATAGACAGAAATCTCCTCTTTCGCTTTGTACTTTTTTTTGTTTTGCTGTGTAGTTTAGTTTTTCTTTCATTTTCCAGACTGCTGTCTTTTTTTTGTTTGTTTTGTTTTGCTTGTATTTTCTTCTTTTTTATTATAACAATTAAAATCTTTTTACGATTGTGGTTTTTGTGTATGCGAAAATATTGCCTAACCTTGGCCCATAAGAAATATGGAATGGCTAAATAATAATCTAATCAGCAAAATTCAGTATTCGGCAGAACAACAGCAGCTAGAATTCAATCGAAACTAATGGCAGAAGTCAGAAAGAAGCACGAACCACAATGCCAGAATATACACAGATATAATGGAACGAAGCACACAACGAAAATAATACAATGAGTTGATAAAACCCAAATGAATATTTTAAGCAAAAAAAAAAACAATGTAATTATTGGCTGTCAGATAATTTGGTTTAGCTCCGTCTCCGACTGTTCGTTTCTCATAACCAGTACGCCAAGTCGTATCTTGTTCAACGGCATGGATTACGGCAATCTCCTCGAAAAAAATAGCATTTAAATTGTACATAAATACTCGTATTTGTACATAAATACTCGTATTTGTACATAAATACATAATACTTGTACTTGTTTAGCACAGTTTTTGCCACTAACTTGCTGTGGCGTTTTCCACTAGGAACACACATTCGAATGCGATGAAAATTACATTGATTCGCTGTACAAATTACCCCGAAGCGAACGATAAAGAATACATTTTTTAAGCTTATTAAAAACTGTACCAAGATAGAAAAGGGAAATGCAGAATCATAAAGCATAATCATATATATCTAAAGCTTGAAAAAAATTGAGATCGAATCATTATTATAGACAGAAATGCTGAAAATAAGTTAATTTGGCTGTTTGAACAACTGGCTTTCGTACATTACTAATGCTAGCTAGCGATATTTAAGGGAATCCTACAGGGAAGAGATGCATCTAATTAATAATGGTATGCTATAGTTATATTATAGCTTAGGTGTAGGGTATCCTCTCATAGGCTGTGTCTGTCTCTCCCTCTCTCTATAGCTTTAAAGCTTTCTCACCAGTTTTTCTACACCGTTGCGTATGAGTAACATTTTGCAATTGGAACACGTTTGTTGTTTCGTTGTTGTTGTTGCTGTTTTTCCTGTTTTGTTTTAAGTTTTTCCTTCTTGTGTGGAATTGTGAATTCAATTTGCTGCCTGCCTGCCTGCCTGCCTGCCTGCCTGGAAAACTTGGGCGTGGGAACACATACGTTTTATCGTATCCGAATCCGTATCGTTGTTGTTTACTGTATGGCGTCTCGGGTCTGGCAACGAATTGATTGACATGCCCAGCTCTTGCGCCGATTACTCATACTCTCTCAGCTACTTGTTGCTGAGCCACTCACTCCAGGAGATTGGCTAAACGAATGGAAAGTAGTAAAAGTTTTGTCTACTCTTTGAGGATTTAAAGGAGGGGAAAGATATGGCTTAACTGATTAACTGATCTGCCAGTGGTGTTTAAACCGATTGGATGTACCAAATGTACGCCACAGCTACACATCCAACTGAAGAATAGATGATGCAGTAGAGCTATAACCTTTCCCTTAGTTGGCCTTCATCATCAGCTACATTCGTGTGACATTTGGGTTCTATTTCGCTGGTAGTGTTGGTTAATGCGGTTGGACACACAGCTGTACCTGTGCCATTCGATTGCCGTAATTGATATTCTTCCACATTGCGACAACACGAAGGCTGAGGCTGTGGTTGAATCTCGCATTGCTCCCATTTTGCCATGGCGCGTTATGTGTGTGTGAATGATTTACGATATTATTATTATTATTATTTCTGTGACATATTTTGAACTCTTGAACTGTGCGGTACATTTGGCCAAAAGCCAATTGGCCAACTTATTGGCTTTGATCTGTTCTCTGGCCTTTGGTTCTCTCTTTTTGGGGTTCCATAAAATGTTCCTTCAATGCGTAGTTTTTGCGACTGCCAACCAATTTATGGCTCAATCGATGACGCAGACAATGGCAGGCCCGTTGGCATGTGGCAGCGGTGGCAGAGTGCTCTGCTGTTGCTGCTGGAGAGACGATCTATTGTTGTGTTGGGGGGGCACAAAAGGCTAATTGCAAACGGCAACAAACAAACGCGTCAATACACAATGAAAGGTACACATTTCAATGTACATACACCGATACTTTTGATACCCTTCCTGGCTGTCTCTCTGCAACCATAAAAGAAATGCAAAATCGATGAAAGTTTCCTGCTCGGTTCCACAAAAGGGTAACCAATGCATTGCAGAGTGTGGTCTGGTGTGGTGTGGTGTTTGGTGTGCAATTTTGGCCTGGTCTGCACTGCAGTGCATTGCCTTCCTGTTTGCCCCCGTGGCCCGTGGCCCGCGGCCCGTGCCGTTTGGCATGTGTAAATGTAGTTCATTGAACTTTTCATTTTATGCTTCATTTGCTAACCGAACCGAACAAATGGCAACAAAAGAAAACAAGAAACAACATGCCATAGATGGGTCCGGCAGCTGTTGAGTGCTGAGGCAAAAACCGAACCAAAGCATACCCTGGAAAAGACACCAGGCAAGGACAAACCCCAAAGCATAGATGAGGCAGGTTGCTCCTTTGCTGGCGATCCTTTGGTTGGCTTTTTAGTTGTTAATATCTAAATTTTGCTTCTTTTAAATCTTTAAAATTTTCAGACATTTTATATTAAATATGCCAATGTTGCCCTCTTGTTAGGGTATACTAAGTGCGAGTAAAAGTGATAAAAAAAAATACAACAAAAAAACCATCAATTGGCAGGCGAGTTGATGGCTACTTTCTTACATAAGCCAAAGCCAAGAAAGAAAACTACAAAGCAAAGTCCATATGCTGTAAGCCAAAGAGCACAATGTAAAGAGATTCGTACGACACAGTAGCAAAAGGTTAACAGACACACAACAAAATGGGGGGCGGGGAGGGGGCACACATTTAGCGAAGAGGAGAATTGTGAGAGACAGAAGCAACAGATTGCATATGGGTCTACATGCCTCATCTGTGGGTTCTATAACTCGAAAAGTGGCTGCTGCCTAAGCGGGGGAATTCCTGCCCTTCGAATGCTCCTTCGAATATAACGCAGACCGAGCACTCCTTGGTCTCTTTAGTGCCATGCAAACCCAACCCAAAGTAGGCCTCCATCTGGCTTTATGCCCCAAAAACAAACAAAAATTTCATGGTGCAACGATTGTAAGTGTCTGAAGCCAAAATAGTTAGGGAAAAGGCTGTGGCGTGGCTTAGGAATCAAAGCTATAGCTAAGAGCCCTTCTAGCCAGGTGAATATTTTTGAGGTATTTCCATGAAAGAGCCCTGCGATTGCCAAACGGCTAAATGCACAGCAAATTGAACCCCATATGAGCCACGAATGTAAATAAAATTTGTTGACATTAGATCTTTGCTATAGATCCATGTATGCTATCGAGTATAGAATATATTTTTGTGTTTGTGTTTGTTTTCATATTTTCAAGTTACGAATTTGTATATTTGTTTGAGTCAAAGAAAGAAACATTTGAAACGTTTGAATGTAAGTGGGCGTAAAAAAAAATACCCTTGACTAATCCGCAAATTGTTTATTTGTTCTTTTGCAGCAGGAACGTGATTGTGTGTGAGTGAGTGAGAGAGAGAGAGAGCCAGTATATCCCGCCATTATGAGCAAGAAGCCAACAGTTGGACCGGCGCTCCACAAGGTCATTATGGTGGGTAGCGGCGGCGTTGGCAAATCGGCCCTCACACTGCAGTTTATGTACGATGAATTCGTTGAGGACTATGAGCCCACCAAGGCCGATAGTTATAGGAAAAAGGTAACACCCAAAACGCCACAGATCTGCTCTATATATATATATATATATATATACTCTATATGCTCTATGTGCTGTTTAGGTTGTGCTGGATGGTGAGGAAGTACAAATAGATATACTGGATACGGCTGGTCAGGAGGACTATGCAGCCATCAGAGATAATTATTTTCGCAGCGGCGAGGGTTTCCTCTGTGTCTTCTCAATCACAGACGATGAGAGCTTCCAGGCAACCCAGGAATTCAGGTGAGTGTGTCAAGAGAGAGACAGAGACGGAGAGCGAGAGCGAAAGAGATGACATCCAAGTGTCGTCGCTAGCGGGTTTTCTTTTTCACACACAGCAATCTCAACATTCCTTTTTTTTTTTTTTTCTGTATTGCTGCTAATTAGTCACACAAGCACCTGAGTTTCTGCTCTGACACGTGGGGGGTGGGGCGGGGGGTTAGCATGTGTAATGCATCTTTATTCATACGAGTACACCATTCGGAGTGGGGTGGGGCTGCGCCTGGGGCTGGGCGGGTAGCTTGGAGGCACGAATGAATATCTTAAAGATGTGTCGTGTCTGCCGTCGTATTAAATTTCATTCTGGTTTTTGAGATGCATATTTCACAGATTATAATTAATGTCTTTGGGCGCTGGTAACGCTTTTACTTGTGATTTATTTAATCAATGTTATCAAAGAAATTAAAGTAATCGAAAGCGTTGAAAGAAGATTGAAAGCCTGTGCCCAGAGTTTACCCATTATGATTGGAAAGTGCCTCTCTTCCTAGAGAACACTTTGTGTAGTGCTCTGCCTAAATAAAACTTTAATTTCACGTTGTTCCTTGGAAAATATACTATACCTCGCGAAAGTGTCAGCCCACCACTCAATACCCAATTGAAACACTTGCCATGAGACCATCGAGCAACCCTTTTAATGCACCTTTAGCTCTGCTCAGACATTGCCGTTTCCATTTCCATTCCCATTTGACCTAATTGAGTTCTTTCACAAACATTCAGTTGCAAATACACAGAAACCAGTAGGCAGCAGAAATATTGTGAGAATTGTATAGCTAAGTAATAGGGGGTGCGACACACAGGGGTTGACCGGCTGCAAATATTTATGCCTCTATACAAATAAGTTACTCATGGGGGATACGTACATACAGCTCTACAATTATGTGGATGGGTGGGTGCGTGTGTCGTGTCTGTCGCGTAGCGAAGTGAAGTGACACACACGCCACGCCACGCACTGACTCACCTGCAAAATAAATTGCCATTGGGCCCCACGATAAGCCTATCTATATCTACATATATGTATATACACTGTATATATACATTCCCATTAACGTACACATATAACTAATGGCTCTCTTTCTTGCTGTCTCTCGTTTTTAACTCTTTTGCAGAGAACAGATATTGCGGGTGAAGAATGACGAGAGCATACCGTTCCTGCTGGTGGGCAACAAATGCGATTTGAATGACAAGCGAAAGGTGCCGCTGAGCGAGTGCCAATTGAGGGCCCAACAGTGGGCGGTGCCCTACGTGGAGACCTCGGCCAAGACGCGCGAGAATGTTGACAAGGTGAGGGCAATGCCACCATCAGATGGAGCCCACAGGCTATCCAGATCCAGATACACTGTTGCACTCGCCATTGCCATCGCCAGTGGAAACCAAACACACCTTAGGGTCACACAGACACACACACACACACAATTACGAATACTCTTTCGCAATTAATTGGCTAGCCACAAAATATGTACAACGAGAGCAAAAGTGTTTTTTTAAGTTAATTTAAGTTCTAAGTATTTTTGAACACATTATTTTCGGTATTGTGTTTTGGTTTTTACCCCTAGTCTATTTTAATTAATTAATTAATTAATATAATAATTAATCAATATAATAATTAATTCAAATAATAATTAATTCATTTAAATTTACGCAAAGGACCCAATTGAAATGCCAGCGAAATATTAGCTGCTCTCTCACAGCGTCGCTGAGCGTATAGATCCCAGGGTTCTACTGAAACTTGCAATGTTATTGTTATTCGAATGAAGGGCAATCGACAACAGATTTGGATTATTGATTATTGGCAGTGTGTCCTTTGATCTTCAAGCTCTCTTACTACTTCGATGATCAAAGGGTGGCTCCATGAAGTGTGGAAGTGCGACCATGTTTAAGTCTTCTTGTCCTTTATCCACAGGCCCTGAAATACCTGATTTAATTCCAGCCAAAAGCAACTAGTTCTTTAAAGATTATGATCTCTTTTTTGGGCACCACAAATGCCCATCTAAATACTAAACGGAAGTACATACTCCAGGCATATCTAATTTCAGATTTAATTTAAGTTTTTCTTTGATATTCAACGAAACCAAACACTTTAAGTTTCTGCCGTAGAAACCTACAAATCAAGTTGACAGATTGTCCCATACAACACACACACACACACACACATGAAAATCAATTAGTTGAACAAGGGAAATGCACACTTTACGTATCATTAGGTATAAGTAAATAGTGTACACAATCATTTAAGTCTTATCTTTGGGTTTAGAGTATGCGATGCGACACGATCGCATGACAATCGGCAGAACTTTCTTGGAGAACAATTCGAGATTATTTTAAATGTAAAATCCAACACAACCCATGGACAAAGATATACGCTTCCTTCTTTCGTTAAGTTCCCCAAGTTTGGCTTATTTTATGGCCCCATATCAAGATAGATTATATTAAATAGGAAATGTGATTCATTCAAGTTCTAACTTTTACTGTTTCGTGCACTCCCCCTCTGCCCAAAAATATAATCTATCTTTATGGGGCCTCTATGCACTTCATTCAAGGCTGAATTTCCAAGCATTTTGAGAGTGATAGTAAAACATTCGTACTATTTGTAGTGGCGTGGGGTTTGGGTATGGGGGCGTTTTGATAGCAGCTCAAATTGAGGAGGTCTGATAGGAAATGCAGTTCCAAAATATGCCCATGGAAGCTACAGACTTAAGTATTATCATTCGTTAAGTATTACATAAATATATTATAAGTTAAGATAAAATATAGAAACAATACTGGTCATTAACGGGGTTCCGATACGCGTGCCGCGATTCTTCCTTCCATTTCGGCAACGATCTCTTTTCACACACACACACTATGCACACACACACAGCAATACACAACACACAGATACAGATAATGCTTTGCCCAAAGGAACACCAAATAGTTTAGCTTTTGTGTTTGCTGCCAAGCTTTCAATGTTGTTGCCGCCTTAATTTTAATTTTTGATTTTTATATTTTTATTTCCTTAATGAACTCGAGAAGAAAAACAAAAATTAATCCAAATGCATTTCGATCTCTCTCTCTCTCTCTCTCTCTGTTGCACACTCACACCAGCCGTAGATATGATGTGCGTGTGTGTTTGTGTATTGGTGTTGTTTTTTCTTTCTGTTTTTTTTTTTTTTTTTTTGTATAAAATATAAGTTTGAATACGAATTGTAAATCTGATTACTGATGATGCTAATTCACTGACTCTGATTCTGTATATGACTTAATTCCCAATTAAATCCACAATTGCAGGTATTTTTTGATTTGATGCGCGAGATAAGGTCACGAAAAACCGAAGATTCGAAAGCCACGAGCGGGCGTGCTAAAGATAGATGCAAGAAGCGGAGACTTAAGTGTACCCTACTTTAGGCATTAGGTGCATACAACCAACAATTTCCAATACTTTCCGAAAATTTATACAAAAGCAAATACCCAAAAAATCCAAATACAGTACAACATATAATAATTAATCCAATATATAATACAATATTCCCTAGAGTTGTAATACACCCCCTCTCATAGTTTTTTTTTGGTTAACTCTTAGCTTGAATCCTTCCCAAATTAAGCTTGTTTGCTGTTTGCTTTTGGTTTTAAGCACTCTTCTATATTTTTACTAACACTTAATCCCCCTCCCCCCGTTGCTTTTGATGGGTATTTTTTTTTCATAATTTGTGCAATATATTTCTCTTACTTTACTTTTCATTTAATTATGATATTTGGTTTGCCAACACTACTACTACTACCACTACCACACTACACAACTAACTGTTACCATAAAAGCTCGTTTTTCAACACTGAATTTTGTTTGGCCAGAAAGCTTTGCTACTGTTGGACATTTTGAAGCACTATTTACATAATATTTACATGGAAAATGGGTAATGGGTTGGGGATATAAATACTGGAGCCTACAACTTTATTTTTGTTCTTCTATTTCCAACATGGCCTTGAGCGCATTTCTTGATAATTCGAGCAGGTTCTAACATATATATTTCATGGTCAGACGTTTGTTTTCTTCTTTGTCAGAGCTTATAGGATCTAAGATTTGTATAAGATCTAACACACATCCACACACACACACACACATGTACATACACCGACACACATGCATACCTATGCAAAAACACTTTTCAAAAAAAGAACAAATTTATACACTTTATTTTTTTATTATATTTTAATTTTGTGCCTGAAATTGATTTAGATTTAATTATATTCGGTTTCTTGGTTTTCTTCTTTGATGAACTTTCGTTTTCTTCTTTATTTTCTGGTTTTCTGGTGTGTACAATGTGTTTTACACTTATGAAACACACTGTACCTACCTACCTACGGACAGTGGAAAAAGGCATCCACAGATTCCAACTTTTTCTCTGTTCCCCTTGTTCTGTTCTTACTGCTGTAAAAATTGCTTTCGGTTCTCTCTCTCTAAATTTTTTGTTTAGTAAACTTTTCAAAAAAATTCTGTAACTATAGAGCAGAAATTGTAACCCCACAAAATCACCTACAAAATGAATTAAATGATATTAATGTATTTTTTTGTATATATTCCTTCGATGTAGGTATTTTATGATCTAATCAGGGATATTTCATCACGTAAAAAACAACGTCAGACGGACGTGAAACAGCCGCCGAAGCCCAATTCTCATTGCTGCCAATTGCTGTAAGATGAAACAACCAACAAAACAACAACTACCACATGATGAACAACAACAACAACCACAACAAATGCAGCAGCAAACAACTTGCAACAACAACAACAACAGCTACAACGGCCACATGGATAAAACCTTCAACAAGAAGAGCAGAACGTTATGTTAATAATAAATTAACTTAGAGAACACACACACAACACACGAAAAACAAAATATAAAAAAAAAACTATTTTCCGCACCAAACGAAAAAAGAAAAAAAATAACGCAAAACACTTAATCCAAGCAACAAACTGCATTGTAATATACATAAACGATATATTTTGTAGGCAAACAAACTAAATCATTTTCCCAACATTCAGCCGTCACGACAACTTTGTCACTTAACTTCTAGTTAAGTTTTCTTAAATTTGAACAATTGTGTTTCGTCTTTGTTGCTCCTTTAAATTAGAAATGAGAAAACACAAGCCTAAAGCGTAAACTTATTAAATATAATCAATCTTAGAAACCTAAAAACCAATTATGCAATTCATTAAACACTATAAATATCTTCTCCTTTTTTTTTGTAATTTTTAATTTAAATAGCGAAATGCAAACACACACACAAAACAAACAAGAAACCTTACAGAAAAGCTTTTTATGAATACTTCTATATATATTTAAATATACAAAAAATAAAAACAAGAATAGTTTAAACAAAATACCTAAACCTAAAAGAAGGCATCCCTAAATTGCTATACAAAAAATAGAAACGGAAAAATAAAAACTTTCCCATTATTAAATATTAAAACTAAATGAAACGAAACAAATTTTTTAAGGCAATTTTTGTAATTTTCTAAACGGAAAGCAAACAACAAATAGAAATAGATATACATATAAAAAAGAAAACCTCCCCAGAGAAACTAATTATATTTTTGACAAGCTTGAGAGATTTTCCTTGAACAGTGTTTATTTCCTGTTTTCTTTTGTATTGTAACGCTGAAATACATCCAATATATATACATATATATATATAACTATATAAATATGGCAATTTCTCCCAATTGATTTGCTTGTTTACTTTTGTAAAACTGCATTCTGTATTGTAAAGTTTAAGCTATTATTATTATGATAATTATTATTATTAAATATATAAGTTATATATGCAATCAATTGATGGGATGGTTCAACTTTTGTATCAAGCATTTTCCTTCCTCTTATCTGTCTTCCCCAACCACTGCACCTACACCTACTTCTACCTTTTATTCTTTTGGTCAAATTTGTGAAAATTTGTTGCTAATATCCTCCCACAACACACTCCTTCTCATTCACAAACAAACACTCGCTCATACGCAAACACGCATGCATACATACATATGTATGTAAAACCAAAATAAAATTCAGCAACAAAACGCATTTTTTTTATATGAATATATAAATATATAAATAAATTATTATTACGAGATTTAAAAATGGCGATTGCAGGAGCGTACGTTTAGCTTGACTCAGAAATAAACCGAAAAATATGAGAAATAAAAACCAAACAACAACAAAACAATCAAAACTTAGTTTTACTTTCAATCAATTAATCATTGTATAACAGTACTCACAGAAATATCATATAGTAATGAATGGAACGATGGAACACTCCAAAGCATTACCATGGGCATCTGGCGGATCCCTCCGTTGGATAGGTGTTTCAGGTGTTGAAAAAGTAAGCCAGATCACAATACAATTGAAACAATACCCATCAGATCAGATCAATTATATGGAAGTATGTGATAGCATATAGATGAAATCATAGATAGCTTTGGATTATGGAACATCAGACATCTTTTGACCATTTCAACGATTTCTGAAATATATTTGTAAGTAAATATTCGTTGTAGACAGTTCGTAATAGTACTTACATTAGTTCCTAGTCTACTGGTGGGTCTGGTTTCTCAAATCCTGTCAGGGGGCATAGTTGTTCCCCCAAACATACATAAATCTTCCTTCCCTCTGTAGAGTGCTGGGAGTTAGCATAAGATAATTTTCCAATTCATCTACAAGTGTCTATGTTCACTACTTAGTTTCAATTTCTTGATTTTATATTTCAGGTAACAGTGCACTGTAAGATGAGCCATTCCTTGGCCTTCCATTGTAAAGTCTCTCCAGTATTTTTTCTTATTTTTCCTCTCATTTCTCGTTCTTCCATGTCTTGGATGTACTCCCCAAATTTGTCAAACAATAGTTCCGTTTTTTTTTTTGCTTTGAAATCTTTTTTTATTTTATTTTTTTTTTCGCATTTTCTGTTTTCTTTACACATTTACATTTATATATAATATATAGATCCATTCTTCATATACATATACGTTTTTATATCCATTGCAGTTGATTCATGCCTTAATCATTTTGTATTTTGTTTTTGTTTTTTTATGCAATTTGTTTAAAATTAATTTTACAAGTTACATTTACAGCTAAAAAGGTTTTCTCTCGTTTACTTCTGGTTTTGTTTTGTTTTTGTTTTTATTTGTTTATAATTTTTTTTCTTGTTTTATCTCTTTTGTTGGTGTTTTTTCTTGTTTGTGGGTAATTATAAGTTGCAATACTCCCGATGATTTTTATTTTCCTCTTAAAGAAAGAATTTTAATGGAAATTAATAGTTAATTAAGTTAGGCTTAAAAATTCTAAAATGAAATCGTTTTGTTGCTGCTTTTGTTTTTTGTATTTTTGTATAGTTTTTTAGTTAGTACGAATTACACAAAAAATTGTTAGGTTTCAATTATTACTTGGCTACTTAACAATAAAACTTAAAAAAAAAAATTTTACAAAAAAACTATCAAAAACTGATTTCCATTTTTAAATGAAAAAAGTCCATAAATTAAAAAAAAAAACTATTTATAATTTAGGGTTAATTCTTCAAAAGGTGAAACTGATCTTTTTTATTATTCTTTTTACAATTGCATTTATAATTAGTAACAGAAATCAAGTGAGAAACAGGAGCCTATATAATCGTATATCGTAGAACTACATCCAGTGGCGCAGTTCCTCTTTCAGCTTACAAAATAACTAAAACATTTTTCAGTTAACATTCAAAAACATTTACACAGACAATCCACACACATACATATATATATATATATATATTTCTATATTCCATACGTTTGTTAGATTTCGATTTTTTTAAGCTTTTATGGTTGGATTTTATTTGATTTTTTTTTTTTGTTTGCATTGCAAGTAAAAACTCTTTTGTGAAAATAATTTTCCTTTTCTTTTCATTTTCGTTTCATTTGTGGGAAAATCTGTATAAAAAATGAAATATATTTTCGTTACTCTTTGCCCACTTTTTGTTTTTGTATTTTTATTTGTATTTTTAATTGAAATGAAATCTTTGTTGTTCAAAATGGTATTTACAAAATATTGATTACTTTTGCTTCTCGCTCTCGCAGCTACTTTCCATCTCTCTTTTTTCCCCCTCTAGTTCGTGTATATATGTATATACATATATACTATAGATGGATGATATATAGTTTTATATTCATTGCCGCTACATACAAAAAACAGCAAATTCTGAAGGAAGGTTCCCTCTCTTTCGTTTTGTGGCTGTCTTTCTCGTCGTTATTGTTCCAGGACATATCTTTTGCTAATACTTTTATCAATTCGCCCTCCATCTGTTTCTTGTCCTTGTCTCTAGATATATGTACATACATATACATATATATATATATTCTAACACATACACATTGAAAAAAATGCTCCAAAATATAACATTTAGTTGTTTGTTTTTTGTTTTCTTTATAGTTTTACAGATTTTTGTGTAGGGGGTTTTCCTTTGTTTTTTGTTTTGCTTAAATCAATAATTGTTGTTTGTTTTTGTTGTTGCCTATTTTCTATTTTGTTTTTTTTCCTCATTTTTCTTTGTATATAAATATTTTTTATAAGCTTTTAAAACTGTTTTTTTTTTTTGTTTTTTATCAAAAGTTTTTTCTTGTTGGGGTATGGTGGCATTATTTGTTGTAATTTTTACTACCGTAAAATGTTGTTACTATTTTCGCATTGTGATTCGACCACACACATACAGTGCGTTACAAAGCTATAGAAACAATCTGATCAATCATGTTTCGATCTTATGGCCATGAAACGCACTGTGCTAACATTGTATATGGCCTTACACGTCTTCCTATATACATTCGTGTCTTTCGAAAATCGTGAAAAAACAAACGGAAAACATTACAAAATATATATGTATATAAGACTTTGGATTGAAATTTGGGATGGGGGATGGATAAATATATGGGAATTGGTATATAGATACTTATGGGAGTGGAGGGTTCTAAGCTTATTGCACTATTACACATTTAGCTACACACAATGTCTACGACGATGTCAGTGTTTGTCTCACCTTGGTTTCACCTGCTACGATGCTCTAATATCTAAGTCAAATGGGTACTACACACATATCTTTCGTTATGGATGTATCTACACACACACACACATACACATATGTACATGTACATACATATATGGGGGGGCTATGCATTAATTCTATTCTATAAATGTATTTGCACACGCAGATATAACATACACACAAAATACTCTCTAGTTTGTTATAATTCTATTGATTTGATTTGATTTTTTTTGCTTCGTTTCTAGACACTCAAAAAGGAGAAGAAAACAAATGTTTGAAATATACACAATTCTCACATAATAATTGGATGCCATTTTGCGGTAGTAAAAAAAAAAGTAATCCTTGTTGGCTGGTTAGGCTATACAAAAGTAAGCGTACTCGTTATCCGTTCTCTTTTCTATAAAAAAAAAAACATACACGTTCTCTTTACTTTGCTATACAAAAATGAGTACATTTTGTTCGCTTGTTGTTTGGTCAAAAGTAGAGACTACAAAAGGATTTTCATTTTGTTTTCCTATAGATGGTATATAGATCTATGTATATGCCTTACCAATATATGATGGATCTTTTGGAAACTTGTGTTCGTTTATATTTTAATCATTATAAGTAATGTTTTTGTGTGATTTCTCTCCCTCCTTTTTTTAGTTGTAGGTATACATATACATATATATATATATAATATACAATATATATAAGTGTATGTGTATATTTATAAAGCGTTACCCATTGGTGGTTTCTGTTACAACAGCGCATTTTGGTTTACAATTTCTTATCCTTTTTCGTTTACAATTAAATGTGCTACTCTTAGTTGTTGTTGGTTGGTGTTTTTGTTCAGATAGATCTAGATCTTTACTAGGCTATAAAGTAGTACATTAGATTTAATTATTTATTTATATATATGTATACAGTTATATAAATGATTTTGCTTTTTGCATTTGTTTGTGTGTGTGTGTGTGCTGAAATGCTGCCTGTTGGTGAATTTTTTGTTGCTCTGCTGTTGAAGTTCGCCATGTTGTTGAAGTTTCTGTTGTTATTTACTGCTGTTGAAATTGTTGGTGATGATGTTGGCGTTGGTGTAAACGTTGTTGCTGGTAAAGTTTCTGCTGTTGTTGATTGTTGTTCGTGTTTTTTGTTTGCTTATTGCTAATCTTTTTGTTGCTGTTTATATTTTTGTTGGATAGTCCTTTTGTATATTTTTTTTTGTTGTTTTTGTTTTGTTTTGCTCTTGTTGTTGGTGTTTGTTTTATTGTTGCTCTTGTTGTTATTGCTTCATATAATTGGTCTTCTTGTTGTTGTTTATTATTGTTTCACATGTTGTGGCGCGTTGTTGATTTGATTATTGTTGCACATGTTGTTGCTTATTGTTGGTGTACCTTTCTTGTATTTTCTCATTTTCCTGTTGAGGTGTTGTTGAAAATGTTTGTTTGAGTATGTGTCTTTTTCCCCACTGTTTGCTGTTGTCGCTTGTTTTGGTGTAAAATCATTTATTTAAAAATACCTTTCGCTCCATCTCCGTCTATCTTTCTTTGCTCTCTTTTACTCAATGATTTTCAAAATCGATGCTATATGTTGGGCGGAACTGTTTGTTCTTGTTGTTGTTGCAACAAATATAATCGTTTGCTGTTGTTGAAATTTATGCGTTTGTGTGTTTGTGTGTGTGTGTGTATGATTGTGTGTGCCAAGTGGTGTTGCTTTTGTTGTAGTTTAGAAAGAAATGTAGAAGATTCTTGAAGAACAATTCATCATTTGTTCTTTCATTGGTTTTCCAGTTCATCTTCTAATAGTTTTTGTTGTTGTTGTTGTTACTTTTTATAAGGTGGGAGCTGTTGCACACAATTCAGTTGTTGTTGCTGTTGTTGTTTTTTTATTGTTATTGTTTTTGTAATTGTTGGTTTGTTAGTTTGTTGGCTGTTGCTTCTTCCTACAAAAATTACTGCGCCGTTGTGCCAGCACTGAGCATCAAGTAATTATAATTACGATCCTTTTCCGCCTGATGGAAACCTGATGGAAATTTTCCATGGGAAAATTAAGATTAGAAAACATTAAACCACTTAACATTTTATTATTTCACTTACCATTCGCTGATCCCACAGCTGATGGCACTGCGGTTGCCACTATGGTGGCTCCACCATTCAGTGCGGTGCCAGGGCCGCCTGCAGCCCCATGGTACTTGAGGCCAACGCTGCGCGATCCCAATAGATGCGCGGTCGTCGTCTGTGTGGGCGACGATGAGGAGCTTGACGATGAGCTGGACGACGACGACGAGGATGAGGAGGAGGAGGACGATGATGAAGAGGAGCTCATGAACGAGGCCGACGACGAGACACCGCTCGAAGAGGAGCTGGGAGATGGCGACGGCGTCGATGGTGTCGGCGAGCCACGTGTTGTGGTTGCACCCATTGTCACACTCGTTGGACTGCCCGCCGGACTGCTGTGCTGGGAGTGATGATGCTGCTGCACGATGGCCGCAGGTGAGATGGCCAGAATGCTGCCATTCTTAATTGTCATGATGGCTGTTCCGGTTCCGGTTCCATTCCCATTTCCATTACCGGAGATCAAGTGGGTTCCAGCAGCAGCGACAGCCCCAGTTCCAGCCACAGCCACAGCTTTCCCGCTGGAATTGGAGATGTGCTTGGAGTTGGTTACTGTTCCTGCTGCTGCTGCTGCTGGTCCTACTCCTACTCCAGCTCCTGCTGCTGCTGCGGCGGTTGCTGCTGTTTTTGTTGCATTCGTTTTGCTTATCACAGTTGTTAGCTAATGTTGCGAATGCATGAAAGAAACAGAGACAGAGATATAGATTCTCGATCGATTATGAAGGGGGGGCGGCGGCATATTTTTACCCCAGTTGCACAGACAGAGGCTGTTGTGGCATCAAACAGTATGGTTGTTCCGCTGCGTCCACTGGATGTAGCGGATGCTGATGAGCCGGCCGCCAGGCAAACGGCTAAAAAAAAGAGACAGACAGAGAGAGAGAGAGACAGAGAGCGTGAGATGATTGCACAATACGTGAAGGTCAACGGAATTTTGATTGGCAGAACCTCTCAAGCATATGCTAAATTTGATCTACATCTCGACCCATACCATATGCAATGCAAATCAAATTGCAAATCAAATTTCGAATCAAATTTCCCCCCGTCCGTTTGTCTGTACCTTTTTCATTCAGTGGAATGCTCTGCTGGTCTGTGTCTCTTCGCAAACTATTCAATCGCTTCTGCAGCTCAATCTTCTGCTTGGCCAGACGCTCCACCTCCGCCTCCTGTTCGCGATCCCGCTGCGTCAATTCCTAATAGATGAGAACGACAGAGAGAGAGTGTTAGATCAATTCAATTCAATTTAATTATTGTATGAATTGAGTGTGTGCAAACGCCACCCACCTTGACATATTTATGGGCCGTATCGAGTATTATCAAATTAGAGGTCTTCTTGCGATCCTCGTCCCCCATGGGTAGCTCCCGCTTCAGCTGATCGTAGCACTCCTTCAGCTGGGCCCGACGATTCTTTTCCAGCTTGTTGTGCACCTCCCGAGTGCCAGCTCTGTTTATGGATTGCAAAATATGTACATTAGTAATCTGAGCGAGAGAGACAGAGAGAGAGATAGGGAGGCTGAACTCACCCGTTGCTGTTGGAGCTGGTCGTGCGCCTCCGTCCGCCGTGGCTTAGTTGAGATCCCACCGCTGGCGCCGATGTCGAAACGGAGGAGCTGCTGGCCATCGACGCTGCTGCAGCGGCTGCTGCTGCCGCACTCGCTGCCGACTGAACATTGATTAGCTGGCGATAGGAGCTGCTTGCGCCCGCCGCTCCACCCACCACCCGCCCGCTGTTCATATAGCCCAATGGGTGGTGGTGTTGCTGCTGGTGGCTGTCGCCCTGGACGGGCGCTGAAAATTTATGGGAGGAGAGTGAGTACGAACGTATACGGGCATTCGTGTCGGCCACTTTGCGTGTGGACATCGGTGGCGGGGTGAGTGGTATCCCTGACTTCCCCAGGACCTGCTTTTGCTGCTGCTGCTGCTGGTGATGGTGGTGCGGATGGTGTCGCTGACTCTCCTGCCAAATGGCATTTTGCAAATCAGCAAAGCGACTGGCACTGGCTACCCCATGGCTGCCACCCAGCAGAAAGGCGGAGACGGCAGGAGCGGAAGAGGCTCCTGCCCCTGTCGGATTGGAGGCGGAGTTGGAGCCGCTGTCTGGCGCCGGGTAGACGGTGCCCTTGCCATCCGACACCAGCATATATTTGCGCGGAATCTCTGAGCCACCACCACTGGCGCTGGCTGTGCCACTGCCACTGGTGCCACTGGCATTGCCGTTGCCGTTGCCGTTCCCGTTGCTCAGCTTGTGCTTTGCAGCCTGATGGATGAAGGTTGGGGCACCACCATTGGCATTCGCCCGCAGAATGAAAGCAACGGAGGTGTCCGCGGCTGCAGCTGAAGCGGCGTTGGAGGTGGTGGGAGATTTCAGGGGAGACGTTGCAGAGTTGGAGGCGGGGCTGCCGCCTCTTGCTGCCGCCACTGCCACAGCCACTGCTCTGCCCGCTGATGTTGCAATTAGTTGTTGCTGCTGCTGCTGCTGCTGTTGTTGTTGTTGGGAGTAGGAGTTGTTGGAGTTGGACGAGGAATTTTCATCCTCTAAAAATGTGATCCGAAAACCAAAGCAAACATAGGGAGAAAAGGAAAAAAAAGAAAAGAAAAATCATAATAAGAAAAAGGATACGATACGATTTTCCAACAGGCAATTACAAAAACCAAAATGGATGGATGGATTTATTTCGCATGTATGATGTATGAAAGGCAAATGACGTGGGCGCTACTTCAACTATTTATTGTGTGTGTGGCATTCAACAGAGGGACAAGCAGCTAATTGGGCAAAGACATTTACACAAAACCACAATAAATAAATAAAAAAAAACAAAGAAGAGTGAGAGAGAGTAGAGGAAAGTATAATGGGAAGGATTTTTTATCTTCAAAAATTACCAAAGTTAAAGAAAACTTTTTTAAAATTTAATTCTCATTTTTTTTTTTAATCTCTTTCTAGTTTATTATTTGTATTCAATTTTCTTTTTTTTAATTTTTTGTTAGTTTTATTTTAATGGGAATACTAATTAAAAAATAAAACAAGCCACAAATAAAATTAAACAAAAACAAATGAAAGCAAAACAATAATTAAATAAATCACAATAAATGGAATTAAACAGAAAACGAAAACAGGAGTCAACAATCAAGGCGTCCACGGTTAATTATTTGATGATTATGGATGCGTGTGGGTGAATGAATGAATTAATTACAATTCCGTTTCGGAAAATTCAATGCTATTTTCGCATCAGAGCAGACAGTAATAGTACAACAACAAACACACAGCACGGTATGTAACAATAGCAGCAGCAGCGACAACCACAAAACTACAACAACAATTCGTGTATTACGAGTGTACATGGTGCAGTATGCATTATTAATGATCGATTTGTCCTCCCCCGTTCCTTCGATTTTCTACCTTCTGTGGTTTCCTTGCCAGTGGAATGGGTTGTAGGGTGATGAAAGATTGGAAAATGGGCGGATGGGTGCATGGGTGACACGTGTCCACTTTGACAGGTCGCAACCACAACAGAGATTGAATTACAGATATAAGCCTACGTCTGAAAGAATCCCCCAAAAAAGTGATGAATACTCTATGCCCATACCCATTAAACTTTAAGAAAGTTATTTCTATTGATACAGTGCGCAACAATTTCCCATAAGCGAACGGGTGCCACAAGCAGAGAGGGTTTTATTGGTGGTTTTCAAATTGTTCCAATCCAAAGTGAAGTTCTTTCTATGCGAAGCTATAAGTTTATTGAATTTGTAATACCCAAAGATGCGTGCAAATACAAATCACATCTGATTGAGATATTCCTACATCGAAAAAAAAGCCGAGAGACAAGGAGCTAAGAGACAATTGCTAAAGCTATTTAGCTTGAAGGTTAGATATCAATCGAATCACAAGATAAATTATTTCGATTCATTCCCTCTCCTGATAATGCTCTGATAATCCCATAGTATGCGTTTTTGGGCATTCAAATCCCCGTTCTTAATAGGGGATTATTCAGTGTTTGGATTCCATTCAACCCCCCTCCCACCCAACCAACCCACATACGCAATAATGCCTTCCGTTTCGTTCTCTTTCCCCACTTTCCACATCTGTTTCGCTTTTGGTTCACATATGCACATGTTTTCCATGCCCCTGCCACCAGTTTTCACACCATTCTTCCACTTCCATTTACACCACCTTATCAGCCCTTCCTACGTCCAACACACACATTCACCCCTACCCACAACTGTTTTTTTTTTTTAGGTTTGTTTGTTCATGTTGCTGCTGCTGATGATGCCGCCGCCGGGCTTTTGCAATTGCCGCTTGTGTGTGCCACGTGATGAAAGCGCACGTGGCTGCAACAGCAGCACTTGGGGCAGTGTTATCAACACTTGCACGCCACACACACACACATAGATATGTATGTATGAATATATACAATTATTACCATGACGATAATGATAATGTATCCATTTTTTTTTTGGACGGCAATGGCTCTAAAGAGTTTGGCAATGCAACTTGTTGGTGAATTTTCAGTTGACGCAGGTGAGTTTTCTGTTGATTTATTTGTTGGTGAGTTTTCTGTTGGTTTATTTGCGGTTGTTGAGTTTTCTGTTGGTGCTGTTGTAATTTTGTGTGTAGTAGTTATTAAAAAAATTGTGTGTTTCCGTTGTTGGTGTAGTTTTGTTTGTGATTTTTGTTGTTGGTGTAGTTACGTTTGTGGTTTTTGTTGTTGGTATAGTTATGTTTTTTGTTTTTGTTGTTGGTGTAGTCTATTTGTTGTAGGTTTGGCTTTGTTGAAGTATATGTTCTATATGTTGTTGTTGTAATTACATTTTTTTTTGTTGAAATTATTCCTCTTGGTGTTTCCTTTTCAATCCATTCAAATGCCTGGAGGACACCCCCATTCTTGCGACATTTCGTCAATGACTACACCAGCAATACCAACAGTTTGACCAGGCACTTTGTCCCATATTTTGATCTCTCCACAGATCCTATTCCTAAAGACAACGAACAGGAATGAATGCTCCTCACCTTGCATCTAAATACACCTTGCATGCACCACACACACACACATCATACACCGCTCCCACATTTGCCTCTCCAGAGATTAATCATTGAGCGGCCCTGAGCCCTTGTCTCTTGCATCTTGATTTCTGGACGAGCCCAAGAATTACGTTTAAAAATAGACATTTCCACTGAAATTTTGACAGGCCTCAGCCGCACTCTTCCCCCCGTGGATTAATTCTGTTTGCATAATCTTGCATTTCTCCTGCACCCACTCTCACTCACAGCCCCAAAGCCCCAAAGGCCCACAACCCAACCCAAAGCATCAAACCAATTGTTTTTGAAGCTCCAGCTGATGGTGAAACAAAAGCAACAGAAACACACGCTCAGCTAAATACAAAGCCAAATACAAAAACCAGGAAAAGGCAGTGGTTCAAAAGCCACAGAAACAACACAACAGAAAACAGTGCATATATGAATCAAGAGAAGAGAATGGGCGCAGGGGGAAGTGAGTGGGAGTTGGTTCAAAAAACCAAAAAACGGCTGTCCAAATATTACATGCAGCAAAAGCAACCAACAAATTTGTAAGTGTGAAGAAAACAAACATAAAATACAACAAAAAAAAAAGAAACATAAAAGAAAGGCAAAAAAAAAAGTAATAACATGAAATGGGCACGAAAAAGCAATACCAAAACATAAATGCGTACAAAGTTCATTGACTTTGCTTTACACCACCAACGCAAGAGAGAGAGAGAGGAGCCCGAAGAGAGAAGAGCGCGAAATCAAAAGACGAAAGAGAGCTCCAGCAAATGAGAGAGAGAGCCACACAGCATAAAGAGGAGCGAGCGGGAGAGTTTTGCATGTTGTTTGTTTGCAAAGACACAAATTAATGCAGACAGTGAGAAAGAGAGAGAGGTTCTGAAGAGGGGCGGGAGGGAGCAAGAGCATGCCAACGCTCACGTGGGCCTGCCCTGCTGCTTCGCTTGCATAAACACTTTGCCGCTCCACCCTCTCTCTCTCTCTCTCTCGCTATCTCTTTTGTTATGAGCTGTCATTAGTTTGGGGGCTAGTATGACTAATTTGTCAAAGAGAGAAAAAGAGAGAGAGGCGTGCGATGCGAGCCATGACGTGACCCCAAACAACAACAACAGCAACAAGTACAAAGCGTACGTGCGAAAAAATACGAAAACAGGCAAAAGCGCATGACAAAAAAGAAACGAGAAGAAAAGGGAAGCAAAACGAAAAAAAACCAAATGAGCACAGCAAAAGGCAAATGGGAAAACCGAAACGGAAAACAACAAAAATATAAATACTAACATACATCAGATATATTTATGTATGTATGTATGCAGATATATATTTTTTTGTACGCTGCTGCACTGCCTCACCACCACACACAAATTGGGCAGCACTCCTATCATAGTCAAGGCAACAGCGCAGCGATCGCAGCAGCAGCAGCAGCATGACAATTTAGCACATGCCAATTTGACTGCGCAGCTAACGCTGACGCCAACTCTGTCGCGTCGCGTTGCGTCGCGGCTGACGTCGGCCGCTTAGCAAACAGCGCGCGCTAAAAATATAACAGTACCTGCTGCGGCTGCTCCGACTGCTGCTGCTGCCACGCTTGCAACCTGCGAGTGAGTGTGTGCGGGAGAGAGAGAGAGCTGCCTGTTGGGGTACAGTGCGCGCCCACGCAAAGTGCAGGGTGAACAAGAGAAGACGCCAGCGACGACGCAAACAAGGTCAAAACAAGTTTAAATGCAGCGAAAAAAAAGAGAGCTAACAGCGTTGAGAGAGCAACATCAACAGTTTCGTTTGTGGGAGAAGGAAGAGCCAAGGGGGATGGGTAGGGGGTAAGACGAGGGATTGCTGCAGCGGGCAGCTTAATAGAAAGAGCGGGGGGCAGGGGATCGACAGAAAAAAAAACCCATTTACTAGTAGGATATTCTCATAGATTAGGGATGATGATGGGGGGGATGGGGGTGTGTTATGATGACGATAACAATTGAATTGGATTGAGTGTTACAATCAAAAGAGAGAGAGAGAGAGAGAACATTGAAACTTACCCGAGATAATGCTGCGACCTTCGCTATGGCGCAGCGATGACGCCTCCAATTGTCCATGTGCGACAGTGGCGGGGGGTGCAACGACGCTGCCAACGTACTCGTAATCATGGCCAGATCCGGAGGTTGCCACCAATTGACTGCGTGGACTGTTGCTGTTGCTGCCGCAGCTGCTGCTGTTGCTGTTGCTGGCGTGGCCGTTACCGTTACCATTTCCGTTTGCATACACGGAGCAACCCGACAACGACGATGATGATGATGACGATGCTGCTGCGGCTGCTGCTGCTGTTACAATGCTGCCAATGATGCCGTTACTCCCCGTAGTATTTCTATTGTGCTGACTCGCGCTGTTGTTGTTAGTGGGAATACCGATGCTCTTGCTGCTCCGATAACCGACATTCCCATTGATGCTGTGCAGCGGTATCGGCTGTGGCACCAGGCCGATGCCAGCCGCACCACCACCACCTCCTCCTCCTCCTCCTCCACCTGCCGCCTGCGAAAGCTTCTCATTCTGCTCAATGAAGCGCACCGCTTGTATTAGCGCATCTATGCCCTTTACCATAGCCGACGACGCGTCTCAATGCGTACTCTCGTACTCTTACTTGTACTATCACACACCCACGCGCCACACACACCTTCACTTTGGTGACACACACACTCACACGAACACGCACACACACACAGACACACACGCAACACAACGCGATGACGATGACACACACACAGAGCAATTTAGTTTGTTGAGCGTGAGAGAGGGAGAGGCACAGGCACAGGCACAGGCAGGCACAGCTTAAAGTCCGCGATAACGACACGTTTACAGTTGTATGTTGTTCAAAGAGAGCGAGAGAGAGCTGAGCTGTAGTTGTAGTTGTAGCTGCTTCTGTTTGGAGTTTGTGGTTCGGCTTCGGTGGTTTTTGTTGTTGTTGTTTTTGTTGGTTGTTTGTTGTTTGCGTGGGTTGCAGTTTTCCTTCCTTTTGTTGTTGCAATAATAAATTGTTGTTGTTAACGTTGTTGCTGTGTGGCTGTGGCTGCTGTTTGGGCTGGAATGAGCAAAGATGAGAAGAAAAATACGTTTTTTAGTTCACTTATTCACAAACAATGCAGAGGGGGAGAGAGAGAGAGCATAGAACAAAGAGAGCGCAAGAGGCTACAAAAGTTTAAGTTTATGCTTATGTATCTTTTAAGCTTTAAGCTAAGTTATGAACATCACTTCAAATTTAAAACTAACTGAGCACATTTGTCAACTGCACAAGGAAAGTTTTTTGTTTGTTTTGTTTCGAAAGTTCAATCAATCTCGGAAATCATCTCTGACACATTGGTCGCCTGCACCAGCTGAAGCAGAGAGGAACTGTAAAATGCAGTCGCAGCCGCGAGCAGCTGTTGCGTTTGCGCTAATTGTTCACAGCTGCGTGGCGGCAACAAAAAAAAACAACAACAAAAGAGTGAGAAAGAGAGAGAGGAATAGGAGGGCAAAGTCGAAGTCCCCGACTCCCCCCTTTCCACACTAACCCAACAAGTTGCAGCCGCGCAGCGGTGCAGTCGCCGTCGCCGTCGCTTCGTCCCGTCGTCTAATCAATGGAAAATGTGGAGGAGAAAGAAAAAGGAGCATTGGCGCGTGCGCGCAAGCGCAAGCGTACGCTGGAATTCCCCTTCTGTCAGCTGTCCTGTTAGCTGTATGTGTTTGTGTGTGGGGCATTCAACTGAGCGGCATTGTTGTTGCTTCATTCTGTCATAATTCATATAAAAGGTCAAGGGTCGCATCCCGTTCTGTTTTCCAAGGGCTGTGTGAAGCGAGAAAACGAGAGAAATGGTCAGAGAGGGTGCCCAGTGCCATTGCCACTGCAGCCGGCGTATTTACTTGTCAGCCGCTCTCTTGAGAGTCCCATTACAACAGCAGTTACTTCAATAGAAAAAAGGAAAGAGAGCGACGGAAAGAGAGCGAGAGAGATAGAGCTTCGAGAAGCTTTTTTTATCGTTTGTCGCATGGGTGATGTGGAATGCTTCCTGGGGGGCTGCTGCCTTGACATTAAATGTGCGACACCCACCCACCCCACCGCCTCTACACCGCCTACATCCCCCTGCACATACATGTATAACAGGGTGACATGCTTATTGAGAGCGAGCGTCAGAGCTGCGGGGGGGTGGCGGGTGGCCTACTGCGGCGCGTGGCAAAATTCTATTAAATATTCAAATGGAAAACCGTTTTAAATGGATCAGGAGAACAAAAAAAAAATTTGCAATAATTGCCTCACCCTCCCCCCCGCCAACCCACCACGTCGTCAATGAGAAACCGAGAATAACTTGATTCCTGGGAAAAGTTAATATACCTTTTAGGAGGGTGGGGAAGAGAAGGAGGGCACCTCCTCACAAGCGAACCGAGCACAAGGACTTTTTTTTTCTAGTACCTGGAAAGTAAACCAGAAATCGACCCCAAAAACAACAACAGCAAGAACCAGGGGCAGGACAGGACGGTTGAAGGGGGCAGTGAAATCAACCCCGGGGTTAAGGGTCGTCCTTTTCGACATAGTATATTTCTCAAATACTTTATGGCCCATTGTCAGGCTTTGCCTTTCTTCTATACACGTTGAATCGAAGGAATAGCCGGAATCAGCGTGTGAAAGAAATATATGTAAAAGAGAAAGGTGGGGCGGAAGAGACCAGGACGGGACAGGGACAGGAACAGGGAACAGGGATGATGATGATGGCTGGCTGACTGGGCCTCAAGGCACACACACACACACAATCTTAATAATCATATAAAACACTTGAGTGCACCAGACATGAGAATTCAAAAGTCAAGAAACGAAGAGAGAACTTTCAAGGTGAGTAAAGCAAAACGGTAAATGTTCAAAAAGGTAAAAAAAAAAACCACAGAAATGAAATTAAACCCAGAAAGGAATTTTCAAAAAGTGCCAAAACATAATGAGACACAAATTGAGGGGACCTTTTGCTAGAGAACACCAAGAAGGAGAGAGAGCGAGTGAGATGGATGGCATTGTAATATGAGAAACTATCCTTTGAGAACATCAGACGACAAGATCACACACATCAAAGATAAGAGATTTGCCCTCAGAAATTTAATCTTTTTTTTTGGTGGACATTTAAGGAGAATACAGGTAGAAATACATGAAAAGCTCCATCGTTTCGATGCCACCGAAGGATCATCATTCAAACAAGGACTGACCTGACTGCAATGGATTGCATTCACTTTTCATTCCTTTGCCAAAGTATTCAGAAAACTATTCTTTAGATGCACAATATGCACTTGAGAACACACATAGAAATAAAAGCTCTCTTCGCAAAACATTTTTGAGAAGAAAGTGAATTTTTCAAAGGAAGCAACAAAATAAGAAACGCTAGAGAAACGTAAATAAGAAGGAACAAAAAGAAATAAAGAAGGAAGCAAAGCAGCAATGAACGACAAGAAGGAAATAAAGGGGAAAGCAAAAAACACAACAACAACAAAATTCAACCAAAAGCAAGACAAAAACGACAGATTCTTTTTTTGTTGTTTTTTGTTTGTGTAAGCTTCCCCAGGAGAGAGAGAAAAAGAGAGAGCTTCAGCTGGCTCTCTATTACTCTCTCTCTCTCTCTATTTTACCCCGTCAGACAGCACATCACGCACTTTCTTTTGCATTTCTTTCTCCCACCGTGTTCCGTGTTATTGTTGCTAATTTCGAAATGAAGAGTGATGGAGCGTGCAAAAAAATAAAATTTCGTATAAAAATAGCCAAAAACGAAAGAGGAAAAAGTTTCTGATGTACATACATACATACATATGTACGTGTATGTGTGTATCTGTGTGGCAGTATCTTTGCTGACTAATTTTTCAATCAAACAAAATTCTGGGCAATTTTTTTATTTGTTTTAAAATTTTTGAAAAGAATTGCAACCAAAATAAAGGAAATCTAGAAAAAGCTTACGCATACAAAAAGAGAGCGAAGCAGGGTGATTAAGAGAGGAAACGGGTTGGAAAGAGAGGGAGTTAAAGAGCACCGAAAGCCGCTGATGACTAGACCTCTTATTATTCAATTGCATTTTTATGTAAATAATTGCCAAATCCAGATTTTTTTTTTCGTACATGTATTTTCATTTGCATTACATGATAATTTCATATCCATTTTTCACCTACTTTTTGTAAAAAGTATTTTTTAGGCACTTGTAAAAAAATAATCCCGCAAAAGTTAGTCTTTTGGCTGTATTTTTGTTGTTTTCTTGTTTTTGGTTTTTTTTTTTAAATTTTTTTTGTTTGGCTGAACTGACGCAACTTTTTAGACTGTGACGTCGTCTGCGACGAGACGACAAACGGCGACAGCGACGGCGACGACGACAGTGGACGACGACGCGCACGGTATGGCTAAACAACGTCAAATGAAAGCGTTGACAATCTGCCAATGCGGCTGGCAGCAGAGCAGAGCTACGTGAGTGCGCACAAAAGAGAGACAAAGCCAAGGTGTAATTAACCAAGAGAGTCGCTCCACGAGATACAGTAACTTTCATGTGTGTGTGATTGTAGGTGAGAGAGTTCCAAACTCGAAGAGCGCACTTACTGCCTCACCTTGCATCACGTAAGCCTTGGGAGAGCCAGTACAAGAGTGAGAGAGGGAGCTTCAAAGAGAACGCAGTGTTCGTGTGTGTGTGTGCAGGCGAAAAAGCGTAGACAGCAAGACAGCAGAAAAAAGCACGCGCTCCACTATAAATGCTGTGCTTGCGAGAGTTTTTGTATTTGTGTGTGCTGGCAGCAGATGGTTGAGAGAGAACCGCACCCCACCCCGCCACAACGCAGCAAACCACTCACACTCACACCACCCCCCGCCTGCAACGTAGAAAACGGGCACATGCTAAAACAAAAGCCCAAAAACATCAAGCAATAAAGCTGACCAACTGGTCTTCTCTCGCACCCACTCTCTCTCTCTCTTGCGGACCAGCAAAATGCAAAATCAAAGAAGAATAAAAAGGGAGAGAAAAGACACACACAAAAACACACACAATGCAAAAAAAAACTTATTTTTTGGGCCTTTTTTTATTATTTACCGTTAGAATTGTTGAAGCACTTTTTATTGTTGTTGTTGTTAAAACTGTTTTTGCTCTCTCATTTGCACACTGATATAAAAAAAATTACATCAAAACCAAAAAAAAAAAAACCAGAATGTCAATGCAAAAACGAAGCAGGTTTTTGACGATTTGTTTTTCTGTTGGTTCTTGGTGAAGATTTTTTTCTTCTGATTTTTGTTTGTGTTTTCTTTTGTTATTATTGTTGTTGCATGGTTATTTCTTATTTTTGTTGCTGCGCTCCTTATGTTGATTATATTATATTATATTCTGCCTATGAGCTTTTTCTTGTTGTTTAGCTGTTTGGATTGCTATATTTCTTCGTTCTTTCTTGTTTGCTATGTTTCTAATGTTTCCTTTCGTTCTTTTGCTTGTTGTTTGTTACCCGCACAAATGCAATGACAGAAGCAAACTAAATGCTGCCGCAGCTCCGGGAATGGCTTTAACTTTGGCTGCGCTGCTGCTGCCACTGGCCTGCGTCGACGACGACAGCAGCGACTGCGACAGCGACAGCAGCAGCAGCAGCAGCATTCGCAAAAACAACAAAGGCGCACACACAGTGCAGTGAACGTACGACAGAGAGAGGGAGAGAGAGACAGAGAATGTGAACAGGGAGAGCCAGGGTACATTTAATTGAAGGTAAGGCAATCTGTGAGGAGAGCAGCAACTATTTGGTTGTTATTACTAATCCTTCGGCGATTAAAATAATCATAAGAACATGGCAAATATGCGGGAGCATACCACAAAGAGACCTAGAACCGCCTTACATTCTTTCCAAAATATACCTTGGGAAGAGCCAGGCAGAGAGCGCACGTGACGCGTTGCGTGCTGTCTTGTATGTATGGATGTATTGATGTATATGTTTGAGTGTGTGTGTCTCTGTTTGTTGCTTTTCCTCTTGCGCTTGTGCATAGCGAAACAGGAAGAAACAACAGCATTGGCTAGTAACTGCGAGCGGGGGCAGAGGCAGCCAGCGCTATGTGTGTTATTGTATGGGCAGCGTTCTCGGACAGAGCCAAAGAACATTAGGGCGGACCCCCAATAAGTGCAGGGAACACAGACGCTGCAGTTTCTTTGCTTTCGATTAGGTCCACTCGGTAGCGACTGCAATATACACATGTACATATGTACATGGACACATCGCTGCGCTGTTTGTGTGTGGGTGGTGCTGATTAGGCTAGTACTTGAATAAATCTCTTTTGTGGGGTCAAAGTAATTCCAATGCAAATGATTGCTTTCAATTATATAAAGGGTCCACAGCAAGCTCTGCGATTCTGTTGAGACGGTGGATTACAGCAGCGGTAATCTTGATACATACATCGTATACATTGTACATAGATGACAACACCATGGGAAATGGAATTGTTACAAGTGTTTTGGTTTTTGCCGTGCTTTGGAATGTAATAGATTTGTGGTGGTTTTAAATTGAACAGTCGTGATTCATCGAAGGATCTACACATGGAGGTTTGAGGACCACCCTAAAATTCGACATTCATCTTGTTTAGCTTCTGTGCAGAACAGAACCCTAAGATGCCGCTTCCCTGTCTCTCTCTCTCTCTCCTTTGCTGTTGTTTCTGGCTGTTATGCTGGTGCTGATGGTTCTGCTGCGTCATTTTCATTACACTCCAGCTTTACTGCTTCCTCTCTTCCACGCCGTCAAGCTCTTCACTATCTTCTCAGCATAGAACCAAGCTATGCTCTCCTCTCCAAGCCATTCACTCACTCTCTTTCTCTCCACACTCACTCTCTTAAGCCTGAGTTTCTTTTGGTGTGCATATTAATTAGAGGATGGGGAAATTCTGAAAGAAGATTAGGCTATGCCAGCAGGGTGGGGTGGTGCCTGCTTACCCTCTATTGAATGTACCTTGCCTCCAAAAATGTTTGCTTGCTCTTGCATTTCTGCCCTGCGTGCAGTTCCCCTCTCTGCTCTTCCCTTCTCTCCTATTGGCTTTTGTTATTGTTATGATGCGTCGACGCCGTCGCCGACGCCGACGTCAGCGTCAGTGTATGCGTTGCGGCAGCGGCAATTTCGAAACGTGCTGGCATTTGTGTGGAACGGAACTTGTTTGGACATGCATGGACTCGCTGCAGCGGCTGCGCGGCCAGCGTTGACAGCGGTAGCGGTAGCGGTCTCAGCCCTGGCCAAAACTTTGCAGAAGAAGAATTTAGTGGCGGTGAGAAAAAGAGAGAAAGAGCGGAGTGTGAAGGGAAAGAGAGAATAAGTGGAGTAAGAGATGCAGAAGCTGCTGCAGTAGCAGCAGCAGCAGCAGCACCAGCAGCAAATTGTTTGTTTTCATAATTCCTCTCTTGCATTCCATTTTGCTCTACGTTTTAGAGGGGTTCTTCTGAATGAAGGAGGTAGGGACGTAAAAGATTGGTAAAAGGGAGGGGAAAATGAACGGTAGTGGGTGGCTGGAAGGGGGGGCGGAGTGGAGAGTGCCAGCAACAATGTTGCCAACGTCCGAGGGTTCATTGGACTTCTTTTTTCGTTGGTTTTTTTTTTGGTTTCTCTCTCTACCTTTCTCTGGCATTTGCCCCATTCCGCATCCCCCACACAACCCGGTGCTACCTTTGTTTCGCTTTTCTAGGTCAAAATTTACAATTTTAAATAACTGCATCCGCCACAAAGTCAAATTGAAATGCCAACAATCTATCGGATGGATGGCCTGCCAACTGCAAAACCTCCTACGACTTCGATCATATTCACGGAACAGCATATGCCCATACCAAAAATAAGATAATATAGGCTGAACAGTCCTCTTTGGGATCTCTTTATCGTAAAGCATATAAAATGGATATTACTTCCGAAATTCTGGAAACAGACTTATACACTTGTATTTATTGCTTGCACCTTGAACTTAACACAACTCCAAGGGCCAGACGGTGGCTATTATTAATCCACAGGCGGAGCGGATCGTCTGCGATACGGTGGAAAGTTTTTTTGTTTTTGTACCCGTACTCAAAAAGAGTTAAGGGGCATATTAGACTCCAGACTCATATGATATCATACTGCTACGAGTGTAATTCAAAAATTCGCTCGCACACACTCTGCCGTGTGCAATGCGCAACCTTTGCGGGGAATTTTAGATGTGAAATCGACATTGTAAAAGTAGATGTAGATAACATATGTAGCAAAAAAAATGTAAAATATTTTAAAATTCTACATAAATCATAAGCTCATAAATTTATATACTGAGTGAGCACGGGTATACAAGTAGAGTCGCGTCCAAAGAAGCGACTCACACGTTCCTTCTCGTTTTTTTTTTTTTTTGGGTGCAATTACCTTTTGATGTTGTCGTGTCTGTGGGGGCGGCTGTATTTGTTTAAACCCACTTATGGCCAGGACATGTGTATATAAAGGCCACGGGGCCAACGAAGAAGGCATCAGTTAAAGGCTTTGCACCACCCAGTGAAGTCGCAACCACAGATCCAAACTCCATCGTTCCCGTAACCTTATTAGTTCACTGTAGAAAGGACCAAAATGAGGTTTTTCATTGGCATACTGATTGGTAATTGGTGGCACCACCTGGCCCATTCCCTCGATCCACCTAATTCCCGTAATCCCACGCTATTTCTTCCTTTGCAGCGAGCTTACTGCTTATAAAGTGCTCGGACGTCGTCTCGCGTCGTTTTGGCAGGACAGAACCCGATCCCTGCAGCTCTACAGAACCAACGTTTGGTTGCCCGGATTCGACACCCGAATGTACCCCGTCCCCCCCAGAATGTGTACCAATCATCGATCCCTGCATCCCTATAGAACCAACGTGTGGTTGCCCGGATTCGACACCCGAATGTATCCCGTCCCCCCCAGAATGTGTACCAATCCCCGATCCCTGCAGCTCTACAGAATCAACGAATGATTGCACGGAGGCGACTCCCGACTGTACCTCGTCCTCCACAGAATGTGTGACAATCCCCGATCCCTGCAGCTCTACAGAATCAACGAGTGATAGCACGGAGGCGACTCCCGACTGTACCTCGTCCTCCACAGAATGTGTGACAATCCCCGATCCCTGCAGCTCTACAGAATCAACGAGTGATAGCACGGAGGCGACTCCCGACTGTACCTCGTCCTCCACAGAATGTGTGACAATCCCCGATCCCTGCAGCTCTACAGAATCAACGAGTGATAGCACGGAAGCGACACCCGACTGTACCCCGTCCTCCACAGATTGTGGTTGCAAACCTTCCCCAAAAAAATGCCCCAAGACCCATAAGACCCATAAGACTCATAAGACCCACAAGACCAGACCCACAAAACCCACAAAACCCGCAAAGTTCACAAAACCCGCAAGATCCACAAACCTAGCAAGATCCGCAAAACCCGCAAAATTCACAAAACCTGCAAACAGACTGCTCCCAAAAAATGCATCCCAGCCCCAAAGTCCTGTTTGTTACCGATCGCTAGACCAAAGCCCTGCCGCCCCAAGCGCGAACCCAAGCGTGAACCCAAGCGCGAACCCAAGCGCGAACCCAAGCGCGAACCCAAGCGCGAACCCAAGCGCCACTGCAACTAGTGGGGGTACACGGGACGCCTGCCGACACAAAGATCTGGACAGGACAAGATGAAGCTGAATGTCAGGAAGTGCGCCTGCGGTAAAGCCACATGAAGAACCTGATAGAATGACAAGGACAATGATTACCAGCTATGTATTTTTTTTTTTGGTTTTTATTTTGTTAATTGTTTCTATTTTTGTTATAGTTTTAATAAATATTATTGATGCATATCCCTGGAAGAAGATCCAAAAAATACTAATTTCGATAAGACCTTGGCGAGTTAATCCTGACTAAAAACCCAACAGATCAAACTTGAATCTTAAAACAAAATACTAGGGAACAATTAGAAAATACTAATAATGGTCTAGAAACGCGCAGAAAAAAATACTAGAAAATAATCGATCATCGGGTTGATCGACTCGTTGGATTGACAGGTTTTGACAGTCACGCGTTGACACAATTGGAATCGTTGGAATGGAACGGGAACAGGAACGGGAAACGGATGAATGGTGACCTCAAAGTCCTTGGCGGAGAAGAACTTTACGACTGAGTTTTCGTGTTTGCTTTTAACTTGCACCAAAATCAACAGGAAAAGTTCGATTACTTTGGCTGGGGGGGAAGTTGAATGTGAAGAACGTGGACGTGGAGCAGGACAAGAAAGTCCTAAAACTTGTTTACTCTCTGGCTGCATTTCTGGTTGCACCTCGGTGCATGCGAGAGGCACGCGAAAGCATGTAAAAAGTAAAGCAAAAAGGAACAAAAAACACTAAAGTAGAAGACGGAAGAGTACAAGTCGGGTAACTACGTGTGGTGGAAGGGCTAGGGGTAGGGGTAGGGGTAGGGGTAGGGGGACAGGTGCGTTGAAAGAGGGAGAATCTCACAAAAGGAGAAGGGCAAAAAAGTTCAAAGTGCATGACGGCATGCAAAGCGGAAATCAAGCAAAATCATGCCAACAACAATCACAGACATGCAGCAAGAAAGAGAGAGAGAGAGAGAGAGAGAGACAGGAGCTCCAACTGTAATTGTAGTTCGATATAAACACACAAACAACAAACCCGAAACAAGAATCAACACAAACAAGAAGGAAAGTGGCGTGGGCGACAGACAGGGATTGAGAGACAGAGAGAGAGAGAGAGAGAGCGGCATCGTTAGCTAGCTGAAAACCGGGTGAGAGAAAAACAAAAACAAACAAAGCTTCCCCCATTCTCTTTTTGTGTCCCGTTGCTAAAGCTTAAAACCGAAAACAGGCTTTGCTGCAAGAGAGCGGGAGAGCGAGAGCGAGAGAGAGAGAGGATGACGAATGAGCATGTGGAACGGCAGCAGCAAAAGGAAAATGCGTCGCAACAATATAGCGCAGGTGCGAGAATGAATATGCCACAGCAAGGAGAGGCATCAGCATTGGCATCTGTGTGTGTGTGTGTGTGTGTTGCAGGAAGCAAAAGGAGAGCCAGTGCCAGAGTACAAAAGAAGAAAGAGCGAGAGCAAAAGAGCAAAAAAGAAAGAAAGCTGAAAGAATTTCGAATGCAATTTAGAGCCAAAATAGAATCGCTGGCGAATCCTCCTCAGCAAAGGCATGGCACGGCCACACAGACTGAATGCAGCAATTGGCATAGCAAGCAGCGAGAGAGCAACAACGACAGAAAGAGAGTTTTGCAGCAGAGCTTCAGCTGGCCAGAAGAGAGCCTCTCTGTTGTTGGAGCGAACAGAAGAACGGCCGGCAGAAGGATATTTATAAGCAAAAGGAGACCGGCAGCACACACACACACACACACACACACACACACCACGATAAGCAGCCGAAGAACAGAGGGAGAGAGAGCTATCGAAGGAGGAGAGCGGCTTAGAAAGACCGGCAGAGAGGGTGAGCTTTACGGGAGGGGCAGAACAGGCGCAACCATCAGCGCAAGGAGCAGGACAGGCGCCAGCAAGAGAGTAATAGCGAGAGAGAGAGAGAGAGAGAGAGTTTCAGGAAACAGGCGAATGCGAATGCGAATAAGAGAGTGAAAAGTGGCGTTAAAAGTGAATGAAACCGGCAGCACAGCACACCGGTGTGTGTCCACCAGAGACTGTGCAACAATTTGTTGCCGCAACATGTTGAACATCACCCCAAAAGAGCGGCTGAGCGCAAAGAGAGAGCGAGCTTGTGTCCTGGGCCCCCCCAAGGGTTGATGGCATTTATTAGGGGGCGGGTGAAGGGGCTCTGTAGGCAAGCCATTACCCCCAACCCCCCACCAGCCCCTGGGCACCATATGACATTGCAATTAGAAAGTGCATTATGAAAGCAATTTATTTGCATTTGCAAGCAATTTGAGGGCTAATTGGAATAATGAAGCCTACAGTTGAAAGTCCTGGCCAGCCCCCACCCACCCCATTGCTGCTGGCATAATTTGTAAACTCATTTTTCGATGACATACTCGTACTCGCAGGACGTTGTCGTGCAACGTTAATCAGCAGATGTGTGTGTGTGTGTGGCATTTGATTTTTCTTTTTAATATGTGATTTTTGTATCATTTCATTTATGGCCACAGCATATGCACAGGCTTCATTTTTCTTCAGGTATTCAGTAAATTGAGGACTAGAAAAACCCGCAGATGAGCTCTTTATTCTCCATCTCAGGCATAAATATATGTACATACATATGTGTGTACAATGTAAAAACTGATTCAGTAAATGGATATATTCAGCCAAGGGCGAATATTTGTTTCTCGAATTTAGCTGGGCTCCAAGATCGTTTACCATTATTTTCTAGAATATGTCACAGCCGATTCAACGGGTAACGAGAGCCGTCCACATTCCCCAGTGCTCATGTGGACATTTCTCAATCATCCGCTCCGTCTTACACGTTCACGTATCGATTTACACAACGTAAAAAAAAAACAAAAAAAAAACAAAAAAAAAAAAAAACAAGCAAACAACAAAACTGACATACGAATTTCAGTTAGCAACCGAAATCCGAAAGAAATGCGTGCCAAGAACAATGAGCTACTATGAGCCACAGAGAGTAAATAGAGTCCAACAAAAAAAAAAAAAAAAGAAGAAACAAAAAAGTTTAACAGACGGCAGCTGCATAACAGGGCGTATGAGTAATGCCCCCAGCCCCTTCAGCCCCTTCAGTCCCTTCAGACCTCTTTTTTCACACTCTCGCAAAGCTCGACAAAACCCGACAAATGCAGTGCAAAAACAACACACACACAAAGTATATATAATGGCACATGTGCAAGTGTTTCAAACTTCTGGCTTTCCATGGAATTGCGATTGGCAAAAAAAAAAAAGCAGAAACGAAAGCGAAATGTGGGAAGCCCAACGCTTGTAAATACCCTACAAAACAAAGAGAGAGAGAGAGAACTTCAGCTCAAATGAAACATTTTATCAACATTCATTGGTTGCAAAGAGCTACCAAAAAAAAAAACAAGAGGAATTTCAAGGAGCCATTGGCTCACGTTGGCAGCGCCGCAACGAGTATTTATAAGGAGATGGAGGAGATCAATCCATAAAAAAAGTATGCAAAAAATCTATACAACATATTGCCATATAATTTCGTCTCGATTTCATTCTTTTGGAATCCTTAAAACCTTATTAATTTAAATAATAACTAGAAAAAAAAATTTGTTCGCTATTTTCCGAACTTTATTTTTATTTTATTCTTTTTATATATTTAAATAAATGTTAAATCAGCATACGAAGTGAGTGAAGATACATATACATAGCTCGAGATCTTAAGCTTTATATTAGTATTTTCTACGGGGAATATGACTGCAATAACCCACAAAAAAATATGTAAAAATGTAAAAAAAAATGTAAAATAAACATTCCCATTCCGAAGCGAAAGGCCTGGGAGGACTCTTCTGCGCATTCAAATCAGGCGCAAGTTTTGTTTAAAAATATAGTTCTGCCGAATGTCGCTTAGTGGTAGAAATAATACGAATATAACACGGAAATTTTCGGTAATAAATCACATATTAATAACAATGATAGGTGGGTGGGTATTTCGTATTTAGAGAGTATTTGGCAAGACTTACCCAGCCGCATTGAACCGTTGGGGGCAAACGCAAATTGGGGGAGCAAAAACGAAAACAAAATGCAAGTGTGTGTGCCGCCGCGAGTCGTCTTCAGTGTGAGTGTGTTTCTTGTTTACAGGTTTCCTCCTGCTGCCGAGCACTGAAAATGAAAATGAAAGAATCAGGGGGGGTTATTTGCGGAGAAAGATGAGTGCCACCCCCCTCCCCCATTGAAATATTTATGAAATGGGAACAAACAGAAAGCAAGAGTAACCAAACACACTTTGACAACCCTGGAGGCCACTGGCCACTGCTGGAGTGGAAGAGTCGTTTCGAGACCTTTTAACCCCTTTGGCACGGAGGGGGGCAGGCAACAGCGGCTGTTAAGTGCACCACAGGACGGAACCCCCCTCCGTTCTCGCACTCTCTCTCCCTCGCACCTTCAACCACAAACGGACAACGAACAAATTTAAATTGCTGAAGCCAAAAAAAAGTAGTCCCCAAATGTGAACAGAGAAACCCTGCAAATCCTGGAAAACCTTTGCAAAAAAAAAAAAGAATATATATTTGCAAAATATTTGTAGACTGTTGCTGGTGGGGATCCATTCAGCCGCGTAATCGTGACAACCCAGCAAAGATGGAAATGGGGGTAAGTCAGACAGATTGGCTTGGATGACTTAATCATAAAACACTTGATATCAGATATAAGATATACACGTGGCATGTGGCATATCCCACACAAGCATCTGACAAATATGGCAATAAACAACAACAAACAAAGTTTATTATGATAAGTACTGTGTGTGAGGTATGCCAGATATGCCAGCCACAATCGTCGGGTATAAGTTTAAGGTCTCGGTCGGCGGTCTCTCTTGTTAAACGAATAAACCTTTCGGCTGCCATTTGTGCATGCAATTTGTTCCTCAATTCAATCGTTGAATCATGAATGATTTTCACAGGGCAGGGCAGGGGATGACTGCCACTGCCACTGCCACTGCCCCTGTGGCTGTATCATCATCTGGCCTGGCCCATTGGAATGCCAATACCTCCCCTTCCGCCTCCTCCTCATCCTCCTTCAATGCAATTTCAATTGAAAGCAATGCATTCAACTCGGTTGAAGTGAATTTTGCATGAACTTGACAGGTCGACTCATTAGCCCCCACAGAGAGGGTTGGTGATGGGGGGCTGGGTGCTGTGCGAATGCTACATATGTATGTATGTACATATATGTAGCTCGATTGACTGACTGACTGACTGACTGATTGCCACCGCCCCAGCCACTAAGCCCTGACTCTGAATTTGAGTCTCTTGCTTTTGATTATATGGGCTTGCCCCATCATCAATGTCTGAATTGTTGTTGCTGGCTGGCTGCCTGCCTGCCTGCCTGCCTCAACGCGACGACTATCTATAACTATGTCTATGCGGGGCACTGCGTTATGGCCGCACAGTGGCGCAAAAACTATTAGCGTAAATTAAGTAAATTACCCTTGAAACGCATTCGGCATTCCAAGTGCATTTTGAGGCACATTTTTTGTTTGTTTTTGTCGGAAAAGCGTTGACATTGCTGGAATATTTCTATGATATTTTTTGTTGTATTTTTGGGGGGTATCTTGTCCTTTTTTTTAAATGTTTTTTTGTTTGTTCTTTTCAATTTTTATGGAGCCATGTCTGGAATTCTCTTCGTTTCTTTTCTTTCCTTTAACACCTTCTATAAAAATGATAAAATTTTAAAGCAGCAACCAATCCACTGTGAAAATATACACGGTTACAAATTGGAGTCTGAATGTTTTCTAATATCTTTTAATTTAATTTTAACATTTGGCGCAAACAAAATTTCCAGTGGGGTCTTCTATGAATATAAATTATAGCTAGAATCAAGTAAAATAGTGCCGATAATGTGCAATGTCATGTACATGCTATGCATGTTGTTTTATTATCCATTCTTGGGCATTCTCTTTAGCAGCATGCACTTGTGCAACTCGAGGCGAGCATCAATGAGGGAAGCGAGCACTAGGAGCACTCGCTCTCTCTCGTTATCTCTCTCGTTATATTTGTAAAGAAAACGAATTAAAGGCCCACTGTGCCGCTTCGGCCTTTCCGCCATTTGCATTGTGTTTTGTCGTTGCGGCTGCATTTTCCATATACATTGCACACACACACACACACGGCACAGGCACAGGCACAGGCAGAATGCAATCAGCCTATGTATGTATGTATGTATGTATGTCTGTGCGTGCGTGTTTGGGGCATGTTTGTTGCATATAGAGAGAAACCAGCCAGCGAGCAATAACAAACACGTAGAGGCTCAACTTTTATGCCAGTTTTCATGCATAATTTTCGTTTCATTTTGGTTTTTGCAGTTCTCCCCACGCCACCCCACCCCACCCCCCCGCGCACAAGGCAACCAACCCGCCGTCACCATGTTCTATAGCGACTCCCCCCACCCATCTATTAGGCGTGAGCCCCCGCACAACCCGAAAGTCTGAGGCCCGACTTTTAACATTGAAAACGAACGTTGACATAAATGCAATCAGCACGCGCTCAAAGCACGCAGACAGACAGTCGAAAGAGTGATAGCAAGAGAGTGAATATGAGAGACAGAGAGAGAGAGAAAGAGAGAGAGAGCAAGAAATAGAAATAAAGGAAAAGAGAGATGAGTGAGAGAGAGAGAACTGCAATTGCAACGTTGATGACGTGTTGTCTGCGGATTTGCCAAGCAAAAATTGTGTGTTATGATATTTGCATAATCATCGATAATTAAATCGATTTCAACAATTATTTTCGTAATATTCAAAAGTTTGCAAAATATTTCGTAAAGTTTAAAAATTGTATTATTTTTTTTTGTTCACCTGCTTTCTGGTAATTGATTAAAGTCGATGGGTGGAACAGGCTATCGATTGCACATGCCGCATCACAGAGCAGAGCAGGGGTGGGGTGGGTAGTTGGGCAGGAATGTTGTGAGTGGAGCCTAATTGCATTCACAGGCAAGAAGCTCAGGCGCGCTTCAAGGGACGCAGACGAAGACGAAGATTCGAATACCCTCGAATAAACAGCACACACACATTTTCCAGGCGGAGTTGCATCGGGATGACCCATTTGGTGCTATTTATAACGATTGCGATATTGGCATTTCTAAATATAATTTCTGCTCATGAGAATGCTAATACCCTCTGCGAGGGGTATAGCATAGCAGCCAGCGGTTACGTCTGCTGCTCCCCCCTCTCTTTCGGGTGATGCTGCTGCTGCTGCTGCTGCTGCTGTCTTGGGTATCCTGCTGACGCTGATTCCCTCCTGCTGGCTGACGTTGCATCCCTGCTGCTGTTGCTCTCTGCGTCGCCAAATCTCTGCTCATGCTTCCCCCTCTGCATCGCCAAGCTCTGTTCTCGCTCCGTTCTGTTCCCCTGGTGGTTCTTCGACACTTTATCAGCTTCGCTTCTTTTGCTCCTCGGCCTCTGCTGCGACTGCTGCTGCTGATGCTGCTGCTGCTGCTGATGCTGCTGTGTGCCGTTAGCATGCATAAATCAATCAAGTTGAGTGTTTGCTCATAAAATGCAAAACAAAAAAAGAAGAAAATTGAAACCAACGCAGCAGCACGCTACGCTACGCTTCTCTCGCTCTCTGGTCCTTCGCTCCCTCTCCCCTCTCATTCTCTTTGCACTCTAACCCGAATGACAAAAGCGCTCAAGTGTCAAATGCAGCAGCAGCAACGGCAGCAGCAGCAGCAGCAGCAGCAGCAACGGCATCCACAGAACCCAACGCTGCTGCCATCGACATCTCCATCGACGTCGTTTGCTGACGCAGGATTTTGCTGATGCTGTTTACAGTAAGCTCAAACATGAGGGGGGCGGGGCGGGGCGGGGCGGGGCGGAGTCGAGCGAGGAACTTTTTAAAGTCTTCTCCTGAAGGCAACTTCTCAACTTTCTTGCAGTCTCTCTCTCTCTCTCTCTCGCTCTCTGTCTCTCCGTTGTTAGGGCAACTCTTAGATTTTTTAATCAAAAGCAACAAATGCTGCAAAAAATAATGCTAAATTCTCAAAAGACACTTGGTCCCCTGCCCCCCCGCATCCATTCTTTATTTTTTTTTTTCTTTGCACAAAGTGAATGAATGGACAGTGCCGGGAGATATGTACTCTAGTGGGAGGTGGGGCGGCAATATTCTATTTTGATTAAATTTGTGCAAGGCAGAGCTGCATACATATTTAGGTAGCATTTCAAAGCTTTATTAAAAGTGCAAGCACACATACATACATACATATGTATGTATGTATATACATACATTCATAGATATGTACGTGCATATATACATTCATAGATATGTACATGCATATGTACATACATATTTTAATTTTCAAAGGTAGAATCGAAATCAAAAATGACCAAACCAAAATTTTGTGCAGGGTATCTAAAGCGTCGTTTGCACCTTTTTTGCTGTCCTGGCTTTTTGCTCTATTTTTGTGCTCTGCCTTGTTCTGCTGTGACGTGAAAAGTTCTCTCTCTCTCTCTGTATTCTCTTACTCTCCCACTCTCGCACTCTCTATGTTGGTTATCAACGCCGCTGCCGCCTGCATGGCTGTCGTCTCAATCGCATTCGGCAAGGTGTGCCCCACCCCTTTAAGCGTGTGTGTGTGTGTCTGTCTGTCCTATGTAATCAGTGTGGCAGCACTCTAATTAGCAGCAAACAAATTTCCAAAGTGGCAAACAGAGAGAGAGAGAGAGAGCGAGAGAGCAAAAGAGAGTGAGGTTTGCACTTTGTGCTGTTTGAACTTTTCACTTTCGAAATTCTGCCGCTGCCGCTGCTCCTGGCCACTGCCACTGCGCTGCATGATACGGGCAGAGCAATCATCGCGCGTCCATCAGCTAAGGTATTCTCAATCATTTGTGGGCGGGGGGGGCACGTACGCGGCACCTGCTGTCTGCCAGTGCAGGGTATTTGCAACGTCTACTTTTTACAAAATATCAAATGCAACGGTTTCAGCTGATCCACACACACATACGCACACACACACACACACACACACAGCAAGCGTAACAAAAGCGAATGCAAAACACTTATCAAGAACAGAAGTAGCAAACGGGAAGGCGGTGCTGGTCGGAGGGCGAGGGTTGGGGGGAGAAGAGATAAAGCGAGCAGGGCTAAATGAGGGCGGCCGCCTCTTGTGGGCGTACATTTCGTTTCGTTTTTATTTGATTTTTCCTTTATGTATGTTGTTGTTGAACCCCCCACCCCACACCCCACTCCCTCGTCATCTTCTACTGCGACGGAAGCATAATCAGCAAAAAAAAAAAATACAAACAAAAAAAATGTGCATGCTGGTTCATGTTGTTGCTGCATTGATAAGAGTGGCCTGGGCCCGCCTGCCGAGAGAACGAAAGTGGAAGAAACCAGCAGCCAGGCAGAGGAGCAACACAAAAGAGCAGACACTTGTTGGCAGGGTACATGGCCATGAAAAGGTATGGAACCGTGCCAGAGAGCGGCCACAAAGAGCAGAGGCAAAGGCAAAGGTAAATGGAAAGATGAGTGATGCTCATCAGGCTTTACCCTTTTTCTTTTCCTCTTTGACAGTGTCTGCAGATAGATAAAGCATGGCTACATACATATATCGAATATATGTACTATGGATACTTTATGTGTGTGTTTTGAGAACCATTTCAACATTTTGCCCCTTACCTTCTAATGGCATATGCCTTGCATTTGGTCGCAAGGGAAGGCCATTGAGAAAAATGTTCTTATGCTGATTGCTCTGACTGCTCTCTCACTGTGGTTGGGCTTCTGTTTTCTGTTTCCTTCTGTTAGTGGCTTGCCTGCATGTCCCTCATGTCCGTCCGTCTCATGGCCAGCAGAGTAGAGAAGTGGCAGGAAGCAACGACAGAAACAGAAGCAGAAGCAGCAGCAGCAGCAGCAGCAGCAGCAGCAAAGCTCAAAGCAGCAGGCAAAAGTTCGACTTCTTCAGTGCAAAACAAAAACAAAAGCAAAACAAAACAGAACAGAACCATAAGATTGAAGTGGCACAAGAAAAATAAGAACAAGATGGAAGAAGCGGTAGCAAAAAATAAAAGTAAAGCTGAAAGGAAGAAGGAGGAAAGGACAGACAGACAGACAGACAGGCCAGGGCCCTTGGGAGACTTGAACTTTTGCGATACCCTTGAAAGTCTTTCATGTTCCAATTTTTATATGAAAATTAACTAAAAATAAAAAAAGATTTTACCCAATAATAGTTAATAATTGCAGTAACTTAAAAGATTTAATAGCTTTGATTTCTAAAACCAAAAAAATAATTCCAATGATTTCTTTGGATCCTCCAAATCTGTACACACAGTTGGGGGCAAGGGGCATGGCAAGAGTGCAAAAACAGTTTACAGTAAACATGGCTTTTTACCCATACAGTTTGTCTTTCGCCCCCAGGACGCTGCTCCAAAAAGCGAACGAGAGGGGCAGGGAGAATGGCAGCAGGGTATGGCGTGTGGTAAGGACAGTTGGGAGCCACTCAAGTGCCCCCAAACTAATTGGAATTTGGCACGTTCAACCAGTTTGCCACATTTCTGCTCCTCTTTTTCGCATCTCTTTGCCGTTTTGTTTTGTTTTTGTTTTAGTTGGTTTTTTTGGTGTGCTTTTCCCCGTCTTGTTCGCTCCATCTTCTTGTTTACTTTGCTGCAGTTGGTCCACTAAGAGCAAGAACATGGCCAAGCCAAGCCAAGCCAAGCCAAGAACAAGCGAACCCCCAGTGAAACAAGAAGAACAAGAACAAGAACAACAAGCTGAAAGCAACGAAAAACTATGATGTTTCACACAGAGAAAATGTAATTGAAATTTCAAGCACTTTAATCAGATTTACTGGGCAACTGGGCTGTGGACAAGCCAAAGGAATCTTTTAATCAAATCTTTTAAGATTGTGTTCTCAGTTGTTAATAAAAAATACCCATAAATATAGTTTTGAATAAGCACAAAAATACGTGCTACTTAAGCTCAGCTAAATGCCTTTTCCCCCTACTGGTAGATACCAAAGAAATTCATTTGATTAAACTTAATAAAATGAAAAAAAAAAAAACAAATCAAAAACAAATGAAATTCAGCAGTTTTTAAAACAAAGAAAATGTGGGTTTCCCAGAAACTGAAGCATTATTCGGTCGTTAAGGTGCAATTGCTCGATTTGACATTATCAGTTTGAATGCCTTTTGGCTAAGTGCACAGGAAGTGCAGTTCTTTGTTGTGTTTGCTAGGGGGCAGCAACGAAGGTAGCACAAAGGTTCAGAATTTGGGAGTCGCGATACTGATAAGACATTGAGAAATCTAACGAAATGGCAATAAAACTATTCAAAAATAAATAAAATACTTTTAGAAACGAATCTAAACTGTTCTCAGAAGAGAAGCTTCGAGAGTAAGAGGGCTGAGAAAGTAGAATGGCGGATGGAGAGTAAGAGGCAACGGGAGATAGACATTGACAATGATCAAGCGGAAAAATGGAAAATTTATTAACTCGAAACAGACGGAATAGACGGAAATCGCATAGCAAAAACAAACAAGAAGCAACACACAATAAAGAGAGCCAAATGCACTGTGGACTCTCTTTTCGAGCTCTCTCTCTCTGTCCCTCTCTCTCTCTGTCTGTCTGTCTCTCTTTATTATTGCACATTGCGCATACGTCACGTTTTCCAATTATCTCCCCTCTTTGGTTGCTCTTTTCTTCATCTCTAAGCACACGTACACGCACATACAATACACTCCAATATCTGTGGCAGAGTCAGAGAGTGTTCATATAAGGTACGAATTTTCCCACTGAGTGCGCGCCCCTTCAGTGAATTCGATTCCCAGCTTGTTGTTGTTGTGTGGGACAAAGAGAGCCAGAGAGAGAGAGAGAGCCTTGGAGAGCCAAAAGCATCATAAAAAGCAATAACAAACATTTTTTTCCAAACAAAACAAACAAAAGTCTGCCTCTCTTCACACAAAGAGAGAGTGATAGAGAGAGAGAGGGAGAGAGAGAGAGAGCCGTCTATTAATTGCAAAGCCTTTGCTTTGATTATGACAGCAACATCAGGGCTAGTGCAAATGGGAAACAAAACGGGGCAGAGAAAATCCAAGCATAGGCAGTGTTGGAATACCCTACTGCAGCCAGCTACAGCTTAACTAATTCACTGATGAACTGATTTTCATATCAGAGAGATTACAACTGTTGCATAAAATATTTGTGGATTACATAATAAAGAAAATTCTAAATTCAAATAACATTCGCACAGCTGTTTGGCTACCACCATACCACACCCCCAACACTCTTCATACTCCTTTGCGAATAATTCCGTTGAGGTTTGTCATTTTATTGTTATTGTTTGCGGTTATTCTTTTTTTTTTCGTAATATTTTTTTGAGGTAATAGAACTTTTTTTCTTGCCAAAAATAGTTTTATATTGAATGTGTCCATAGTATGACCTAATTTTGTATTAATTTAGCGTGTCTAGCGTGGAAACCAGTCTATTCTATGTACATAACACTCCTCCCCCCACCCAACATTGATATTTCATCATTCACTTAACGAATGATTCATCAATCTCCCGTCCCGTCCCGTTCAAGCGATGATGCCCTGCTCTTCACAAGTCGCCTAAGGCACAAATCGTAGCGCATTCATTCGTACACGTAGCCCAAGAGACACGCACGCACGCACCACATAACATACACTCGCTCTTCCTCTCCCTCTCTGGCGTGAGAGTGAGAGCGAGAGAGAGAGAGCGCCCGCGATTGTCAGTGCAGTCATGTGAATGCATTTATGACCTACAATAATAAGGTGACACACACACACACACACACACACACACACACAGTCATCGAGCGAGCGAGAGCAGACGAGAACGAAGAAGAGAGCGGACCTGTGTGTGTGTGTGTGTGTGTGTGCGTGCTATCTTTTGTCTCGCGTTCTTTCGGGCTCGCTCCCCTTTACCGCTATTTGGGCTGCAATCACGCGACGGCCACAATAACATTTCATCAACAAAGACTGAGAGCGCGAGAGCAGCAGCTCTAGAGAGCGTGTCTTTTGGGGTGTTGGTTGTCATTGCAAATGCAAAAAAATTCAAAAAAATAAAATAAAAAACAAACAGCTCTGTCTCACACACTCCCACACTGTTTTTGGCTGACTGAGCGCAACTTGTTTGTTCCGTGTCTCGTCTCTCGCTCTCAGAGCAACTTGTTTGCTTGTGCTCTCCCTCCCACTCCCACTCCCACTGCCTCGCTCGCTCTCTCACAGCCTTTGGAAAAGCTCACGTGTCGCATTCAGTTTGCTGCCTGCCACGCAAACTACTCACACACACACACACACACACGCTCTCAAAACAACTCTGTCACTGTCTGGCAGAGTCTTTGCAAGCCATCCAAGCCATCAATCATCATGTGAGGCTGGCTCCATTCTTCTTCTATTTTGCTTCCACTCTTTCTACGAACTCTTTTTCACTCGTTGCTACTCGTTCTGCCCCTCAAAAACGGTTTAAGCCACACAACGTCATTCATTGCACTCTTTTGATTGCATATGTATGTACATATGTATGTTTGTATATTTTGTAAATGCCTCTCTTCTACAAATTCCGCTCCTTTCTCTTCATAATCTTCATTTTGTCCTGTTTATTCGCTCCTCATCCTGACTCTATAGTCAGCCGGTTTTCGTTGGTCTTCGGCCTCTCTTCGACTTGTTTTTGCTCTCTCTCTCTCGCGCTCTAGCTCCCTTGTGCCTTCTGTGGCTCCAACCCCCTCGCCGACACTCTTTGACGCTCGTTCTCTTTTGTTGCGGCTGACGTGTTTACTGGTTTGCTGCTGCTGCTGCTGCTTTTGTTGCCGTTTCTTTCTTATTTTTCTTTTTTCGCTTTTGGGGCGCACGTTGCTTTGTTATTGTTGTCGCTGATGTCAGACACGGACACAAACACACACACACACACATACAGCCATGTGCGCTCTTGCCGCAAAACGCCTCTGCTGCTGCTGCTGCTGCTGCTGCTGCTGCTGCTGCTGCTGCCGCTGCCACTGCCACTGCTGACGCCGACAATGTGCAATGTGAATCGCCCCTCTGTCTCATCCACCCACTGTTTTCCTCCCTATCGCAGTCTCTCTGCCTCTCCACGAAACAGCACACAATGGACACGACGACAACAACAACAACAACAACAAAAGACGCAGGCACACACACATGGAAAATATTTGTGTAATAAATTGAAAAACTTAAGCAACAAAACAAACAAAAAACGCAAACAGAAAGAAAAATAAGAAGTTTTTCGCACCGCCACGCCCCTACAGCAGCAAAAACAAAAAGGCTAGAAATTATCGGATATAACGACTATGAGATACCCTCCAAGCGGGGGTGCACATAGATCTGGAATCGAGTTTTGCACCACAAAGGAGGAGGAATCATCGTCTCTTGCAATGAGGGGCAAAAAAGGTGGCAGAGGTTTTTACAGATAGTTTTAAGGTCTCACTGCAAATACTACGATAATGTTTATTTTTATCAGCTGTAAAGATAATACCCTTTACATATAGCAATAGCTTGAAAATTATGAACATTAGAGAGCGTGCACTATTATCAAATATATTAGACACAAAATAACCAGATCAAGCGGATGCATATGCATATCTATACTCCCGTTACATACACCCACTAGAATACATTATACCGTTTGTTGGCTAGGCCACGAGCAACAGGGTAAACTAAAATCGAAGCAAACAAAAATGTTCGCTTTGCGGGACAAAATGAAAATTTATGAAAACGTTGACATTGAAAATGTGACAAAAATAATTATTTATAATTTTCTTGGGTATTTTTTATTTAATTTTTTATTTTTTGGTTTTGGTTGGGAATATTTCGGAGGGAAACCCCAAAGGGAGATTCTACGAATTGCAGATTTTTGGGACTGTTAGAAATATAAAGATTCTGATATGTTTCTTATGCAATTTTTTGTATGTCTTCTCCTGCCTTCGATTACATTATGTACCGCTTCCCCTGCCCTAACCTTCTTTACCGTTACAATTTCATCACAGGTTCGCTTTTTCGGCCTGACGTCACAGGGCTGCTAACCGTATTACAACAGACTTTGGCGTGGCTGGCTCTAGGCTCTATGCCGTGAACGGTGGGTGAGGCAGGGTGTGCGGAATTAGTCACCTCGCCAGCCACAGACTGAATGGCACTTGTTGTTCTCCCCAGCAGTGGGTAAAGTGGGGCGTAGTGGTGGGGGGAGGTCGAAGGCAGCTGGTTGAGTGTTGCTGCTGTTACACTAACTAAAAGTAAGACTGACTGATAAGCCCCCAAAGTGAGTAATAATCCGAGAGACACACACTCATGCCTCGTACGACCATGTTGAAGGTGGGGGTGCAGGTGCAGGTTATCATGGCGGGATGTGTGTGTGTGTGTGTGTGTGTGCACAAAAAACCAGTTGGCAGCACCTTCCTGGGCAATTACATTTGTAAAAACAAAAAACTGGGCATCATCCAAAGGTCGTACAATGACATTGACACTGACACTCTGACGGGAACAAGAGCAATAGAATTGAGATGGAGACACAAGGTTTTCTCAGTCTCACAGAGACAGGAGACAGCGAGAAATGATAGACCCTTCCTACCCATCAAAATGAGATCGAATTGAATTTTGTTACATGCCCAATCGACCGTGGAGCGCTGCCGCATGACGCGCAATAACATGCAGGGGCTGTTAATGTCACTATTAATCAATTTCAGGCACTTACCGTTAGTTGCTAATGCAAACTGGCTGACACCTTCCACATGCAACAACATTCAAAAAGTTCAAAAGAAATTTGTTATTATTAATTTTTAATATATACATACATATATTTATATATATATATTTTTTTTTGGCAGTGCTCACGCCCCCATTTAACAACAAAAACGAAGCAAAAGAGAAATCGCTTTTGGCATTTTGCACTTTTCGAAAAATAAAATTAAAACAATTTAAAGATATGTATGTATGATATATACATAGATACAGATAGTATATAATGTATATCACAAGATAATTAAAATGTGTGCAAAAATAAATATGCACGAAAACAAAAACAAAAGAGGGAAAACAAAAAACAAAAAACACAGCAGCAAAATAGCAAAACGGCCAAAAAGAGGTGATGGCAAGTCAAGAAGGCCTTAACCCCAATAAATGTGTAAAGACAATTAAAAAGCAACAAAAACACGATGAAAAAAATTGCAAAAATAAAACCAACAAAACAAAAACTCACGCGTCGCAATCAAAATAAATGTACCACACAAAACAAAACAAAAGCAAAAAAAAATTTAAAAACGAAATTTTAGATACCCTAAAATAACATTTGAAGACACTGAATCATTTTTTGTATAATGAATCTATTCCTGAACCATTTGGAAACATATTGTAGCTTTTTTTGTAAAGGTTTCCCATTGGTTTATCTGTACCCAATGACAGCTATTAGATTTAATCATATGATTATATATGGTTACATGTATTAATAAGTGTAGAAAATTAATATAATTAAACCTTAGATTTAGTCAGATTTGTATATGTAGTTGCTTGATTTCTTTGCAATCAAGGATTGCTATAGATAATGAAATAATGATAGATAAAACTAAGAAATTTATTCTGGGGTATTGCCATGATTATAGATCAAGAATATCTATATAGAGGGATCCCCCCTTCACGTACCCAGACAAACCTCTTCGTAAGCAACCCCAAGTACTCTCCACTGGCAGAGTATCCAACACTATACCGTTATGCGGGAGTGGGAGTGCACACATGTGGGTGGGTGGACTTCGAAAGTGAAATCCAGAGACAAGATCACGCCGCCGGCCAACAGATGGCGCCAATCAGTGGATTGTCTGGGCATAAAAAAAAAAAATGAATTGCAACAAATCCAGTACCGTGGATTATATAACAAATGAAAGAAAACACACAAACTCAAAAAAAAATTATATAAAATAAAAACAACCTTGATGCGAAAAAAATACACGACAAAAGCACAAAAACAAACAACAACAATTACAATTATTTCCACATTAAAAGTCATTTTGTTGTTGCAAAAATTAATTCGTTTTTAATGTGTGTGTTGGCTCTCTCTCTCTATCTTTTTTTTATCTCTCTCTCTCCCTTGAAAGAAAAAAAAACAACAAGTTTTGGATGTTTGTCTTTGTTTGAATTTTGGGGGTTCTCGTATTGCCTCTCTATGTGGCCCCCAGGAAGTAGATAATAATGTGTGCAGAGAGACTCGATAAATGGCCAAATATATGGCATGTACACACCTATATGGTATTTTTAAATTTTCTTTGAATTTACCATTCCGTCTAGTACATTTATCTATGTATTCCCAGAGTACAATATACAAGTGATAATACCTATTAAATGTCGCCAGGTGGCTGTTTTTATGGCTTAACCTGTCCTTCAATCGGTCGAGTGTTAGTTCAGGCTTTAGGGGTTTTCCCCTAACTACACCCTTGGCTGGTATGGTGAAGATCATTCCATATTAAGTATTTCTGTTGTTCCCTAGACAGTCAGTTATTGGTATCGAAAAAAATACCTTCATTTGGTGGACGAGTTCAGGGCCATACCTGAGAGCTTTCGATGTATCTTTCCGCCCCATACATTCTACAGTTTTTCATATGCATTCTTCCTTTTAACTAACCTTAAACAGGGTATGCTGATTTTAATCAAATGTTTGCAACGCCGACCAAGTGAAGCGTCCTATGAGCTCATAACTTATATATATTCTAAATCCGTTTTCCTAGCAGCAAATTCCATATATTTATCTTGGTTGCTATCAGACTAAAACCCTTCAAAGAACCCACAATATCATATATGTAGCTTTCATTGGGAGATAATAATAAATAAATAAATAATAAAACAAATTAATAGTTTCAATTGTCATCAATGGGTATCAACAGCTTCCGTACCGAAAGCTATTCTTTTTTTCTCTCTGGTTTTTTTTTTTTGTTCACTTAATTTCGCACTGCAATCGATGCCGCTGCCTGACTACTGCTTGATGCCTGCGTCAGCGTCGCAGTCAGATGTTTTGCTTCTTATAGAAAATTCAAGGTCATGCGCGCAGGCAAAAAGTTTGTTGTTTTTCGTGTGGCTTGCAAAATCAAAATGGATAGGCAGCAGAAACAATAAGGAGGGCGGCTGGTGGTGTAGGGGTAACCTAGTGTGGGAGAGAGAGAGAGAGAGAGAGAGGGAGGTGCAGTTTTATATGAGACGACGGGGTTTAGCGACCCGCCCTATCAACACGTGGTCAAAGCTCACTGTTCTCCGTTCTCCCCCTTTTTAACTCTTGCACTACCTGAACAGTTTTCTGTGCTTCCTCTTCGTACCCTTTGGCAGAATTATTGTTTCTAGGTACATAGTACATACATATGTATGTACACAAATGCCTCTGGATTCTGAAAGTGTAGTTTCTGGAGATGCAGGATTTTTCCACTCTCTCTCTCACACGCTCTTTGTGTCAACGATTTGATCAGAGCATGTATACCCATACCCTATCTACGCCAAAGGGTATCATTATTAATTGCACACTTTTGTTCTCCTTTTTGCGGCTGTGCTTCGTCGCTGCTGACTGCCTTCATCTTCTTTGTTTCGCGCATTGCCAACGTGAGCCAAGTCGCGTTGACAATAAGCAATAGCAACAACATAGTAAAACCAAAAAGCAAAAGCCAAAAACAATTTCATTTATCGTTTTGTTGTTGTCGTATTATTGCACACAATTGAACAAAAGCACAAAAGTCAGAAGAGGAAGATAACTGTGCACTGAGCGCGGGAGAGCGGAGGGAAGCAGAGGGAACAGAGAGCGTTTATAGTGCGGCGGTATAGTAGACAGAGTGCATAAGAGACACAGAGAGAGAAAGAGGGAGTGAGAGAGTGAGTGTAGTGTGCAGAGGAGGGCGGGCGGGTGGCGCTGAGTGACAGGAAGAGAAGATCCATCAAGCGTCTATAAATAGTTTTATTTTTTAGAGGCAACTGATGGAAGAAGTGCCAGCCGAGCCATCCATGGATCCCAATCGGGACTCTGGCTTCTGAACACCACCACCCTGCCAGCACTCGTCCAACAACATATGGAGATCACATGATCATCCACTTCCCATACACTCCCATCAATAATTCAAACAAATGAAATGTCGAGTGTCGAGTATTATCACACTATCAGATACTCCCCACCCATAATGTGGCAACTATATAAATATGTATGTATATGTACATACATATGTCGATTGCATATTTCAATGTACAGTAGCATACGAAATCTTTCTTAATCATGCCCTGCCAAACAAGAAATTTTCAATTTTAATTCATAGCAAGTCAGCGACCACACAAAAGTGCAGTCACAGTCGCAGTCGCAGCTAACGTTGACGTTGCTGCTGCCTTGTGCTTCTGCGTCTGCCGCGCTGCCACTGATTGCCGTTGATTAAGTATTAGTTCATACTTGTGGGGTGACCTTGAATAAGTTTACTAACATTTCGCATTTTCGGGGCGGTTTTCTTTCGCTGCTTTCTATATCTATGCCATGCACAGACCCTCCACACCACACCACCCCTCTACTACCTGTTTTGGCAGCTGACGCAAAAGGCTTTCAGAACGAGAAAGAGAGCGAACGAACGCTTAAGTGTATTTCTAGGTTATGGTCAAGGCAACAAATACGTAGATTTGAAGGCTAAACAGTCAGAGAGAGAGAGAGTGTGATAGATAGAGCGCGAGAGAGGGGGAACACTCACCCTGGCACACATACTAATTTGCAGAATTCTTTGAGTGATAACTGTTTCTGCTGCCCCTTTTGCTGTTTTCATTTGTTTACGCGCTATGCCACAGGTAAGCAAAACGAGCGAGAGTGAGCAGCAGGGGAGTGCAGCGGCAGAGGCAAATGTAAGGTATATTAAATGTAAGGTACGATTAGAAGCTCTGGCAGGGGCCAAGCTAATTGTGGTTTGCCAACCAACACACACACACTCCCTCTCTCTCTCTCGCTCATTGTGTGGTAATTGCAACTGAATCAGGTTTTCCTGCCGCTCTCCCAGACAGCCTCCCCGTCCATTGAATGTACCTTGGGAGAAGCAGCAGAAAATGTGGAATCAAAGGAAGAGGGAGAGGAGGAGAACTGCGCAACTGCTGATTAGAACATTAGCTTGTGGTAGATAAAAGTCTGTTGAACTTTTGGAAAAGTACATTCAATAAATTATTTTTTATTTTGATTTTGTTGTTTTGCAGTATTCTGCTTTTGAGCTGCTGCTGCTTCAAAACAAACAAACAAAAAAGTCTCTCTCCCACGTTCGCTCTCGCAAATTCTCTCTCGCTGTAGGCGCTAGTACAAGTTGTATGTTATCTATCAGGTGAGGTAATGACAGGAGTGCCATTTTATAAATATCATAAAATACATCCGGTTGCGTGAAAATATACGAGTGAAGAGGCCTTTCACTTTATGTAATTTGCATGGATAGCTTAGCTAAGCTTCTTAAACTGCGACTCCGGACTCTTGAAATCAAGAGTGCGCTCTTGAAACGCCCCACCTTATTGGAAAACACTTTGTCTGGTCTGGCTATGGGCGCTCTCTCCCAGCTTGCACGTGTATGCGATGCTGAGAGAGCGTTCACCACCACAGTTTACACGTAAGCTGAAGCGCTTAAGAATGGTCCGCAAGAAGCAGGCTGAGGGGCGGGAGAGAGAGGTGACATACAGACAGACAGACCGAGTAACATAAGAGAACGGGTGCGGTGGTGGGAGGGGTAGTAAATAAAGCGGCGTTTCTGCCGCCACTGACGTCAACGTATGGGGAGATGTGGCAAGCTTTTTGTTTTTTTTTTTTTTTTGAAAACACATAAATCCAAATTATCCACAATACAATACCTGTTTTTTGGGTGGCTTTCAATTGTATATTATATATGTACACACATATGCACCTCTGCATACACCAACACACACATATAAATAATATGAACGTTAGAGTGTTTTTTTTCTTTCAACGCACCGCGAAAATGAAAACATAGGCAGCAGTGTGTACACAGTAACAACAAAGTGATATTCAATCGTGCAACTATCCAGTTCCATCACAGTTCACACAAAGCTTCTTTTAATATTAGTATTTAAGTAAAAGTTTATCGAAATACTGCAACTGCGCATCACTAAGTGTCGTTATACCGGTATATGTTGTTTCTGCATCTCACTCTAACTGCATAATCTTTTTATTACTAGTCAAACACTATTTACTTGAAGTGTAGTGGAATATGACCAAAACGCGTGAATTTGCACGGCGTGTGGTCACACTCCGCAACGCCGAGCTGCTTTTTGGTATCTGTTTTGGTATCTTTTTTGGTATATTTTGATAATGACAAGGCATTTTGGGTATATTTCTGAGGGTCAAAACAAACGCATAGCCGTCAAAATTTTGCGTATATTTCATAAATTATTTCTGGAGTCTGCACTCAATTGCAGGGGCATTGCGGCGTTGACAGTGGGCATGGAGTTGGACATGGAGGAGGCGGCAGCTGTTGGCAGCCCCGGCGCGGAGACCAAGACCGGCATGGCAGCAGAAACAGCCGGCGATTCGCCGCCCACAGTGGAGAAAGCGAAGAAAGTGCACAAAGAGTGTGCAAATGGTGAGGCGCAAGCGAAACCCACACGAGTACAGACAGACAGACACATAACTAACAAATAAATCTGATTTGCAAAGGTACAGGCTCGGGCTCAGTGTCGGGTTCGGGTCCACCCTCGCCGGAGCGGACTTGGCGTGGCGTGCCCATCGAGGATATACACCGCGGCCTGCCACTGTTCCAGCTGGAGCATATGGGTGCCGTGTCGCCCAATAGCTTGAACCGCGTAATGCACAAGCATCCCATACGCGAGTCGATCGAGGTGCCGCCGCGTCCGTTCAAGGGCGCCGGCAAATGGGACTCGGACCATGTGCGTCTGCCCTGCGCACCGGAGAGCAAATATCCGCGCGACAATGGCGATGGCAGCACAACGATCGGTTCCCGCTGGGAGATGATCGAGCGGGCACTGCTGCAGCCGATTGCCAGCAGCGAGCAGCTGCAGGATGCGATACTCTCGTACAACACAACGTACAAGGGCAAGTGGAATTTTCGTGCGCTGCACCAGCTGCTCGAGGAGGAGCTGGACGAGAGCGAGACAAAGGTGTTCTTCGAGGATCTCCTGCCACGCATCATTCGTCTGGCCCTGCGTCTGCCCGATATCGTACAGGCCTCCCTGCCCCTGCTCAAACAGCATACGAACGGCATGATCACACTCACCCAGCAGCAGATCTCGTGCCTGCTGGCCAATGCCTTTCTATGTACCTATCCGCGCCGCAATACGCTCAAGCCCAAGTCGGAGTACAGCACCTTTCCGGACATCAATTTCAATAGGTAAGAGAGAGAGAGAGAGAGAGAGAACGAGTGGCTTTGCTTATGCCGGAGCTTAGGTTCAAGTGCTTATAATCCTCCCATCCCTCGCCCACACAGGCTCTACCAATCGTCGGGTGCTGCCGTGCTGGAGAAGCTCAAGTGCATTATGCACTATTTCCGTCGTGTCTGTCCCACGGAACGGGATGGCAGCAATGTGCCCACCGGCTGTGTGACATTTCTACGGCGCAGCATCGAGCCGGACCAAACGACGATTTGGAATCAAGTCACGCAGCCACTGGGTGACGTGCCATTGCATGTGAATTCGGCCGGAACGATTGAGGACCAGGGCGTCGGCCTGCTGCAGGTGGATTTCGCCAACAAGTATCTGGGCGGCGGCGTTCTCGGCCATGGCTGTGTGCAGGAGGAGATCCGCTTTGTCATTTGCCCGGAGCTGTTGGTGAGCAAACTCTTCACGGAATCCCTACGTCCCACAGAGGCGCTGATGGTGCTCGGTGCGGAGCGCTATAGCAATTACACGGGCTATGCCGGCACCTTCACCTGGTCCGGCAATCACGAGGATCTGACGCCGCGCGACAGTTCGCGACGCCGCCAGACGGCAATTGTGGCCATCGATGCGCTACAGTTTGCCAATGCCACACATCAGTATCGCGAGGATCTGGTGGAGCGTGAGCTGAATAAGGCACACTGCGGCTTCATGCATGCAATGGCCAGCGAGCCGCCGGGCGTGGCCACGGGCAATTGGGGCTGCGGTGCCTTTGGCGGCGATGCTCGTCTCAAGTCGCTGCTGCAGCTGATGGTCTGTGCCACACTGCGCCGCCCGCTGGCCTACTACACCTTCGGCAACATCCGGCTGCGCGACGAGCTGCACGAGATGTGGCAACTGTTCCGCAGCCAGGGCACCACCGTGCGTCAGCTCTGGACCGTGCTGCGTCGCTTCGACTACAGTCTGCGCACCAATCCATCGCCGTCGAGCCAGTCAGCAACCAAGCCCAATCTCTATGACTATATACGCGATGAGCTGAAGAAGAAAACGCCACCATCGTCGTCGGGTTCCACGCCGCAGCCGATCAAGAAGCTGAACACCGCCAGCAATGAACAAAGTCCAGAGCTGTTTGCCTCGCAGGACGACTCGACTTGCTCACCGGCCGCCCTACTGCTCTCCGACGATGAAGAGGCGAATGCCATGATGATGGCCGCCAGCCTGGAGGCCACGCCCAGCGAGATCAGCCAGCCAGCAGCAGCAGTAACAGCAGCAGCAGCAGCAACAGCAGCAGGTGGAGGCTCACCTCCAAAGGAAACTGCTCCTAAACTGCGACAACTAACGCTTCTGGATATGCTAGACAGCCACTACGATCAGGGCCAGGCCTCGAAGCGTCCGCGTCCACCACATAGCAGCTCCACAGGCCAAGGTCCGGCCAAGAGTCGCAAGGAAAATGAAGATGATGGGGAGGCAACACCATCTTAAATGGCGTGGGCGAGTGGGGAGGGATGGCAGGGAATTTTGACTAAGTGATATTATTCTAAAAGGTTTTTTTTAACACTTGAACACAGCGAGAGCGAGAGAGAGATAGAAAGTATATGATTATGTGAGTGCAGGACGAACGTAGAAAGAACTTGCTCAGCGACAGGTGCAGCTGCTCAGCATAAGTTTTAAGTTAAGAGTTAGTTAAGTTCATTTAGTTCTCAAATTAATCTGTTAGTTACACTTGAAAATGATTGTGTTGCATAAACCCTTCGGGGCAAACGTAAGCTAACGTGTGGCAGGCATTCGAACACGAACTCAAATTGTTTATGAAGCAAATGCGCATGGGAATGGGATTAGAGAATCAATGGCAGATTCGCCACCACACTACACCCCAAAACTATACACTACTCGCGCCCAAGAAACGCTTTCTTCTGCTGCAACGTGGACGGGTAATTATTTGTATAATGTTTCAAGGGTTTAGTTTAGATTGAATTTCGGTCAATTGACCTGAACTGGCTCTCGACTTCGTCCAAAGGCCTGAGCCGGTAGTCTGTTTAGATCAATTGCTCGATATCTAATCTAAAATAAAGCCTTGCAAAGTTATCAAAAATAATCTTAGCCAATATACACTGCCCTCCGGCTAGGCTTGTACGTTCCAAATAAGTTCCTATTCTCCTGGATGGTAGGTCGAGTGGTGCCACAGTGGCAGGTCGGGCATCAGGTAACTTTTTCGTCATCAACGTTTTAGTGCCCATCCCGTGCCGTCTCTTCCGCAAATATCAGCATGTGAATTTTATTTGTGCATTTTTGCTATTTATACATTTGAATCAATGAACAGAATGTGAGCATTATTAATTTCTGCATAGCCTGTTTGGCATTTATTTTTTATATTTTTGTAAGCATAATGTTTTTTATTTATAGTATTTGATTTAAATTTATGAAAGAAATCCACTGGAAAAAGATTTTCCCATCTACATATATTTTATTCGCTTACTCACACTCACTCCTCTCTCTCTCTCTCTCTCCATTGTCTGATGGGGTAACCAAAAAAATATTAATTAGAAGAAAAAAACATCACTCAAAGAGTTTTAGAACTTTTCAAATGTTTTGTTTATATAAAAATACAGATAAAATGTAGAAACCAAATTGTAAAACCAATAGCTATACGCAGATACATATATACCGTACATATATATATATATATATATATATATATATATATATACATATACATACATATATAATCGTAGAGTGTATAGAAATTTAGATAAACTTAGTAAAGTATTTTTTTTTTTTTTTGTGAACCGTGACGATTCATAAACTTTATTCATTTAGATACACACAGTTGTACACATACCCAACACCAACGCCACAACAAAAACCACAACAACGACAACATATAAAACAATAACAAAAAAGCAAACCTATATCAATATATTTATATGTATGTGTAGAACAACCAAAGGGAAATCAGTAATGATTGCGCCGCTTATTGGAGGGACAATATTCGGCATATTCCTCCCAGGTACAGCCGGCCTTGGTGCAGCATTCGTTGGTGATCGATGGAGCATTGGAGCGACGTGTCCTCAAGAACATATTGGCATAGTTGACATGCAGCCAAGTCGATGGGGGCGTACCAGCTGAAATCATTTTACAGATACATATGGTACACATATAACTGAAGCAGGTACCAGCTCAATGGGCCCCATCTTACGTTTTGTGGCGGAGCTCTGCTTGATCCAGGCCTCGTCATTGCCCGTTCGCTTGCGATTGCGTCGCGTTAAACGGTAAATGTCCTTCTCGCAGGCCCAATATAGCTGGCGAATAAGCTTGTCCCGGCAACGGGAATGCGTCTCCTCATGCCACACATTCTCCCAGTCCGACTGTGAGCTGAAAAGTAGTATATCGGTATATATATTTGCACTGTAAATGTATTTAACAGTTCTTGTTAAATTAGTCTTTTTTTTTCCATATAAATATAAAAAATACTTTAAATTAAAGTATGTAATTTTTCCTGTCGAAAATAATTGCATTCTATGCTAGAGAAGATCTTCAGTCCGCCATAGACCGCAGCTGCAATGCGTTTAGTACCCTTTGGGACACTCCGGACAAGAAAAGAGCCCACATAACTCTGGTAACGCTGCATCGATTCGAAACCAAAAGGTTTCAAATTAATTAAAAGTCTTAAGAGAACCACTTTGAGTTGATTTTAGTAAATTTCGCACACAATTTCTTCCCAGAAACTTGTCTCAGCCATAAAATATTAACTCACCGTTCACGAAAGAGCAGCTCGAGTCCCTCCTCGGTGTGATGCAGTGCATCGGAGGTTTGGAATAGCTGCAGAATGAACAGCAGTACGGCGCCGCATAGGATCCAGTTCCTGGGACCGATGCCAGTCGATGGTTGGCCCATGATGATGGCGAAAAATTCTTGTGCTGCTGCTGCGGCTGCTACAAGATTCTTGGATGTCTCTGCTGTATGGTGCGGCTCACACAATGGCCGCGTGGCAACTGAACAGTTTGGCCGGTGTGCGCTCCGGTTTTGAAATATAACCGGAGCTGGCCGCGGGCAGCGCGTACCCATGGTCAAGGCGGCGGCGGCGTCGGCGGCCAACTGTCGGGCGTCTGCATAATTAAATGGCCTGACACCGCGGATGCTATTCGAGCTTATTTGAAGTAATGAGCCCAGGCAGCATGGCCACGAAGAGAGGTTGCATCCACAGACACACACACCTCAGACTCACACACCTCAGACCCACACACCTCAGACCCACACACACCTCATACACCACAGGCAATGCCCGTGTATGTATAATGAAGAGCAACGGCAGCAATTGCGTGTGTCGTGTGCCGCTTATTGCCTTGTTTATTTGTGGTCCGTCCAATTGGGCCCCAAAGTCATCCCTATAGCTGACTCTGCTCTGCTCCTGTCACCTGTTACCTGTTGCTTCTACTGCTGTACTGCTGTCTGTTCCTGCACCGGACACTGATACTGATACTGCCGATGCTGTCAGGGCAGGGGGCGGCTTAACAAAACAACATAAAATCGAACAACTTACGCTTGTTGCTCTCTCTTTTTTTGTTTGCCCCCATAAAAATCGGTGTACTGTGTGCGCTCCAGTCTGCACTCGACTTGTGTTCTCATTTCGAAATTCGCATAAATTGTCCAATATTTGCACGAATTTCAATACAACCCACACAATCTTCAGGGACAATGGGTGTCGTATATGCTACAGAATTTAACCAATTTATTATTAATTTTGAATTGCAGCTGGGCACCAGACTGATCAATGTTTGATATCTAATAAATAACTTCAATGCGTGCTTATTTTTTAACCAAAAATTGCATTCATATTTGTTGCATAAATAGCATTTTTTACCGCTTACCTTTAGCATTTATTTATTGCAGTATTCGTTGCATATATTGTTTATATTTTGACCCACTGTTGTTAGGTCACTGTTCCGCCCACTCACTCCCAGAGCGAGAGAGAGAGATAGGAGAGAGAGGAGAGACAATTGCTTAGCTAAATAATGTCACTGTTTACACATGTTGCCCCAATTTATGCAGCACTATTGTAGACCTGGCAACTCCACCCACCGACACCCGTCCACCCATTTGTACCTTTCACGCATTCATTTTCTGGGCTCAGTTCTTAGTTGACTTTGCCAGTGGTTGGTTGCTGGTTACCAATTTAGAGGTGCCTCCTCATATGTTCTTTGTTCCTTTTTTTTTTGTGCTCAGTGGTCAGTGTAAGAACACACTTGTGTGTGTGTCCTGCTGGTGTGTTAAACAAAGCTGCAAAAATCTAGAAGTTTTAGCCACTAAAATCTAGAAGTCTTTGCTACAAATTCTAGAAGTTTTAGCTTTGCCTGAAACGATAAATACGAGTACGTTCCCATTTTGTTAGATAATTCATTTGTAGAATTCGAGGATTAAATTTGGTTTAATTTCTGACGCTCCTTCGAACGGTGATCGTGTTATGGTCCTGTTACTACTGCGCCTGCGATGACTGCTTGGGTTGGCCTTCGCTTCCCGCCTGCCTAGAAAAATTATTTTAATTATTGTTTAATGACTAATGAAATTTGTAGGGTTATTATGAAATTCAAGCCAAAACGAAGTTGAACATTTCTAGGATATAGGAGCCGTTGCTTACGAGTTTTTTTAAATCATATCTGAATAGGATGAGTATTTCCGAGTAATGCAGAACTATTATAATTACACACACTAGATACAATATAAATTTGAGTTACTTATTATTATTTTTGAGTATATTGTTTGAGTTTATTCTTTGTCCATAAACTGCTTTTGAAAATAATTATTTTTGTAGTTTTAAGTTTTAAAATATAACTTACAATATCGGGTAGGGTCTATAAACCTAACCCATAAACCTAATCCAATCTATTAGTAGTGTGTATCGGACATAATAAGTGACACACTTCTCGACCCTTCCTAGAATGACGCCACTGCGAGATACTCGACAGAAACGTCAAGAAAAAACGACTTGGGAATTATAAGGGCGAACGAAACAGGCAAGTCATGAGAGAAAGGGAGAGAGAGAGCACTGCAGTTTGTCTTAGCCTAGAAAAAAGATTTGGGAATTATTAATAAGATAAAAACACGATCCAATATGCAGATGCTGCAACCCGCATGTAAAACGCATCTACAAATTCTATCTGCAGTTTGTTATTTACATCAAAAATGTTAAGAAAAGGTACAGAAAATGAAAAAAAAAAAAAAAAGTTTAATGTGTATAATATTTGCGCAAAAAGTTTGGAACTTCTTGTCCGAAACCTTCTTTTCTTCTATGTATATCTTCTGTTCTTTGTCAGAAGAAAGTAGCCGTATCAGCCGTGCAGTCGGAGGCATTTTGAACACCAACGTCCGTCCTCTCGGCAGTTGGAATTTCTGAATATCTTATAAAATCTACAACTAAAACTACGCATTGCTCTACACCGGGAATCGAACCCAGGAACGGACTGTCAACATCAACGGGCTGTCAACCCGTTGTGCCACAGCCGCCGGCAAAATGGCGGCGGCAAAAGTTGCTTTTATTACGATTATGCAGTGTTGTACAATTCCAAATTAAATATAATCGAAGGCCAAAGTTTCCGCTTCCCTTCCAAAAATATTTGGAATATGAGGACAACAGAAGCGTTCCACTCATGGGCTAGAGACAGAGCTCGAGCTCGCTTTTCAGGTGGGTCTGTTTACCGTCCATCCCATGTTGCTCTGCAAATTTTCCAATTAACTGCTGCGCGTGCTTTCATAGAAGAAACGAAGATATTTAAATGAAAGCACTGAGCAGTCAGAGGGTGCAAGCCGATAAGGAGGAAGACAGTAGCAGTTGCAGTTGCAGTGACGTAGATGGCCATCGTTGAAACTGTCAAGGGACAAAGTGACTGAACAATTGACACACTCTCGTCTCGTGTCTCGCTCTGCATTGTCCCCAGTCCACAGTTCCTAGTTCCTTGGTCTTGCAGTCTCGATTCATTCAATAAAATGTACGACTTGATGAGACACACAAGCACACAGACCCACAGACACAGAAAGGGGGGAAGAGATATGGTGAGAACGAGAGCTATGGCTGGGGTAAGAAAAAGAGTAAAGGAGATGGAGAGAGGCATTAAATATTTTGCAACTTTGCCCTTCCTTGATGATGGCCACACAAAACTTCAATGCACAAAAGCTATGAAAAAAATATGTGACCAGAGAACATTAAATTTATATGCATTTGCATTTGCATCGCTACTCGGTACTCGGTACTTTTATTTGCATGCCACCTCCGCCCACTCAGCCCATGGGGCATGTCGCTGACGTGACACTGCATTAAGGATAATGTTGATCATCAATTTTTTCGGGCACCTGAATAATGAGCCACTGAGTCGAGCGACTGATGGCATTGTTGCATGCCTGCCGTTGGCTGCAAAAACTGGAAATTTGTGTACGAAATAATATAATGGAACGAATTTCGAATGGGTGGCACGGTAGTCTCAAGATAACACGATTTTGTACATGCCACAAATGGGCATATTGCATATTTTTAGAGTATTCTTCTGGTGAACCTTGTCCATAGACGCGGGGGGACCCGGGACATTTACGATAATAAGTTTATCTCTGGATACACCTCCCTCACACGTTCAACAATAAGAAAGTATGCCCTTTCTATTCGAGTCGTTGTGTCACTACCTGTTCACTTATTCACTTATTCAGTTTCAAATACGTAGTAGGTACCTAAAGTATTAGAATCAACATCCAAATTTATGGAAAAAGTTTTGATTTAATTCCGATATTATTTTGTGAGGATGTCCGTCGCCGGTAATTATGATTCAGTCCACTACAGCGCCCACTTCAACTTCATACAGGACTTTCGGGAAACCTTCGCCAATGATGGCCTGTGTGCAATGGAGTTGATTAATAATGCCGCCGATGCCTGGCAGGGGTTAACACGCATAGAAAAGAACAAGTTCAAGAGGGTAAGACGCATCAAGCAGTACATTTTGTTGGGTCCTAAATGGGCTTATCCCGTGTCTTCCTTCCCATAGAAACAATACCTGGCGGCTCGCAAAGATGAATTGAATCGTGTGAAGAACGGAGAGTCCATGTCTGTGCTGTGGGAGCAGCAGAAGAAGGAAATCCGCGAGTTGGCACTACGCGGACAGTCCAATTACAGTACGGGGAGGTCAAGTTTCGATGGGGAAATAACAATTTTGAGGGAGACGGGGACCAGTTCAATGGTGACGGGGACCAGTTCAAGGGGGACGATTCCTCGTTGTTCAAAAATAAATCCTGTCTATGCAGCATCTTGGGCATGTTCCTGGGCAAGTGTCGTTCAAAGCAGCATGCCCCGAAATAATTATTTTAAATAAAATAATTTGTTTTCAATGAAATTTCATGTTTATTAATGGGTGTTCTGTATTTGATCCTAACCATAGCAGAGCCACCGCCTACCAGCCGATGCATCGCGATGGCTTGTCGCTGGACATTGGACAGCCGCCTTTCTAGAAATGAATTCCTTTGTAACATTGCCGGGAGAGGGAGTCCAGAATCAGAATGAGTTACCTCCCAAGCGGCGTAAGTATATACCATAAATTCCCTAAAAGACTGATTGTTTGCTTCCTCGAATCTCTCCACAGCTGCGTCCCGAACCAGAGTTCGCAGATTAAATCAAATGATGAGACGCCGCCGAGTACACAGATTCATCAATTTTATTTAACACAATGAACAAATTTTATTGTACATATACATTCATATACGAATACAATATATTTTGCTGATCTTATTTTTTTTTTTTTTTTTTTTTTATCATCTTACATTAGCTAATTTTTATTTGGTTTTGCAGAACGTAAGTAAATAATAAAAATATTATACATACAGGATCTGAATTTTTTTTCAGTTGGCTCTAGTTTGTGTGGCTAGGCGGCTAGTGAATACCCTACAGTCAAGCGGGCACACATACATACATATGTATATATATATAAATATTTATGATAAAAAAAACAAAAAAAAAAACGCTCCTGTGAATCATTTGCTTAAGATCTACAATATTTTAATATTTTTTTGTCATTTAGTTAATTTTGTTTTGGTTTTAAATTTGTTTGTCAAAAGTTTGGTTTTGTCCCCTTTTTTTGTTTTAAATTCAAATATTTTTCAATTCCACAACTGTGCTAGGAATGCAGTAGGACATATACAAATAGTACATATGTATGTACGTATATATAGTATATGCATTTAACAGACACACACACATATGTATGTATGTACAATGTACATATATATTGTAGATATCTCTATGAATAAATACACGAGACGAGCTGCTCTCCAGTTTCGACACCAAGTGCTCGTACATACATAAATTATTCCCCATAAATTAGTGTTGCTATTTGTATGTTTAATAACATTTATCAATTCATCTTATGTTACATTTTTAATTCGGCAAGGCCGAAGCAACGCAAAATAAATCAAAGAATTTAACAAAAATAATATTTAAAATACTTTGCTTAGTCAAATACATAAATATGCACGTACGTACATATAAATATGGTTGTATAGTATTCATAATCTATAATTTACATGATTAACTAGTGGCGTAACAAAAAAACATGGTGAAACATGTCATGGGTCAACAATAACCTAATTTATGAGATATTTTTTTTTGTAGGGTACAAGCAGGAATGGATAGGATACTCTTTGGTACTCAAAAGTATCGGTAAAAGGTTGCTTAATGATTTTTTAATTAATGCAAATCAAAACCAAATTGGTTTCCTTTTAGGTCTGGAAACACACATTTGGGCCTTAATTATGGCAATACCATCCAGCATAAGATAGCTGTGCCCTTGAGCCTCATATGCCCTGCTCTACGCTCAATGGGTGGCTGAAATTAGCATTAAACTTTTTATTGTGATATTCAATGGTAATTCCCTGTGGGGAATGCCACGGTTGAACGATTTAATTAGCATAAAGAGTTGATGAAAGGATTATACGCATATTTATTTATGCGCTTCATATGCAATTGAGCTTTGAGAGTATTAGAAAATTTCAATTAGGACTTGTTTTGCTCAAACATTTATCGAGTACGCCTGCATATACACATAAATACATACATATGTATGTATATCTACAAAATATTATCTAAGTATTCATATAGGTTTCATCTTAATTACGAGTAATTTCATTAATTTTGTGTGCTACTTTATCAATATATGTATTGTTGTAATTGCATACCGAACATAAAAAACAATTAGGTTTCAAAAAGTGTTTAATATATAAATTGCCACTGCCACTCGATAAATCTGCTGTCCATTCTCTGGTCTCTTCTGGTCATGCAATTCCATTATTACTTTTTCTGTGTGTGTGTGGAATTTTTGTTAATTATAAATTTCTGCTATTCAACGCTTAATGGCTAAATGACACTCATACACAGAGAAAAAAAACAGGAAACGCACAGAAACCAAACGATTGGCAAACTCTGTTTCTACATCTAGCTACAGGAATTTTCCATTAACATGGCCCTGCACTTAAACGCTACTTTCATTCATTTTATTTGTTTTGTCATCTCTCCTTTTTGCCTTGCCCTTTTCCTGCAAATTGGAGTTTTCTTCATTCCCTGTTTATCAGTACTATATTTTTGTTTTCTTTTCTTTTTTTTGTTTTGTTTTTTTCTTTCTTTCTTTTTTTTTAATGTTGTGTAAATTTCATTTCAAACAATTGAATTGTAAGTTTCTTTTTATCAAATTGTTGCATTTTGCTTAATATTCTACCATTTTGTTATTCTTATGAGCTTATTTCTCTAAAATTTCAAAAAATTGTACACAGCGTCTTAATAACCGATTACATAATGATTATGGCAACAAATTAAAAATGAACAAATTTCAAGAACAATATTCACAGAATTCATACATACATAAATCTTCTTTAATAAACTACAAAAATATGTATATATTTTATAATAAAGAAAATCTTGAAAATTTAACTATAGAACCCACAAACTAATCATATATTATGTATGTACGAACTAAACTAATTTTTAGAAAACACATTAAGTAAATAACAAGGACAATTATATTCTCCTCTTGGACATAAATCGTTTAATATATATGTATATGCATATATGAAGTTTATTTGGGTGCGCCGTGTTTGCAGAATAATTTTTATATTTATTCTTTTTCTTTATTTGTTTTTTTTTTTATTTTAAATTCAAATTTCCATTTCTTTGGTGGACCAATCATCATCAAAAAAGGTGGCCGACCATTAATTTTTATTCTTCAGAGCTGCAAAGTGGAATAGAAAAACGTTGCGTAAGTCAAAAGTCATAAGTTAGCTAATTAAAAATGTGTTCAAATGCTCTGCACCTACTGCAGTAACTGGGCTAAAAAAACTATGCAACTAAAATACAACAGCTTAAAGTATTTACACAAAAGTATATGAAACAACTTTTATGGAAATGCTGTGAAGTTTTTCTAGTAATTAAAATCAACTCTTGTAGAAATTTCTCTCCAACTTTTATTTCAAATAAAACGGAAATGAATTTTCTTACATTTGGTGGAAATCGGTCAACCGATTAGCTATGCTCGTAGTTGTGGAACAACTTTTAAGCGTAAGTATATTTTTTGGTAAACTTACCCGCTTAGAGCATTTCAATATTGGACGTTCCGTTGCCGGTTGCAGTACGCGTGGTCTTGGTCACCTGTTGATTGGTCAAAAGCGGCGGTGGGCTGCCACACCAGACCACCTTGAAGTGAAGAAAACAAAAAAAAAAAATAAAATAGCTCGAAAAAAAGAGTGCAGCGTGTAAAGTTGTCTCACCTTGCGGAATGCCTTGCGGAAATTGTCGGAGAGAAAGGCATAGAGTATCGGATTGATGCAGGAATTGGTATAGGCCACCACATGTGATATGATCTGGATGATGACCGACAAGTGACTGCCGCCGTACAGATTGAGCGCCTTTAGAACCAGTATGACCTTTGTATGTTTTTTAATTTTTTTTTTGAAAAAGAGATGCACAAAGTATGTTATCAGTGGGATATACATAGTCATAGTCATAGTCGTAGCCATATGTTGGCATTGATAAATGCAATTTGCACATCTTGCCTCGAGTGTGTTCTGTGTCGGATTGTGTGTGTGTAATTGTAATTTCATTTGTAATTTGTAAGCACATTGATTTTGTGCAAACACTTTGAATGCTGTCTGTCTGCCTTTCTGTCGTAGGTTAAGGGAGAGTGTGCCAGCAGCAGCAGCAGCAGCTGCCGCCAGCTTTGGCCCTGGCTTATTAAACATTTCAGCAAATAAATTGTTCTCGAGGATGTTGGAATGGTGTTTGGCATGGGGTGTAAGTATCTGAATCACAAATGTCAATTTATCGCAACTATCCGAGCAGCTTGCTTACTGTTTGCCAGCACATTTGAGCAGCAGCTGTTGCTCTGCTCAAAATTAAAGCACTTTGAATATCTTTACAATATTCAAAGTAAAGTAAAGGAATTCTATAAAGTTCTATAAATTCTATAAGTGATAGTGTGTGTCCCAGTGCACGCCAGAAACGCCTCTTGAACTGTGTACAACAAAACTGCCCACGCTTAATATACATACACAAAAATATATATGTATGTATACTAGTACTATTTCCTCAAATTATCTTTTCAAGTCTAATGTAAATCTAATTTAAACAGAGTCCCCACCCACAATGAAATTGACATTAATCAGTTTTGTGCACCTATTGGCAAATTGCGATGGTTTTGCGTGGGTTTTATTTACATCTATGTATAACTCTGACATGACAGTATTATATATCTGTAGACATGGTCTACTCATCTATCAAAAATCGCTGGAATTGGCCAATTAATCCAATGAATTAATTTATAAATGGAAGTATTCATGCTTTAGTTTTTCTGTTGCAAAATGGCTGAACCGATTTAACCGATTAGATCTACTAAGTGTATAGTGTATATCAGCTATTAAGCTATATGGCATGTGTGTAGGTATAATGTATGAATCTGTATTGATATTTGAGTACTTACATGTATGGGCAGCCAGCATATGGCGAATGCCAATACGACAACAACTACCATTCGTGTGACGCGTCGCTTGCCCTTGCTGCAAGTGGAAAAGAGAAATATATACATATATATATATATATATATATATATTTCTGGTAGAGTTAGTCCAGAGGAAAGGGTGGAGAGATAGTACATAGATACTGTGGCATAAATTATGACACAGTTTTGTTTTTGTGAATTTCGCATTGCATACGCTGCCCTTTGATTTATGAACTTTTCGTGCGAATTGCGAGTTCTATGGGAGTTTAATTTAGTTGCTGCTGGTTTTAGGTAAAATTTAACATTATTTTTAGGCAACTAAATCTCTATTAAATCTATTAGGATATTTTAGATGCCAGCAACCACTTTCTCTTTAATTTTGAAAGCCTTTTCTTTCTGGAATTTTCATTTAATAATTAAGTCATTGTTTTATGTTGCAACTTTTTCATTTGGCCGTCATTTAATATTATTTCATTTATGATAAAAACAAACTTTTTCAAAAGTTGTGGTCATGGTCTTGTCGAGAAACTCCAACAAGTTCGTGTCGAACTGAAGTTTTCTAGCTTTAACTGCTAGTTGGGGGAATTGTAGAAAGTTTCGCTTGAAATTGATGGCTGGTGACCCCGATCACGTTGTATGCATCTGTGGCCATGTTTTCCTGTTCAATTCCAGTTTAATTTCCCAGCCAAGTTTGCATTAGTATTTAAGCATTAAATATTAAAGTTATAATTAGTTGGCAACTAAAAACAGCGAAGCTTTAACGTAATAATTGGGTGACCTCGATAAGCTGCGCTTTTTTATCCGGCTGGAATATTTTTTCTAACTATAATTATGTGAATAAATTTTCTTTTTTATTAACTCGGTTTTTATTTCATATTCATGAAAATTATTTGGTGATTATTTTTTTTGGTGACCCCGTTGGCGTCGTTTTCATGTCTATGATCACTGAGTAAGCAACTTGAATACTCAGAACTAATTTGACAAAAATTTTCCCAAAATAAGGAGCAAAATTTGTTCACATTAAAAAGCCTCCTCCTCAATGCTTTATCTTTTCCTTTTTCTATTACGAGTATTACATAGAGTTTGGTCTCTCATTCCTCTTTTTTTGTCGCGCTCTTCTCTGGGGAAGTATCGCTCATGCGGAGCCGGCTTATGTTCCGTTGACCCTACGGTGCAGGGCACTTAAAAATGTATGAGGTAAAAGCTCACGAGAACCTGGCCTCATAAAAAGGCATTCATCATGGTCCGCAGCCTTGGTCGCAGGTGCGTATACAAAAACAAAAAAAAAAACAAACAAAAACGGGCAGAAAATTCTCCATCCTGTCTGAGGCAGCCGGCACACGGCGCGTATACTTGATGTGCGTTTGTCTGTGCGTGGTTTTTCTCTGGGTCTGGGGGCGTGAGTAGAGAGTGTGTACTCACCGTGACTCGGCGGATGGCTTGCAGCCTGGAGCACTTTTCCACAGACGCGCCAACATTCCCATATAGAGGAAGCAAATCAGCGTCAAGGGTGCCACATACGATGATAAGAAGAAGGAAACCTGCAACAAGAAGTAGAAGAAATGAATATATGTAGTTGGGCCATAAGCAAAAAAGGCAAGTCATACGGGTTCCTAGAATTATCCCAGAACTCGGCACAGATTTGGCATTAGTTTTAATTGCATTTTGCCACACAACCGAAATGCGGTCAACAATGGTCAAAGTTTTCTGGCGTGGCCACTCAATGAACACAATTAGGGCTGCTCCTGGGCATAAATGTTGGCCACATTTTCTTGGTTAACAGATAGAATAAGCGATGATGGTACGGCCTGGTATGGCATGGCGCAAAGTTTAGTGGTCAAGCATGTTCGAGCAGATTTGAGGTAGGAGTCGAGTTAAGTTGAGTTTGGCAATTGTTTGAGGGTTGGTGCTTAGAGATGTTAATTTGCTGATTTGTTGATTTTCATTTAAATGTTCTAATTAATTCAATAAACGCTGTATAGCCGTTTAATAGTAAATGTAGTATTATTCAGCAGGAATTATGTGCCACATTTAATTGGCTAAAATGTTTAAACTTCAAGCGGTTCATAGTGATCATAGTTGACGGGTAAAAGTTTCTTATCTGTTGCAAAATTGGTTCGTATAGTGCGTAGGGTCTCTTGCAGCTGTTCTTGATATTGGATCTGTTTTTGCCTTCTTGATCTAGTGACTCACTGACCCATATTTAAAGTAGTCTTGACTGAATACAAAAATATTGAAGTAAAAAATACTTTGCAAAAGATTCATCAACCTCTCGTACTTATCATTTTTTGCTTTGTTTGGTTTGTTCCTTGAGAACATACCGGTTTTGTGTGTTTTTGTTCGGCTGTTCATATTATTATTATTATTATCGTTTGTTTTGTTTTTTTTTTTCTTGTGGCTGTTGCTGGTCGAAGGTTCTTGCCTTTACCATCTGCCGCCCTGTCAGCGGCTTTTGTTTTTTTGTTTGTTTTGTTTTTTGCATTCGAATTGTCAAAAGCGCTGACCCGTAATGCTGGCCAGATACCAGAAATGAGTACCAGACACATTTCCAACCGCCTGTCTGCCACTGCTACTGCCTGCCACCAGCTGCCATCGCTTAGCCGTAGTTGCAACAGACAACAAAAAATAAAAGAAGATACATGTCTGTGTATTTATATATGCAGATGGCATTGTACATATCTCGGATAAATTTTCATATTGTGTGCAATAGTGGGGCATGAAAAACTGGGGGGACAAAAAAGAGAAGAAAAACTATGCTGAATGGATTTGTTGAATGGACGAAATCGCTTGAATATACACATAATGTTGAAGGGCATTTCCACGGATATCCATGCAGACAATAAACGGGGCACACGAGTGGTACGAGTAGTCTGTGAATCAATAAATCAAGCAATGAATCCTCAATACCTCATAAAGGAATAATAACTCTGTTACGATCGGTAGTGAATTCTTAATGGATCTTTTACGATACGATGAGCAAAGAATTGACTATGAGTCAGCATTCGAACTGGCAATAAATCAATGAATACGCAATGAAACCGATAAGTATGTGGTATGAATCATAGCTAAAGAAACTTTGTAGCACAAAATAAAAACTATAAGAATTGTAATTTATTTTATTTAGTTATTTAAAGTTTTTGTTTTTTTTCAGAATATTTCTAATTTTGTTTTGCACATTTTGCATGCCCAACTTGATCGATTTTCAAGCCTTACTTAACTTATTCATGCCCCAAATGGTCGCCCAGAGCATTGGCATTTAAAAGTGGCTTTGGGTTTCGTTTCGGTTTGGTTCTGTGCATCCGTAAACGATATCCAATCAGCAGCTGCAGGCATCGCGGCTTCTTTCGGATGAGCTACGCTGATCCGTGGGGGGTGGGGTGGGCTTAACTGGAGCCTTCAACTGCGCGGCATTAAATTCATTTGGAGGTGCCTCAAGTTTTCAAGTGGTTTGCTGGTGCGGGTTCGACTGCTTTCAGCCAAGTGTAAATGATTTAAGGGGCCCGACGCCAGCCAATGACTACAATAAAAAACAATATGCACAAAGGTGCAAGTCGAAAATAAAATACGTATATATCCGTATAAATTGCGAAAAACCACGAAATGAAAGCAAATTCGAAACAGGAGCAGCAGCAGCAGCAGGAGCGGGAGCGGGAGCTGGAAGGTAATGAAACGGAAAACGAACAGCAGAAAAAAGCAGAATGGGAGTCCAGAGTCAAAGTCTGAGTTGGCATCAGCGTTGGGGACGGGACGAAAGGGACAAATGAAATCGCGCATGCCGCAATTGTTAATAATCGTTGCCACGCTGCCACGCTGCCACGCCATCACCTTCACTGGGCACCGACTCCTTCTCTGCGCTGCGAGACGCATTCATTCATATTCAGAGAGTGAGAGAGGACGGGTGGGTAATGCCTGACAGCTATGGAATCGAAATCACTTTGTTGGAATTACGATTACCTACCCGTGGCCCATGGCCAATGAACATGTCGTTTGTTATCGACAACGACAACAAGGCCATGCCGAGAAGGACTGACATAATCCCCACTGACAGACACATCTGGGCTTGTAGCCCGGATCTGGGCTTAATGATGCCCTCCGCTCCGATTCTTAATGCTTCCCTCAGTTCAGTCAGTCAGTCAGTCAGTCAGTCAGTCAGTGACACACTCTGTCTGTTTTTGTTTTTGTTATTGTTTCTTATTTTTTTTGGCACGGCTGCTACTGATGCATTAATTAAAGTGTAAATTGCAAAGGAAATTGTTTGTAATGCCAGTCAGGTCGGTACAATAATGTTAATGATATCTCGCCGGGGGGTGAGGGGCGGCGCTGCTGCTTCTGTCGCTGATGCGCAGCTCCGCAAATGCTGCAATTTATGGACACATTCATCCAAGACAATGGGATTTATGCGCCCCTCACCGCCGCGTGATTAAACATTGTATGTGCGCCTGCTGGGCGCTTTCCTCTGCTATCCTGCGGCTTCTTATTGTTCGCACAGCGGGCGGGGCGACCGGGGCTGGTCGAGCGGCGGCAATAAGTGTGGAAAGCTGATTGCTGTGAGAGCTAATGCGGTGGCGCTGATTGACTCTCAGCTGAAAGTTATGACACTTTTGTTGGGCATTGTTGGGGATTTGTTAGAGGATCTGATCATGAGCTGGCATCTCGCTGAATCATTCCAGAGTACCCTTTAGGGGGGTGGTACATGATTTTCTCCACCAAAGGAGTGAACTTCCTCTCCCCATCGTAGAATCAGCAATGCAGCAGAAATTTATTGAGTATCCTGGCTTCTAGTTGCCCATCCTACGGGCACCGAAAATGACTCCCTGGAGATATCGTAGTCCGACTTTCCACTACTTTTGTCCCTAACATTTTTATCCTTTCCTCTAAAATATTCATCTATGCATTTTGTTTGCTCTTTAAACGTTTAAAGTGGAAAATTTTGCACCCAAAAACGATCCCAGGTTGCGCTTAACAAAATCGTCATTTGAAAACGAAACAAAAGAGAAAGTCATTGCCAGAGCAAATCATTAGCGAACATTTCCAAAATGGTTTTTCTTTTACTATCTACATATGTATGTATGTATGTAGCGCTTGTTTTCCCCTATACCCAACGCTTGCCAATGAACCGAGACAAGTAGATGAATATATCTAAATATCTGCACAGGCTGTGGAGTTGAGGAGCCTATAAACTTTGACAAGCGGCGCATAAAACTTCATTTCATGGCCGGCCACTTAGGCAATAGACAGAGATGCAAAGATACAAAAGATGAGCCTACTTAAAGCCATAGATACACACACACACACACACACACACCAATGGATATCTTGCTATGAAATTTTACAACACAATCGCAAAATGGTGTGGGGGAAGGGCAATAAATAAAAGTTACTAAAACTTTGAAAGGAAACTTTTTTTCCGCCTTTAAACTTTATGCGAATCCCAATAAAAAGCCATAAACTAAAGTGTGTGCCATATAATAAATGGTTTTTTTTTTTTTGGCAGGGGGCAGCCGCCTGCCTCCTGCCTACTTAATACTCATACTCATAGATGGCTCATATTTTGGCATAGCGCCTGGGATTTTTACCATAAACGCTACTGCTGCGCCCTCGCAGGCACTCTGCGAAATTAATCAACATGCCCACGATACACAAATCAAAAGCGCAGCACCGTTATGTTAGAAGAGCACAGCTATAGTGACGCGTCATGTACGGACGAAAACCTGGTTTGATGTCAGAGAACATTTCAGCGTAGCAACTGCAAAATAATTTCTTCATTCTGGCTATAATAATAATCCAATCTGATCCAGATCCAGAACAAAAAGGAACTTGTAATCTTCCATTAATCGCTGCCCCAAAAACCTGTAAGTGTGAGCGAGATGCATATATGCGCTCTGTTGAAAATCGAAATTTGTGACGTAGCTGAGCAAAATGCGTACAAAATGGCGGAATTCTTTGCGCCATCTTGCATCTCTTTATCGTGCAACTTGCCAAGACTTGTCTCCCCTTCATGTGCGTGTGAAATGAAACATTCAAATAAATAGAAAAACTGACGAAGGGATAAGCAGATGGAGACAGATCAAGCAGGCCCAGATGCAGCCCTCCTGCCTTAGCCCATAATAATTAAAGACGCGAATCTTCAAGCCAATGGAGCGTAGTACGAATCCTTTGAGGGTCAGAGTTGTGCACTCCGTTTGCGGTTGCATGGAGCCATGGGGCATTGACTGTCGGGCATGCAACTGAACTGTTCGTTCATTCCGTCTACAAAAATGACCCGACCGAAATCGAGGAGATGCTCTACAATATTGCGCTTTCGGTTTTCTTGCCGCGCTTGCCACGGATTTCGACCTTTGTGGGTGCAGGGTGTAGTATCACAGCAGTCGGATACAAAATTTGGTTGTTCTAGCGTTCGGCGTTTTATGGCTATATCCACTCGGCTATTGATGCTGATCAAGAATATTATATACTTTATGAGGTCAGAAACGTTTCCTCATGTGCGTTACCATAAATCCAATATACCCCTTTATATTTCGAGTACGGGGTAGCAAAAAATGGCGGCAGTGTGAATGGTAAATGGTCTGGTCCGAAATTCTGGCGCTGCACGCGCGAGCGAGAGAGAATGCTGATGTGCTCTGCTGGCAGCAATATATCGCTCTCATTCTAACATATACAAACGAATGCTGATCAAGAATATTATGCATACACACACATACATCTACATATATGCATGTATACTACATATGTGTCCTCGGCTTATTTATTTCGTGTTGCTATGCACATATGAACGGAGCGACGTCAGTGCTGTCAAAATTTCAGAGACAATATATAATGAAAAAAAATAAAAAAAGCTAAAACTTATTTTCGGCATTTTTTACACAACACATTTTACACATTAAGGCGGCAAAACCATCGATGGCACTCACGACTATATGGACGGTTTGGCAACAAACAGCGGCAGAAAAGTAACCTTTGCCACCCTTTTAGAGCTGTTTCAACACCATCCAACGTTCGGTGTAGTTCAAGAAAAGTAACTCTAGTTCTACGAGTATGCCACCCGAACGTCCCCGCTAGAAGATTGGTAAGGAGCAGAACCAGGCGAAGGTTAAACCGCATCCATCCGTATGACTTGGCCACCAGGAACATATAAATTCCTGTTGCACAATCTCCGTTTTCGTACGTTGGTCGCGCATTTAACTTAAAATAGTAAATAACAATCGTCCCTGACCCTTAACAAAAGTTACTAATCAACAGTAACAGTACCTTAAGTAATTGTTCTTTATTGTCTGTGATAATTGTTAACAATAAAGCTACATAATCAACCTAAAAAAAAACTTTAAAAAAATAGTTCTCCTATAGGTATATGATGATGATTTGTGCTCGTATCTGAAGTTAATCTTAAACTCTACGACAGAGCCACTCGCAAAATTTCGTCGTCGTCTGTCCACTCTCATATATATTCATGTGTATATTTAACATCTTACTTGTCCCAGAAAGAGACGCCCCCGACGCATTAACTTCCATTTATTTAATGTCTAAATGTTATCTTGACAGCTCTTCAAAATGTGTGTAAATTATATGAACAAAGCTTCCTTTAGAAATTGCAACAAAGTAGACGCTAGACTTTTTACGCAACGATAAACTCCAGAAGTGGTGCAATGTACATTTAAAGCTAAAACAAGCTGAATTTATTTTAAAAAATGCTAAATACCTCAAATAAGCTAAAATGGCAGCACTGATGTATATTTAAGGGGAAGTAAGGGGTGGGTTTTCTCTATACGAGTGAGAGAGAAGCATACATCGGCTGTCTCTGTGTGTGGTTCTTTATGTTTGTTTGCTTCTGCTTAGAATGCTATATGCAAATATACTTTAATTATTTTTGCATGATCATTTTATATTATTTATTAAAAATTGATATTACACCAATGAGAGAGAGAACGAGAGCGTATATATACTATATACATACATAGAACAAATAATCCCGTCACGTGAGAAATGTAGTGAATACAAAAACAGAATCGATATGTATCTAATATATATCTTTAACATATTTACATATATTTATAACAAATAAATCATCGTGACACACAGCGTGTTCGTTTAGCGAAAAATCGGCACGAAAAACAGTTTATTAGCGCAAGAAACTGAATCAGATTCCGTCCTAAGTAACCAAAATACAATCCAAAATCTGATGCATGAATTACGCATCAAAATCACTAGCCATGTGCGTTCACCAGAACTATCGTAGGAAATCCATCGATGTGCGCCGATCGAGTTGTCCTGTTGAATGCGCCAAACATGTGATTATGGCTCTAAAACACAAACACATCCATAGCTGTAAAATTAACTTAAAAATCATATAAAGTCCACATTCGATGAATCGGTTATAAATAACCCATAGATAAAATATAATAAAAGCCTTAAGGGAAAGAAACAATAATATTTTGTATTGGAAATATTCATTTTCGTGCCGGGTTGGGTCGTGCCGAAAAATATCGGCAAGTGTCATCTCTAGTATACCTGCCATCCCTAGAAGACATGCCCATCCCTAGTACATATGCACATGGGCGTTGCTTCCCATACCATCACATTCACATACATGTTATGTGTTGTCTGGCGGCGCAGCTGCGAGCTGCTGTTCGTATAAAAGGGCCGACGCAAGCGGGCCTGGGCGTCATTATTTTAAGTTGCTCACCCAGGTCGGACCATTTTCTCCACCTCATACTCATTAATATTTTTCTTAAACTAACTTGAATATGTTTGGTATTCTACCAAGTAACTTTATATTTGATAAATCAAAGTCGCCCAGAGCAATTAAGATATTCGGGTTTGGTGAAGTTCTCCCAATCTCCCAAGTTTTTCCACCAATACCAATTCCTATTTTTACACCCGAACAGGGGCCGTTTCAGCCGTGCAGTCGGCTGATTTGCTTTCGGGATGTCAGTTATCCGACACATGACAGAATTCTCGATTTTCCTTTGGCTATCTTTGCCTGGGGTATTTCTTTGTTTTCCTCTCCATCTCTATGGTGACTGGCGAAGACCGATCGTCGCCTGGTCCACACGAACCATGCGGTAGTTGGATGACTCATTTTGCGATATACGACCAGCTGGTAGAGAGAGCAGTTCCCAAAAAAAATTAAATAACCATTTCTGGTCAAACGGGAATTCTGTGCAGTTCCGTTTCTGACGTATTAATGGCTTTGGGAACTCTCCATCGTTTGTTAGTTCGTTATCATAGATGGTGTGGTCTCTGGGAACAAAGCTGAAACTGCAGCTGATTTTTTGTTGTGTTTGTGGAAGGAGAATTTAGAATGAAAATTTAGAATAGTTTTTCTAATAAAACAAAACCGAAATACTTGGGTGGCGTAAAGATTTATTAAAAGCGGGGACGAAATAATTTAGGTGCGCTCGATCGAATTCAATTTCAACGATTATCATCAGCATTATCCCTAATTGCATAATTTATAGCAAATATTTTTATAAGGAAAGTTCAATACCGGATTTCCTTTTTTATATTCGATATTGGATCTTCTTAGCCTCCTTGCATCGTGAAAATATCTCAAGTATCTCCCTCTTCCATCTCGAGGGATGTGGGGGTATCCGTAGGTCTGATGCGTGTTCCTTCGAATTGGCCGTTTCAGCCGTGCAGTCCGTTTCTGATCACAGCCTTTCTAAACTAAATAAAGTACATCGGGTTTTTTGAACACCGGATTTTCTTTCTTTTATATTCGATAATGGATAGCCTCTTCATCGCCTCTCTGTATCGTGAATATATCATATCCACCATCCATATCTCCCTCCTCCATCTCGAGGGATGTTGGGGCATCCGTAGGTCTGATGCGTGTTCCTTCGAATTGGCCGTTTCAACCGTGCAGTCCGTTTCTGATCACAGCCTTTCTAAACTAAATAAAGTACATCGGGTTTTTTGAACACCGGATTTTCTTTCTTTTATATTCGATAATGGATAGCCTCTTCATCGCCTCTCTGTATCGTGAATATATCATATCCACCATCCATATCTCCCTCCTCCATCTCGAGGGATGTTGGGGCATCCGTAGGTCTGATGCGTGTTCCTTCGAATTGGCCGTTTCAACCGTGCAGTCCGTTTCTGATCCCAGAATTTCTAAACTAAATAAAGTACATCGGGTTTTTTGAACACCGGATTTTCTTTCTTTTATATTCGATAATGGATAGCCTCTTCATCGCCTCTCTGTATCGTGAATATATCATATCCACCATCCATATCTCCCTCCTCCATCTCGAGGGATGTTGGGGGTATCCGTAGGTCTGATGCGTGTTCCTTCGAATTGGCCGTTTCAACCGTGCAGTCCGTTTCTGATCCCAGAATTTCTAAACTAAATAAAGTACATCGGGTTTTTTGAACACCGGATTTTCTTTCTTTTATATTCGATAATGGATAGCCTCTTCATCGCCTCTCTGTATCGTGAATATATCATATCCACCATCCATATCTCCCTCCTCCATCTCGAGGGATGTTGGGGCATCCGTAGGTCTGATGCGTGTTCCTTCGAATTGGCCGTTTCAACCGTACAGTCCGTTTCTGATCCCAGAATTTCTAAACTAAACAAAGTACATCGGGTTTTTTGAACACCGGATTTTCTTTCTTTTATATTCGATATTGGATAGCCTCTTCATAGCCTCCGTCGTACCCCCCATTCGGGGAGGGGGGAGGCTGAGGGCCGCCGTTCAACCGAGTCCGTTTCTGATCCCAGATTTCTAAACTAAATAAGTACACGGGTTTTTTGACACCGGATTTTCTTTCTTTTATATTCGATAATGGATAGCCTCTTCATCGCCTCTCTGTATCGTGAATATATCATATCCACCATCCATATCTCCCTCCTCCACTCGAGGGATGTGGGGTATCCGTAGGTTTGATGCGTGTTCCTTCGAATTGGCCGTTTCAACCGTGCAGTCCGTTTCTGATCCCAGAATTTCTAAACTAAATAAAGTACATCGGGTTTTTTGAACACCGGATTTTCTTTCTTTTATATTCGATAATGGATAGCCTCTTCATCGCCTCTCTGTATCGTGAATATATCATCCACCATCCATATCTCCCTCCTCCATCTCGAGGGATGTGGGGGCATCCGTAGGTCTGATGCGTGTTCCTTCGAATTGGCCGTTTCAACCGTGCAGTCCGTTTCTGATCCCAGAATTTCTAAACTAAATAAAGTACATCGGGTTTTTTGAACACCGGATTTTCTTTCTTTTATATTCGATATTGGATAGCCTCTTCATCGCCTCTCAGTATCGTGAATATATCAACCATCCATATCACCCTCTTCCATCTCGAGGGATGTGGGGGTATCCGTAGGTCTGATGCGTGTTCCTTCGAATTGGCCGTTTCAGCCGTGCAGTCCGTTTCTGATCACAGCCTTTCTAAACTAAAAAAAGTACATCGGGTTTTTTGAACACCGGATTTTCTTTCTTTTATATTCGATATTGGATAGCCTCTTCATCGCCTCTCAGTATCGTGAATATATCATAACCACCATCCATATCACCCTCTTCCATCTCGAGGGATGTGGTGGTATCCGTAGGTCTGATGCGTGTTCCTTCGAATTGCCCGTTTCAGCCGTGCAGTCCGTTTCTGACGGTGTCTTGAAAATTCGCCATCATTAGACAATTCGCCATCATAAATAGTGTGGTCCGTGGGACCAAGCTGAGGCTTAAACTGGAGGTGAAGTTGCAGAATTTTTGCTTCATTTATAGCAAATATTTCTATGAGGAAAGTTTCGGGTTCTTTTAAAAACCGGATTTTCTTTCTTTAATATTCTAAATTGGATTGGAGTCTGAAGTCTCCAAAGATCAGGCCAGGACGTCGATTGTGCTTAAGTATCGGAATGATTTGGGATGGAGCAAAATGTTGCGCAACAATCACCACCTGCGGGTGGTAGATCAATCGAGAGCATAAATGTAGCCAGACGAATTTAAGGGCCCCAGCAGCACGTGGTGAACCAAGAAATAATGAAGAATTTCATTTATTTTTGTAATTTTTCGAATGATTTAGGTACTCAGTCAGTGAGCTTCTGATTTATGTAAATACGCTTGTAATACGTTTCCTTCTGTGCGTTATTAAACTAATATATCTCTAAACTCTTTGAGCACCGGGTATACAAATGTAAATCTGAACTTTTGCAAGAGCTTTCGCTTCAATCACTTCTGGGTCAGAGTTGACACTTCAAAAGTTCGTCTTTAGCCAAAACTTTTGCCAACAACTTAACGCCAATACGCCCATTTTCATTCTATTTTTCTTTTTCGGCATAGTTGCAGAAAGATAAACACAAAAAAGTTTTTGTTTGTTTCGTTTTCCCCATTTCAATTCCAATCTTATTTTCTCTTTTGTTCTACCATTCATATTCGCCTTTTTTCACGCCACCCTGCAAGACACAATTTGTTTTATTTTTATGGGATCTTTACGATGACAACAATTTGGTCGTTAGTTTCGTTGTACGAGTATTGTTTGTATGACGGATGCGCGGCACAAGTTTGATCCATTTTTATTTTATTACCAGACAAGGACAAGGTCTCAGACAGCAACACGCACACATAGACATAAAAATTTCTAAACACACAGACAGAAAGTGAGAGAGAGAGAGAGCGATGCCGCATTGACCCTGACAATGAGGGGACAAAAAGAGAAATCAAATACGAACCAAAAACGAGGTTCATTTGCTGCTGCAGTTTCGATTCTCTATTACACCCCGCCGCCCCGATGAACTTCTTAATACATTATCCAAATGTAGCTTCCCTTCAGTAGGAAAGCCCATATCCTTTTCGTGTTTTCCCAACCAATTGCGATTTATATGCACAGTCAGAGTGGGGGCGTGGGACATCCGTATCCGTAACCGTAACTGTACCGGTATTCGTGACATTTGCCAAGGAAAATGAGCCGAAGCGAACTGTGCAATTTGCTGTGCCCAGGTAGCTGGAGAGGTTGACATTAGGACGAGTGTCAACGGCCACCAAACAGAAGCTTGACGAGTGCATATTAGCTGTAGGAGGAACTGAGCTGGCAGTCGGTTAGGCGGCAGTCAGTGTATCAGTCAGCTCGTGGCTCAGTCCGTCATTCATTCAGTCTGTGGAATAGGAATAGACGACAAAGCTCATTCGGCACTCGAAGTGAGCTCTGGGCTCTGGTCTGCTCCTCCTTCCAAACAACTGCGGCTTCCTGTGTAACATCCTTCCGGCATGAAATTGCTCTGACACGCCAGACAAGTCAGAACAGCACAGGGGCGTGCCCCTGAAGGGGCGAATTATGCGAGTGTATAGGAGTTTTAGGGGCGAGAGAGCGAGATAGTGGCACTGGGGGCACGAGTCCTGAATTGATTAATACACAAAAGTTCGAGTAATAAACATAGCAAACTGAAATGAAACCCTCCCAAAAAAAATAAAAATAAATATGAGCAACTCAGCCAAACGGAAAAACCATTTCGGATAACGCTGATCTATGCGTATGGCACTGGGCGTGGGTCTGGGCATAATGATGATGGAATCATACTGTACTACCCCCGCCAATAGCTCGGAAAAATAATTGCAAAATACGACACTGAACTCTCGCTCCAGTGTGGCCATATCTAGTTGCGCACATTCTTGGCCATTGTCTGGGCAGGGCGGGCAGGGAGCAGACGAACAAAACGGAACCCGTGTGTGAGAGTGGAGACACCTGATTGAGGAGGGCATGCATGATAGCTTCACCCTAGCGCAAGTACTATATTTGCCAGAAGTGCTCCCACTGAGCTGACACAATGACTGGGTGTGCACTGTGCACTGGCACAGTGGTTTGTACATTGTGATTCATCCTGATAGAAGGTGAAAACCTGACAGAAAATTATTCATGAAAAAGCTTAGTGTTAAGAGAAAATTACACAGTTTTTTATTTTACAATTTTCAGAGCTATAAATTATAAGTCAAACATGTCGAGCTCGAGGTTTACCTTAAAATCTCGTTCTGACAATCAAAAATGTCACCGAAAATCTTTGCACGAGTTTTGGTTCTTTTAATTTAAACTAATTTCTTATTACATATTCACGTGTCTTTCTTTCTTGCCGATCGCCGAATCCTATCGATCACTGCGAGTATCGCATACATGACTTATCGCACTAGAGTATCGCATAAGAGGTGACATCAGGGTATCGGTACTTTATAATGGGCTATAGAACTCATGGAATAATAGGTGTTGCACCACAAAAGATATAATTTTAAAGCCGTATTTCTATAAAACTTTTATTAATGAATATCTTAAGTAAAGCATAGCTAAAATATAAGTGGGAGAATACGTGTCCAATCTCAGTCGTCGGCTGCCTTTTGAGCGCTCTCTAAGGGCAGGCAAATTTCAACAGTTCTGGACTCACTGTGCAGGGGAACTGCAGGCATGTTCAGTGGACATGTGCCCTGGTTCTTTGGTTCTTTGGTTGTTCTGATTGTATGTCACACAACCTGACAAGCTGTCGCTGCGAGTGGAAAGTGGTGGGACTGTGAGCTAAGTAGCAAATATATTGCAGTCGTGCCGGGCAAGCACTGGAAAATATGACTTGATTTCAACAATAAGCGATCTCCTTCAGTTTCACTCAAGCCGCCACGCCTGGTTGGGTTTGCTCCACACCCACCCAATACCCAAGCGAGATAGTGCCATGCCATTCCATTACGATGGAATGTACTTACCTGAAAGCCAACCAGACTCCAAACCTCTTCCTCAGTGGAGAAGACGCAGGCAGTGCCGGCGTTGCCACGATACTGATAGATGCGCACCGAGTGCGATAGAGCAACGGGAATGGCTGTCGTCACAATCGTTATCCAGGCACACATGATGGCTCTACAGCGGCACAGAGACACACAAAAGTTCGGCGTTAGTTAGGAGAGATATCAATAAATGACTGAGACTAATAATGAATCGGCGCAAGCAGAACCCATCAATAAAGCAATATTTTAAGTGCTGCAACAAAACTGCTTGCAGCTGCTGATGTTGAAGGATGATATGTTTAAGGCCCTGGGAATTAAACCCCCCCTTTAAAAATGTCAGGTGGAAGAGCATGTGACACGGTTGAGTGGTTCAAGCAACTCTGCCTATGGGCATAATTTATGTAACAATGAATGACAATGGGCAGAGGGCTGCTGGCCTGTCGGTACAGCAGCTAAAGCAGAAGCAAAAGCAAAAGCAAAAGGTTAGAGGCCAAGGCATCAGGCATACAGACAGGGGCTGGGATGTAGGCAAAGCAAGCTAATTACGGGGCCAGAACAAATTGATGCAATTACTCTAGATGATGTGGTGGACGTGTATGGAGTACGTATGGGAGCAAGAGATGGCGGACTGACTGTACGTTGGATGAGAGCAGATAGATGGCGAGATGTGGGGGTTACATGAACTTACAGCGTGGCATTTCGTTCTGTGCGCAGCGACATGCTCGTCACTGGATGTACAACGGCCAGGAAGCGATCAAAGGACATCAGCACCAATGTGTAAACACTGCAACAATGGAATGGGGGTTAGACATATGTTACATAAGGGTGGGGTGTAAATTGTTTGGTTGGCAACCCACCTGCAGTGGCACGTAACCACAATCATATACTGGACAAACTTGCACCACATATTGCCAAACGGCCACTCGGGCAGCACGTAGTCGGTGGCCGTGAATGGCACGCAGAAGATGACGAACAGGATATCCGAGACGGCCAGGTTGATTATCAGCAGATTGGTGGTCGAGCGCATCTGTTGGTTGGCAACCACAACTGCAAGAGGCACCAGAGGTTACGTTCAAAGAAATTGTTTAGATGTGTGATTAATTGGTTGGTTGGTTGGTGGACAGCCCTGAGGCTTACTAAGCTCGTATACTCGTAGCTTATGTTTGCCACTCAAATAAATATCAAAATAAATATCAGCTTGTAGCATAATTGCTATTGAATGGTAATTAAATATGTTTGTTTATGGCGCTCAAAAATCTGAAATAATAACTTATTGCATAATGGGAAGCATCTTTTGTTGCTGTGGCAACTGTTCAGCGTTTATGCATATTTTCTTGTTTTTTTTTTTTTTTGGTCCGCTCTTACAACGAAACATTGACCTCCGCGCTTTGGCCACGGAGTTTTTCTTTTCGACCAATTACGCGGACAAAAGGCAGCAAGCAGCAAAGACCGAGAAACGATCCCGACTCCGACTCAGACGCTTCCACCATTGGGGTAGGGTAGGGTAGGGTATGTCGATGTGTGTGGTGTGCTGCAACGGTGGAAACTGTCTTGCTGTGGGGTGGAAACTGTGATGCTGTGGGGTGGCGGGACTGTGGTAGGGATGAGTAGTCAGTGGGGAAAACGGATCCCTGGCATTGTTACTATTTTTTTTTTTGGTTGTTTTCTGCATTCGCCTTTATAACCGGTAGGCGAAGGATAGCCAATTGGGTGGGCATATTACGTTCTTGGGGGTGTATGCAACTGCAACATGAGTGTTGTACATATAGATATATGTATGTACACTTCTATGTAGTTATAAATACATACAGTGCCGCTCAGCAATTTTCAAAAGTAAAATCGCTTTAGCTTTGCGACCGATTTACGTGTAATTTTGTAATTGAAACAAGAAAGTTTGCGCTCTCTAGGACGCGTATTTATAGACTACATATTTGAGATATAGAGAGAGCGAATATGATCGGCATAGATCTGTAATGTACAGGCAGGCGTTTTATGGGTACATTAATCTAAACCTCAATAGCGGGTATCCTGTAGTCGGAAGATCAACAAAAAAACGTAGATACTTATTAGTCCCCTCTGCTGTGACTTTCTCATGCTATATTTTGCTCCCACTCTGGCTTTTCTACCACTCATTCCTGTGCTTCTCTCAGTCCCTCCTTCGTTTCATCTCTATGTGCGGCCCACTCAGTGTACTTCTGCTTGGCCAAGGAGCCACTTGCAATTAGCTAGCAATTTATGTTACTCCTATACAAAAGAACCGTAGCAAAGGCGGCATCAGAAGATGGCCAAAAGAGAGAACTAGATGGGGGCAGAAATAGCAGAGAGAGAGAGAAGCAACACAGAAGAGGGTCAACGGCGTTGAACCATAAAAAAAGTTTTTGGCCCTCCCTCCCTCGCACACACACACACAGCAGTGCAGTGCAAAAAGCAGATGAAGATGAGAAGAGATGACGCAGACGTTCACTAGTCGGCAATGGATTGATGTGGGGCACGAAGCCACCAGCCAAAGCGACACGAAAATAATGTCAAAAAGGCAACAATCAAACGAAGGGGGCGACAAACGCAGAAAAGCTGAGGGGCCCCCACAAGTGGAAAAGTCAAAGGAAGCGGGAAATGTGTCGCGACAGCAAGGCAAGGCAAGGCAAGGCAAACGCTTTTGACCGCAAATCAATTTCCTTTTCAAATATATATTTAGCGCAGAATGTGCCCAGGGTATACAGCAACAACAACAACAAAATAGAACCCCAAAATAAGCAGCAGAAGTGGCAGAGCAGGTAGGATGGAAAATAAGGCAGCAATTGAGCAATGAGAATAAAAAATGTGAATAGGAATCAATAGTAATGACAACAAAGGCCAGGCGCCACCACAAGAAAAAGCCAACACAAAACCAATAAATATACCGAGAAAAAAATACATACACACAAGTATATATGTGGGTTACATGTACGTACATATAGTAGGCGGTAGCAGCTGTGTGCCAGCCAGCAAACCCGCCCCCTTCTAAGGCTGATTTACTCCTCCACTCAATGTTTATGGCCCGATGCGCCAAATAGTTTTGGCACTTGACTTTGCTACCAAAGATACGTATTTTATGGATAGCACATTGCTGGCACACGAATTTGCATCGGTGCAATGGCCCAGGGACCATTACATATATGGTTACGGTAGAAATATGGGTGAAGGAGTCTTTGGGGGAGGCACAACAAAACCTCACTTGATGCAGATATGCAAACTCTGAAATAGTATTACCTGTCTCGAAAATATTGACAGCAGTTGCCCATTGAATATGTACTTTAAGAGCAGACTGTACTTCAGAGCTACTTCTGGTACATACGTAAGTTGGCCAGCCCTAGAGCTGCAGCTGTGCCAGGCCTCAAATGTAGCATGAATTCCCCTACTACATATATAGCCAGCAGCATTATGTACTTTACATTTTTGTTAGTATTGTCTGGCCATTATGGTTTTGACTATGCCAAAGTGGGGCCCGTAGCCAAGTTTCTGGCTTGGGCATTATCAATTAACAGCAGAGGAGGACACAAGCACAAGCGCACACCCATCCACACGGATACAGTGTGTAACCCTTGTGGCTAACCAATTTTTTGTGGGCGCGATGTTGACACACAACAGCAGCAGCAGCAGTGCCAGTGCCAGTGCCAGCAGCAGCAGCAAAGTGGAGGCAACAAAAAAAAAAAAAGGGGTCCTATGCCGGCGTCCGGTTACGAGTCTGGGATCTATGTTGGGGCATTAACTTTTTTTCCTGCCATTAAAGGAAAAAAGTATGCCATTTTTTCTTGGGCTGCTGCTCGTATTTTTTTTTTTTTGGGTGCTCTGAGGGGTTCGAGTTCGGGTTCGGGTTCGGTTCGTCGTCTCTTCTGTTCGCTTGTCTGGCTGGCATTTTACAAAATAATAAAGTGTAGCATAATTTATGGGGCCCACGAAAGAACCAAGGCTGAGCACAAACTTTTTCAAGCGCAAAAAACGCTTGTTATTTAATGCCAAGGGGAAGTGCAAAAAAAACAAACAAAAATACGCATGTACATACATATGTGTGAGCCATGGATACAAATAAGCAAATAATCAGGCAACACTCAGGCAAGCGTGTCCTAGACAGGATTTCCTACTCACTCGCAGCTCGGTCATATAAATTCACTTTTATTGAACTTTAATGTCAGTCTAATGCCTGTCACTCCACTCCCCTACCCACACCCCTGTACGTGTATCGGGGTGGGGGCTTGTTATTGATGCACTTCAAGGGTGTCGTTGGGTCCATCGTGCGTATACGCAACTTCTGCTTTGATTTAGTATGCAAATGTATGAAAGTTTATGCTGTTTATGCCCCCCCATACAATATCCAACTTTACCTAATGTAATACTTAGCCAGCAGTGTTACCTGTTGGCACAAAGTTTTAAATTGGGTTTTGGGTTTATCATTAAATCGAAATTTTCCCCATCTAATTCTGCGGCTAATGGTAAGTTATTACGACTTTTGGGCCATTATTTTGTGCTGTCATTAAAATAGCCAGCAGCCAAAAAGTTTACATTTGGATTAATGGCCATAAATTGCAAGCGATTTTTTCTGCACATTTTTCAGCTACTTTTTTGGGAAACTTCTGCATTCGCATTTGGTTAAAGTCACGTCAACAAGTGGTTAATTTTTGCACTATCCTTTCATTGATACAACGACTTTAGTGTTCTGCCTGCGCGCAGCTGAGATTTTGGTTTCAACTTCGGGTGTGGGTTTAAGTTTGGGGTGTGGGGAAGAATACCCGTTAAAACGTGCGCACAAAAGTGTGCTATGAAAATGGCATTTAAACAGCATATGGCCACCATATATTCCATCCTGTTTGTGTATGTGTGTGTGTGTGTTGGGCAAATTTACACACAAATCCACAAGGCGTACAAATTTATTATCCAGCGTTGATAGTGATAAAATTTACAACCAGCATTGAGTACATCGCCTAAAAGCAGGCAAAGATACACACAAACAGAGAGAGAGAGGGACACCAAACAATACCCAAATGGGCCACACACACACACACACACGTAGGCAGGACACACAGTCAATTGTGCGTGGGTCTCTCTCTCTCTCTCTCTCTCTCTGTCTCTGTCTCTGTTCCCCACTCCCCTGTACATTCGTCATATTTATGCTTTTTTATGGGCCATGTACAATTTTATTGTTTTACTTTTCAATGCAATGTCTGTCGGGGCCTGCCACACCCACACCCACACACACACGCACAGTCACACACATAGGCAAACAAGGGGTGAGGTGGCAGCAGAGCACCCGCAGAATACATGTGTAGAACATACCAACCAAGCCCCGAACCGGGTGAGAGGGCCTCGAAATAAGAACAAAGGCTCTCAAACAGGTATGCCAGACAAGATTCGAGCTCAAGCTCCACACTGTTATGCACTCGCCCCCTGATGATGATATTCCCGAAAACGATTTCAATCAAGTTTCGCAGGTACGAGTATTGGGATATTCCTGCAATCAGCCACAGTTTGTTAGCTGCTGACAGCAGGACCCATGCCTCGCCTCAAGGAGTCTATCAGTTTGTTTCAGAAGCCGTGTGGATTCCCCCAAACTGGCCAGCATTTACTGTCAGAGGGATGCACCTTTACTACACTTAAAAACTTAAAAAAATTCCAGAGGAAATGTAACTAGTCGGTGGGGCCATGAATGTGCATTGAGCTTCGGGTATTTCGAATCCCATTCTTTGATTGTTACTGTATTTATATTCTGCGCTTAACATTTTTGCCGGGTTGGCTTAACCATTTGGGAACATCTTTTTATTTGCTGACTCTTTTGTGTGGGCCTCTTCAGCCCCTCCTTGTCGTCACACTCGTGGCGCACTCTTGTCAACACATCTGCGTCCATGATGGCCATATGGCATCGCCTGCCGCCTTCATGGCCAGGTAGCTATTCAGCCTCCAATGCTCCCACCCTAAGCTCTGCCACATGCTTGGTTTTGGCCTTGGCTTCGCAGCCCCAACTGGCAAGTGGCCGTAGATTTTTTGTTTGTTTGTCAGCTGCTCGATGCAAATCCCATCAATAATCCAACAATGCAATGAAGCTCACCGACAAGCAGGCGACACTTTTCCAGAGAAAGTTTCAAGAGCGAGCATCTGCCCGCTTTTTGTGTCTGTGTCTCTTTAAAGAATTTTGCTCTTGCGACTGCTCAGGCGAATTCCCGACTGTCTGATTGATTGATTGATATACATTTGTTTCTGAATGATAATGATGTCTGATGATGCCGACGTTGATTCTGATTCTAATGTTGATGTTTGTTGGCAATGTTTGAATGCTTTGGATACTTATGTTGATTTTAATGTTGTTGTTGTGGCTGCAGTTGTCATTATTGAAAGGCTAAAATAGCATTGTTGGACAGGGCACACGCTTACTTATGCCTATGCCTATGCTCGTATGTAACGATGTGAGTGTACAGCCATATTTACATGGATATATTCTTGGATAGTTAATCATTTACATTCGCTTTAGGTACTTTAGGTAATTCCGACTTGATTGCTGCCTGACATTTGCACCCACATTATGCTATTGCAAGTCAAGTTTAATGGCTGAAACCACAAAAAATAGTTGGACTTTTGATTTGTGGTATTCAAAATTAATATACTGTAGCACAGAATATACATCGAACGGACATGAAAAGTTTTAGATGATAAAAACCTAATTTGTTGGCAAACTTTCATTATTTGGCACTCGGCATTTGCAGCGTAGATATCCATCATAATTGAACGATTTTTTATTGCGTTTTTTGTAGCTATTTCTGTGGCTATTCCGGAAAATATATTGAGCCTGAAAGCTGCAGTTTTCTACAATTTTGTATTGTTTCTTCATTGACGATTGGCATCGTAGCCAAACAGCAGCTGAGATAATAATTCTGCGGGCGGATTGATAATGCTTTTGTGGCCAATATCAAGGTGTCTGATTGTATTGGAAATACCTATGCAAGTCGTTGGTAATGTTGGTTGAGTTGGCATCGGATTCTTCATACTGATTGGTTGGCATCAAAGCCTGCCTTACGAGTATTTCCACAACAACACAAACAAAAAAAAAAAAACCGAAAGATTTGTTGAACAAATTCATTTGGGGGCTGAAAATGATTTGCCAGAATCGAGCTATTGTTTGGATGGGAGCCGCGATTTGCCATTTGTTTTTGAGCTGTGGTCGAGACTTTGGTCGTGTGCATCAGATGATCTAATTACTAATGGGCAAGGCCCAATTGATTTATTCGTCAGTGCCTTGAAATAATATTTAAGTACCGTCATATATAGTACATAAATTATATTTATTTATTTTTTTGTTTATTTTGGAAGACTTCAGCCACAGAGGCGCAAACAAATCGCTCCCTCATCATATCTATGGCGCCTTCAGGTACAACAGTGCCAAATAAATTCATTTTGTGCTTTTTCCATTCTGCTCCGTTTTTCTCTTCATTTCCTTTGGGCTGTTGTTTTTGCTGCTGTTGTCATGTCTGGCATTAAAAATTTATTTGTATAGGCTGGCAAATGAAGCGGCCAAACCCCCAACTCAAAATGATTGGTGGGATAACAGCGCATCATTGTCCGGCTCTAACAACTCTCGAGATTGTTGAATACTTACGTACAGCGAAAGGGAAACCATACAAGAAAAGGGACAGACCAAGGGACAGAGGTTTTGTCGTTCTATTTGTGACCGGATATTTATGTGACAAAACAGGATGTCTCTCTCTCTCTCTCTCGCTCTCTTTGTCTACGTCTGTGTGTGTGCTGCTCGCTCTCTCTGGTTCTCTCTGCGTGTGTTTGCTTATGAAAATTAAAATTAATTGCCTTAGTTAGGGTGCGACAACTGTACTGGTTTCCTTTGGCCATTGCAGGCCCAAAATATTCCTGCATATCCTGCGTTCTGGCCCCATCATTTATGCACTTAATGGTCCTGTGCTAAGCAGAGGCAAAGGCTTAAGCCCCGGCAGGCTCAATGCAAAGCAAACACACACACACACACATACACGAACACACATACACGAACACACATACACACACATACAGACTTTAATTGGATCATAAAACAAAGGCCCTGCCGAAGATAACAGAACTCCAAGAGTTCGTTGTTAATCGCAAAATTTTAATTGCGAATAAATTTCGATGCAAATAAAATGTTGAGGAGAGCCAATTACTGGCCTCCATAATGAGTCGTGTTCAAATAATGGGACTGTGTGATTTCATTATGCAATAAGCACAAGCCACTTGAAGCGGCTTAAAACTCCGAAATTACTTCACTTATTTTGACTGCCTCTGGTCATAATATTTCAGCAACAATACTCGTAGAATATTCGCTTAATTAACAGGAAACTCGTACTGATTTTTGTGCAGGCATTTGTTTGTAATTAAATCAACACTCAGTTGAGTAACCTAATTCCACAATTTAATTCAATTCTCGCTTGATGTGATTGCTTGCTCACGTATTGAATGCTCTGTTAAGGAATCCCGCAAAGGATGCAACCATTCGGCAGACAAAAACTACATACATGCCATGGAACGCAACATAGTCACCACAAAGAAAAAGCTGCTTGCTATGGCTACAAAATAATGCAATTCTCGAATTTCTAATCATGCACAGAAGCCAGAACCCAAAACAAATTGTTTACACTTAACCAGTCGGAAAATGCCACCAACCACCGAACACCGAACACCGACCACCGCCGGCTATATGTGCGTACATGCGAATGGGAAACGGAAAATGGGCAAATGGGCAAATGGGTAACTGCACAGCATTTTCAAGCGAATCGCTATAATAACAATAACAATAACAAGAGTGCACACAATTTACGGCTCGTGTCAATGCCATGGCCTTCAAATGCCAGATCGCATGGTGGCAAAAACACACAGGTGTGAACACAGGCCACCTCTACCCCTACCGCTACCGCTACCGCTACCCATCCCCCATCATGACTATGGCTATGAGATTTTCTAACGTTCTACCCCAAAAACGAAATTGTATTACACTTTCATTTAAGTTGATTTTGTGGTTCCATCTGTCCATCCGTTGAATAAAAAGGATAGCAAGCACGAAACAAAAAGTCAAAGAGAAGGAGAGAGAGGGAGAGAGGGAGAGCAGAGCGCAGAGCTGTGTCGAATGTGAAACATGTTTTCGGTTAGGGTTTTGCTTTGGGTTTTTAGTTTTTTTTGTTTTTTTTGTTTTGTCACCGTGCAAATCAAATTTGTCAGCCTTGTCGGGGTAGCCGGACAGGACACAGCACAGGACGACAAACAAAAACTAAAAGTGGCGAACAAAAAAAAACATAATGTGGGAGTGGGAAATGAGTGGAGCGAGAGGGGGGGATTATGCCTGGGGACAGAGTCACGTTCGTGCTCGTCGGGCCAATTACAATTTTATAACAGAATTTTGTGCTGCACCCCAGCTGTCCAGCAGCACAGCAGCACAGCTCGTCTGATTTTGCTGCTCAAAAATACTTACATATATATGTATGTATGTATGGATGGCGCTGCCTGTCAAAGCGAACTGTGTGTGCCGTGCTGACAAAGGCTAATGCAAATTGAAGTGACAATGTGGTCCGACTATTCTCGCCTCGTGTTCGGAAGGCATAAATTATAATTAATCGTACACCAACCCACCCCACGCAGCAGTGCGGTACGGTACGGGGCAGCAGCGGTTCTGATACTCTGATTTTGTGTATATGTTTTGCGGTTGTTGCTTCTGCTAAATTTACACAAATTGCTGTTGACAGTTGTGTCAGAGTTGTTGTGTGTGCGGGCGCTGGGCACTGGGCACTGGGCGCTGGGCACTGGCAGTTCGGCAGAACTTATGCATACATTTGGCAAATAAATATACACATACATAGCCACTCGTATTGTTTGCCAGTCCGTTCTGCCCTGCTCTGCTCTCTGTTTGAGTTTTGGTGAATTGCCTGCCTGTCAGATTACCCGAAACCAAATCCGATGCATATCACAATTCACAATTCACAAATAGTTTTCGACTTAAGGGTATTTCCCCCGTGGCACACCGTACGATCCAAAAACAAAATATTTAAATTTCAAATTTAATACTTTTGAACTCTTCTCATTCGCTCATAAGTCCCCCAAGGTGACAGGCCAGGGCGGCCTCTCATCCATCAACATGTGCGAGAGAGAGAGAGAGAGATAACGTTCAGTGATGTGTGTGTGTGTGTGTGCGTGGATAGCATATGAAAATTGACTTATCCTGCCATAAAATGCAGATAAAATGCACAGCCCTTGAGCACACCACACCTTCACCTCCACTGATAATGATGCTCTGATGCTGATGCTCCGATGCTCTGATGCTCCGATGCTCCGATGCCGATGCTGATGATGTACGCCTGCTGCCTCTTTCAGCCATCGCCTGGCCATGCGTAATGGCATTTTGACAAATTATCTTTCCATGAGCCATAAATACACACTTGCACTCTACACACACACACACATACACGCGCAGCTGAAGGCAGCTTAATCCTGTGGGGTACTACGTGTAAGAGTGCGTTGGCTAAGCGGCTCTGTTGGGTGCTCATATGTGTGTATATGAATGATGCTGATAGAGCTTAGAGTATGCTTTGAGAGTAATTTTTCATACAATTATTCACGATTTTTTGCATATATTTTCGTAGTTTAATAACGAAACGATCGCTTAACTAAATTCAAACTAAATTGTTTCCTCCAGCTTATATATTTTTACAACTATACCAAGGCATATATATGTATGTATGTATATCCTGCTTGTTTTTATGCACAAATATTTGCTAGAGTATCCATACGTGTCATAACATTTCTGTTTAATTTTTTTGTCCCACTTCAAGAACTTGACTAAGAAGTTTTCTTTGCTGCTTCGGTCTGCTGTTTGGTGCCACCGTGAAGTGTCACTAATTTTTACTTTCATAATTTGCCATAAAATCCATACGTTCATTTACAAATCATTTATCATAATGCCGCCGACAAGGCAGCTGACAAAGTGGCTTTACACACTGCAGCAGCAGTATCCAAACAGAAGAGGCCATAAATAGAGAGAGGAAGAGAGAGAGAGAGAGAGAGGGAGGGGGGGGAAGGGAGGGAGGGAGGGAGAGCGAAGCGGCCTGATGTGGTGGGTGTTGAGAGGCAATAAGATACCACTTGCGACTTTAATAAAACTTTTCCCAACCGGCACCTGACAGCGTCGATGCGCGGGGCGGGCGGTGGGTGGCTGGGTGGGTGGGTGTTGACCTGCCTGGACTGGCACACAGTTTTTTAGTTCGTTACCCGCACCTGAGTGGGCGTGTGGCCTGGCTGTTTGGCCATCCCATTCTCTGAGCATTTCTTTCACTTTAGCGCAAAACTTGGTCTACCTCCTACTCATAGTCCTACTCCTACACCTACTCCTCCTCCTGCTCGTCCGCGTTGCCTGTCGACCAAACTTGGCCAAAGGCCAGGCAACTTCATTTAAAGCCATGAAACGCACTGTATTTATTAAGCATCGCGGGAAGACCAAAATTAAAGTCGCTTTTATTTTAAATATATTTGTTCAAGTTGCCATTGCCTGGGATTCCTTTAATTTTCCCCCTTTTGTGATGAGCTCAAGAGCAAGAGACTTGAAGGGTGTGGGTGTGGGTGGCTGGCAAGGCAGAAAAGTGTCAGCAGCGCTTGACGTCATGGGTTTAGTTTTACCGTTACACTTGCAGCTGCTGACTTTTCATAGCGTCGAGCACAAGATATACCCTTTGTGCTATTCGGAAAAGCGTTTCTTTGGTGTCTTTGGATTGCTTTTACAATTAAGCAGCTATGAAAATTTGCTTTTGTTTAATTATTATATTAAATTATGGATTGTGGCGTATAGAGCATAATCTAGCTAATATGCTCGTCCATACAGCGCTTCGTACCTATTTTTTGTCGTCTTATTTTAGCTTCTCGTATTGCTGTTTGAGCTTGTTTCCCTTTTTTTGCCTTTGTTGTTGAGGCTTAGCAAAAAGCGAACCGGAGAAACACCCGAAGTGGGTGTGGCACACATACACGCGGGGACGAACACTTACACATGCATAAACACTCATTCAAGCTAAGGTGAGATGGTGTCTGAGATTCTTACATCAAGGTTGCACCCCGAGCAAGAGAAAAAAGCATAGAAAAAAAACCAAAAACAAAATTGCATGCAAAATGAGTTCGCCTGTTGAGATTTAGTGATAGAGCACACACACACACACACACACATACATGCGCATATATACCAACATTCATTCAAGTGTCAGAATTTCCCCCGCCTCCCCTCATACCTGCTTAGCCCTTAACTAAGCCCCATTTGAGTGGCCGCTTGCGAGCTAAAGAGATGTGCAACATTTTTCATTGCCTACTTTTTGGGGCAGCAAAATCATTCATTCGCGAGGCTGCATTTTCGCTTGAATAGTAACCAATTTTGCTGACTAATGAAGTGCCGATAATGGTGTAGAGAGAACACTTTTTGTATATAGGGTTTCATATTTAAGGCAAACAATTACATTGAAGGAAAATAAGATTTAAAAACAGAGCTAAATTCGCAAAAAAAATCCTACCAAAAATGGGATTTAAACTGACACTAAAGACCATTCGTTTCATATGCATATTTTCGATTTAGAATATACTTTATTTATTGCATATTGGACCTTGGAGATACATGTCGATGTATGTATGTTTTTTTTTACTTATATTCTGCTCAGTTCTGTTTCTATATGCAGCCTGCAATGGGTATAAAATACATAGTTACAACTACATATTATATATGTATATGCCATTGTTTGCCTTGTAAACTTTTGCAATATTTGCAGAATTGCAATCTTAATGATCGCATCGGGGGCTCAGACAATGCCCCCCACTCTTGCCCTGATGTTTGCACACTCTGCAGGATATAAAAAATCAATTAGCTTTCGCTCGAATGCGCAACTTTTGCAGGCATTTTTATGGCCTTTTCCCCCACTTCAGCTTCCCCATTTGGCCGGGCCAAGCCAGGCCAGGCTAGGCTCCATTTTCATTTGCAATTATTACGCATAATTTGCCAGCGGCGGGCCAACACCAGAGGTCGCTAATGAAACAACTGTTGGGAAGGTTGCCGCATTTTTTTTTGCTTCTTTTTGAGTTCCTGTTGCTGTGTGTGGCATGCGTTTTAACGAGTCGTACTAGTTGTATGTTTAACGATACTTACCCAGTATGACCAGGCCATTGCCGAGGAGTCCGGCAAAACCAATAATGCCGAAAAAGACGGGCACTATGGTGGATACAATGCGCTCCAAGGGCCAGCTATCCGGATCATAGTCCATCGAATCATTCGCATGTTGGTCGGTTGTGAATGGATAATTACTGGAATTGTTGCCATAGTTGTTGTTGTTGTTGTTGTTGTTGTTGCTGTTGCTGTTGTAGATAGTGTTGTTTTCATAGTTGTTCATATTGTTGCTTGTAGCTCCCTCACTGGCCAAAGGCCAACTGCTAATTAGGACGGCCAACAATAGTGCCATGGCCAGACTTTTGCCCATTTCTACGCCTCTTTTACGATGAGTATATATGTATAATATGGAATATATATGTATATCTCCTTCACTCTTTCTCAATTAAGTTGTCTATTTGTAGTTGGGTTTTTCGTAGAGATTTTTAATTGCTCTTCTCTGCTACTACTGTCTGTTTGTTTTTCGTTCTTCAGTGGAATTTCACTGTTTTCGGTTGCATATATTTCATCATGTTTTTGTTACATTTTAGATTTATTTATAGTATGCCCACAGCCACGCCTACCTCATGACGGGCATTTCCACTGGCGGGGGCACACGGTTGCCGTTTAATTATATCCTGCTGTAAGAGACAAATTTAGAGTCGTATAATAAATATGTCTGTACAGATATCTGCATATATCTGCATGTATGTATTTATCTGGAGGTATGGGCACCAGTCAGATAATGGATGGACAGTCAAGGTCGCAGCTGTGGCCAGCCTGTGGGTGGTGCAGTGTATTTTGTGCTCGCTCAACTGAATGAAAGTAAAGTGTGGCCGTGGAAAAAATGTTGCCAGTTTTTCGTTCGATGATTCGCTAATTGAGTGACGGAATGGACAATGAATATGCAATTGGGAAAATCGAAAGGTTACATTGGTAGCAAGTGCTGCTCTAATCAAAATTTCCCAAAGAAACAAAAAGAAAATAAAGAAATAAAAGAGTAGAATTTGTATTTGCTCTGCCACCATTTCATTCCACTGTTCCATTGCCTATCATCTGCATGGTCATGTAAAAATTATGCAAAAAATAATTTAATTCCATTACACGAATGGGCAAATTTGGGGCCATGATGGAGAGGAGTGATGAATGCATGGCAGTGGGAGAGAGTGGACCTTGGCAAACGTTCATCACATTTGCATACTTTAATGAATAACATTGATGTTGAAATCAGGGCCAGTGTGGCAAAGTGAAGGCTGTGCCAAAAAAAGAATAAAAATAAAATAAAAAAAAAAACCATACATATATAGACATTACGCCACGTGCTGTGTGCATCAATTAGCCAACGATGGATGGCACTCGTACATATGTACATATGGAAGTATCCACCTCATGTTATCTTTCTGCCACTGCCATTACACTCGAACTGCTGCAGGGCCTGCTGGTGTGAACCTTCTGCGGACAGAGACAGACACAGACACAGAGACAACTAACAGACAGACGTTCTAATCGAGGAGACATATGTGCTGTCATGTCGTGTCTGAAATGGCACGCACCAAGGGCTGACAGTTGGCTTAAGCTGTCAATTAACATATTATTAGGCAAGTAGCAAAAAAAAACAAACAAAAAATAAACAAAAACAAAAAAGAACAACATCATTGGGTGGGTATGTACTGTATGTATGTATATGCTGGTGCTGATGTCGAACGCAATGATTTGATGGAAATGGGCCCAACAGAACCCTTGACAAACGATGACGACAACGCGAGGCATTGCATACATATATGTATGTATGAGTATATAAGAAGACTTTGGACGAATGAATCTCTAGATAGAATTTCATAAAATACAATATTAAAGCAAAGTTACTGGCCACAAATTTGTAATGCAATTTTTCATAATTATTACACATTTGGTGGGGAAATTTGTCTCCCTTAAATTCACAATCATTTAAGTTGATAGCGAGACTTTAAAATGGGAATACACTGAATAAAGAGCCTAACAAATTTCATGGGAAAAGATTTGGCAATAATAAATGAGTACATTTCTGAGTACAGAAAGCTGGGAAACACACTTGCCCCTCCCGCAACATGCCACACCAAGAAAGCAGACGATAGACGATGATTCAGCACAGACAATTCGTTGTCGGAATAAATTTGGAGAGCAAAGAAAAAAAAAGTAGAGCTAGACATAAGCATACATCAACAAATTGGCATTTGCAGCACAAAGTTGGAGGCGTGATTTGGCCTCCCCACTGTATGCATAAGATTTGGCAGCCCCCGCAACAGTCGCATGCCCCAACAGACACACAGACATACAAACACACAGACAGACAGACAGATATAAATTATGCAGATGATAGATATCTGGAGGCTCGTATTTGTATCATTTTTGTTTGCGCATCTAACAAATTGGCATTTTCTGGGCCAGCGACAAGCTGAATTATTACTTGATGGGCAGGGACTTTTAATTAAATCCAAACAGCAGTAATTATTTCGCAATGTTTTGCCACTGCTCATTCATTATGTTCATTTGCCTAGCGCTATCTAACGCTATGAGTGTGTACTCAAGTTAGAATTATGGACTAGTAAACGGTATTTAATGGTAAAGTGTTTTAAATCAAAACGGAATGGCGTTAAGGGAATGGTCGGGTCGGGTCGGGTCGGGTAGGGTAGGGTGTGCGTGTGCGTGTGGGTGTGAGTAGATGCTCAACGATTTATGTTGAGCATTTTAAGCTGTTTTGATTTACGGCTGCTCGGGCCAATTTCGCTCTGCGGCAAACTGTTTATGGATTAAGAGGCGAATAAAAGAGCTGCCGTTTGAACAGGCAACAGAGCGTCCTCCGTCCATCCGGCAATCCTCGTTTCAGTGGCTCTTCCTGTGTCTGTGGCCCCTTACTGTCTGTGTCTGTGTGGCCGTGGCAGTGTCACGAGGGCAAACCGGCCATGAAATTGAATTTGTTAGTTGCACAGCGCCGCGACGAAAGGCCAAAGTGAAAAGTGTCCGATGTGCAGAGGCACTTGAGGCACAACAATGTCGTCTAGGCAGTGGGAAACAGTCACTTTTTTGGAGCATTAAAACAAAAAGGGGATTATCTGATTCAGGGATGGACAACTTTCAGATATATTTTTTCTTTTATACAACAACTCAAGGATTTTGACATATCTGAAGATGTTCCAAACGAATTTCGAGCTTTCGAGCGCTTAAAATTAATGATTTCTAAACATATTGCTGAAAGCCTTTGTAGCCCTTTCCTTTAGCAACTTCACAGACTATTCATTCGAATTAGTTGAACAGTTTTGGATAGATTCATAACTCATTTATGACCACTGCACTGCACTGTCACAGATCTGTAACCCATCAGGCGTCCAGTGACAATTCGCAGCAATTAGTCGACCAGTTTTTTATGCAGATTTTCCGCCGACTTCGATTGCAGTTGAGTCGCCATGGATATGCATAGCTAATCGGATTCGAGGCACAAAACCAAATTGGCAGATCGAGACTGATGATTGGTGATTGGTGAGTCGACAGAAAATTCATTAATGCCCATCACTTCGCATGGGATGTGCTTCAATTATGTCTTTGAGTCTATTCATGAGAGCTTAAGCTTTTCAGTGGCTGTGCACAAGTGCAATGATTCACTTCACATCACTTCACAATGACACTCTATGCCACGCCAATCCGTGTGGCATACACACGCACACACACACGCACACTAACCCAGTCCAGACAGTCAATCAGTCAGTCAGTCAGTGAGATTGGGGAGAGATTACGTATACGCAGCATTGTGCGCGCCAAAAAGAGCTTCGTGCCAGCACTGGCACACATGCAACACAATGCACCAGAATCCAGAATCAAGAATCCAAAATACAGAACCACAAATGCAAATTCCCTCTGGGATCCATGAGCATGGGCATAGGCGTTGGGGCATTTAACTCAGCCCTGCCCCATCCAACGGCCTCACTACGTCAATCAATTGTGGGCCAGGACAACCCTATTGTCGGCATCGGTGAGCTGATTATTTCATTTATTTCAATTAGAAGTGGGGCTGGCTGGCTGGGCTTTTAGAGTTAGAAGACTGAGGAGGGGTGCCCGGGGTCCTGGGCTTGACTTTGCCGCTCATGTGGCTTTTATGAACGCTGCCGTTCAATCTAATTGCGTTTTTATGGCCTGAGTGCGAATCATAAAAGCAGCAGAGCAGAAGCACAACCTCATACCATGGGAGCTGGCATACCATAAGGCACACACCATGAACTGAACTGAACAGAACTGAACTGAACTGAACTGAAGGGAGTCCCGAGGCAGCAGGCAACAGGCAACACGCAGCAGGAAGAGCCAAAGGCAACGTAGCAACTGAAACAACAGCAGAAGCAACAAATTCCATCATAAAATTAGATGCCTAGCTGAAGCCGCCAATACGCAGGCAACATCTGTTCTAAATTAAATATTAATAATTAATTAACTCAAAAAAATAAGAAGCAACAAAAAGAGGATACGGTGGCAGCCACCACCACAAGCGAAACGAAACAAAATATTGAAAAATAAATAACAAACAACAAAACGAAACGAAACCAGAAGGAAATTGTATCTGCTAGGGCTCTAGCACTAGATACCCTTAAAGCTCGATTATTACTATGGCATATTGGGGCAAATATCTCACAGAGATTATTTTACAATAATAAATCCATTATATAATATAAATTGGTTATTAATGGAATATACTCTATTTAGAAACAAAAATAATATTTCCACAGAGTAATCGTTTTCTGATCGAGTAAATAGGAGCTGTTGAGTGCTAGCTAAAATAGGTCTCCGTGCAGCCAGAAATATTTTAAACTGAGAGAAATTTGGTCACATTTTTAAACGCTCCTTTAAATGCTAATAAATAATTCAAAATTGTACTCCATAAGAATTGATTTTTCCGCTATGTTATTGCCATTTTCTAAGCAAAATTGTGGTACCTTTAGGCAGGGTACAGCCAGAGCAAGAGTCAACATGTCTTTAAAGTTGCTGTCGCTGCCAATGCGGCGTATGAGCAACGCACAAAACTTTTCCCAGCTCTATGCGTGTGTGTGTGTGTGTGTGTGTCTGTGGTAGAGTGCACGCGAGTGTGAATGAGTGAGTGAGTCAGTGTGTGTGGGTGTGTGTGCCTGGGTAATTGTGGGAGAATGAGTATGAATTTGTGTGTTGTTTGCTCATGGCAAATGCGGTTAGTCCATTAAAAGAGCGGAATGTGCACTGAATGCAATAGAGAACGATGCAGCAAAACGCTTTGATTATAGAGTGCCCAGGAGGAATATCAAAGAGTGAATATGAAGGCAAACAGGTTTATGGATATAGAAAGAAATCAAAGCATTTGCAGCTCATAAAAGTAGCACAATCGAACACTCTTGTTAATGCCATAAAAATAAACCTTTTCAGTTCGCATTATTACACTGAAAATGAAGAGGAAAATTAATGATAATCTGACGAGTGCTGCGGGTGTGCGCATTGCTGCCTTTCAGCTGTACGAGTAATTGTCCAATTAGTTGTTCAACCCCTTAATTGTTTCGCGGAAATCGATTATTACTCGCTGATCAACTGAGAAACCAGAAGCCAGCCGTGCGATGCTGCAAGGATGTTTCAGTTTCCCATTCGAATGTGCCAGAGTGTATGCCCACACACACACACAACAACACACACACACACACACTGCGACAGCCATTAGAGCATCGAATCGCAGCGACATTTGCTGTTTGTATGAAATGAATATGCCATTGAAATATTTGCATTGCTGGCAGTGGCAAACAGCAAACAGCAAATGTCGTGCATGTTTGATGGTACAAAGGAAAAGCTGGTATACCACTGCAGCAGCGTAGGTGTAGTTGTAGGTGGACGGAGACGGGGATGGAGATGCGGATATCATGGCGTATGCTTAATATTGATATTATGGGTCGCATTTAATTGGAAGTGGAACCAACCCAGTCATCCATCCATCCATCCATCCCACACACGTGCACATTTGAATGACGCTTTATTTGCCATTTGCCAGTTGCCTGTCCAAAATGGGTCCTTCAAATTAATTGCCTACGGAATGGGCAGCGCAACGCCAAAAAGCCACAAAAATGTAATTAAAAATTAAAATCCGTTGCATTGATAGGTGAAATGAGAGATTGTCATTTGCCTGACAATGGATAAATTCTTTTTAAACTTGAATAAATTCCGAAAAATAACTGGAATAATCACAATTGTGGTGGAAAATATTTACATTTGCTCATTTATAAATTAAATTTTGTTTGGGTTTCCCTTTACCTATTGATTGATTAGTTGAACTCGTGGAACTATCTAGATAATTAATTGGCAGCATCAACTCATCCCAACTAATAATATAAGCCTATTTTAGGGTCAGAGAGAAAGAAGCTACGTTAATAATTAAAAATCTGAAATAAATCATTTCTTGTAGATGGTCTTTTTTGTTTTGTTTGTGGCTGCCAATTAATCGCTTAAAAGGTGGCCATCCATATTCCATGGAAATTTTTAAAGCCAGCCAAAAGACGGATAATGGAAAACCTAAATCAAAACCCAATCAACCGACGAAGGAAACCAACAGCCCGACGGCTGACGACCGTTTGGCAATTTGTTGCCATAACGAAAGCAGATTAAGTTTTTTAATTAATTCTCTCTAGCCGAGCGGGAACGGTGCCAGTGCCGGTGCCGGGGTGCAAGGTCTCGGTTTCGGTTTGTGGCAGGAATCCAGAGCACAGAGCGCAGGAGAGGTGCGGCAGCAGTAGTCGCCTTTAAAGTCAATTAGTTTCATAAATCCGCGTTGACACATATTTGATTAAAAAGTTGTGCACCCATCCAACCGAAAGTTAAGCCAGACATCGACTGGGAAGGCGGCATTGTATATGCTTACGAAATTTGCTTTTAATTACAGCTAGCCGAAAGTTTTCGCCTTGGCTTTCGAAAATTAATAAATAAAAACTACAAACTACAACAAATTTTGGCGTAGATAAATCTCTAGGAATTATTTATACGAGGAATGTGCGCTTCATGGATTTGTATGATCAAATCAATTACCCATTGAGTTGAAGTGATTTCAAAGAATTTTCGTACGGTTTTATTCGTGAGTCTCGCTTTTGGTACCGCTTCGATTAGCGCTCTTTGCTCAAGTTCGAGGCTGTCATTTGCCATAATTTAAATGTAAATTTCATGCATGGAAATGAAAATGGAAATTTAATGCAACTTTGCATATTCTTGCAATTATATTTGCAGTGTTCCAGCTTCCAAGAATGACACGAACAGTCCACATGCGAGTATCTCTCTGTATATGCTTTCTCTTACACATATTCCCTGCGGTTAAGTGAGCAATTTCATTCAGCATTCAATAGTTTGAAGATTCATTGGGTTTATTTTGTTTTGGTTTCTTTTTTCTCTGTTTTCTGTTTTCTGCTCTTTCTTTTTTAATGGTTTGAAAAGTTTTGAAGCGTTTCTATTGATTTTAGCCAGTTACCAAACGATGCGGGCTGCTGCTTGGAACCCAACATATCTTATGATCGCTGCCAGCTATGGGTAAACTTTAAGCTGCAGGCCCAAAAGTTTCTCTCCCCTCCCAGTCTGTGTTGTATGTTGTTTTTGTATGTATTTTCCCTCTCAGTGGAACGGGCAAAAGTTCGTATTTGTATTTGTTTTGCTGTTGGTCGGTCCGCGTTCGTGTTCTCTGCTGCTGCTGCTGCTGTTGCTTTTGTGGCAAACACTTTACACAAGTAATTTCCTAATTGGTTAAAGCGCAGCAGAAACACCAACTAACCAAAGCTCATGCTCCACAGCTCAGTCCATCATTATGGCAGGCAGCCACCATGTGAGCTGTCACCGTGGGTCATAGCCACCATAAAATTGCACAAATTTCGCCAAGCACTTTGCCCAATTTTTATGATAAAGAGTCGTTAAAGCTATTAGCTTTGTGACCATCTACAGCTTGTTATTTGTACGAATATGATGGCCATAAACGACACGTCAGCAATTAAGGATCAACTTGATGGCTGGATGTTTGGGCTTATGATGGAATGTATCTTGGGGGCAGCACACTGAGAAGAGATAAACAAGAAGTGAAGGTACAAATATGGCTATAAATATGTTGCAGGTGGGGGGGTTAGGAAAAAGGTATAGAAGGTATAGAAATTTATTAATTTATTAGTACTTATAGAATCATTGCCTTGTAAATATAATATCTGCATTGTTAAACGCCCATTGTAGGTACTAAGAACGCCTCAACCCAGCCACAATCCCAATCCCAATCCACTGAATCTGTCTAACTCTGTTCAATCAGCAGGCAGTTGAAACTGTGGGCCGCCAAGACGCGTGTTGCCATTCGGTTGCACGGTTGTATCGACCAAGTTAAGCAGTTGACGCTGTCCTGTCCAACAAAAAGTTGGCCACACTGGGAACGTGTCCCGGTATCCGCAGCGCAGCAGCGTATATCCCTCAAGGCATCACGAGTCACTTTCACTGGCAAACAGAATCCGAAAAGTTGTTCGCAGAGGGATCGGGGCAGCAGAAGAGCAGGCGGCGCTTACAGAAATCAAAGTTTCTGTTAGAGTTGGCCCTCCATTCTGGGATGGTCTCGGTGCCGGTCCCTGTCCCAGTCCCTGTCCCTGTCCCGTGGCTGTGTGCCATCGTGTGTGCCCAGTCGTGCGTGCTTGGAAGGATGAATGGTTATGGTTAGCTGCTGCTCGGCTGCGGGTGTGGGACACTTGATGATTTTCAGAGATTTTTCGTTTTTGCACTTATCGCTTGGTCAGCCAAAGGCGGGCAGGCAAGCAATCTTATACCCGGGCTTTTCATTGGGCTTATTCTCATTGAGTGGCTCGTTGGGGGAGCGGGTGGCGGGTGCTAGAGGAGCTGCCTGCCACTTACTGGGGCTGCATTTCAATTGGATGCATTTCGGTTAATCGAATGCCACGATGCCACACCAATATGCTGCCAGTTCGATAGAGGCTGCGCTCATTTCTGCATTTTTTTTTAGTGCTATTGAATTTAAAATGAAAAATTTAAACCTAAAATATACTTCTAAATATTTAAACAATTTGTTGATAAATTTGTGCACGTATTTGAAGTATTCTATGCAGGCGATAATTGTGTGAATTATCAATTTGTTTGCTTTAAAAATCAATGGAAGCTTTCATAGCCATTTTTCAAATTATTTTGAGCTGCTTGGCTGCGATAGTTTCAAATCAAATTCGTTGAAAATAAATGTTTATCTAGAAATATTTACCCACATTTTATGGCATGTAGAAACTACTCGTACTCGTAGTCGTACTCGCACTCGCACTAGTATTCGTTTATGTTTGTGTTTGCCATTTGCCAAATCAATTTTTAGCTCTTTCGCTGACTGGACATACTATATTCCCAGGGCCTTAGTGTGGAGATGTGGCCTGATGTGAGAATTTCTCGTACGAGTATTTGCTGCATCAGTCAATAAAAGTGTGAGGGGGCTTTCGTGGCCTGTTTTAATGCATTTCAAAGTGCAATCGGAAAACTTGTTTGAATTTGTATGCTGGCTGGCTGGCTGCTATCCTGCGTCATCGCCATCTCAATTCTCCCATGGAGTCTCCTGTCTAGCTGTCTGGCTGTCTGTCTCCCTCCGCCTTTTATTTTTTCTATTTTTTCTTTTTTGCTGTCTGGCATTTGCCAGGCATGTCCCGAATGGCATCACATGCAGCTTAGGTTTTGGCCTGCATTTTAATTTGGCTTTGCCTCCATTTCGCCCTGCTGCTCTGCCCACCACATTGTCTGCATTGCTTCAGGGCAAACAATGGACCACGAAAAGCAAAGATCAGAGTGTCCGAAAAATGAAATAAAGGAAAAAGCAGCAAAGGGAAGGAAAAGGCAGAGGCAGAGGCAAAGGCGAAATGTGTGTCCAAAAGGCGAAAACGTGCAAAGAGTTTTGATTATAAAATTCCATCACAATGAAGATTGCTCAAGTCCCAATGCATTCTCTAATCTTTATCCTTGCAGTATTCATTTTCCTGTGAGCAGGTGAGGGGACCGAATGCTCCAAATGTTTTGACAATTTTTCCACAATTTGAAAAGTTATTTCCACATAAAAATGTATGCATCATATATTTCAGTCAGAGCTGCGGAAATGCCTTTAACTTAATGGCGAAAAGCTTTCAGAAATTCTCTACCAAGTGGCAGAATATTATTGTCATGAATTTTCTCTATCGCTTAAACTAAAAAATGTATTTGATCTTTAATTTATAAAAGGTCTCCCTATCTTCTGTGCTGTTTAATATCAGTAATAATAATTGTCATCCAAGTCGTTGATTCATGCTGACATGGCCTTTTTCCTATAAACATTGATTAATATTAATATATATCCTTAGCCGAGCTGATTTTTGATCTGCAATGTGTCTGCTGGCATCGACAGTTGACGTAAACATTCGATTACGCCTATCGTACTCCCACTGCACTCAATTCGATTCGATTGGATTCGATACGAATTTTATTTTTGTGCCATCTGTCAGCCACACTGTCAAAAAGAAGAAAATGGCAAACAAAATGAAATCCAAACCAAAAAAATATAAGTGAGAATCAGCAGAAATACGCCCACATTCGAAGTTGGACCGGGCCGTCCGCCATCGGCTATTGACTTGCCGTTAAACGCTAGATGGCGCTCTAAACACTCAATCAATTGCGCAGGGAACGGGAACAACACGGAAAAACTTTATACGACAACTAACTTGGGGGCGGAAATGTTCAAATGGAGGGGGGCTAAAAAAGTTGTATGTCTGCTGACAGTTTTGCGGTTACCTGTTGAGGGGTTGCGGGGGCACAAGGCCCTCCCCGCCCAGCAGGGTAGGTTGTGGTGTGTGTGTGTGCGCCATCAATTGTGGGTCTATATATTGGAAAAGTTCGGTTTGTACACTGTACTTGTAGAGGACGAGAGTGTATAGAACTTAAGAGGGAACAGGATACCTTTGCGGCAGTTCATAAAGTGATTTAGTGATGTAGTACTACTGGCTATCCACGATTTGGATGTTATTCGTTTACATTCGTTAATCCAGAATAACGCAATTTAAAAACGTAACAATATTTTTACAATGCAAGGAGGCTCAGGAGTAGAATCAGACATAATTAAAATTTTTTATACCCGTACTCAAAAAAGAGTTAAGGGGTATATTAGATTTGTGGTAAAAGTGGATGTGTGCAACGCAGAGAAGGAAACGTTTCCGACCCCATAAAGTATATAAATTCTTGATCAGCAGCAATAGCCGAGTCGATATAGCCATGTCCGTCTGTCCGTCTGTCCGTCTTGATGAGCGCCTAGATCTGAGAGACTATAAGAGCTAGAGAAACCAAATTTGGTTCCCAGACTCATGTGACATCACACTGCTACAAGTGCATTTCAAAATTTTGACCCGCCCCCACAAAGGACGAAAATCTGTGGCAGGCACAATTTTAAAGATACAATAAAACTAAAAACGCAGTATCGTATAGAATGCCAGTATTGCCGAATCTGAACTAGATCGGATCATAATTATAGCCAGAATGAAGAAATTAATTTTCTGTTGGTTCTCCCTCTCCCTCTCCTTCTCCAGCGCTGCTGACGCTACTGATTCTCTTTCTCGCTCGCACACTCTGCCGCGTTCAGTGCGCGAGCAACCCCTAGCGGAGGAGATGTAGAATCTAATTGGAACATGTACAATCTACATGTTAGATGTAGAATATACATTGTATATGTAGATGTAGATAACAGATGTAGCAAAAAAATGTAAAATGTAAAATTTTTTTTTTTTTAAAATTCTTAAAAATCATAAGCTCAAAAATGTATATACTGAGTGAGTACGGGTATAAGTAGAGTCGCGTCCCCAGAAGCGACTCACACGGTTCTTCTCGTTTAATTTCTGATATTCTGAACATACTTTTGGAGCCTGAAAATTCGGTATTTAATAAATCGAAATGGAAGAGGGAGATATGTAAGATATTTTCACGATGCAAGGAGGCTATGAAGAGGCTATCCCATATCGAATATCAAAGAAAGAAAATCCGGTATTGAACTTTCCCTATAGCAATATTGGCTATAAATGATGCAAATAGGGATAATGATGATAGCTCCTTCCACAGGCACCACAACAAAAATTCTGCAACTTCACGTCCAGTTTAAGCCTCAGCTTGGTCCCACGGACCACACTATTTATGGTGGCGAATTGTCTAAAGATGGCGAATTTTCAAATCACCGGCAGAAACGGACTACACGGTTGAAACGGCCAATTCGAAGGAACACGCATCAGACCTACGGATACCCCCAACATCCCTCGAAATGGAAGAGGGTGATATGGATGGTGGTTATGATATATTCACGATACAGAGAGGCGATGAAGAGGCTATCCATTATCGAATATAAAAGAAAGAAAATCCGGTGTTCAAAAAACCCAATGTACTTTGTTTAGTTTAGAAAGGCTGGGACCCTCTGCTGGAAGTTTCGGATCGGAATTGCAGGCAGCAAGTGGGTGGCATCCACAGCAGCGTGCGTCAGAAACGGACTGCACGGCTGAAACGGCCAATTCGAAGGAACACGCATCAGACCTACGGATACCCCAACATCCCTCGAGATGGAAGAGGGTGATATGGATGGTGGATATGATATATTCACGATACAGAGAGGCGATGAAGAGGCTATCCATTATCGAATATAAAAGAAAGAAAATCCGGTGTTCAAAAAACCCGATGTACTTTGTTTAGTTTAGAAAGGCTGTGATCAGAAACGGACTGCACGGTTGAAACGGCCAATTCGAAGGAACACGCATCAGATCTACGGATGCCCCAACATCCCTCGAGATGGAGGAGGGAGATATGGATGGTGGATATGATATATTCACGATACAGAGAGGCGATGAAGAGGCTATCCATTATCGAATATAAAAGAAAGAAAATCCGGTATTCAAAAAACCCGATGCACTTTGTTTAGTTTAGAAAGGCTGGGATCCCTTCTGCTGGAAGTTTCGGATCGCCGGAAATTTGCAGGCATGCAGTAAATGGGTGCGCTCATTTCACAGCTATTGCGTACGTCCAAGCCACAATAAAATAAAAAAACTTAAATTATTTAAGCGAAATGGTTTTAAGCAAAATGTATTAAAATATAAAAAGTGAGAGATTTTTGTTTACTTCGTGTGTGCTTTTACTTTATTTTTTGTATATAAGTAGTCGGTAAAAATTTGCATAGAACTACCTTCCATCAGTTCGTACAGTTTGCATTCAGTTCAGTTCAAGGCAGCCACAAAAGTAGTCAACTATACAAGTCGGAGCAAAATTTATTAAAATATAAAAAGTGAGATTTTTGTTTACTTCATGTGTGCATTTACTACAATATCAAAAAGAAATAAAATCCGGTGTTTAAAAGAACCCGAAACTTTCCTCATGGAAATATTTGCTATAAATGAGGCAAAAATTCTGCAACTTCACCTCCAGTTTAAGCCCCAGCTTGGTCTGACGGACCACACTATTTATGAAGGCGAATTGTCTAATGATGGCGAATTTTCAAGTCACCGTCAGAAACGGACTGCACGGCTGAAACGGCCAATTCGAAGGAACACGCATCAGACCTACGGATACCCCCACATCCCTCGAGATGGAAGAGGGTGATACTTGAGATATTTTCACGATGCAAGGAGGCTAAGAAGATCCAATATCGAATATAAAAAAGGAAATCCGGTATTGAACTTTCCTTATAAAAATATTTGCTATAAATTACGCAATTAGGGATAATGCTGATGATAATCGTTGAAATTGAATTCGATCGAGCGCACCTAAATTATTTGCGCCTCCGCTTTTAATAAATCTTTACGCCATCCCAAGTATTTCGGTTTTGTTTTATTAGAAAAACTATTCTAAATTTTCATTCTAAATTCTCCTTCCACAAACACAACAAAAAATCAGCTGCAGTTTCAGCTTTGTTTCCCAGAGACCACACCATCTATGATAACGAACTAACAAACGATGGAGAGTTCCCAAAGCCATTAATACGTCAGAAACGGAATTGCACAGGTCAAGCGGGACTTGACCAGAAATAGTTATTTAATTTGTTTTTGGGAACTGCTCCTCTCTCTACCAGCTGGTCGTATATCGCAAAATAAGTCATCCAACTACCGCATGGTTCGTGTGGACCAGGCGACGATCGGTCTTCGCCAGTCACCATAGAGATGGAGAGGAAAACAAAGAAATGCCCCAGGCAAAGATAGCCAAAGAAAAATCGAGAATTCTGTCATATGTCGGATAACTGACATCCCGAAATCAAATCAGCCGACTGCACGGTTGAAACGGCCCCTGTTCGGGTGTAAAAATAGGAATTGGTATTGGTGGAAAAACTTGGGAGATTGGGAGAACTTCACCAAACCCAAATATCTTAATTGCTCTGGGCGACTTTGATTTATCAAATATAAAATAAAAAAATTCTACTTAGTTGGTAGAATACCAAACATATTCAAGTTAGTTTAAGAAAAATATTAATGAGTATGAGGTGGAGAAAATGGTCCGACCTGGGTGAGCAACTAAAAATAATGACGCCCAGGCCCGCTTGCGTCGGCCCTTTTATACGAAAAGCAGCTCGCAGCTGCGCCGCCAGACAACACATAACATGTATGTGAATGTGATGGTATGGGAAGCAACGCCCATGTGCATATGTTCTAGGGATGGGCATGTCTTCTAGGGATGGCAGGTATACTAGATGACACTTGCCATATTTTTCGGCACACCCGGCACGGAAAATGAATATTTCCAATACAAAATATTATTGTTTTATTTTTCTTAATGATTTTATTATATTTTATCTATGGGTTATTTATAACCGATTCATCGAATGTGGACTTTATATGATTTTTAAGTTAATTTTACAGCTATGGATGTGTTTGTGTTTTAGAGCCATAATCACATGTTTGGCGCATTCAACAGGACAACTCGATCGGCGCACATCGATGGATTTCCTACGATAGTTCTGGTGAACGCACATGGCTAGTGATTTTGATGCGTAAATTCATGCATCAGATTTTGGATTGTATTTTGGTTACTTAGGACGGAATCTGATTAATTCTTGCGCTAATAAACTGTTTTTCGTGCCGATTTTTCGCTAAACGAACACGTGTGCGTCACGATGATTTATTTGTTATAAATATATGTAAATATGTTAAAGATATATATTAGATACATATCGATTCTGTTTTTGTATTCACTACATTTCTCACGTGACGATGTTCGATGTATGTATGTAGTATATATACGCTCTCGTTCTCTCTCTCATTGGTGTAATATCAATTTTTAATAAATAATATAAAATGATCATGCAAAAATAATTAAAGTATATTTGTATGCTATGGGCACACAGCCACACGCACGGGTATGTCTCTCTCACTCTTAGTCCCACCCTACTTCCCCTAATACCAGTGGCCATTTAGCTATTTGGGTTTTTTATTTCAGCTTGTTTTAGCTTTATGTACATTGACCACTTCTGCTTTATCTTGTGTAGGCTACTTTGTTGCAATTTGTTCATATAATTTACACACATTTTGGAGCTGTCAATATAACATTTAGCCATTTTGGTTGCGGGGGGGCTTCTGGGCGTGTGTTTACCTGTTTGGGTGGCAGACGCGCGTTATGCGGTGGCTCTGTCGTGGTTTAGATTAACTTCAGTACGGCACTCATCTCATTACCTATAGGGACTATTTTTTTTAGTTTTTTTTTAGGTTGTTATGTGGTTTTGTTCATTATCACAGCAATGTTCTTGGTCGTTACTGTGTTGTCTTTTGTTGGGTAGGGACGTGTTTTCTATTTTAGTTTGCGCCCGCGCGGGATGTGCAACAGGAATTTATATGTTCCTGGTGGCCAAGTCATACGGATGGATGCGGTTTAACCTTCGCCTGGTTCTGCTCCTTACCAATCTTCTAGCGGGGACGTTCGGGTGGCATACTCGTAGAACTAGAGTTACTTTTCTTGAACTACGCCGAACGTTGGATGGTGTTGAAACAGCTCGCAAAGGGTGGCAAAGGTTACTTTTCTGCCGCTGTTTGTTGCCAAACCGTCGATATAGTCGTGAGTGCCATCGATGGTTGCCGCCTTAACGTGTAAAATGTGTTGTGTAAAAAATGCCCAAAATAAGATTTAGCTTTTTTTATTTTTTCCATTATATATTGTCTCTGAAATTTTGACAGCACTGACGTCGCTCCGTTCATATGTGCATAGCAACACGAAATAAAAGTGATAGAGATGGCAGTAGACCGGGCTAGGCGAGGGCACATATACATACATGCATATATGTAGATGTATGTGTGTGTATGCATAATATTCTTGATCAGCATTCGTTTGTATATGTTAGAATGAGAGCGATATATAGCTGCCAGCAGAGCACATCAGCATTCTCTCTCGCTCGCGCGTGCAGCGCCAGAATTTCGGACCAGACCATTTACCATTCACACTGCCGCCATTTTTTGCTACCCCGTACTCGAAATATAAAGGGGTATATTGGATTTATGGTAACGCACATGAGGAAACGTTTCTGACCTCATAAAGTATATAATATTCTTGATCAGCATCAATAGCCGAGTGGATATAGCCATAAAACGCCGAACGCTAGAACAACCAAATTTTGTATCCGACTGCTGTGATATTACACCCTGCACCCACAAAGGTCGAAACCCGTGGCAAGCGCGGCAAGAAAACCGAAAGCGCAATATTGTAGAGCATCTCCTCGATTTCGGTCGGATCATTTTTGTAGACGGAATGAACGAACAGTTCAGTTGCATGCCCGACAGTCAATGCCCCATGGCTCCATGCAACCGCTAACGAAGTGCACAACTCTGACCCTCTAAGGATTTGTACTACGCTCCATTGGCTTGAAGATTCGCGTCTTTAATTATTATGGGCTGCACCTGGGCCTGCTTGATCTGTCTCCATCTGCTTATCTCTTCGTCAGTTTTTCTATTTATTTGAATGTTTCATTTCACACGCACATGAAGGGGAGACAAGTCTGGGCAAGTTGCACGATAAAGAGATGCAAGATGGCGCAACGAATTCCGCCATTTTGTACGCATTTTGCTCAGCTACGTCAAAAATTTCGATTTTCCACAGAGCGCATATATGCATCTCGCTCACACTTACAGGTTTTTGGGGCAGCGATTAATGGAAGATTACAAGTTCCTTTTTGTTCTGGATCTGGATCAGATTGGATTATTATTATAGCCAGAATGAAGAAATTATTTTGCAGTGGCTAAGCTGCCCCCTTCTAGCGCTGCAGCGCTACTCGTTCTCTCTCTCTCGCTCACACACTCTGCCTCGTGCCGTGTGCGAACGAGCTAGAGCGGCGTATTGGTGTGAGAAGAGAGAGAGAGAGAGACAGAAGTAGCAGAATTAAAAGCAATAGCGGAAAAATGGAAACCGATAAAATATTTTTAAATCTGACTGAGTACCGGGTATAAAAGTGGGGGACTGACTTGAGACGCGCCTCAAAACGTTTCCCCTCGCTTTTTTCTGTGCCTACACACTTATATTTGAGTTGCATATCAAATGTAAACTCAATGAGAAATGACCAATCTCTTTGCTAAGTACAGCAGAGTTGAGTTCTGTAGGCGGCGGGTTGGTGGTTAGGCAGCGGCGTTACGTTCTTAGAGCGAGTGGCCAGCGGAACAAACGATAAGGGGACCAAACGAAAAAGCCTGGGTGACCATCCGCATACAATCTTCCCACTCCTGCCTCTTGCTGCCTTTTTCGCCATATCCTTTTCGTCGCACGGCTGTTCCATTCTGCTCGCTTTTCCCCCCCTATCTAGCTCCATTTTTTCCTGTGGTTTCCCATGATGGTCCACTCCATCCTCTTCAGACGTTTCATATTCTGGCAATGCAATGTCTGGCTTTTGGAGGTCTTTGACTCTGGCGCCACAACAGTTTTGTGGCCACAAATGATGTCGCCCACTCAATGGGAAAGTTTTTGGCTTGCCTCAACCTCAGATCTCCCTCCTGCCGACACTCATGCGGCTGTTCTGCTATCAGCGTTTAGCAGCTTTAAAAACTTTACAGCTTCATGCATACTAATATTAAGCATGCGACATGAAGTTCATATGCACATGAGCATGAGCATGAGCTGGAGATAGAGATAGTGAGCTGAAGATGGTGCCAATGGAGTGAAGGGAAAAGAGTGCTAAAATAGGTAATCTGCCAATCAAAGCGATTTCACTTAGGATTACATGCTGAAGTAGGTCAAAGTGCTAACAACTTTTTGGCTTGCACAAGTTTCTCTCGAAATTTTCAATCTCATTTGATATTATTATCTCTATATATCCCCAACCACTTCTCTTGCCCTGCCATTCGGACTCCCCTGGGAATCGCTCTGCGACCCTCGAGTTTCTATTTTCTCTCTTTTCGCTATGAAAACTTGATTTGAACTTGAAAATATGTGAAATATGAAACCGAAAACTATTTGCCAAGTCACAGTTCCTCTTTTGGTAGCAACTGATTCTCCCTGGGCTGTGGCTGCTCTTTGTGTGTGTGTGTGTGTTGTGTGTGTATGTGTGTGTTTTTGTGGCACACCATGGGGTGTGGCACAGCTCTGCTACGTGATTAGGCCCAACAGGGAGTGGTGGCACACAGCAGGGGCTGGTTGGCTGGCTGGCTGGCTGGCTGGCTGGCTGCCTCCAGCTGAGAGCCTTCTCACCTCAGTTCCGTGGGCCGCGTGCTCTCAACTTGTCAACGCACATAAATTTTCTAGCACGCTAGAAGAGCGACCATTGCTGAAAAAAGTGAGAGAGGTGGGACGGGTGAGAGGCTAGGGAATATGTAGGGGACACACACACACAAAAAGAGCAGCTGTAAAAACACAAGTCAAAAGTCGGCCAGGGGCGCTCTTCTCTTGGCAACCCCCGGGAACAATGCGTATCCTGGCGTCCACATCCTGTTCAGCCCAGCCCCCTTCTCCCACACCAGCCACCAGACCCAGACCCCTCTGCAAGCCACAACCCTCAGTGTCGTCGGTACCTCTCAGGCTCATCTGTCTTTTCAGTTCAGTGTTATCCCCAGCACAGTGGTACAAAAAATAACAGAGATGCGGATAAGCGTATGTGGCACTTGCAAATGAAATATAATCAACAAGATATAGCAAGCCGATTTTATTCTATTTCCAAATAAACAAAGTTTTGTTGTACCCTCTGTGGAGAGGAGCATGATTCGAGCACTTCAAGTTCCTGTACAGTGGTGTCTACTGTAATCTCTACTGTCCCAACAGGCTGCAGTAGCATTACCTTTTTCTTTTGCCCGCCACTAATGGTGTTCACGGGTTTCCATTAAATTACTGTGCATATGTAAATATTTATCATGTAACAGCCAGGCGCAGCGTTTCCGATTCTCTCTCAGTGTTGGCCAATCCACTGCAGCTTTCTTTAATTAATCTATAGACAAAAATGATTCCATATTTTTAAGCTTTTTAAAGGGTAATCAGAGCAGCCTTCTGATACGTTCAATGGTAAAAAAGATCGCTTTGTGTTAGGGTTTTAGTGAGAATAAATACAAAACTGCGCACACAATTTTAAAATGATTTACAAATTAAGAGCTTTGAAAGGATGACATTTTTTGTATGCTTTAAAAATCCACAAGCGTTCAAAAAAAACCTGATAAAAGTGTATATAAAACATACAGCAAGATGGCCAATGAATTGTTAACCACTGTGACGCGGAAAGGGGAACGGGACTGGGTGTGTGTTTGTTTTCAATTTAAATTTTACAATAACCGAAGCGAGGTAAACCGAGACGATGAGACGAACCAGAAACGAGCCGAGCCGAGACGAGCCCAGCTGCCTTCGTTGACTAGGCCAGTTGGCCAACTCTACGTGGATATGTGTGTGTGTGTGTGTGTACATATATATAATGAATAACGGCACAATTTCACACTTCCTTTCATTGGAAAATTACAGGAGAACAAGCATTCAGAGGCACATCCACATACCAGCTTTCAGCTCCCAGTTTTCAGCTTCCCCCAGCATCGACATCGACATCCGACAACGTTTGGCTTTTCTTTTGTTTTTGGTGTTTCGGCTGAAAGCTTTTTAATAAGCCACGAAAGGCAGCAGAGCAGCAGCCAAAATGCCAACCATACTCGTACTCATATATACTCGTACAATATATATGTATATAAAAGTATGTGTATCTTACTTTATATGTACTTGTATTTTTGTGTATTTTTTTTATAGATCAATTGGATTTGTGGTTTTATTTGCTGGGTTTCCTCCTTTTGGCCTTATCTTATTTCTGACTTTTCTTGGCTGGCGCATTTAATGTTTAATTTTATTTTCTTTCCTGTCCCTGGGTGCCCTGAGTGTCAATGTGTGGCTCACAGGACACACGTTATCATTATGGCCTTGCAATGACCAACAGCACCACACAGAAACTGCCTGGCCACAAAAACAATCCCACCCAAAACGAAAAAAGTTGAGAAAGATAGCGCGGCGCGAGTGGTGGCATGAAACCAATGACCCATTTGTGTCATCAATAAAAAGACACAAACGAAGCGAAGGAGGCTGGCTGGACCCGTATGAGGCATTTCCGAATCGTTTATTTACTTTGGATTTTTTTTTCCTGTTAAAGTTGAGCGACAAAACTGAAAATAAACTTCAGAAAAGTTTGGGTCATGTTCCCAATTTAAGAGACAAGCGAATAACAAGTCGATATTTTCGAATGATTCCACTTGTAAAATCCTGCCTTGCCTCCAGAGTCCAATAGGTGTGTTGCAATCCTGCCATAAAAAATGTTTTAGGGTTTCCTTTTCTTTGTTTAAATCATTCGGAATCATTTGGATTCATTATTTTTTCGAAACCCATTCCGTAGAATAAATTCCTGCCATACTATGAGAACATACTACTACTATGAGAACTATGAGTGGGTAATGAGTACATAAATTGTAATAAACTTCAGATTAATCATTTGATTAAATATTTCCATTAAGTTGCATTTTTGGTACATTTTTCACCCTGACTGACCACACAGAAAATGTGAAAGAAATTTAATAAATCAGTGGCCCTGAACATAAGTATTTATCCATTTACCGTAAACAGCCGTGAAAAGAATTCGTTCAATAATAAATTAAAACTGAATGAAAATTGTTTTCGAGTAGATTGTGGGCAATGGTGGAATGGTGGGGAGGGCGTACCGTCTGGTCAATGATTGAAAAGAAAATTTGCATTGGGGTGCAAAAAAAAAAAAGGGGAAATGGAAAATGCGAATTTCAAAGAGATGCCGCGACCTTTGACCAGGCAAATAAGAAGGCAAATAATTTCCGCTGCTCGAATGCGACACAAGTAGGACACAAATGTTCTGGCAGAGACCCCAGGATCCCATTCTAGAGCAAGGGAATGGGGACAGTACAGAACAGAACAGAACAGTTTCCGTTTTCCGTTTCCTGTGCAAATATGCGAACTAGGAGCCGAAGAGTTGTTGAAAGGATGGCAGAGCAAGAAAAGAAATAAGAAGAACACCAGCTACCGAAGGTTTAAGCACCCTTGTTTGGAATATTTCCAGTCCTGATCTTAAGACAATATCTCAGCACTTCAATTGGATATTTTAATGTTTCGATTATTCGAATATTATCAGCTAAAGTTTGCCACTTTGTTGCATGTTTCAGCTGGGCATATACATTAGTAACATTTAATTGTTGAGTGTAACAATCGGGAACATCTCCTTGAAATGCTTGAGGAATGCTACCCTCTGGAAGGGTATATGTGTGTACAACATGCAGGCGCCCCAAAGAGCCTGCCCCGCCCTGCGTGTCGTGGTGGCCTAAGTTGACATGATTTGAGACGGGTTCGTTTACGGTTACGGTTCTTAGTTGTGTCTGCTGATGGGTACGGTTACGGGTGTGGGTGTGGGTGGATTGGGTCTCTGATTCAGTTGCTGTTTCTTTGTGCCTGCCCGTAGGCCGCTTATTGGTCAGACATGGGGGAAGCTTCATGTCGATGATGTCGATGATGTTCCCATGGAATGTCGTTGTTCGACTCTGTCTGTCTGCATATTTTCCATCTGTCTGTCCGTCTGTCTGTCTGTCTGTCTGTCTGTGTGTGTGGGTTAAGGCGATTTTATTTGTTCAAAGGAACCCCGGCCCGGCCGTGACCGGGGCCAAGTCCTTTCATTCTATTCAATGTCAGACGGGTGGGGTTTGTTCCGCTCCCTCTCCATTGGGTAAATATTTAAAAACGGGAAAATCTGTTTTCGAGCTCCAGCTCGTCTATGGTGGTACACTTATACCATAGGATGTTCGGTATATATTTTATTTGAGCTGCAATTGGATTCTGTGGGATAAGGCGGCTTCAATCTTCGCTGTGACACGTGATGTGTGTGTGTGTGAGAAAATACGTACATTTAAAAGACAGTTGAGCTCTCTATAAGCCGTTTATTAGGTGGTTCCACATCTACGATAACAATGCGGATGCCTAACAAGCACTTTAAATGGCTATGTGGCAGCTTGGCGATGTTTTTTATTTTTCAAAGTCTTCTTGGATTTTTGGGTGCACTTTACGCTACTGCCAAGCACGGCTTCAAGTATCAATTGGAAGTGTTTCGTCGACTTGCCAGCCAGTACCAGTATGAGCAGCGACAACGGCAGCGTAATGCTGCCAATCCAATACTGTTTGTGGCGCAAATAATTCTCCTCCGAGACAAGTTCCAAGCCGGTCAGTGTGCGCTGAATTAGTACAATTATTTGGGTTTCCAGTCCAGTCCAGATATCACGCATGCCAATATCCAAGTAAAAGATACCAAAAGCCACTTCGTAGAGGAACTTGAAGGGCTCGTAGGACCGCGTTAATACCTTGTGAATATAAACGTTGTGGGCAATCATATCCATAACGGCTATGAGTACCAGCACCGAAGGCAGCTGGGGCTTGTCCATATTCAAGGGTCGCGAATAAATCCATTGATAAAGGATATATAGCAGGGCGGCCAAGCCGACACTATACCAAGATGCCATCTGCTGGATGGGGGCAAACATTCAAACAGAAATCATTTTGCTGAAACGATCCCAAATACTCACTCACTTTTTGGGCTTTAAACGTTTTTTTTTGGGTTTTTTAACGAATTTAATAATTTCAAGGCATAGATATTCAGAGCTGTACTGTATTTTCAAAAGGTTACTAATATTTCTACTATTTGACAGGGCAATGTCGCTTGAGAAAATTGAAGAAAGAAATTCAAGAATATTTAATTGAGAAGCACTTGAAATCTATTTTTCATTCCCACATGGGGCTGATGAAGAAAATGTCTCCGTTCCACTAGAGTGCACCAAAAAAAAAACCTTTTAAGTCGAAGGCCTCGATGCTTGCGCTTTGCTTAATTAATTTCAATATTATTTCCAAGCTTATAAAAGTTAATTTTAATCATTAATAAAGTATTCATATTAATGATATTTTATTTTAAATGCTTTCCCCATAAACGTCACATTAAAATAATATTTTATATAGGGGTATGTTTTTTGATTGAGATTAAAATTATGTTTTTTCATTGCAATTGCTAGATTTCCTTTCTTGTAATACCTTAAACAAATATAGCACTTAGTATATTCTATGGTGTATCTGTAGTGTATGTGTTTCTGCATCCCCTAGTTTGCATCCCCTTCGGCTGCTGCCTGCCCTTTCTTATACTTTTCGATCAGCTTCTCCATTTCTGAAATCTCCAAAATATTGTAGATGCAGCTATGGTTGATGCGCTGCAAGCTGGACATCTCCAGCTTGTTTGGAATCAGATTGGTGGTGCCCAGACTGCGATCCAGTACCTTAATGGCCAAATCCTTGGCCTGCTCCAGATTAATGGATACTTTGGGATCCAGCTCCTCCTCCAGCAGGGAGTTGGCAACGCTAAAGTGCTGCCCAGTGGCAGTGGCCTTCCAGCCACTGTAGTTGCCACTGGGATCGGAATTGTACAGCTGATAGCCGTAGATGTCGTCCCAGCCCATGAACAGAAGGGAAACGCCAAAGGGTCGTCTGCCGCCCCACTGCGTGTACGACTGCTTGATGGTGCACACATCGGCCACGACTCCCTCGCAGGGACGCGTCTCGCCAAAGTTGAATCTGTGGCGTTGAGCTGAAATGCGCATCTCATCAATCAGCTTCGTGGCATCGGCACTGCGGCCCGTCCAGGTGCAAGCCACACTTTTGGTCAGGCGAAACATCTTTTCCGATGGCCAGCCGATCAGTCGATGATTGCTGCATTCTGCGGCCAGCAAAACGCCATCTGTGGCTACAATACCCAGGCATATGTGGGAAGCGTAGACAGCCTCCATGGCGTATTCCACCTGGTGGAGGCGGCCCTCGCGCGAGAACTGTATGGCTTGGGGATCATAGAGACGTGCCATTACCAACGAAGCTACAAAATGTAGCAGTTTACAACACAAAATAGCACAGAAGTAGCACACAAGCAAACCCTTAGAAATAGCAAAAAGTAAGTAGATAAAATATATCGAATTTGAAGAACGAAAATCGTATAATTTTATACAGATTTCTGACACAAATTGAATGGGGAAAATCCTATGATATAATGTTAGTCTCTCTGCCAGCGGCTGTTCTATGGAAAAATATCTCCAGCGTAGGGTATGCGCTATGCCTTGGTTTCGCTTCTGGAATTTTCCCCGCACTTTTCTTGCCCATTCCTTCCGTTTGTTGCAGCTTTTCCCTCACGTCTTTGCTGGTGTTTTTTTTCCTATTTTTCTTTCTTTTTTTTTTCTTTTATGACATCGTAAACAGCACATAACACTAAAGAGCCCTGGCCAACAAAACGGGGGGCGAAGAGGAAGCTGAAACTTGTCTTCCAGGAAGTGGGCGGGCGCACAGGAAGGGGGCGGGTTGAATGTTTGGGATCTGTGTCTGTGTGTGCGTGTGTGTGTGTAGGCGCTTGTCTCGTGTGAATAATAAAATAGTTTCGAGTATCCATTTGCATATTTAAAAGGAGGAACTAAATGTTTACCTCCTCTTCCTGTTTGCCCCCATCCCCCATCCGGCAAACTCTTTTCATGTCCCTCAGTCTGCTAATGGCTTTCCGTTAGCCCCCATTCCGCAGCCTACTTCCGCTTCGCCGCCACTTCGGCCACTTGTCACCAGTTGTGAAGCATTTTTTTATATTTAATTTTTCATGCGCTTTCATTAAATAAAAGCAAACGTGTATAATGGTCAACGGCAAGACAGGAAAGCAGAGCTGGGACTGGGGCTGGGTGTATACATATTCGTAGCTGCAACAGCTGTTGGCCCACTCGTAGCATCCGCCTCTTGGGAGCAGACACACAGCGCCCTTATTCAGCCATCCGACTGTTTGCGGCCGGGGCGGCTGGGGGGGGGGTCCCTTTTGGTGTTCAAGTTTATTTTGGTTTTGGCGCAAATTCTTTTATCTGATATCCAGAGAGAGAAACCAGTTTTGGGTTTTGATTGGGGCATCCAAGCAACGCAGAGGGATACGGAATCCTCCGTCCCCCAGCCCAGACTCTTGAGGAATGTATATGAATAAATACGATATAGGAGTAGTAGTTACTATGTGCATCTGTGTGCACGGAATTGAGTTTTTAATTAAGCGCAAATGTCGACACGACAGCAAGGAATTTCTGCTAACACAAAACTTGTCCGAGTTGCGGCCATGACAGTGGCAAGTGGCAAGTGGCAAGTGGCAGTGGCAGTGGCTGGTGCTGTGGCTGTGTCCGCCCTCGCTTAGTTTACTTTTGCAGCACACAAATCTGTGTAGGAGGTTGGTGGATTAAAGAGCGCAGGCAGTTGGAATTTACCGTCTAATTGGTTTGCTGAGCTGCTCTCTGTGGCAGTGTGGGAGAGAGCCTAAAAAAAAATGCGGGAAATTTCCATATTTCACAGCCAATAATTTTGATTTGTTTAAGTTTTTTTTTAGCAATGGAAACATGGTTGAAAAAAAGTTCTTACATGCACCCCAAGCTGACCATTAAATGGCAAAGCACACACAGAGAAAAAACCTCCTACTCGTGGCCTTACATTATGAAAACAAAGTACACTTTTGGGTCACTTTGAAATGCATACTCTCGGGTGCAAACAAGCAGCTTAAATTCACGGTAATCGCATTAGAAAACGTAATCGTGCCGAGTGCCAGAACAAGCAGCTTTGGAACATCAGCCGCACATCATTTGACCTTCGACCGCCGCCTTTGAGTCCCCTGCCCACCTATAAATATATCTGTGCTCTGCTCGGCTCTGCTCTACTCATCTTTCTGCATTTATTCTGTCCACACCCCCACCCTGCCTTTGGGTGTGCCGTCTATTTGTATGCTGTAATCCGAGACTGACAAGCTCGGTAGCTGGTTGGGGCATTGGATTTACTTTGTGTTTGGACACGGTGTAGGTGCACGCGGTGTAGCGCTGACAGAGCGCTGCTTCTCTCAATATACATTTTTTTTGAACTTTTTTTTACGGCTACAAAGTCACTTGTGCACGCGCACGCCCACAGTGGGTAGATGCTCATACAAATTAGGAAGCACGAGCATTCAGTGATGAGTTCTTCTACCTGGCAATTGTAGGTTAGCAGAGAAAGGCAGTCAGTGCCACATAATAATTGATTATTGTAATGATTTGTCTCGACCACTGTGTAACAAAAGAAATCCTCTCTGGCCGTACTTTCACTTTGTTTTCTTTCATTTTGTGACCTTTATCTAACTTTATATGATGCCCAAAATATTACTTACTTAATGGGCACAACATTTTAAACTTGTTTTAAATGAATGTTGTGATTGCTTTGGCATACGCTGGCCGCCTAGTGTGCCACCCAGTCACCACCTGTTTGTGCGAGAGTGGGATTTGCGGTGGAATGAAACTCAAACAAATGTAATTTTGGTTTTAATGTTGACATTAATGTGGCAGCATTGTGGTAGTTCCACCCATTGCTGTTGCTGTTGCTGTGGCAAAGGAACTGCTCTGACTGCTCTGCTCGTTGAACTACCAAACTATTTTGCACGCTTTTTGGCTTATTCGTGCAGTTTGTGTGGTGTGTGTGTGTGTGTGTGTGTGTGTGTGTGTGTCCTGCTGCTGCCAACTGCCTTCAGTGGAATATGAAAATATGAATAAAACCCAGAGCCACTGCAATTTGTGGAAAATTGTAGACTCCCCACTGAGCAGGGAATACGAATGGGTTTTTTTTTTGGGTTGGCGGCCAAAGGCAACCATTTTTACATATATGTATGTATGTACATATACATGTAGGTATGTATTCAATTTCCTGTGTTGATTGCAATTTTTGTGGCCTGGCGCAGTGTATGATTTGATCTGAAATTTTTGATTTGAGGCTTTGCTGATTTCAGGGGTTTGGCTTATCACACCAATAGAACTACTTAAATGCAAATTGATATAGTAGTGGCCGGAACGAGTATCAAGTGTGAAACATTTTCGTAGTTAGTTGATAAATAATTCTTCCTATTGGTATATCTATTTGATGATCATGGTAATCATGCCCAAGTAACATGAGTAGCAAGTGTGTTATTTTTTTTATTCTTATACTTCAAGAGTCGAAAGCTTTTCTACCTTTAATTTGAATACCTGCCGCCCCCATCAGCTGTTTCCCTTCCATTTCCATTCAATCCCAGCACCCACATTGACCTTGACTCCCTCTTAGGGCTTGTGTGCTGGTAGGTGGGGCGGGAGTGTACTCCGAAAGGGGTCAACGCCATTGGAGCGTGATTAAATGGAAATATCTGCTTACACTTGGCTCTTCTCTCGCAATGCGACGGGCATGTGCTCGTTCGTATTCATGGTACCAACAGTTGGAATATCGGGGGCAAGGAAGTGTGGGATGTGTGTGTGTGTATGTGTGAGTAGGGTCAGGATTGGCCATTGTCATTTATTGTGATTATATGGTGCACATGGTGTCCTGTGCCGCACCGCCGGCTAATGATGCCACCATGCGGCGTCTGTTTTTCGCTCGCTCGCCTCTCGTCTCTCTTTTCCAGTCAGGTCGCAGGTGTCAATGTCCCCTTTGGCCAGTCCCCTGCCCTTATGTTCCTGCACCCATACACACACACACACACACACACACCAGGTACAGTTACAACTGAGCTTGAGACGGATTAAAGTTTGTGTGTTTTTATGTTATTTTTCATGGGCCTTCCCATTGTCGCTTTATTAGCCAAGACGGAATGGTGTCAGTCGTACGCCCGCCTACTCGAACGCAGCAGCCCCCGACCCGGCTGCCGGGGGGCACATTAATTTAATCGGCATGTCATTTCATGTTCAAAGTTTTACACCTTTCCGAAGCGGCGAAGTTGGTGGGGGGGGGAACGCGTAAAATGCCTGTTTGAAATTTCTGCCCCCACACTCGATTGTCAATCTGAGAAACCTGTGACAAAGGCCGCTCTCCTGCTCTTGTCTGTGGTAACAATGGAAATGGATCTGCTGCACAGTGGTTGGGGTGGGGTGGGGTGGGGTGATGTGGTAAATCAGTATGCTTCACGCACTAAATGAGTTAAGTTTACTTACCTCTAAATCTCGAATGCAAAAATTCCAATTTAGAAACGTTTCGCGCTTGTTAAATTTGCCTGTTCTCACTTTAAAGGCAGCCGCGTTTCTGTAATCAAGCAAATTCACAATAATTATTAAATTATGAATCTAAAATGGAGAGCTCTAAGCTAAAAATAAACATTTGCTAGATCGCTGATGAGTTCGGTGAAAAATTAATAATCATTTAATTTCTGGGAACAAGCGGCAATCAAAATTGATGGCTTTTGCTAAAACCTCGCCCGCCGCAATGGCCAATACAGTGGGGGTGGGGAGGGGCCGCAATTAAGGGACTCTGAAAGAATGAATAATGGGATGGGGCTTGTTACAAGTGGTTATGTTTATGTATGGAGTAAATAGTTGTATGTTTATCGAACAATTTGAATCCAGCTGAATGGAAAAAGGTTTTGCAAATTGCTGCAAAAATATAGGGGCAGCACAGCAGGCAGCTCTAATAGATCCATAATTGTGTTAGTGCTTGTCGGAAAACCTGAACTAATGCCTCCAATAATGGAGCAGAACTGGCACGTTTAAATTAAGTTAAATGCTTCTGTGAGCCAAACTATTCAAATAGAAAATTGAGGACGCCTGTGTTATGGCACTTATTATAGGCAAAGACTTTAACTTTAATTTAGCTGAATTGTTTTATTTGCTGACAAGCAGAACCACAGAACAACAGGCAGAAGACAAGCAGTACAGCAGAGAAGCAGTAACAGCAGAGAAGAAGAAGAACAGCAATCGTATATGCAAGCAGTGCGCCGTAGAAGCAGTGCAATTAGCAGAAATCAGCCGACTTCGAGACGTGTCGAATAAGTTAATTATTCCTATACTTTGCTAGACTACAGCAATTTCATATAATAAATAAACATTGAATTAAATAATATCTTACAGCGCATAGCTATGTAATACTCTACTGCATAGAATGCTAGTTGGATAAGCATAGATATACAACTAGTTAACATATCCATCTATCTATATCTATCTCTTTCGCTTCGACAATGGCACATTTTTCTGTAAATTGCTTCTTCTCTCATTCGTATTCCAAACACTTGAAGTATCCTTCGACCAATAATTTTTTGCAATTAACTAGCTTATTTAATATTTGTTATTATTCTTTTTTTATGATTTTCGGCATAAAACTCTGTTGGCCCCTTCTTGGGCTTATCTCTTTTCTTCTTCCTGCTTCTGTTCATATTCTTGTCTTTGGGTTATGCCACCCATTCACATTTCTGTGCCTTTGTGTGTTCGGTCTTTGTTTGATTTTTATGATTCTCTTTTTTTTTCACCCCAAGCACATGATTGACATTCGCTTTGGTTTGGTTTTTGTTCCTGTCTTATGGTTTATGTTGTTTTTCGCTTCTGTTTTTATTGACAGTTATGACAGCAGCCATTTGCTGAATGTTTTTGAATGCAGTTTTGCCCCAGTATCAGATGGAGTTTTGAATGCCAACAATGTTGGCAAATTCTCCTCATAATTATTTTTATTTAAATTTTCTCAGATATTGTACGAATAACAACATCCAAGTAATTCCATTGACAAAACTCTACATTTATTTAAAATAAAAATCATAAAATAAATCCACTTCAAAGCAATACCGTTGAGGAATTTCTTCGTATTTATTTGAGCTTACAATTAAATCATTCTTTTGCTGTTGTAAAAAACTTTGTATGCCTATTGCCATCCTATCCGGTGGCTGTGGGTGGTTATGCCCATTAAAATGTTGCAATAATAATAACAAATATTGTTATGAAATGCGAAAAAGCTTTTGCCTCGTTGGGGTGCTTCAAGTGTTGCCAACTCAAAAGATTGAAAGAGAATTAAGCGCAACTAAGCCACAATTAACTGTTTTTGTGGTCCTGACGATGGTTCAGCTGCTGGTTCTAGCTGTGTGGGTGACTGGATGGCTGGGTGGCAACAATCTTGTATGGGCCCCCAGTCAGCACTTTGGCACATTTTGTGGCCATGGCAACAACGCTTGTGCAGCTCATTAGAATAGACGGCAGGACATAGAGAAACTCAGAGAGGGTGAGTAGTTGGATGCAACCGCAAAATGCCATCAACAGATGCAAATGAAATGGCAATTTGCCATGTGCGCCAGTGGGCGTGTTGTAGTGGGCGTCGCCGTGGGTGTGGCTCGTAAGTAGTTACTTCAATTAGGCGGCAAATTCATAATGTATCCTCCCCGTTTGCAATGCTCCCCCAATTCCAATCCCAATCTCATTCCTTGGGTTTGGGAGCCACTCAAACAAAACGAAACGAAATGGGCAAAACTTTGCTACGGCCTAGAACAAATATGCGGAGAATTTCCTCGAAATGTACCCAAACAAAAAAATAGATGTGTGTGTGTGTGTGTGTGTGTGTGTGTGTGTGCACTAGCAGAATGATGTGCACTTTCCGTTGGGACACAGGGGACATGTTTGTCCTATTTAGTGGGGGGAGTTAAAATACCCTTGCTGATGGTAAGCATTGGGGATGCTTTAAGGCGTATAGCCAGCCATCCTCAAGGATCAGAATACTATAAGAATATCTGCATATTAATGTTATAATGGAAACCAAAACATTACAAATTATTGTGAGAGAACTGCGACTAAAACTAGCAGAGTATTCATAGATTCGCTGCTAAGATTCTCTACTCATTTCTTATTGTTGGAATAATATGTGGCAGCTGTGAGATATGAGGACACGTACGAGTACGGCTCCGAGCCGGACAATATAATGAATGCCACATGATTGGGGCAGCTACAGTGCAGGGGCGTGGCAGCTGACACACACACACACACAATACACACACGCAGCGACACAGGCAGACACCCACTCGGATCCACTCGAAGAAGTGTACTCGTATGCATATTCCCACCCAAAGTTTTATGCCAGTCACCATCACCATCAGCCTCCTCCTCCTAATGCCCTCGCCAGCCACCATTCAGCTCCTGGCTTCGGCTTCTGTCCGGACTTTATTAAAATTGCCCCGGCTCTGTTTGCTCACTTGGAAGTTGCTCCCATAGATATCGCTTTTAGACCCCTACCACTCATCCTTACACATTCTACCCTGTCTTCCTGTATCGTACATTCACTGCTCAAACATTTTACCCATTGTTGGGGCGGGGCTTGTGTTGAAAGAGGACATTTTCGGGAAGGAAGCTTTCAATATATTTAACAAAATATTTGCCTTTGACGAAAGTGACAAAATGCAATTGGATATACAAATTTGTTCGTCAAAGAAACTTAGCCAACAGAAACGGTAAAAGGGTAAGAAGTGAGCAAGAGGAGAATGTGAAAAAATAACTTGAAATGTCGAGCTTTATATGCCCTTGACATACCGTAAATCAGTGCTCCTCTAAATCTATTCAAAGACAATATAATAGTAAAATGATTTCAATTCATTTCAATTGCTATATGCAGCAAGGTTTTTGCTGGCACAAATGCCATATAAAAATATTGTATTTATACAAAAAAAAAAACAAAAAACATTTCCAAACGTTTTGCAGCTACAAATATTATTTATTTATTAAAATAAACTTTAATACATTTTGAAATAATATTAAAATTAAATGTATGGAGCGCTGGCTACGGGGACTTCGTCTCATTGTACGAAACACTAGCATACTATATAAGCGGCTCCATCATGTACTTAATCGATAAGAATTGCTGATGGGCATCGGGCATCTCTTTCCATGAATCCCAACAACTGTAATCTCACTTAACAATTCTGCTACATGGAGCACAGCGGGCAAAACAATTGACCCATTTTATGAACCATCCGACACGAAAGGTAGCAAAACAATTTCCAGAGCCGGGACGGACTCATTCATATTTCTGCTGAAGTCATCAGAACAGCCAGATGGAACGCCATGGCACTGCTTCACCTCCTTACTCCTTCTTTCATTATTTTTTATGCTCACACATTTCGCACAGAGTCCCGGACTAATCGAATCAGTCGAATGTCTATATATGTATATACTCGTATATTGGAATAATCAAGCTGAATTCTTTGCCAGTGCTGGCCTTCATGAGACTGAATGTGATGAGGGAGGGGAGGGGAGGGGAGGGAGAAGCAGATGAAAATAGCCAAAAATTGTGTCGCAGAGCGGTTCGAGCCGCATGTGTCACTGTCTCGCCCCTGTCTCTGTTAAGTGGACGCCACTCAGCCCCTTCCCCTGTTCCTGGGCACCACTTCTCCTTGTCATCTGGTACGAGCCACCATTTCTGATCCACTCTCATTTCATTTCGATTCGCCTTTTTTGCTCCAAGTGGCACTTGAGCCACTCAACGAGAGACGGCGAATGGGACCGGGGAGTGTGTGAATAAATGAGTTGGAGCAGAATCGCAGAATCTCCGGGCCACTCAATGATAGGGTGCCGGGGAAGTGCTAAAATCGGGACCAAAGGCAAATGAGCAAATCGATGGGGAAAGGGCTTCCAATTGAATATGAATCGACTGTTGGATTAATATTGCTCACCCCACAGAGCAGCCAACCAAACCCACCCACTGAGCTTAATTTGTCGCCGAACAAACTAAACGAAAATGAAATGTAAATTGCCCTGACAAAAGCCAACAGAACAGCAAGGGGCAATGGCAATCTCTCCATTCCATTCCATTCTAGTTCCTTTGCCCATTTTTATGGCTTCCAATATGCGAGCATAACCATAAAATACAAATACTAAACTGAGCGGATACTCGTTGAAACAAAAGGCAAGCACACAGACCAGCATCAGCATCAGAACCAGCACCAGCACCAGGACCAGCACTGGAGCTGAAAAGGGGCACTATTCAGGCGCTGCATACACACTCGTATGTGGCGCTAATGCCCCGCAAACGATGACAGGGAGTTACGTCCTACGTTTAGACCCCCGAGTCGACTTTTTTGATGCTCTTCAAGCGAATAAAATTTATGAAATCTAGGGAAGTATTTCCCATCGATTAGATTACTTTGGGGCCTGGTAAAAGTATTTACTTTTACTATTGCTATCGAGCAGTCGTGTATGCCCATTGGATCTATCCATGATTAGTCTTTGGGAGGATGGTCATAAAAACAAAAGCGGAAAAGTCTTAAAAATATAAAATATTACCAAATGCACAAAGCCAAGTCGGACGGAAAGGAAAGGGCAGATGGAGCCAATATTTTTCGGCAAGATAAAAGAAGTCCAAGGGTGAGGTTAGAGTTGGGAGGACTTTTGCTAGCGGACGATTGGATCTAAAAAGATAACCACAAATAATTACACAAAAACAAAAACCAAAAAAAAATTGCACCAGCCTTCTTCCACTTATTCCCTCTTACTGTTGGCTTGCTCTCCCAATTCCCCATACAAATGATAAGCCCTGTAAATGAACAAACGACTCAACAGCAACAACAACAACGAAAACGAAGCTGGCAAACCAAAATGGAAAATTGCCAAAAGTATAAAAAACAAAAGCAAAAATATCGCCAGACAATGGGTTGGCTGCTGGGTGAGTATGGGTGGAATCCTGATTGGATAAAGGCGATTTTCGTATCCAATTTAATGATAAAGTTATTCCCGGCTGAAAAACAATTGCATAAAAAACAAGAAAGAGAGAGAGAGAGAGAAAGGAAAACAAGTAGAAAAGAGCGAAAACCGAAGGGAAAACAGTGACCAGTTGTTGTGTTACTTAATAATTCTCTTTACCAAAATAGGTCCACACACACACACACACACACACACACACACACACACACACACACACACGAATAATCCATGTAAGTATTCCCCATTCAAATGGATTGAGTTGAATGAACTGGAAAAATTTTGTTGTTTGCTTCTAATGGACGTTCTGCTGCCCGCTGGGGCTGACTTTGACTCTTGACTTTGGGCCAGCTTCAATTGATTAGCCACTTTGATAGCTTGATTGATGAGGAACTCGCAACGGACACGTGCCACTAACAAAAATATCAATTACTTATATATTACTTTACTTGCCCTTTCCTCCTCCCGCAGCATAAAATTCCATAATTTCCATGATTTCTTTTAGTGCCTTTCGAATTCTCCCAAACGGTTTGAACTCTGGGAAACATTATAATATTATCTTCTTTAGTTTGTTTATCCTATTCTCATGTTTTTTGGACACACTAATAATAATTGCGAAATGAAGGGCGACGCTTTTTTTACGTTCCTTTAAAAGGTTTCTTTGAGATTTTCTTATTTTCCTTTGAGTGCCAATTTGCCTCTTTCCTAATCTATTGATATTATCAATTGGGGAAATGCATTTATTTTGTTTAGATCAATTTACAAACAACAAAAAATCCACTTGCTTCGGAGTGATAACCAAAAAAAATAGCCAAATCATTTTGCCACTGAATTATTGGGGGCTTACTGTGATGACTGACCTTACCCTCAACCCCCATCCACCCCGTTCTTTATGTCAGTCATTAGCATTACGATTGTCGGAGGAGAGTCGTAAAGTGCTTGACGAAAATGGAAAGCTTATGGCTGCTTAAAACCAACTTAAAGAGTGAAGGACGCATGCCGAGTGAGAGAGTGAGTGGGTGAGAGTCCTTTACAAGGTTGTGAAAAAGAGTGGGAGGGTGGCGCCCTACGAGGGGAATGGTTTAAGAGGGGCGGCTGTTTGAAGCCAAAGCTCAGTCCCAAAGATAAACAAGCAACAAATTAAAATGAATTAAAATTGTGTAAAGTTGTGAAAGGTTCAAGTGATGATGAAGTGGCCAAGGGGTTAAGAGCGTTCCAGCGGAAGGGTTTAGGGCAGGAGAGGGGTGCTGGTGTGGTATTAAGAGGGTGGTGGTGTGGTGCGGCTTAGCCAGGCAATGGCTAACTAAGATTAATGAGCTGGACAGGGAACAAGGAGAAGGACGTCGGATACAATGTCGTCCAGAGCCAGGAGCACGAAGGGGTCCTGAGCCTTGAGCACGAAGGGGTTCTAAGTCTGAAGATATACGATGTCCTGGGGCAGGAGTAACAATGGAGCTCGATGCACTCCAAGGGCTGGGGCCAGAGGCTCCACTAGAATGGGCTACAGGTTCACAAGAAGGAGAGGATCCACGAACACAAACAGAACCGAGGTCCCAAGCCAAAAGTAGGACAGGGTCGAGGAGTCTTGAGCAGAACGAGGTACGAATGACTCCCAGGACGGGCTCCAGGGTCAGGCCAGGCGAAGATGTCGACCCACTTTGAGGTAAATGCCAATAAATGTAAGCAATTGGCACTCTCTCCCATACATAGGCCCACTCCTAGCTTCTCTACTCTGAATACTGTCGCCCGTACTCCATTTGTAAGCCATTTTTATACCCGGCACTCGAAGAGTTTAGGGATAAATTAGTTTTGTAACGCGCAGAAGGAAACGTAACTATATTCTTGACCAGCAAGATAGCTGAAGCTGCATAGTCCCGTGCCCCGTGCCCCCACGACGAACAGACGCGCATCCCTACAAAACTACAATACTGCAGGATGTACAAAGCCAGTGGAGGACCTTTAATATTTCAATGCACATGTGCCGAACATACTGATAATATATTTTTACGAAGAACTAGGCATGCCATTGTCGATGTGAAGATATCAATTCAATGGGACTCGCATCATGCTGACAGATACTCCAACTTCCTTGGAAATGGAAGAGGGAGATATGATGGATATATTCACAATACAGAGAGGCTATGAAGATCCAATAACGAATAAAAGAAAGAAAATCCGGTGTTCAAAAAAACCCGATGCACTTTGTTTAGTTTAGAAAGGCTGGGATCCCTTCTGCTGGAAGTTTCGGATCGCCGGCAATTTGCAGGCATGCAGTAAATGGGTGCGCGTTCATTCCACAGCTATTGCGTGCGTCAGAAACGGACTGCACGGCTGAAACGGCCAATTCGAAGGAACACGCATCAGACCTACGGATACCCCCAACATCCCTCGAGATGGAAGAGGGTGATATGGATGGTGGATATGATATATTCACGATACAGAGAGGCGATGAAGAGGCTATCCATTATCGAATATAAAAGAAAGAAAATCCGGTGCTCAAAAAACCCAATGTACTTTGTTTAGTTTAGAAAGGCTGGGATCAGAAACGGACTGCACGGCTGAAACGGCCAATTCGAAGGAACACGCATCAGACCTACGGATACCCCCAACATCCCTCGAGATGGAAGAGGGTGATATGGATGGTGGATATGATATATTCACGATACAGAGAGGCGATGAAGAGGCTATCCATTATCGAATATAAAAGAAAGAAAATCCGGTGTTCAAAAAACCCAATGTACTTTGTTTAGTTTAGAAAGGCTGGGATCCCTTCTGTGGTTTGGCGGGAGGGGGCCAGCTATGCGGCGTCAGAAACGGACTGCACGGCTGAAACGGGCAATTCGAAGGAACACGCATCAGACCTACGGATACCCCCAACATCCCTCGAGATGGAAGAGGGTGATATGGATGGTGGATATGATATATTCACGATACAGAGAGGCGATGAAGAGGCTATCCATTATCGAATATAAAAGAAAGAAAATCCGGTGTTCAAAAAACCCAATGTACTTTGTTTAGTTTAGAAAGGCTGGGATCAGAAACGGACTGCACGGCTGAAACGGCCAATTCGAAGGAACACGCATCAGACCTACGGATACCCCCAACATCCCTCGAGATGGAAGAGGGTGATATGGATGGTGGATATGATATATTCACGATACAGAGAGGCGATGAAGAGGCTATCCATTATCGAATATAAAAGAAAGAAAATCCGGTGTTCAAAAAACCCAATGTACTTTGTTTAGTTTAGAAAGGCTGGGATCCCTTCTGCTGGAAGTTTCGGATCGCCGGCAATTTGCAGGCATGCAGTAAATGGGTGCGCTCATTTCACAGCTATTGCGTACGTCCAAGCCACAATAAAATAAAAAAACTTAAATTATTTAAGCAAAATGGTTTTAAGCAAAATGTATTAAAATATAAAAAGTGAGATTTTTGTTTACTTCATGTGTGCGTTAAAAGGGTACTAGCACATATCAAAAAGAAATAAAATCCGGTGTTTAAAAGAACCCGAAACTTTCCTCATGGAAATATTTGCTATAAATGAGGCAAAAATTCTGCAACTTCACCTCCAGTTTAAGCCCCAGCTTGGTCTGAATGACGGACCCATACCTATTTATGAAGGCGAATTGTCTAATGATGGCGAATTATCAAGCCCTCGTCAGAAACGGACTGCACGGCTGAAACGGCCAATTCGAAGGGACACGCATCAGACCTACGGATACCCCCACATCCCTCGAGATGGAAGAGGGAGATACGTTCGATATTTTCACGATGCAAGGAGGCTATGAAGAAGCTCCTTCCACAAACACAACAAAAAATCAGCTGCAGTTTCAGCTTTGTTCCCAGAGACCACACCATCTATGATAACGAACTAACAAACGATGGAGAGTTCCCAAAGCCATTAATACGTCAGAAACGGAATTGCACAGAATTCCCGCTTGACCAGAAATGGTTATTTAATTTGTTTTTGGGAACTGCTCCTCTCTCTACCAGCTGGTCGTATATCGCAAAATAAGTCATCCAACTACCGCATGGTTCGTGTGGACCAGGCGACGATCGGTCTTCGCCAGTCACCATAGAGATGGAGAGGAAAACAAAGAAATGCCCCAGGCAAAGATAGCCAAAGAAAAATCGAGAATTCTGTCATATGTCGGATAACTGACATTTCCAAAGCAAATCAGCCTACTGCACGGCTGAAACGGCCCCTGTTCGGGTGTAAAAATAGGAATTGGTATTGGTGGAAAAACTTGGGAGATTGGGAGAACTTCACCAAACCCGAATATCTTAATTGCTCTGGGCGACTTTGATTTATCAAATATAAAATAAAAAAAGTCTACTTAGTTGGTAGAATACCAAACATATTCAAGTTAGTTTAAGAAAAATATTAATGAGTATGAGGTGGAGAAAATGGTCCGACCTGGGTGAGCAACTTAAAATAATGACGCCCAGGCCCGCTTGCGTCGGCCCTTTTATACGAAAAGCAGCTCGCAGCTGCGCCGCCAGACAACACATAACATGTATGTGAATGCGATGGTATGGGAAGCAACGCCCATGTGCATATGTACTAGGGATGGGCATGTCTTCTAGGGATGGCAGGTACGGCACGACCCAACCCGGCACGAAAATGAATATTTCCAATACAAAATATTATTGTTTTATTTTTCTTAATGATTTTATTATATTTAATCTATGGGTTATTTATAACCGATTCATCGAATGTGGACTTTATATGATTTTTAAGTTAATTTTACAGCTATGGATGTGTTTGTGTTTTAGAGCCATAATCACATGTTTGGCGCATTCAACAGGACAACTCGATCGGCGCACATCGATGGATTTCCTACGATAGTTCTGGTGAACGCACATGGCTAGTGATTTTGATGCGTATTGTATCGTAGTTTGGATTGTTTTTGGGGTACTCTGGACGCAATCTGATCGTCAGTTTCTTGCGCTAATAAACTGTTTTTCGTGCCGATTTTTTGCTAAAGGAACACGTGTGCGTCACGATGATTTATTTGTTATAAATATATGTAAATATGTTAAACATATATATTAGATACATATCGATTCTGTTTTTGTATTCACTACATTTCTCACGTGACAGGGACCATTTATATTTGTTCTATGTATTTATATAGTATATATACGCTCTCGTTCTCTCTCTCATTGGTCGTAACATACATTTTTAATAAATAATATTAAATGATCATGCAAAAAGAATTAGAGTATATTTGCATAAATAAAAAGTATTATTATATTATTATAGCATTATAAGCAGGAGCAAACACACATAAAGACACACACACAGAGACATCCGATGTATGTATCTCTCTCACTCTTAAAGAGTAAACCCACCCCTTAAATATACATCAGTGCTGCCATTTTAGCTTATTTGAGGTAGTTAGGTATTTGAGGTATGTCGGAAAAAAAGCTTTTTTTATTTCTGATTTTTTAGTTTTTTATTTATACTATAATACAATTTTGACAGCACTGACGTCGCGTCGTTCATATGTATGTTGATAGCAACACGAAAAAAAGAGATATACATAGATGGGAGCGGACCGAGCTAGCCGAGGGTAGATATACAGAAATATATGTATATGTACATATGTATAATATCAAAGAATACCAAGATGTTGCAATTTTCGTTTGTCGTTTCTCGGTACGAGCGCGCGGAGCCATTTCTGAAATTCTCTTTTAGGCTAGCCTTTGCCTGTGCGTTCGTCTTCGGCAATGCCTCGGCCCGCGACGAGTCGAGCGACAGAACACAGCAACAGAATATGAAGTCTGACGACAGAAATAGGTCCAGGGCCGGACTAGCAGTTGCCTAGGGCCCCACCTAGGGCCGACAGAAACATTTGTTAAAAAAACCAAACTCCAAATAATGAATACAAAATATAACAGCCCCTGAGAAAAATAAAAAATAAAATAATCAAACAAACATAAAATTTATTATTTTGTTTATATTAAATGAAAAAAGAAGGGAACTGGCGTGAAAAAAGGAGGGGCCCAGATTGATGGGCCGGCCCTGAACAGGTCGGTACAGCATTAATTTGTATATGTTAGAATGAGAGCGATATATAGCTGCCAGCAGAGCACATCAGCATTCTCTCTCGCTCGCGCGTGCAGCGTCAGACTTTCGGACCAGACCATTTTCCATTTACACTGCCGCCATTTTTTGCTACCCCGTACTCGAAAATTAAAGGGGTATATTAGGTTTGTGGTAAAAGTGTATGTGTAACAAAGAGAAGGAAACGTTTCTGACCCCATAAAGAATGTATATATTCTTGATCAGCATCAATAGCCGGGTCTATGTCTGTCCGTCCGTCCGTCTTGTTTGTCGCCTTGTTCTCAGAAACTATTAAAGCTAGGGCAACCAAATTTTGTTTCCAGACTCATGTGATATCACACTGCTACAAGTGTATTTCCAAATTCCGCCCCGAATAAATGTCTTGTGTATTTTCTCCCCCAACTGAACTCAATCATGGGTAAATGCTCTCCGCCTTAACCGCTGTCAGCGGCAGTTATACAATTGCAGCCATATTTAGGGCAAATTTTGACAAATGTTCCGAACAAAAGCCAAAAAAGTTTCGTCCACCGAGTTGACTGGAGACGAACACACAGACTGACTGATGGAACGATTGGGTCCTTGATCGATGGGCCTGTGAAAAAAGGCTGCAGCTTGATGCGTGCCAAAAAGATTATTATTATAAGCAGTTGCTGGAAAAAAAAAGTTTCTCATGACAGGAATATTTCTCTGGCCACTTGAAATTCGAATTGACTTTAACGTAATATTCAAAATGAAAGAAAATATTACATATGCCAGGAATTTTGCAGATCATTATTAATTTTCCAATATATGTACATATGTATGTATGTATATTCATTCTCAAAGATAACTTTACTTTCCAGTCAGAGCTCAGCACCACCAAAAAAAAAAAGAAAAATTGACAACAAATTATTTAATTTAAAATAATTATTATTATTTCGGGGCATGTTGCTTTGAACGACACTTGCCCAGGAACATGCCCAAGATGCTGCATAGACAGGATTTATTTTTGAACAACGAGGAATCGTCCCCCTTGAACTGGTCCCCGTCACCATTGAACTGGTCCCCGTCTCCCTCAAAATTGTTATTTCCCCATCGAAACTTGACCTCCCCGTACTTCACCCTGTAATTGGACTGTCCGCGTAGTGCCAACTCGCGGAATTCTTTTTTCTGCTGCTCCCACAGCACAGACATGGACTCTCCGTTCTTCACACGATTCAATTCATCTTTGCGAGCCGCCAGGTATTGTTTCTATGGGAAGGAAGACACGGGATAAGCCCATTTAGGACCCAACAAAATGAACTGCTTAATGCGTCTTACCCTCTCGAACTTGTTCTTTTCTATGCGTGTTAACCCCTGCCAGGCATCGGCGGCATTATTAATCAACTCCATTGCACACAGGCCATCATTGGCGAAGGTTTCCCGAAAGTCCTGTATGAAGTTGAAGTGGGCGCTGTAGTGGACTGAATCATAATTACCGGCGACGGACATCCTCACAAAATAATATCGGAATTAAATCAAAACTTTTTCCGTAAATTTGGATGTTGATTCTAATACTTTAGGTACCTACTACGTATTTGAAACTGAATAAGTGAATAAGTGAACAGGTAGTGACACAACGACTCGAATAGAAAGGGCATACTTTCTTATTGTTGAACGTGTGAGGGAGGTGTATCCAGAGATAAACTTATTATCGTAAATGATTCCCTCTGTAAAGTCAAAGTACATTTTGCTGTATGATTAATTTGTTCCAGCTTCCACTGATATTTCCCACAATTTACTAGCACAAATCCACAAGTGTGTTAATGATCGAGAAACTTTTCAATTCAATTCAATTTTAATGTGTCTCTGCACACACAGAAGAATACTCTAAAAATATGCAATATGCCCATTTGTGGCATGTACAAAATCGTGTTATCTTGAGACTACCGTGCCACCCATTCGAAATTCGTTCCATTATATTATTTCGTACACAAATTTCCAGTTTTTGCAGCCAACGGCAGGCATGCAACAATGCCATCAGTCGCTCGACTCAGTGGCTCATTATTCAGGTGCCCGAAAAAATTGATGATCAACATTATCCTTAATGCAGTGTCACGTCAGCGACATGCCCCATGGGCTGAGTGGGCGGAGGTGGCATGCAAATAAAAGTACCGAGTACCGAGTAGCGATGCAAATGCATATAAATTTAATGTTCTCTGGTCACATATTTTTTTCATAGCTTTTGTGCATTGAAGTTTTGTGTGGCCATCATCAAGGAAGGGCAAAGTTGCAAAATATTTAATGCCTCTCTCCATCTCCTTTACTCTTTTTCTTACCCCAGCCATAGCTCTCGTTCTCACCATCTCTTCCCCCCTTTCTGTGTCTGTGGGTCTGTGTGCTTGTGTGTCTCATCAAGTCGTACATTTTATTGAATGAATCGAGACTGCAAGACCAAGGAACTAGGAACTGTGGACTGGGGACAATGCAGAGCGAGACACGAGACGAGAGTGTGTCAATTGTTCAGTCACTTTGTCCCTTGACAGTTTCAATGATGGCCATCTACGTCACTGCAACTGCAACTGCTACTGTCTTCCTCCTTATCGGCTTGCACCCTCTGACTGCTCAGTGCTTTCATTTAAATATCTTCGTTTCTTCTATGAGAGCACGCGCAGCAGTTAATTGGAAAATTTGCATGGCAACATGGGATCAAATGACCGGACAGTATGTGCCAACCCAGCTTTGATCACAAAGTGTCTAGTTTCATGATCAGTTAGACTTTTTTTTTTCAGATTTCTACTGAAACAAAGCACCTCAATGGTCAGAACGATATCTTGTCTTAAGAATTGAAAAAAAAAACGCAACTAAGAAAAAGGGTATACAAGGCTGGTGTCGGCACGCAGACAAGAACGATGCCATTACATTTTTCAATTGAATTTCACTGATTTGATATATTTTCATTATGCTGTAAATAGTTGATGCCACTTTTGCCTTACTTGAAAGGCAGCGCCGCAAGTTACGCAAACAAAAAACTGACGTAAAAACAATAAAAAAGAATATAAAGAGAAAAGCAAGCAAACATTCATTGAAGGCGAAAAGCTTTTAACAATTTGCAGGCACCTTTTGGCTGCCGCTTTGGGGCGCACCTTCGGGGACCTGCTCCACGAATATGGATCTGCAGCATGCCCCTTCGACGCAGTGTTCAGCAGCCAAGTGAATTTAAGTGACAGCTGTCTGTGGCAAGGCTTCGAGGCAGGTGGCTCTCTCTCTCTCTCTCTCTCTTTCTCCCACATCTCTTTGCCTTATCAGCTCCTCATTCTGCTCACTTAATGCCCCATCTGCCATGGCAGTCATTCAGTCATTCATTCTCTGCCATCGTTGCGCGTGTGCAAGTCAAATTATGTGGAAATGAATTATGACCCCTTTCTGCTACACACACACACAGAGACACCCCCTCCGCGCCCAGCCATAAGCAGCTCAGCAAACCACCCCACCCATCAACCGTACCCCTCGCTGCTGCCGAAGGGCGGCAAAAGCCAAAAGCCACCGAAAATACCCGGAAAAACGAACACGGGTAAGGGAAAGCCATGAGAAGCCTTCACAGCAGGCGATGCCGATAGCGCTAGCGATGGCGATGGCCAAAAGAACAGGGCCAACAGTGTGAGCAGAGACTGCACTTTGGACTCATTAGACCGGGGGGTTGGCACATTGGTACGAAATTATACAAAAATATCAGCGTAAAAGCAACACAAATGTTGCATCGATTGCAATGTATCCTCCAAGATTAAGCTTTAATATGGATTTTGGTAGACCAGTGCCATTGCTGATCGGATGCATATAGAAATTATAGTAACATACAGCACATAATCCACTTGTAGTAGTTGTACTTTTTGGCCATACCTCAACCACAGTACCCGCACCCCATGTTGTTATAGCAACGAAAACAGATTGCGATGCGGCCAACTCCAGATTCGGTTATTCTTAATACTTCACCCCAGTGCCACCCCATCAATTTGTAGCCCCCGCTTTACTCTTGCCATTTGGGATCAGTTTCCGGTTTCGTTTAACTTCCATTCACACATTGCGTATACGCCGCGTGGTACCCCATGATTTATAAACCCAATTATCAGTTCGATTTGGAAGGGTAAAAGTATTGTTGCTCTCCAAAATGTGAAATCTAATTAAGCAGAAATAAATGAAAGACACTCGTTAGCCTTGTAATTCAACCACCGAACTTTTAGCCCAGATGATCCCAAAACTAAGAGCTTCGACAAAAGCAGAGATGGCCTTCTGATACAGCAGTTAGCTAACCTGATTTTGGTCCTGATCCATGGTGCTTTGCAGTTACTTCCCTCGGTGCTTTAAGCATCATATGACCAATTCTCGTATACCCTGTTTACAAGCGTATAAAAACCAAACATTATTCTTGTACAAAATGCAGAATGGAGGAAAAAAACTTTTGGTTTATCCACGCAAAAAGTTGCAAGTTCACAAACTTGTTGTGGGGCAATGGGAATGGATGACTGTCAGTGCATAAAAATACGTTTATTTGGTGGAGCTCCATGGAGGGACGATTCAAATCTGAATGTGTAAAATGTATAAAAAACAGCAGCAACAGCAGCATCAGCAACAGCAGCATCAGCAGCAGCAGCAGCATCAGCAGTTGTCAAGCCAAAGTTTTCTGAAACCAACTTTGGACATTGAAGAGCGAAGAGAGTGTGTAAATGAGGGCAAAGTGTCAGTTTCTATTTTTTCTTTTGACCCAAAATAACATTGAAAAGGTTAGTTAGACAAGATTTCTGATGGAGTTTTTGTGTAGCTGCGAAAATGTTATTGGCTGACTCTTTGACATAAAGCCAACAGAGAAGAGCGACGAGAACGTAAATTGATGTGCATAAATATTTTACAGTCCACGTTAAACTACATGAAGACAATGTTTAAAGGGTAGTAAAGTAAGGACTCAAAACTATACCGAATACTGAACCCAAATGGCAAGTGTTAAGCGGGTTACAAGAGTAGGCAAGTCCCTAGCTGAGCTGCAGATTGCTCTCAGTCTCAGTGCCACTCTCTTTGAGCTCTTTGAGCGATGCAAAACCCACCACCATCAGCACATTCAACGGAAGATGCACCCACACAACGATGCACTGCTCTGGATGTCGCCATCTCTGCATATCTAAGCTTTGAACTTAGCTTCAAATATTTCGCTAAAACAAACCCTTCAATTCATGACCAAAATAAATTAAATTCTGAAGAATATATTAAAGAGTTTGGGAGTTAAAGTCATGAGAACAAAAAATGGATACAAAAAAATGCACCCATAAACCCCAGGCGGGACTCGAACCCGCAATCCCCGGATTAGAAATCCGGTGCCTTCTCCATTAGGCCACTAGGGCTTACATACGATAATAATCGAAGCTCCGATATAAGCAAAAGGATACCCACACATATATACATACACACATGTACATGTACATTTGTACATATGTATGTGTACCACGCAATATCGGATTACTATAGCATAAACAAATCTGCAAAATTGTTTATAGAGAAGGCTCTCTGTCTTGTGCATAACTCTCTCTCTCTCCCTCTCTCTCTCTCCTCTCTCTCTCTCTCTCTATTCAACAATGACTCAGCAATTAAGGGTGGGGCTTAGGTTTCAATAAAGAGAGTCAACGCTTGATCCAAGTTTTGTTTATTTAAGGAAACGTATTCCCCAAGTGCGTCCCCGTCCACAATATTGTTTGTTTTTTTTTCCTTTTTTTTTGTTTATCTGCATCTGCATTCTCAAAAGAAACTGTGGCCAAAAACTTTGATTACTTCGTTTTGTATGTGAATTATACACATACATATGTACATATGTATGTACAATGGGTACATAACAAAAACTGTCAACTGCGAACAAAACTGTTTGCATTTCTAATGAATACTTGTGCTTGGTCCCCCTTCACCTAATCGAACTCCGCAAATGAACACCAACAAAGTGCCTAATTGCAGATGCCTTCAAGTGATAGCTGCAGTTTGAAATGTTGTCAAATTAAGGGGCTTCTCATCGGTGCGTAATCAAAATGTTGGATCAGCAAAACGAATTTGGTCTTTAATTCAGTGGGACAGTGGGACATGTGTCCCAAGTGCATAGCACTGGAGATAGGATAGTCACAGAAAGGTACTAGCACGCACACGCATATTGGCCAATACCAGAGGGACGTGAGGGTTACAGCACAAAACTGACCTGAAATAGTTCGCCAGGATTTTCACTCCTGACCAGGCGCCATAAAAACATAATCCACATAAAGCTTTTAACTAGCAAACATACGCACACACACACACACACACACAGACCTACACACATGTTATGTTACAATGGCAATGGTCCGCTTAAGCTGCAGAAAAAGCACGAGAGAGAGAGAGAGCGAGAAAAAAATAAAAGAAAAAGAGAAAAATGGAAGCTGCAACATCTGAAGCCCGTTGGGCTTATGTAAGTTTAACAAGCATTCATTCACACCCCAACCCATACACATGAACCCCTCCAACCCACCCTCCAGACACACACACACGACTACTAATTGAATCAAATTACACAAAAAAAAAAAAGTGAATATAATTTAAAATTAAAGCCAAAAAATGCTGAACAACTTTTTTGGTTTCATACGTAAAAGTTTTCGGGCAGAGTTAAATCATTTTGAAAAATGTTTTTAATCGAACAATAAAACTGTTAAAGGTATGAATAACAATTTCATGAAACCTAACTAGCTCAAAGTACCCCTTGATGATCCGATGTGTTTGCTCTTGTGTTCTCTTTGATATGTATACTGAAACGATTTTGGTCACACTTCGCTTAGCTATGCATGAAAAAATAAAACTAAAGGTTTGCGCGATTTATTGAACATTTTCAACTCAGCTACAGATGCGATTTAAGGGGCAGATATTTACGCCAGAAAGTGAACGATTATAAGAAATATATTTAATAAATTATATAACATAAACTATTCGGTAATTATTACTATTTTATTATTGAGAGTAAGTTGAAAAAGATTGGGTATGATGCCAACAAATCTTCTCGCCGGATGAGCACGCCATAATATTATTTAAAAGCATTGAGGAAAAAGTATCTGCAGGCTACGAAAACTAATAATAGTTATGGGACACCTGCCAGTACAAGCCATAACTTCTGGAGATCTTGCAGACTGTGGGAGCAGCCCCAGAACAGAATCATAAATATACGTAGGGAGAATGAATTGGATTACATTACAAAAGAAAAGAAAAGAAGAGAAATAATAATTGCTGGTGACTCATTTGCTTAAAGTGCTAGAACAAAGAAGAGCTGTCCGGCTGACAGGGGAGCTGACGTTCGAAGGTGAGTGGGTAATTGAACAGAGATTGGCTTTGGTTTTGGTTGTGGGCAGACCCGTTGATTGAGCTACGTGCCAATTGGTGTCGTGGCAGGCACCTGATCGCCCTGCTGTCATTGCCCTGTCAATAATAAAATGCGCAATATTTCGAGACAAATATTTGCAAGACTTTTTCGAGACTTTAGTGTGGCCACACACACACACACATGGATATCCACTAAAAAAAAGGAGACAGAAACTGAAACAGAAACCAAAACTGAAGCCAACAATTTTGTTGACAGCTAAATTTATTTTTGCGGGTGGGATTTTCGGTGTTTTTTGGTACCCTTACATATTTAGTAACAGATGAAGGGAAAGCGCGGTCGCGATTGATGATGATGATGGCGGTGACGATGACGCTGACGGTGACGGTGGCAAGGGGCTTTTCATGCTTCGTGCGCCGTGAAACGAGATACGACACACACACACACACACACACAGATACATTTTGGCCCGTTACATGCGTCCAAGTATGTGGAAAATGAAACAAGTTTTGGCTGTAGCAAAAGGAAAAGCCAAGGAAAGGCGAGGCGAGGACAAAGTTGCTCGAATGACACAGAAGCAAGCTGCCATTAAATGTATGTACGAGTATATGTACCCGTACAGCACACACACACACACACACACACACACTCATGCCACACGCAACCAGATGGAACACCTTGTTGCCTGTTGTAGAAACCACAACAGACTCACAGACGCCACCAGCCCCGAAACTGCCACCGAACAAATCGCCAAAGCGCGCGGGCCAGGCAGGCAGTCAACCTGGCAATGCATTCGCTCAGGTGTGAAAGAGTGCTGCACAGTGGGAGGACCCCCGTTACGGCTCACCTCGGTCTTTGTTGTAACAAATTAGCTTGACAGCCGAGTTTTTGTTTTTATTCCTGTTTGATTTTTCAGCAGGCAAGCAGGAGAGCAGGAAAGAAGGAAAGACTGAGGACAGAGGAAGACAGAGCAAATAAAACCTGCTGTGCCTCAAGTGTAAATTGTTTTATTGCCACTTTCACCCCCCACCCCACCCCGTCTGCAGCGCGTCTTCTGCTTGAGCAATGTTAAACGGCTTGAGTGGAGCCAAACCAATGGACTGGACGGGTTGAAGTTGATGGCATGCTAGAAAGTTGCAGCTGCTGAATGCCGTGCAAGTCGGAAGACTGCAATGCGATTGCTTTGGATACTTTACAAATTGCATTCCGTCAAGGACATCAATTTGGTCAATCAGAAACACACAAAGCGAAGGCGAAGAAACGCGAATTGCGAATGCAAAGGATGCAACTCGCTCGGCGTGGACCAAGCAGAGCCGGTGCCACGTCCCAGCAGGCCCATAAAAGCACACAAGTTTGCGCTCTTCATAAAGGATGAGCGGATCAATCAGACTTTTTAAGATTCCCAAACAAAAATTTACATCTCATAGCGAAGCTGTCGTTGCTTTTGGACGATCGCGGGGAGTTCCTCCTGGCGGTGACTGAACCCGCGACTCTCCTCTACTACGCGTCTCAATATCCGGTAGGTTCCGTCCAAATGTTCCTATATGCTGTTGCCACACTCGACTCCCGTGCTCTTCCATCGCTTGGTAACAACAACGACCCATGGCTGAGACAGTCGGCGAGTGCTGTCGCTGTCGCTGCCACTTGCCATTGGTTTAGTTGTTATTACTGCTCTTCCGAATGATACATTGTTTTATATTCATAGCTCCCACCCCCCACGCACCCACCCACCACCTAAAGGGTATCCACGTGGCATATGGGTGAAGTGAGCACCGTGTCTCAGTCTCTTCTAGGGTATTTCCCTGCTTTTCCCGCTTTAGTTGTCTTTCTTGTTCCTAGTTTTCCTTCCTTCGTTTCGTTTCGTTTTGTTTTGTTTTTTTATCGGAATTATGAATTTGAACAAGCTGATAGCACTCACTCTCATGCCCATACGCTACACATTCAGGACGCAGGACGCAGTAGGTAGTGGGTGGTGGGTGGTGGGTAGTGTGTGGCGGTTGGCAGCTTGCACAATTTGCTTGGCCCCGCCAGCCACCGTACAGGCAGGTCCTAGTCCTAGTCCCAGTCCTAGTGCTGCTACAGTTGGCACATTTACGCTTGGCAGTGATCTGCCTTAAGTGCCTTCAAGTGGATTAAAAACATGGCAAATACAAATACAAATACGTACAGTGAGTGTCTCTCTCTCTCTCTGCCTCTCTGTCGGAGTATGTTTTCCTTGTACGAGTATGTCTGTGTGTGTGTGTGCTAAATGGAAATGTTTTTTACTTGTTTACTGTTCACCGTCAACCGGTAAAGTGCGTGAGCAATGCCACTAACCTCTACGCTCTATACAACCTTTTTTTATTGTTTGCTCTTTTCGAGAATGAAACTAAAGAATTTTTTGCTTGTTGGTAACTGAAAATTGGAATACTTCTGTATATGTAGTATGTGGCAGTCTATGATCCTTTTTGGGAAAGATCTGTGCCGAGCATGGCTACAGTTTGAGCTGAAATCATGATGCCCGCTGAAAGGGTGTCATTGAAGCAACACAAATCGCACTTAGCAGCAAATTCAAATATGGTTACCATAACAGATTCATGGCCTGAGCACTGTTACATCACGTATACGCCAAGTACCCGGTGCCAAGTATCCTGCCAACTATTGCCAAAGACGGAGTCAAAGTGAAGACTCACCTACTAAGGGATCCCAACAGCTGGGTCGGGGGCATGCTGCTACTTAATGTGTGTGGCTGTGTGTGTGGCATAGTGGAAGTTAGCTTGAGTGTCTCATTAAATGGCATTATGAATCGATACAATCCATGGCCACTCGTACTCGCACCAGCACTAGCACCCGTTTGTGTGCTCTTTGATTTCGAGGAAATGCAAATGCTTGGAATACTCAATACCAAAAATCCTGGAACAGTCGCTCAAAGGCAAGGCAGCAAAACAATGGCTACAGCTTACCATTCAGTACAAGGCCGTGAAGCGGTTCCCTCAAAACTCTTTCATAATAACTAATTAATAATCCATTCAAAATCTTTTTAGATTCGCAGTGGACTAAAACTTTATTTTATTTGATTTTGATGGACCAATGGATCGGCTAACGGCAGACTTAATATTAAAGCTATTTATCATGCCATTTGCCAGAGATGATTCGTATCGTGTGCCTGCCTCAAACTCAGCTGCAGAGAAAGCTAATTAAAGTGAGAAGCTTGCTGGAAGGGAAGGAATACAAAGACAAAGACCGAAATGATGAACTTTTCGCACAGCTGCAAATCCAAACAAATTATTTTTGGCAATGTTTGCCAGCCAAAACGAGAACGACTTCAGCTGAAGGAGGCCAACAACAATGAGCAGGAGAGCCAGACTCTTCGCTAAGCTTCGCACTACTCTGTGGGCTCATCCTGGCCGTAAATGGAGTTCCATCCGGTTTTTTGACCCTAGGCGCAGAGCGAAGCAGACATCTACAAAAGGAAAAGGCATTTTCCACATTAATTGGCAAAGTTTCTCTAAACAATTCTTGGGGCTATGCAATTATTATTGAGATGCTTTCTTGCCACGACTCACCTAGGCCTTCTCGCCCGCCAGCTCAGCGGCTCTACATTATCCTGCTGCTGCTGCTGCTGCCGACTGCTCTACTTACAGGCAAATTGGCTCAACGCCAACGTTAACCAAGTGTGATTACATTTTGCTTTTAAGCGTTTCTTCCCTTCCGCAGACAGTACAAAACTAGAAAGAGAATTAGGGCAGTGGCGTGGACGGAGGCTGAGGCTGAGGCTGAGACAGAGACAGAGACTGCGGCTGAGGCAGAGGCGTTGCGAGGAAATAACCGCACTTAGTCATTGAATCCAATCAGTTTTTCTTGTTGACAAATGGCTTATGGCACGTGCCTATGCCAAGGGCCGACCCCACTCTGGACCTAGGTGAGAGACAGAGGTTTCTGGGCACTGACAAAGAGCATTTGCCACTTTTGCAAAAAGTTTCAAATACAATTTTTGCCCCCCCCCACCCCCCGCAAGGACAAAACGAGCCAAAGAACTGGCAGGCTGGCTGGCAGGCAGGCGGCTAACAAAAACTTTCCGCGGGCCATAATGGAATCAAGTGGAGCACCGCGACGAGTGGGGATCGAATGGAAAAATGGAGAATGAAAAATGAAATATGAAACAGCAAACAGCAAAGAAAACACCCAAGTAAAAGCAAATAGAAAAAAAAAGTACAGAAATGAGCAGAAAAAAAAGAGCAAAGCACCAGCAACAACAACAAAAATTATGAAAAATATGAAATTTTTTGTATGAATTAAGTTGATAAAGTTGGCTTAACTTAAGCAGGTTCCCCCGGTACCGGTACCCAGTTCGTAGCACCTCCCCCCACAAGCCCAAACCCAGCTCCATTCCTGTGGCCCTTGGCACTTTCACGCACAGTTTGCTAGGACCCAGAGCGCTGCCATTTTTCACACAAAAATAAATAAATATGAAAACTGTCAGGTGTCGGCAAAGAGTCGCTTCGGTTCGGGGAATCATCCACGAGCATCAGAGCTGAAGCCACTCGATATCTCGACTAAAGGATACCTGCTAAAGGGAGTTTGGCACGTAAACCAGCCAAGAACTCTGACAACGAGAGTAAAATAAAATTAAATATAATAATAACATAATAATTTAGAAATAAATCTGTCAATAAACTTTATGGCAAGACTTTGTGTATGGATTTTATTACTCCTTTGCATGGAGAAATATATTTCATTTTTGCGCAAGGCACCCACACTTATTATACACTCTCAAATGTTCAAAAATGTTCCCTCTGTTACATGAAAAGTCAAGTGTACCATATACCATATTGTACTCTTTGAGTTCATTGTATAGAAACTGCCAAAAAAAAAAGAAACCATAAAGAGAAAGTTTAAAATAATTTCTAGCAAGTGACCCGCACGCAGCATCTGAAATTTGTTACCAACAAAAAGAAAAAAAAAAGAAAACAGAATTGCAAAGACTAAGTAAGAGAAAAAAAAGCAAAAAAAATTGTCGCGACATCGTCTAGTCAAATTGCAAGTGATTTGGCTGTTTGCCCCAGCAGGGGGCACGTCAAGCCGGCAAGTGGGCAGAGCCAGTGCCAGTGCCAGAGCCAGAGCCAGTGCCAGTGTGGTGTTCGGTAACGTGAACGGAGGCCATTGACACATGACAATGGAAATTGTTCACGTTCAAAGTTCAAACAAACAACTCAATTGGATGGAAGAGACAGGCGACTGGCACATCAACACCCACAGATTCAGCAGGAGCAGGAGCCGCCGCTTCTAGCTGACGTTTGTCATGAGCAGAAACGGCAGAACGAAGCTCGGTCAAAAATAAATTAGAACTAATACAAATTAATTAAAATTAATTATTGAAGACTTTTTCGAGGGATTCCACTGAGATCTTCTCGGCTGGCGAAACTCAATCATTGTGCTGCTGATCGTGGGTTCCACCAGTTCTTGGATCTTCAGACGAGTCTCTCGATTGGATTACCCGGCCGTTTGGTCTGTGGCATATCAAGTGACAAAGGATTCGATGTCTGTGGCAAAAGCTTTTAGCGACAGCGACAGCGACAACGGCATCTCGTTTGCTCCTTCATTAGGGCTAATGTTACTGTTGCTGGTTCGTGTTCATTACGTGGCCTTAGCCGAAAGATAACGATGTTGCCAACTAAAGTCGTGGCGGCTAGCCGCAAGAAGTGGTGGCTGGGTGGTGGGGGGTGGTGGTGTAATAACCGAACTTTCAACTTGTCGCCATGCCAAGCAGGAGTGGGGAATCCTTTTGGGTAATGGCTGGTAATTATCCCTAATTAGTTGTAAAATATTGAAGTGAAAGTATTTCCTCGCCGCTGCCAGCCTGCCAGCCTATATTCCGCTCACTGTGAATTAGCCAAAAGGAGCGAAGCGGAGACAACACTCCAAAGCCATTAGGAAAAGTTTTCGGGACCCCTGCCATCATCATAATCATCAGCTACGACGACTTCATTTTGGAATAATAATAATGATAATAATAATAATAATAATAAATAGGCATTATGTTAGGCACAACCTTAAAAAAAAAAATGCGATTACATCTGCGTCCCATTCGTCCCCATGATGAATTGTTTCACTTTTGTTGTACCCCCCCACCACCCTCTATGACTATGTATTTTTTGTTTTCTGCCCCCAGGAGTGGGTGGGTTTTCACATTTCCCTCTTGATGCTATTTTTCACAAGGCGAAAATTAATTGCCACGCAAAAACTCATTAGGATAAAGCGGAAAAAAAAACAGACTATGTCTAACTAAACATGGCAGTTGCCGTTGACGTTTCCATTTGATATGGAATTATGTACTGCTACTTTCAAGTTTTTCCCAGAACCAAACAAGCAGCATTATGGAGTAAGAAATGCCACTCAGCATGCACACAGAATTCGGAGTATTTGCATACTCGTAGTAATTTTTGTGTCTATAAATACAATCCAATCATTGGGTAAATTGGATATTAAATTCGAGCTCAATGGCAATATCGTTAGGCCAACGCTATCTGCATTTTCCATGCATCTATAATGGATATCCGTAGAGTATCCGTAGAGTAATAATACGTTCTTATAATTATGCATTAAAATCTTACGATTTTCAGCATAAAATTCGGTTGAAATTTCTCTTCGGAATGGAATAGTTCCGTTCACACTCCCGTGCTCGCCTCGTTCCGTTCAGTCGCTTCGCTCACAGCTTGCTCATAAATTTAATTAACGATAATATACATGCTTGCTAACGGGAAATGTTTTTCGGTCACAGGACACGCAGGGCACGTGGTCATGGTGGGTGGGGCCGCGGGTGGGCCATTGCAGAACCAAAACCAGGCACAAGTCAGTCAACCTGCTTGAGTGACATGCAAAAAAGCAAAAAAAAAAAACCCAGCAGAATGAAATAAGCAAGGTAAAAGCTAATACAGAAAGCACCGACCATGGCATGCCCTCCATTCAGAGAAGCAAAGACAAATGTCCCGGCTCTACCCAGCTCTGCATGGTGGTGGCCAGAGCTAGCAACTCTGCCGAGTAGCTGGGTATCAAAGCCATGGCATGGCATGCTTTTAAGCGCGACTCGTCACTCGTTGAGTGTGTTCAGTCTCTTCTCTGGGTGTCTCTCTCTCTCTGCATCACTTGTCCAGCTGAACTTTTACACCCAGCACATCACACCAGCTGCTGCAGCAGCAGCTGCTTTTGCAGTCAACACGCTAAACAGACTTGAGTGCGTGAAAGAAGGAGAGTGAGTGAGTGAAAGAGAGCGTCGGCCAGACAGGAGACAGGCAGACACGCAGACACACAGCCAGGGCGACAGACACTTTACACCGGCTGCTGTCATCGTCGCCAGCACCAAGCCCCCCATTCCCATTAGCAGCCCCATTCCCATCCCCCATCATCATTCCCATCATCATCACCATCATCTTTTCTGGTCTCCTTAAGCGACAGCAGCTAATTAAAATAGTATGCAAGCAGGCATCAGCTTAAGTGCAGTTTTGTGAGCAAAAATGTTTTCGTTTTCCAGCCTAAATGGAGGCCACTAACGTCAAACGGCCAGTAAAAACTGTGAGCGTTTTAAACGATTCATCCGATGTGCCCAGAAGTTCAAGAGACATTTAAAGAGGGGCCATGACACAGTGCTAGTTGCCAGGTACTGGCAACCAAGGCTCACCACTGAGGACTCTTTAAGTAGAAGCAGGCCAAGAGAGATCACCATCTAGCCAGCTGTTAAATAGCAAGGCCAACTTCAGTGCTGGCTTGCTCCTAATTGAATTTACCATGGAGACCTTTGAGTCTCTGCTTTGACTGTTCCTGCAGCAGCAGCTGCTGCTTCAGGACTCGTTTGGATATTTTTAACTGATTTATTTACGATTAAAATTGCTTCTTATTTTTATGAAAATTGCTTTAAAAGTGTGTGCTCCATTTGTTCTTGCCTCCTTCCGTTGCTGGGCCATGGGAGGCGTCTACTGCTACGCATCTGGCTATTAAATCGGCCATTTTTGGCTGATCCTGTGCGCCTTTCATGGCCAACTGCATTTGCATTTGCTACTGCACTGCAGACGGCAGACTGCAGCACACTTTGCCTGCCACACGCTCGGCACAACGCATATTTTCATAAATTTACTTAAGTGCTGGCAATTTTCGACTCGCAGCAGAAGCGGTGGTTTTTGGGTGGTGGGGTGGCTGCTGCTTGGGCGGGTAATACATTTGGAACAACAATAAATTTGTCGTAGCTAAGCCAAGTTGCATGTTGCTGGCTGCAGTCCTGTTGCGACGCAGCTAAAAACGCAACGGAAAGTGCAAGTGCAGGCGAAACAAGAAAGGCAGACGGGAGCTTGACTTTGTGGCACACGCAACAACAGCCAAAAGAAAAACGGTCGCTTCGTTTACCGAATCTTCGAATACCCTTTTGCATAGAGCCTTGGAAAAATGGTTGATTTATTAACGAATTATTTTGCAAACTAATATGTATAAAAATATATAATTACTGGCTATGAGAAATCATTGGCTGTACGTTAATTCGGGGTAGCTTCTGGAAGAGTACTTAAACTGCATGCGATTTTGGTTAAATTAAAATAAATTAGAATCATTTTTAAGGCTTGCCCCCTGACGGTTTCCCTGCCTTTCTCTTTGTGTAACAACTTATGCAAAAATTTCACTTTCATTGCATTTTTTAGACATTTTTTCCCACAATCTGACAAGATTTTAATTATTATTTCTACTACACTGCCAACAACGGAGAAGCCAATGTGTAAACTGCACAAATTAATTTTGAATTTACGAAAAAGAAAAGGCTGTATAAAAAGTGTTTTAAATGTAATAATATAAAACAAAATGGAAAGGAAAATATAATATATATATATACTGCTCGCAATTCTGCTTAGCTTGTAGCCGCCACATTCATATCACTGCACTCTAAATTAAAAAGAAATAACTGAAATAATCGATCTGCAAGTTAATCAAAAGCTTTGCCTCTCAAATTTCGTGGGGTTTATAACACTTACTTACGGTAAAACACAGCCCACTGGCATAGCACGTGGAGAGCAGCAATAGGATACAGATTGCGAACACTGTGTGCTTCTAAGCGAACAATTTCTAAAAACTTTTCCAACTTGTAGGTGCTTGCTCTCTCCCCATGCCCCTTGAATGCGCGGCTCCTTGGGGCTGGCTGTTTCAGAGGTGTTGGCTGTTGAGGAAAAGCCATCGTAAAAGTTTTACGCATTAAATTGGCATTTTCGTTGGCTATTAATCATGAACTCTAGGACTGCACATGAAATTAGCGTAACAGCAAGCCGCGACTATGGCCTGACAAATTGTACAAAAACATGCGCCATATTTGTATATTTTTTATAAGTACTCGTATATTTATTTGGTAAAAGGGTATTAGCGAGAGAGAGAGTCATAGAAAGGTGAATCAAAAAAAAAGAAATGTTGACCACAAGCCGCTTTACATTTTGCTTTGTCCCAAGTTTTGTGTCCCCAACAAAAAAAAAGCAGTGAAAGCGACAAAAAATTCTCTTTTGATTGCGAACAGCTTAGGGATTTTAAATTGGTTTCTTTTGCTGATATCCTGTAGAGAAAATTGGGGTTATATAGAACTAGCGTTCGACATGGAATGGAACTCGTCACGGGATATTGTTCGGTGCCTAGGGGGGGATTCGCGAACCATCCCAAGGCCTCTTTAAAGAGCAGCAGTTTCTCCAGAGGCATGTTGGCCAGGCTGTGCAGGTCTTCGTATTCGGTGACGCCTCCCCTCCATGAGTACAGGACAGTTGAAGAGAAGGTGCTGGATGCTCTCTATTTCCTCCTCGTCTCTGCAGCTACGGCAGAAGTCATGACGGGGCAGTCTGACACAGTGCCCCGTTATAGCTCCCGTCCGTGTTCGCACCCGACTCTTCCTGAAGCTGAGGAGAGTCTTGTTGCGTTTAGGTTCATAGTGGCATAGATAATCCATAAATACATGCTCTGGTATGCATCTGGTATAGAAGCACCAATAAACTAACAACAAGTCAATGGGTATTGCAAACATCGATCATTTTATGTGTTTTTCTTTATCACAAAATGCACCTTGTGCGGTTGAATAAAAGTGTATCAAATGCGTATACATTTCATTCAGTTTTTGGTATTTCCTTTCGTATTCTTGTTTTTATTTTAAGCCGCTTTCCGTTCCACTTGAGGTCTCTGTACTCGAGAAAATGATGAAGAGCAAAAAAAAATGTATTTGCTCGAAATCTGTTTTCCTCCGCTTTTCACACGCACACACTCATCGTCGCCTGAATGGAGAACGCGGTGAAAGCGCGGGCAGGCGCAAACAAGTGGCGGGGGAGAGCGCAGAGTGCGGAGTGCGGAGTGGATGGCTTAGAGCCAAATAGCGACACAAATTTTTGCATAAGCCAAGAAAATTAAATAAAATTTATTAAATTTTGCATTTAACGAGAAGAGTTTTGGTCGGTTCGGTCGTATGTGAAATGCTGCCGTCTCATATAGGCCCAGGACCGACCACTGTGTGTGTGGGGATGGGGGTGGTATAGCTATGGCGTTGCCCGGCCAACGCAGCTGGAAAAAATCAAATTCAATTAAGACCGTACCTGCCACACCCACAAGTTAACCCACAAAGGGAGAACGAGTAAGAAAGAGAGAGAGAGAGAGAAAAAGGGAACGCGAAAAAAAGAAGCAAAATTTGCCACGCGCTCAACGTTGCGTATGAGTGATGCGATCCGATGGTGGAACAACGCGGCAGACAGGCCAGGCAAGGCCAGGCAAGGCCCGGCCAGGGTGTGCCAGGGCGATGCGGATGAAGGGACGGGCACTTATGGCGACCCTTTGAAGCTGCTTTCCCCGTGTTTGTTGATGTATGACAAAATGTATGCGAAATTAAAAATCACATTAACTGCTGGGCGGAGTAAGGGGGACATTAAGTCGCCCCCGCCCGGCGAGGCGTGCTGCAAGAATTCAAGGCTGTCAATTCACCATATCCTACATTTACTATTTATTTTCGTTTCATAGGCATTTCTGGGAATTCCATTCATTGTTTTCTTCTTCGATGGAAGCAGCAGATTGCATGGAAAAATAATACCATTTAATCTTGGAGAAATTCAGTTGAAGTCTCTCGCATTTCGTAGTGATATTACCTACATATAGTACGTATAGTATTGAAATACGGGCAGGAAGAATTGTGCAAAGTGAGTAGATATATTCAGAAGAATCGCCGGCAGCTAGCCGTGACATTTGTTTCTCATTTTTTCCCTTGAGCCTCCTCTAATACTCGCAGATGAAATGTGAGACAGAAATTGCTTGTTGTACTGTGCTCATAAATTCGTGGAATTTGCCACAGATTGAGGCAAACTGGGAGAGCCACCCTCGCAGCAGCACCTGACTCTGTGATGTGCCCACAGCTGCCCTGGTTGCCCTGGTTGTTTTTGGTCGCTCTCCACGACACTGTTTGCTGTTTCACCCCTCGATCTGTTCATCTTCAGTCTCGCGTCGTCTCGTGCACTTAATTTAATGACCAAAGTTCGCCGCACTGGGCGTTGCCCAAGATGGAGAATGAATGTCCTGCTGCTGCTGCTGCTCCTCTCAGCTTCAGTTCTGGCTCCTGGAGGATGCTCGCCTTGGACGCGCTTTACATAAGCAGCGCCATGTTTATTTACATTTGTGCAAATTGTTATTTAATTAAATTTTAATACGCTTCATTAAAACTTCTGTCTACGCAGCTCCTCCGACGTCGCGTCCTTTGGCTTCTTCGTTTTTCATTCAAGTTCTTCGTTCGTTTTTTTTATACTCTTTGCGCGGGGCATTTCCATTTCTTCTTCGCTTTAATATGTTTGCATTGGCAGACTGCAAAAAGCGAAGCCAGCGAAACAATGCATGGCATATAAAATATCCATTAGGGGTCTTAAGGTATTGCCTTACCCTAAACCAGCATGGATCATGGTTAGCTACAGAAATGTGCAATCTGAAAGGGTATTTGCCGCTGCGCAGCCATCAGTATCTGGACATTCTTTTATCATTCTTGGCCGCTGCTTGTGCCGTGTCGGCCTCACGGATTTAGCCATTTTAGTATGCAATGATAATCAGAAATCAATTTATTGTGCACACACACTCACACACAAAGCCTGGAAGAGAGCGGGAAATGGACCTAGAGGAATGGTCAGAAAATGAATCGCTGGAGCGGGACACGAATCAAGTCAATAAAATTCAATTTGCTGCTCATCAGATAGAGAGCAAGAGAGAGAGCGAGAGAGGGAGCGAGAGCGAGAGAGTGAAGTGTGCGCTAATGTGACGCTTCAGCAGGACAATGGGAGGCTGGGGGCCGCCGGGAAAGTCCTGAACCAACAGAAAGTCGTTTGTGCGTTTAAGTAAATACAAGCACATTAGGCTACAATCAACAACAACATCCACAGTAGGCGGAGTAGCCGTAGCCGTAGCAGGCGCTGGTGGTGGTGGTGGCGGTGGCAAGGCGGAGAGTGACGGTAGAAGGGGCTGCTGTATGGAGACGCAAAGTACTATCTCTAGCATTTCTATATGCCTCGTTTTTTTTTCTTCTCGACTTGCCCCTTGCTCTGTCTGTTGTGTGTGTGTGTGTGTGTGTGTGGGGTAAAAGCTACTTAGACTGGCAGCAAACGGCAGATGCATATGGAAGTACGCAATGTAAAGGACTCTGAAGTGCCCTGCACTTGGTTTTTCTAGGAAAAAAAAATAAAACACCACCAATGAAAGGTGGCATTCGAAACGTGATGTCCGTTTGCTTAGGCAAAATCTGTGCAACAATGAGAGCAGGCCTGTTCGATAGTCGATCCCATTAGACACCCTAGTACGAGTATTCCCCACAGAACTGAAGTCCAAAGAGCAGCCAACAAAATGAGCAACGAAGATGGAACACACACACACACACGAATACAGATGCAGCAAAGCGGCTTTGTCGCCATCAAAAGGAATGGGCAGGGCAGGGCAGGGCAGGGCGGGACGCGACTAAATAAGTTTACGGGGAAACAAACAGAAAAAGAGAGACAGAGCGCAACGAGAGCACAAAATGGCTTTATTAATTCTTTAAATGTTGCCACCCAACACTCTTTTGGGGGACGGGGGCGAAATCCGGTCGGTGCTCAGTCTACCCAGGGGTATACCCACTTTGTGCTAGTGTATGCAACAGGCCGAGCAAAGGTGGATCTATTCCTGATTTGCCACCTTAAAGGGAGACTTTAATATTAACAATTTTACAGAATATATTTCATATCTGATATATTTGCGATTTATTGCCAGAGTTCTCGTTGGATACGTAACGATTGATTAGTGGGTATCTGAGTGGGCGGCAGGGGCCCACTATTGTGTCCATTAAGTGCTCTTGAAAAGCAACCGAAACCAAAATGTCAAATTATGCTGGATAATTTGCTAAGCGGATTAACCCAAGCATTGGCTAAGCTGTAATGGAGAAATGACAGTTAAAGCGGGCGAAAAGAACACAGACAGAGGGACAGAGAGAGGGGAGAGCGAGAGAGAGAGGGGAGAGCGAGAGAGGAGAGAGTGGCAAAGAGTGGAAAGGCCTTTGTGTGGAGAGCAACCAATGGTATAATTATTTCAAGGCTTTCGTTACACGAAACCAAATGGCAGCCCTGAAGCACACGCAACAAAGGGGGCAAGCAGGTAATATAAGACCGCCGACAAGGACAAGGACAACGCACAGATTTCTGTATAAACCAACCACACATAGCCCCTGCGCGCTGCAAACGCTTTTCGCTGCACTTTCAACCACTTAGTGGTCCATTTTTAGTTCATTTTACCAATTAAAAATTGTACATGCAACGAAACAGTAAACTCTCTGTCGCAGCGTAAATGTGACACAAAAACGTGCCAATTTTCCATTTGGAATTGGTCCAATGGAAGTCAGGATATTCCACTGTCTGATGCCGTGGAAAAACTCTCCATCGCTGCTGGGCAGGGTAACTGGATATCGCGTCCAGAGCCATTGACAAAGTGCAGTCAGAATTAGTGACCGGGCATTAAGTTCCCCCACCCACTCAGTGCCCACAGCCATTCATCCACTCTCTCTCCAACAGCTACATATATCTTTATACCATTGCCATTGAGGGTATTTAACAGACAGTTAACCTCTGAACCTCTGAATTCTGGCAACAATCACAATGATGAGGGCTCAAGTCGTCGTCGCCTCATGCAGAAAAACTTTCACATCACTGAGCATCCATAATGCAACGACAGAGAGAGAGAGAGATGTGTGTGTGGGGGGGTTTTGGAGCAGAAACAGAACACTTGATAGATTAGATTATTGTCAAGATTTAACGAATTATGAAAAGGCAATTCCAATGAAATATTCATGGCATCACTTTCGCCATCAATCGTCCAATGTCCAGACATATTTTATAAAGCATTTTCATGGCTTTGTGGCCCCTGGAATGCCGTCGTAATCTGGCTGCATAATCATTGAAATGTGAGCTACACAACAACAAAGGATAACTAATAGTTGGAATGTTAATTACTGTTTGGTTTTTGATTGCAAAGGAATATTCAGATTTTGCTGTTCTCTCCAAAGGTGCCTTTAATGTGCAGCCTATTAATTTGCATGATTTTCCGTTTCTTGCTTTCAAAATCCCATCATGGCCGGCCATCAATCCCATGAAAGCTGCCCCACCACACATGCAGCTATCGGGTTGAAGGTGTATACCCATGAAAAGGACTCAAAGCAACCGCAGAGCTGCCTTTAAAACAAAAAGAAAAAGCAAAAAATAACCAAAAACTGATGCTGAATTCTCATCCTTGAACCCTTTCGGTGGTTTTTGGTATCTGGCGTCAGGGCGACGCCACACAGCAGCTGTGAGTATGGCAAAAGTTATTATATCCACATATTAATAAACATAATCAAGACCCGCCCAAACGATGATGGGGAATGATGACGATGACGACGACGACGACGGCGACGGCTATGACGGAGGGCTGGCAAGCAGCCAATCTCAGCCACATCGACCCCATAGCAGGGGGGAATCCCCCATTGAATACTCTGGCACAGCCAAGGCATACTCGTATTTTTCATATAATACTTTGGGCATATTAAATTCATTTAAAGATTTGCAACTTTTGGCCCCCGCTTTCGACGTTCATTTTGCAGTCCAAAGTAAATAGCAAAAGTACAACAAACCAGCAACAGCCAGACCGACAACGAAAAAGGAACCCCGAGACAAAGACGAAACCGAAGACGAAGACGAAGACGAAGAATGCCTTTAAATGAGTAATAAATGCGGCTGCAAAGTACTCCACTCTGGGTGGTCTGGGCGGACTGGGCTTAGATACTCACTCATACAATATTTCCTGGAAAAAAATCCTCACCATGAAATTTGTTTAGGGGCGAAAAAAACAAAAAAACAAAAAATCTCGCATTTAGGGGGGAAGCCAAACGCGAGAAAAGAAAACAAAACAGCGAAATTGTCTTCATTTCTTTCTGTCGGTTGTGTTTGCCTTTTAAAGTAATTTCTCAATTTCCTCAATTTGGCCAACGTAACTATTAGTCGGACTGCGCCCCCATTCGCCTGGCATTGTGCGGTGGTAATTGAATGCATAAGCAAATTTGTTGCCCAATTTGGTCAGTCATTGCCGTAAATGTTTGCCCAGATATGTTACATGGAAATGGGACGATCGAGAATTTTCTATGGAAAACTGAATCAAGAAATCGAGAAGAAGAAAATAAATGCGTACAACTTTAATTAAAATTTCTGGAATAGAATGGTATATCAATCGAATGAGTCCCGCCCACCCACGCCAATCTGCACGACATGCGTGTATTTCCGTGTCACTCATCAGTCAAAGTCAGCGACAGGACCACGACCCATGGCATATCCCTCGAACAGGATATAACACATTCCGGGAATGAGTACAACGATTTATATGAAACATTTTGGCAACTCCATCCACCTCCATCCACAGAGACAAAATGCCACCTGGCGGCTTTTGCCTTGTGTCCTTTGCCAGGTGCGATTGCTCGTGCTACACAACCCAGCCCAACCCATTGCCATTCACTTTCACGCTTGGCTCCGCTTTACAAGAAAAACAGAGGAGAACAGGCAAAAGAATAACCCAAATGAAATAAAATAAAATAAGTAGACAATGCAATTGTCTAAATACTGACTGTAAGATACACTCTAATCTATCCCTGTGGTATGCGATGCGAATTTGGTGTGGAATATAACTTATTTAGTTTTAAAAATTCAAAAACACTTGCGCACTTTTGTATACATTTTCTACAGATTTTCTACAGCTATTAGAACAAAAATATTAATATGATTTTTTGCGCTGGGTGCAAGTACACCACGAGGAGTCTGTTTCTACCTTTCCTTTGCAAACATTTGCTAAACATCCAATATACTCTTCAAATATTGTGTATACAAAATAAAAGGCCACATGCAAACTTTCTCGTGGCGTTGAAAGAGGGAATCTATCTGGTTCAATGGGTGACTGGCAGGCAGCCGGCGAACACTTTCAAAGCAATAAAATGAGCAATTTTTACGATTAATGGTGAAATAAAATATCGCTTTTGCAGCCCGCCACGAGCCCAGCTCCGCTCCGCTCCGCTCCGTTCCGTTCCGCTCACCTACCCACGTCCAACCTCCTTGTGGTTATACGATAGGCCCAAAGACGAACGGAGGGGGGTGCGTGTGCGTATGCTGAAAAGAGCGAAACCCGAAACCAAAGCAAACAAAATCGCAACTGGGATTGGCAACTCTCACTCTCTGTCTCTGTCTCCGTCGCTTTCTCTCTCTCTCTTTCTGTCTCTCTATTTTTTGCTCATAAAAATGCCAAATAAAATGTAGAATTAATCAACTGGGGCCCGACCTCTCCTCTCCTCTCCTTTGCGCTGTCTCAACCTCAGCTCACTCTCATGGCAACCAAGATTGAAGGATTTACGATGTCCCGACCCTGACCTCATTGATGGTCCACTTCATTGGATGACTTTATGTTCGCCGGAGCCAAGATTTTCGAGCAAAGTTGTTAACCCCCACGACATGGGGTTCGCCCTGCCTCTCCAGCTGTGGGGTTGTTCCACTTAGCCGTCATTTTAATCAGTTTAACTACAATGAAACTGATACGAATACAAAACTATACGTTTAATTGTGCTAGGAATCGGATTTTAGGATTTAGACAGAAAAGAAGCGAACCCCAGACCGATTAGGTGGAACCATACTGCAGCCCGAGTGCAGGTATATCTAATAATAATCTATATTTATATATAAATGAATCTCCATTTCACTTGGTTGCGGCATCACGCGTGAACGGCTGGACCAAATTCGCTAATCCTTTTTTTGTTGTGCTTTTTATTGTCAGAAGAAGGTTCTTAGGAAAGAAAAAATTAAGCAAATAACAATCCAGCGCGAGCAAAAATTGATTTTTAGAACGGCCAAAGTAGGCGAAGAGGCAATTGTTATGGTTGCAGATGAGTTCTAAACTCAAGATATTATGCATCAATTGAGTTATGAATATGCCTGCTATTTGCCGATCAAACCTTGGACGACGTACACGGAATGTCGCTATTAATCTAACGCAAAAGGAACGTGCAGAAGAGCTATGGCCCATATTGCACAGGCTCGCGCTGCACAATTACCACCTTAAATTCGACCAGTAGACTTGAATTGCGCTGCTTTCGAATACGATTGAGCAATTGAGCCTACCAAGATCTGCCACTGCATTTATATCGGTTCATTGTCAGTCGTATGCCAGCATTGAAATGCATTGGAGTCGGAATCGTTAACCCCCCGCATATGCTGCGCTGGTGGAAGGGTTAAATTTCCCGTTTTGACTCATCCGCCAGAGCCATTGTATTGGAATTATCTTAAGTTTATCTTAAGGCGTTAAAATGGTGCGAGACAACGTTCGCCGGGTAAGCTGTCAATATACATTTAATATTTATATGGTATTAAATAATGTAAATTTAATCTAAATCCGTTTCATTAATGCCCATATTAATCTTAATTGATGTACTGCAATTTGACCGAATAATGCGTGAAAATAAGGTCATACTAGCCATATGTCAGCAATAAGAACGTATATTTTCTGTACAGTTCCCATAGAGCACTAGTCCGGCATAGTCAAATGGTTTTTGGTGAGAAATAACTTCCTAAAAATGTCTGAAAATAAGGAAAATGGTAGGCACAACAAATGTACACACATTTATTGGCAGCAGGAAATTTGAATACCTTTTCTTTAGCTGCCTTTGCTTGGCCACAACCGGAGGAAGCAGAAGAAGAATTGAACGAGGCAGAAAGTACGTGCGTCATATGCCTCGATTTCTTCACTGAGCCTTTGGTCATTCTAATGTGTGGGCACATTTTTTGCGGTGAATGCATAATTGTCTCCCTATGCTACAGCAATTTATGCCCAATTTGCCGTCAACAAGTCGCATAAGTGAAACCATTTTGTCAGCCTTAACTTGTTCATAAAACTACGAAAATTTAACTGGACACGCAAATATCCCAATACATGCAAGCGGATAGCTAAATAAATAATTAAATATGTAATACATAAAACATTCGAATTTTTTTTATGCAGCCTAATACAGATGTGTGTATACAATAAGAATTTTTCTGTCAAGTTTACGCACTGCAAAAAAACAAAAATGTTGTGCATGTCTGCGTGCCGACACAGCCACTGGACACGTGGCCCTTAATTCGCGGCATTTTATCTGAATCTAGATTTTCAAACATTTCGTTTGCAGTTGCTGAAATCATTTGTCTTGTGGTATCAATCACAGGCACAACCACAAAACACAAACTCTAAGAGCCACATGGTCGTGTCTTCGTTTCGGTTGCGTGTGCCTGTGCCTGTGCCTGCTGCAGATTTATTGGGCATAATTTATGATTCCGTGTGTTTCTGTTTTGCCATCATAAAAACAGAATCACAAATTCGATAAAAATTCATAAATTATTTGTTGATGCGTATTGAATTAAGCATTTGCCACGCCCAACAAATTCGCACATGTCACAACCAGTACAGCCACCCCGCCACCCCGACACCCCGACACCACCCCAGCAACCCTACTCCAGCCACCCACAGATTTGTAGCAAAATCAAAGCAACAGCAACAGCAAAACACGTGAAGAAAACAACAACAACAAAAAAACCAAACCAACTTTTCTATGATTTCAAATTTATGCATAAAGAAAAACAAATATAGAGGGGAATGTGGAAGTTGGCAACTTTTGCCGCTGTCAATATAATTGAAAAAATTTCACAGCCACGCCCACCACACATAGTGGAGAGTAGAGTGTGGAGGAGTGGAGGAAATATGTCAAGTGCAAGGCATAAAAAACAAGGACCGAATGCCTATTTGTTATTTATTGTGATTTGTTTACATTTTGTTATTGTTTCTTTTCTCTTTCTCTCGCTCTCGGGTTTCCTTTATCTACATCTCCATCTCCATCTCCATTCCCATTCCCATTTCTCCCTTGGCCAAGGAATGTCTTGAGCTGCTGCCCTGCTGGTCCTGGTCCTGGTCCTGGTACCGTGCCCTACGACTTTTGTCTTTGCATATTTTTACTGGCCTCCTTGTGGCGGCGTCTCCTCTCCACTGCTTCTCTGCCTTCATTGAGTGGCAGTCAGCATTTTAATATGTGGGCCAGCATACATTTTCATGTCACTGTATGAGTGGGAACAGTGCGTGGCGAGTGGGGTGGGGTGGAGTGGCGTGGCGTGGGCACGAAACGAATGCAAAGTGGCAAAAGCTCGGAATAATCATCCATTTGCTGCGGAAATGTTTTTTCTATTCCATTCCATTGGAAGAGGATGCTCACATTTGATAGGAGAGCCCAAAGAAGTGCCACGAACGATCTAAATTTTCCTGGGAACATCATCATCATCGCGGCCAGCACAGATGGTATCCTGACGATTTGCTACATGGACATGGGAGCCTTTGTCCACGCACTCCAAAGTTACAGCTACCTTGGGTACCATAACGATGGTCAAGATCTGGCATTCAGAAAGACACCAGAGGCTGCACCACACTCTGCACAGAGAGACGAGTAGCGTCGAGCGTCGAGACTCTCGTCTGTGGAAAACCCAAAGTCCCTGTTCGAGTGTTCCAAATCACAATTGTACGCTGATTTTTGCCATTAACCGGAGAGCCAGAGACAGCTGCAGGCATGTGATGATATGATCTTCGTGGCCCTTGAGCACCTTGGGCTGGCGGACAGGTGCAGGTTCCGCAAGTAGCGGTCAATCGCTGCGTGATCGCTCCTTCCTTCCACGCCAAAGATAGCACCGCAGACAGGCGCCGCCGCGCCTGCGCTTGTGCCCACATCCACGAACGATGTATGGATGTGGATTGTGTTCGCCGTTGCTGGGCTCATTATCCATCACGTGTTTTTTTCGTGGTGCCTGGCCGCGACCAAAGCGTGTCTCAGCAGCTCCCCCGTAAAGCTCGGGCCGCTGCAGCTGCCGATGACAGGAACAACATGGAAGCGCATCTGCTGGTCAGTCTTAAGAGACAATATTAATTACTGCAGCCAATCTACACATAACGCCATATTGGGAATAACAAAATGTAAGCAATCCGCTTCTAGTGTGACCGTATAAAATATAAATTACGCAACTAGTGTGACCAAAAAAGGGATAAAAAATTACGCAACAATGGATCCTCAGCTTTGCGTTCATGGGCAGAGCAAATGCAACCCTGCCTGGAATAATAATAATTTTGTGTGGTAACATTCACACACACATATACATGTGCAAATCTAATTTTTCCTTCTTTCTTTTCCGACATCGAACCAGCGTGCACGTACTTTTGGGTAAAAATGAATCCAGTTACCGGTTTGGAAAGTGTATTAAACGAGGCCAGCTTCATGAACGGAACGGCCTGCATAGCCGTTTACCCTTGCGAAAAGGGTAAGTGCAGTAGATGGATGCATATTATGTGCATTTGTGTGATATTTAACCTGATCTAACCTCCAATTGTTCGCTTTTCTAGATCAAGAGACCGGAGAACATAAGGTGCTGCAACCGCCTGATGGATTTCAAATGATTCCCGTTCCCATTGAACCTGGCGAAACAAATCACGCATGTAAGCAGGACTTGGGTCCGCCGCCCTGTTCTTTTCACATTTAACTAATATTTTATGTTGGCTTTCAGTTTGCGTTCGGCTGGGCTCATTGCTCAACGGACCGTTGTTCAGCGGAGGAGCAACGCTCCTTAGCGCCGCGCTTATTTATAGGCGTACAGGTAAGCCAGAGGGATGTTTAATCATGGCAATCTTTTAAATAATAACTTCACTTTGGCAGTTGCACTGGCAGAAGAACCAGCTGCCGCTCCGGTGGAGCAGTAGATGCTGCACGGCTCAGCCAATACAAACAATACAAATGGTAGGCACATTTTTGCACATTTCGAGATTTAGTGCGCTCAAATTCGGATTCTTTTTTTCTGCAGTTGCACCACTAAAAACCGACGGGCACAGCAATGCCTAACAACAACACATGGCCAAGCCGATTTCCAGTGAATTCTATACGAAGTACAACCTAGGCCAGCGCCTGTCCCCACTTTTTGCCGCAGACCATTGGCAAACGACCAAAAGGTGCGACACAGACATCATACCATAAAACCAAACATAAATATAAACTCTAGTCATTCCCAATAAAATGCAACATTTGTTTACATAAACTATCCTTTGTGCCGCATTTTTTGTTCAACAAGTACATAAAATCCTGATCAATCCGGAGCCTTCGAAGCGCACCTCAATTTGTGGATATATTACGTCTTTTTTGGGCTGAAACTTTTGTTGTTCTTTCTCGTTTTTGTGTTTGTTTTTTTTTGTTTTTTGTGAGGACCAGCACACAAAATGAAGTTAAATATTTAAAGTTCATAAGCCGCACAAATCCCTCTCAAAATTAATTAAAACAATGAAAAAGAAAAAACAACAAACACAATAAAATAAAGTTGGCAAAACATTAGAAATTGTCGTGTTGTTTTTGCTGCTGCTGCTGCTGCTGCTGTTGTTGTTGTTGTTGTTATCATGTGATTGACTTGACGTAGGGCGACGAGAACGACGAGCTAAATGGCAAAAGCGGGGGCTTATGCCACGCATTAATTAACTTAATACACGACAAAATAAAAATGAGACTCTGAAAAAACAACGCAGAAGTTCAGAAGAGGCAGCGAAGGACACAAATGGAATAAATATGCGCATTAAACAAGGCGGAATTATGTCTCGAATTGCTTGCTGGCTGGATGAGTCAGGGCCGAAATAAAGACAAACACTCAGCGTATGGGGACATAAATGTAAGGGCATCAACATGGAGGCCTAGCTAATGGAAATGCACCAACAAAAATGCTCGCAAACCAACTGTTTCTCTATCAAAAATCGTTTTGTTTTTGTGCATTTTTTTGTTGTTAAAAAAAATGCGTACTTTTAGTGGTGGGAGCTTTTGCTGGAAAAATCATCGATGATAACACCGATGACAGCGATATTTGCAGGCTGCAGATATAGGCGAGGGAAACAAATTTGAATTCAAAAATTCTTTAAGTGGCAGCAACACAAATGCCACCAGAAAGTCCGCCTATGCCTTGGGGAACTTATTATTTGGCTGCTGCGGCTTGTCCGAGAGGCAATCTGATTGCCATACGAGCAATTTTCTTGGGCGAAACATAAAAAAATAAACAATAATAATTTTTTTCTTCAAATGAGAATCATTCTAGCCTTGCCACCTGATTTCTGTACTGGCTGTGCCTTACCATTTCGTGAGATGAGAATGGAACAAGCTGCCCAAGTCGAAATGCTTATATATAAAATATTTTACCACCGAAATGTGCAACTTTTGCATTAATTGTTTGCCTGTTTTTAATCTCTGGAGCAATTACCACAAACAAATAGTGGAGAAACTTTCCACATTCAGAACTATCAAAAGTTTATACGTTTTTTGGGGAGCTGCAAAAATATTTTAGAAGCTGTGGAATCAAATTCCAAAAGAGGAAATCACGACAGAGTGCCAAAGACTGAGCAGAACGAAATTGGAATACCCCACTAGGAAGGATTTTATTGACTGAAAGGAGGCGCTACTTTTAACGAGAGGAAAATTATGTTGTGTCATTAAATTTATATTTTTTGAAGGTTCAAGCAGTCAGTAATACCTAAATAAGCATAACAGAAAGAATTTTGGACATTTTCAACCTATAAGAAATAGGCCATATCCCTAAACTGTAGTCAGAATTGATTGCTAAAGCTTTACGGCCTTGAATTAATCTGTTTATTGAACCAAGACCAGATAAATCCGTCTCAGATTTGTCCAAGGGTTGGCATAGGGTACAGGGTGAATCGGGTAACCGGGCAACCGGGCAACCAAGCTGGCCCCCAGAAAACCCTTTCGAACGTGTGGCCGAAAAGAGATTCAGGAAATCTGCATATACATATATAAAGGGATATTTAAGCACACAAGCCCTTCTCCCGTCCCTTGCCCGTTACTACCCGCACATTGACAGGGGCATAATTTATTGCTTCGTTTAATTTTTGACATTCGAAGCGGGGCGGTCGGTGTCGGTGGGCCACACTGCGTATGCTTGATGTGACCAAACATCCTCCCAACTGTTGACTGGATTTTCTTTCCCTCTTTCTCCTGCTCTTTGCTCTTCCTCTGATGCTGTTGTGTGGGCGTTGGCCAAATAAATTGTTGTCAGCCAGCCCCCTACACCGCCAGCCACTGCCACTGCCACTGCCAGTGCCCATCGAATGGCCTCTGGGGCCAGCTGTAAGCTGTAAACTGTTTAAACTTTTGCTTTTTATACTCGCAAAAAGAGCAGAGAATGTATATGAAACTGGCATAAAGAAAAGGAATATGGCCAGGGCAAAACCAAGTTTTGGCAACTTTATGAAAATTGCATCAAACAGTGACACAGGGGGAAACGGAAACGGAAGCTGTGAAAAGCCAAAAGGGAAAGGCGCAGCAAGCAAAGCTGGCAGGAAAGTGTCACTTATTTCCAGAACGGGTTCATTAGGGCTTTATGGTTTTTAAAGAGAGAGAAATAGAGAGAGAGAGAGAGAGGTGGCAAGAACGAAACTTGATTCAATTTAAATGTTCACAATTTACACACAAAAAACCGAGATGGATGGCAACAGGATGGGAGAGAGAGAGAGAGAGAGAGAGAAAGCCATAAAACGTTTGCCAGCCTCCAGTAGGTGTCTATATCCATATATCATTGTCTGTCTCCTACTATCTACAACTTGCCATCTCCCCCTACCCCCTCTCAATCCCTCTCTCTCTCTGTCTGTTTTTCTTTGTGTATATGTTTATCTCTTACTTAGGCTTAGTAGGTTGGGGTCTACAAAAAATAAGCAAATTGATGGTAACAGGCAGAGGGAAAGAGGCAGCAGAAGTTACGTGCGGCTGTAACGTAAGGTGGAGGTGGGGGCACTTGGCTAGGGGTAATCGTACGTGAGCACAGTGGGGAAAATATAGCGAAAGCCAGCCCAAAATTAGCTTTAACGATATATAGCAATATAATAATTAATTGTATTATAATAGAAAATATAACAAACTTAAATGAACGTAAAAAAATTGTAAAAAACTTAAACTTTAGCCTGATATATCTTCAGGTATAACCCACGTATGGATATAAATCAAAAATTATATTAAAGTCCATACATTTCTCTATGCAACTTATTAAATTTGCGCATATCGGTGCTGTAAATGCCGAGCGGGTAAACTTATTTTTCAATATTTTTAATAAGATTTTGGAGAATTCTCAGCTTAAAGCTTTTGATATATATTTTTGTAAATATACATTGTATATTACATATTAATTGATCAGGTAATGATCGATTTAGCGACAGAAGATAAAAAAGAAAAAAGAGAGTGATTAAGGAATAATTATTTCTTACCATCACCTTGATTCTCTCTACTCTACTCTACTTGGATCTCTCTAATGGTTGGCATGGGTACAGCAAATACTATTAAGAGCGTGCCCAACTAATGAAATAAGTTGCAGATGCAAATGTTGTTGCATCTAGTGAAATATTGAATACGAAATTAGCGCGCAATCAGAGCCTTGACTGAATTTATTGAATGTCAATAGATTTGGGTCACCCGAAGAATCCAATCGAAGCCGTTTGCCATTTGTCTTTTCATCAAATGGAATCCTATCCACTGCCGTTTCCAGCGTCAGCGATCGATAGCCCTTGATTAATCGATAGCCGTGAATCTTGCTCGGGGAAGTTTCCCGGCCCGCGTGTATTTGGGTGGTGGGTCAGCAACTTGTTGGCTTCTGCAATTTCCCATGGTGCAAGGACGACGACGACGACGACGACGACGAATGCTATTTGTCACAAATCGACAGGGACATTTCTCTTGCTATACACCGCTACCGGAGATGGAACGTGAGTGGGTCGCACGAGGAGTGCAGACAGATATCAGTCAAATGCCGGGGCCACACTGACACGTATAATACATTAGCATCGGTTATTGTCTTCGAGGAAGTGAGAGGCGATGGCGACTGTATCGAGTATACACGCAATCAGCCTTGAAGGGGCTGAGGGGCGGCTTTTGCGTTGCAAGTTCTGGCGTCTGATAAAGCTACCGCTACCGCTACCGTTGCTTTTTCGGTGCCAGTTTAGATCCATCCATCCGCTAGGATGTGTGGGCGGGCTGGCTCTCCGGCAAACATTTAGCCAGCACGTTTAGCGCCTCAACGCGTCTCAATATCCCAGTCCATCGCACAACAGCCTTTGCCACATTTGATTTGTATCCGCAGCGTGTGTGGGTTCCGGTTGAGTGTGGGCTTGAGAGTGGATGGATGGGAGTGTGCGTGTGTGTGTGTGTGTGTGCTTAGGTGCGCTTTAATGCTTATATGGTTATAGATACATATATAGGGACATATGTATATCTAACCATGTTTGTACATAGGTAACTTGGCAAACAAATATAAATAGAAGAGTGAAAAGTGAAATGTAAACAGGGCATATAAGCAACGGGGGAAGATCTTTGGCCGTATCTGCAAATACCCTTTAAAGATTGATTGGTTTTGGGATGATGTATCACGGCGGAAGGCATATGAAAATATGACTGCACAGACATCCAAGCTGTATGGATAGTAGATAGTAGTGGCTGAAGTAATGCTTTGATCTGTCTTCTCTTCGTGTGGTGGCAGAAAAGGAATACCCTCAATGGGTTTGAGGGCAGTTAGCCACTGGGAAAAGTCGGCTGCTGATTGAGCTTACTCCCTAAGCCTTTTAAGCAGAGAGCCAACAAAAAACAAATAGTAAAAAAAAAAACTGGCGCATGACTCACCCGCCATGCTCGTACCATGACCTTTCCGCTCTTACACACACCCACACACCCACACACACACAGACACACTTTGTCAATTGTCACTGGCAAAACGATGGATACTTGGTGTCCGTCCACTCAATGACGAAAGCAGGAAGCAAATTTGAAAGGAAAGCAAGCAAAAGAAATCTATTTAAATGTTTAGCTGGCCAAAAGCCCGGAATCGCATACAAAAAAAAAAAAAAAATAGAAAACTTTTCAACCGCTTGGATCAAAGTTTAATCGTCCCAGCCAAAAGAGGACTGTTAGCGGGAAATGGAAACCAAAGCAAATGAAATTGAACGAGCCAAGTGTGACACACTGGATAAAAAGTGATGTTTGAAATGTGAAAAGTTTTCGAATTAAAGGGAAATGCGCTTAAAAAAAATAGTACGGAACGAACCAGCCACTGGTGTGAACCCAACAATAAATCAGTTTTAGTTCTATTACTTACTTGGGATGAACTTGAAGACGGTTTAAGAACCAGTAGTCACATTTTAGTTGAGAGATCTAATCTGGAATATACAAAAATAAATTGATTTAATATGCATTCACGGATCAAAATAAATATACGGCTGGCTTGTTTCTTTCCTGAATTTCTTGTAATTAAATAACTAATGTTTTATCGGTTTACTTTGCATTCCCATTGCCATTACCAATCCGAATGGAATTAGTTTAGTGCAGTTGCAAATGGTAGCCAGACAGATACCAATTGGATTTTCAATAGCGTAGCAAATTCAATGCATTTGCTAGGACTTTGGGAGGCAAGGCAATCTAAGCTTCCAAAAAGATCCAAAATCCCCCCACAGAATCCTTTTCAGCGAATCTATCAAAAGATTCAAGGTACGCACGCACACTGAGGGGACAGAGAGCAAAAGGAAGAGAGAGAGAGAGAGAGAGACAGAGAGAAATAGAGGAGGTAGAAATGTTGTCAGCTGTCTTTCATCTATTTTCATTGGCTCGAATTTGCCGTGTCTATTGGATAGATAGATGGGTGTGCTGAAGGTAAAACATGAAATTTGCTTCAATTAATTCAAACCAGAATAAAGAATGAGGAGGAGATAAAGACATGTACGTGGGTATGGTAGGGGCAAAGCAAGAGGAGGAGGTAGACCCGGCACGAAACAAGGGTCAGGGCAGCGGAGAGAAAGAGTCCGTGTTGGAGATGTTGTTGATGTCGACTGGATGACGCTTCACTTACAACAGCGTAAGCAAATATTTAATTTGTGTGAATGACTACATCCGTTGTCGTTGCCAGACTCGGCCCTGTATGTTTACCGTTGCCGCTCTCAATGGTCAACAGATGCGGACCCTAGACACTAGCCCCCTGTCCACCCGTAATGAAATGAATGAAATGAGCGAGTGGCATGGCAGAGTCCAGACCCCACCCCTCCCACCACCAATGTGAGCCTCAAAACTGGGCAAAAAAAAAAAAAAGGTAACACGAAAACTGGGTAAAGGAAAAAATATTATAAGGGAAAGTTACGACCATTCACATGCTACATTAACCGCAACCCCAGCCGTAGACAGAGCCGGACACGGAGACGGCGACAGAGCGGGTAGCGGGGAGCGTAGCGGTAACAGGGGATTTTTCCGAGTGGAACTTTCCTTTTTTTTTTTGTTTTCGTTACCTTTTGCCACTAATGATTTCATTAATAAAATCAAATTAATCTTTTCTATGGGCAGAACTACTTAGTATTTAAGCAGAAGTTATGTCCACCCACATGGGCATGGAATCCGGCCCACACTATTGCTGTGGCATTCTGTGAAACGATTTCGCTGGTAATTCGTAGATTTCTTTAGTGTTTAGATGCGTTCAGGTCATGGGTTAAATGCAGCCACTTAAACTTTAAACTCTAAGCTAATGCTAAATTGAGTTTAGTGTGGAAAATTTAAGCATGATGCAGTTGATCATTTTGATCTATTAATAGGTATGTGCAGCTATCAATTTAGCTTAAAAATTATTTCCAGGAATAGTTCGTTCAATATTTCTTCCTATTTATTGCATGCATACACACATTTCTATAATTTATTTCTCTCTTTTAATTTCCAAATCTCTCTTTTCTGTTTTAGTGTGTGGAATTTTGCTGGCGATAGCCATTTGGGGAACATCGGACTAAACATAATGCTCACATTCATCGCACTCACCCAGCAAGTTCTTTGGTTGTTAGACACACCCACAATTACGTGGCGGTGCCACCGCACCGCCCCACCCACCCACCAACACGACACATGCATTGTTGACTTCATAATTTAATGCCGGGACCACGCCCACTGCTACTGTTGCTGCCGCTCTGCCGTTCACTGTTCTACTGTTCACTGGGTGCTCCTTCTCCTACTTAACCCGCTGGCATATTTTCACATATCTTTTGTTCTGCTTCGACATTCTCCGAACCGCCCTCGCTCCACAGGCTTCTCTGCTCTAGCTTCAAACCATCTTGTTGTTGCTCAAGCAACCAGCAATCCTTTGTGACATTTGACTCGTCACACAAGCGCGCACACACACACACACACACACACACACAGCTACCCCTACGCGCTCACCGAACACGCACACACAGACATGTTTGGCATTGACTACTGTAACATGCATATTGCATACTTTTGGGCGTAAAAGTTTTATTACTTTCCTCGTGACAGAGTACGGGGAAAAAAGGCAAAAAGAACTCGCTCCCTGGCACAGCCACTGCAGTGGCGGGGGGACGTACGAAAAATTATAATTTGGCAAAAGTTGTAAAACTTTTTAGCCGCACCAATGGAGCGGATGTTGGTTGTGGCAACGGGGGCGAGAGGCTGACGACGATGATGATGACGATGATACTGCATGCATAGCTTCAAGTTCAGGTTAAAGTTGTGGGATGAGGCGAACATTGATCATAAATTTTAATAAGCAAACGGGCGGCACACACACACACACACACACACACACACACTGCACACGTTGATGCTTAACTGGAATTATGGTTAATCATGTGCGAGGGAGTTATCTGTATAATGCAGTGCAGCTGCAGTGCTTACCGGAAGCTGCCTGATAGCTGGGTTTCTGGGTCGCCCGAAGCAGACTAAAACTTTGTAATGCTGCACTTGTTTCGAGATCCCTGGCATGCAATTTTCCACAATAATTAATTATATTTAGACTGCAACTAAATGGTGAAACAAAAGCTACCATATTCAAACACTTGGCATAAATGCTTGAGATCTATTCCATCAGTGAAAATTCTTCTTAGATGTTAGCCAAAGCTGCTCTTTTTGTGTATTAACTTCTTCGCATGAATGAACTACTTGGGGGCTGGTGGCTCAGCCTCAGACTCAGATCTTCCCCCACTATGGGCTCGAAATAGCTGCCAGCTTGGAAAATGAAGCAGCTCAGGGGAGCCGCAAAGTTCATTAAGTACACAAGTAGCTAACTACATACGCATCATGAACATCCATCCATCCCCACATCCTGCTGGTGCCCTGCCCCCTGCCAGCCCCCTCATCACCGACAAATTCCTGACCGCCGGCTCAATTTGTCTCCATGTTTTCGGGGTCGTCTCTGGCGTGTCTCTACGGGCGCTGCTGTCCACAGAAAATTCTTAGAATTCCGGAAATGAATGTGCGCAATTTCGCTTTGGACAAACAGAACGCAACGCAACACAACGCAACGCAACGCAACGAAGAGAAAACTATATATTTTTGGGTCGAACCCATCGCAAACAGAGCTCTGGAGGCCCTTGGGCAAATGTGTGGGCGGTGCGTGGACTGCCAGTGGGGATTTTGTTTTGAAATTAGAATGAATTGCAGCTAATTGGAATGAGTTTGGAAATGGATAGAATTGGATTTGAATTGAATTTGCATTGGAAATGGCTTGAGATTGAAAGTGTTGCAGTTGGAATGGATTTTGGAATTGCAATTGGAATTTGCATAGCACAGGAAATAAGTTTCTGGAATGAAGATCAATAATGCTTTGATTGCCCAAAAAGAAATGAATTGCGTTGCAAATATTATTTTATAAATGTGTGGCATAAAACTGAACGCATTTTAATTCCAGTGAACTGTTTGTGAATTTGAATTTGATGCACAATTATTATTCGCTGGAACTGTGTGCACGAAATTAGCTTGAATTTCAGACTGGAAATGTAAATAAATGTAGAGCACACAAAGGCTCCCTCCAGAACATTCAGTGCCGCCCAGTAGTAGGCTGTCAGGCAATTGCTTAAACTCCGCTCAGACGCCATCCACGAAGCCATTAAGCTTTAATTGGACAATCGCCAAAGTTAAGCCACAAAACCAAACAACCAAACAACCAAACAGGCAAACAACCAAACAACCAAAAGCATGTGTGAGACGACGATTCAAAGACGCAGAAACTGTTTGTAATTTATTAATCAATTATTTACAAATACGCGCACAAGGAGTCAGAGGCTGTGGGAGTACAGCACTCATACGGGGAGTGGGTCTGACACTCAACCTGAGGCTGTATTTCACTCGATTAGCATGCAACAGCAATCGCCGAAAGCCACCAAAATACAACGACAAACAAACCACCACCACAGATGTACATACATATGTATGTATGTATGCATATGCGAGTATGTGAATGTTAACTTCAAAGTAATATTTCGTGGCCCACATTTGTCTTTCACCCAGTCCACCGCCAGTTGGGGGCGTCCTCTCCAGCGTCTCCAGCGTCTCCAGCGTCTCCCATTTCCATTTACTTCTGGGAAATGCCTGTCGCTTTCATCTTGATAACCCTGATGGAACAGCCAAAATGCCGCCAAATGTAACAACAGCAACAGAAACAGCCACAGAACAGCGCGCGGCAAGAATTTAACTTAATTAACTAATTGTGTGTGTGTGTGTAGGGTAGGGCATTCTCGAAAACTCCCTCGCTACTTTCGGGCGCGACATTTCATAATTCACAATTTAGCCAAGAGCCAACATCCTAATCCAAACTACTATTTCAGTGCCAAATTCCTTTGGGTGTGTTTGTCTTTAATCAAGTTGAATTTTCATTCCTTCACAGTTAATTAGTGAATCTTCATCTTCTTTTATTACAAAATTCCCTGTCCTGGGAAACGTAGAAAACGTTTTCTTTTTTTTTTTCAAAATTGTTTTCTTAACCTGAAAATATTTTCGCGAAATTTCCTTTGGATTTTTTTAAGCGTTAGAGAGAAACGAAAAATGCAATAAATAAAACCTTTGGAAAATATGATATAAATATGTTTTTTTTTCCCTTCGGTTTTATATCAAAATTAAATTGTTTAATGTTACTTTTAAGCATTATGGGATTTCTTTGTTTTATTCGTTTCAAAACCCTTTGATTTTGATTTTAATATTTTTTTAATTTTATATTTTTACGAGCACACAAACGCCTATATTTTTAATATTTTTTATTACATATTTGTACGTTTCTAAAACCATTAAATTTTCTTAACCACTTGACGTTCAAATGTCAACTAATCCAGGGATCACGCCTTGAATTCCTTCCTCGGAATAACAACAAATATTTGCATTGAAATCAAATTAAGATGTTCGTTTCGTGTCCCCCCTCTTGCTCACACTCGATTATCATTTTTGCTTGGCAGGCAATTCACAAATCATTTGTTTGAACGGAATTTGTTCTCGGTTTTTCTTCGCTTCTTTTGATGCCCTGTATATTGTATGAGGAGCAGGCGATGTGTCGAGTAGTTATTTACTGCCTCTTCCTCTTTTAGTGTGCCAAATAAGATAGGAAAATGTTTGTTTTCACAGGGAAAGCTTTATGATCTGTCCTTTAAATTCATTTAACATTTAACACGCGTAGTTTTTGTGTACTACATATATCCGAAATGAGTACTGAGGTATAGCAGCGTCGATCCACTAGAGTGCAGTGTTTACCCTCTTGTTTTTTGTGGCATTGTGGTGCTGTGGTTGTTGCCCTCCCTCCCGCTTAAGTGATGTCAATCAATTAAATTTACACACCAGGCCAAGGGGAACGGGAACGGGCAGGATACGGTGGTACGCAGAGTGGTGGCACCCTCTGGCAACGCTTTATACATTTTTCATGATACTGCCGTGTCGGTTGCTCGGTTGCTCGGTTGCTGTATCTCTGCAACACTCTCTGTGTGGGTTGGTTGCTTGCTTGGTTGGTAGTGTGAGGTGTAAAAAGCATCAACAAAAATTTGTATACGTGTTTATCTTGCTTTGTGTCTCTGTGTTTGTGTGTGTGTGTGTGTGTGTGTGGGTGTAAAGTAAGCTTATGAGTGGTTTGGGGGCACGCACTGCGGAATGGCACCGGATAAGCTGCCACATGAGGTGGAGGCGGAGCAGGAGGCTCAAAAAACCTGGGTAACCTGCAGGAGCAGCGGCAGCGGTAGCACAATAACATTTGCATTTGACTGAGGTGTAATTCCTAAGCTTTATGGAGCCAAGAGCATTTATTAGTGCCCCTCGAATTGCAGCATTTTATTTGCACGAATTTCAAATATTACGGGCAATATTATTGCTAAACTGATTAGACAGAATCATGGCCAAATGAAATGCTCGTAAAACAATCCCATGTGGGGGCGGGCATGGCAAAGCTAAGTTCTCTTGGTTGGATTACATTTCTGAATGATGATTTAGTGTTTATTACCGCTTAACCATTTCAATTAGGGCTTCTTTCAAGGCATATTTCAAAGGGTTTAACCCACATTGATTTACAAACTGTTCATGGGGGAACAGGGAACACTTCATTTATTCATTAATGCACTCATTATTCATGGGGTATTCTTCATTTATTCGTGCACTATTAATGGACATTTATTCACTGATTTATGTGCACTATTCACGTGAATTTATGCAATGCAATATTCATGAGCAAACTTCTGATGACAGAAGGACAAACCCCATCAAGATAGTTGCCAGGCTATTTACAGCCTGACCTACATTTCCAGACAGTTAATACATGGGGTACCTAATTGAGGAACAGCTAACAAATATTTGCCAAACAATTATCCCTCAATGTTTGTACAGTCATTAGTTGGACAGTTGCAATTGCAGTTCCCAAGTGAAGCTAATCAAACTTAAACGATTCATAAACGATTACCCACATAATGGATAATTTTTGTATTATTTTATATAACTCTATTTTATTTTACTTTTATTTTTAACTCTTAAAATTTATTAAATATTTGTAGAATTTGTGCATAAAATACCTTTCTGCTGAAATGATATTCTTTGATATTCCTTCCTTATTCATTTATCAACCCACATCTCAATTTCACATCTCTGAAGCAATCTCTTTGAATGCCTGCCTTTGAAACTGCCTTTTGTAAATAAGAAACTAAAAGTTTGACCACTGTCGTGACGCTTTATCTGTCCAGTTCAAGGCTCAAAATGCGTCAATGTAAGCAACCGTACACCCAAAGACAGTTGTAGTACCTTAATTTCGAAATACTTTTCCACACAGAGGTACTTATTCTCTCTCTATCTCTCTCTGTGTTCCCTCGGGATTCCGACTTCAAGTTTTGCAAACTGGCGCCTTTAAGGTATGCAGCAGGAGTGAGATTTGCGTGCAACAAAGCGGGAATGTTGCGGCTGTGTTGCCCCCTCCCCCTCCTCAGTCTGCTAGCTGGTACAAAGCGTTCAAGTCAAGTGCTTATCAGTGGCATAGCAAGGGATGGATAGGGGTGGATAGGGGTGGAAGCTTTGTTACTTTGATGAGGTCGGAACCCAAACATCTTGACTGACTGCACTTTATGGTTCATTTTGCATGCCTCAGCTGCTGAGGAGCAGCTGGAGTTGTACACAGGCTGGACATGCCTCGTGGCAAAACACAAAAAAAAAAAGGGGCAAAGTTTCCAGCAACCCAATCCAGTTCCAGACCCAACCGCTCTTCCTGTCTACATCTGCACATCCACCTACTTTTGCCTTATGACTATGCGTTTTGGTATTTTTACTGCTGCTGCGTTCCCATTTACGAGACAGAGAATTTTGAGTTGCTTTTTCATTTTTAATGCCATATCTTGGTCTTGGAGCTGCACACAATGTTCGTGGGGGAGGTTGCGGCAGTGGCAGGGGCAGGGTCGGTGGCATTGGCAGTGGGGCAGTGTGGCAGGGACAATCAACTCGTGTGCTGCTGCGTTGTCCTTGCCTGCAGCGTTAAATTCTTGTTAAAATATTATGGAAAACTTTTACACAATTTCATCGTATTCGTAGGGGATGGTGGGGGATGGTGGGGGGGTGGCTTTAAAAAGAATTCACCAGAGAAATCTTTCGCTTCGCTTCTTCATCGCTTTTTTGTTGTTCTTCTATAGCCTCTCACTGAGGTGGGGTACTGCCTTATTTTTAAATTTAATCAAAAGTTTGAAAAAAAAATATAGTTTCCAATTTTTACCTTTTTATACCTTTTTATTTTTATAAAATTTACTCTTCAAAATCAGCAAATTCGTATAATTTAACCGAAAAACTATTATAATACTAAATATTTTGTATTAATATTTTTAGAGTCCAATGGATGCGTTAAATAACAACTGATAATTCATAATCATATATAATTTCTCCAGTAACCAGGGATCTGCAATCATAGCTCTCTCTCAGAACAATCTCCAAATTATTTTCAAGTCAATATCATTTTAGGGCATTCAAGAAAACAGATTACAATTTAATGTATTAATGTTTAATATTTACTAAAGCAGCTTCAGTTAAATTTAATTGTGCCATGAAACTTCTATGAAGCCCAAACATACATACATCCAACTTCTTTTATTCATGGGTTCATCTTTATCTTTGCAGATGCTTTGGAGCGTTTGTCAAGTGTTGTTAAGAGCAGACAGAATGTGCTGCAATTAGCCAAACATTTAAAGCCAAGCCATCCATCCACAATTTGACAGTTGAAAGGAGCAATTATTTCACTTCATTCCGCTTGACTTGACCTACGCTTTGGTTTGCTTGAAGGCAGGTCCTCCTGGCCCTCCGAGAATCACTTAACAGAGCAAGTCGAGTGTCGAGTGTTGCTTCGCCCCCGCCCCCGCCCCCGCTGCCACCTTGGCACCACGATCCCCGTCGCACGTTACATTTACGGCCATGTCGCACCTAATTAGGCCAATTAAATTTAGCTGCAAATTACACACATTAAATGTGTAAATTGGGCGGCGAATTGAAATTGAATTTAAATGCATGTCGGTTGCCGTCTGTCGCCCGTCGCCGCAGATCGCGTGAGCAACTTGTGGCAGATATGCCGTGGATTAGTCGCGACTAACGAACTGATAGAGTGCGACCCAAAAGGGGATATGTTTAGGCCCTGGATTAAATGGGTGTTTGCCAGCCGTAACTCAATTACAAAGCAATTGCACAGCGGATAATTCAATAAATGTTTCCATAATTTTCAGGCAACAGATGGATGGAAGTCTGTCTTCACCACACAGTCACATACTCGTATTGAATGTGCTCCGATCTGCTAAACCCAAAGGGAATGAACATATCTTTTTTATTGCAACAAGACGTAGCGATCGGAGCCAGCCATTATAAGAGCCAGAATTTCAAAATATAAACAATTAAGCTGCACCATTCGTTCTTCTATTTCTATTCTTCTATTCGAATATGCTTCTATTTGAATACGTGGCCTTCGCATAGTTACACAGTTGTTGGATGAATACCCAACTCAAGTTTTTATATATTAAAACTAAGTACTGGATACTAAGAATTGCATTGCCGCGTTCCGTTTCGACGTTTTTTTTTTTTATTAATATTTAAATTGTTTTTCCCACAAAAATTACATTCACAAGAATTTGCATAAAAAAATGTCTACTTTAGCGAGAGTCCCACGCATATACATATGTATGTATATTTATATATATGGAGTATCCGTAATTTATTGCTTTAAATAACTGATTTTTTATATCCAAAAATTGTATTGTTGTGTCTTTCACTTCTTTTAAATATATGTACGAGTAAATGCCACGTTTAATGCTGCCTTCGGGCAAAGATCACTCTGGAAATGCACTTGAATTTTCACAATCATTAACTTTACAATCATTTTATCTGTTCTGTCTGCACGCAGCAGGTCCACCACTTGATTGGGTTCCCGAGAGAGCTCTCATGCCAACCTGTCCGTATCCCATCCCGAACTGTGCTGCATCCCATCCTGTTCGGTTATATATTTGCTATTGGCTGTGGGGTTCATCAATCAAGCGGACAACGAAAAGCTGCCCACAACAAGATGTTCCAATGCTCAAAGAGGAGTCCAGTCCCCGTATTGTAGCTTCAATTTAAACCGTTTAGGAGCTTGAGAGGGGGGCACAAGAACCCGTTCCGGAAGTGGGGGAGTTCGTTTCGGATAAGCACGGCTGGAAGCGCGGGGGCGACCCTAATTAAATGACTCTTTTGCGTAAAGTAAGGACCAGAAGGCATCAAGGCCACACCGTGGGCGGTTGGTCGGTTGGTCGGTGGGTCGGTTGGGCGGAGTTCTGTATTCAAGTCGTGTTTTAATTCAATTGCCGGCTAAAATTCTTTTCGGTACCTTGGCGGCATCTCATTATTTAATTTCCGGCTGGGAGCATCTTGCACTCACCTGATCCGATTGTGTGTCCCTCTCCACGACGCTGGACAGTGCGGAATATTTAGAAGAGAAACGCGACCAATTCTGAATATTTTTTTTGTGAAAAATATAAAATTAATTGGCTCACAAAACAATATTATATTTCAAGCGGTTTCAATTGCAATTTTGTTGTTTGATGTTTTTCAGTATTTATGCAGATTTTCGATTGCTTAAAAAGCTCTCAAGCACAGTAAAAAAATGTTGAAAAAAAACGCTGTTTTTTGTTTTTGTTTTTTAAGTTCGTTTAGTTTTTTGAATTTAAATTTAAATGGCACTCAAACAGGTCTGTGGTTCCCGCTCTTGGTTTTGGAATCGGTTTCTTGTTCGCCGCACAACCGTCGCGTAGGACATTCGCAAGCGAACTGCGCGCCTTCCATGTCCAAATCGTCGCCAAGTGGAAAACCAAAACAGTTGCCGAACAGGACACAGGGGACCCGAAGCCAAGCTCGGGCGCCGATGGCTTCTGGCGCCGCGTGGGAGTAACTCAAGTTACTGAGCCAAAAACTCATTGCGCCACACACATCCCAACAAAACAAAAAACAAGAAACCATATTCTATTATTTTTTAGAAACGATTTTAATTTTTTTGGTAAAAAAATTTATTTGAATTTGAATTTTAGGTAATTTTAGGAAGAGCTGCACGGATCCAGCAGGCAGCCGGCAGTCGTTCAGTCTGCCATTTGATTTCTCCATTACTCTTAATGAATGCGATTTGTCAACAGAAATTTGCCGGGCAAATTGTTGCTGCTGCGCCAATTGGTTCTGCCTGTTTGCGATAATCAATCTTCGTTTTTTTTATTCGGCTGTCCAACTCGATTAACATAAAGCTAAATGCCCAGCAGATTGAAGGGACACTTTGGTGGGGGGAATACAATTTGCATACCCTTTACAAATTGAAACCATTAAGATTTAATTAAGCTTGGAGTTAATACGAGTACATGAGAATATTCTACGTTTGGTTGTGCTATATTCCGATGTTTGTTTCGTAATTGTATTATTCGAACTAGTTATTGATAACATTATTAGATATAAAATCAAAAATTGGTTGCAAGAATCTAAGGCTGGATTTACGACAGATTTTGTACGTCGAGCGATTGTACCTACAGGCAGTCATCCGATCTTGGATGTCCCAAGTGTTTTTTAAAGTGTTTTATATTTAGATAAATTATACATATGTAAATATGTATATAGTATATGTAAGTACATACATATGTACATATGTATTTTCCCTTCACTTTGTATCAAATATATTCTCAATATATGAATACCTTCTGAAAAGGGTATACAAAAAAAAAACGGAGCAACGGACAAGCGGCAAAGATAACGGGACACGCAACAGGCGCGCGAATTCTCACAGGACACAAATATTTGTAAACAAAGCCAAAACACCGAATCCGAAAACGAAGTCAAAGACGAGTTGAGCACTCACTCAATTGAGTGTAAAAACAGGGTTGAGTAGAATTTCCTTATGAATGGCTAAGGACATGCTTAAAAAACTCACCATTTAAATTTAGCGCGCACTATAGCAATAAGACAGTATTTAGTATGACTGCAATTGATAAAAGAAATATACCAGAAAAAGCAAATGCCCGCTTAATTTAAAACCTTTGAGAAGTACAAAAAATTAAGGTACATTGAACTCCAAGCGAGTCCGATATATTGTTGTTATAGCAAAATTTGATATTTTCTTATGTTTTCGTTCATTGATTGTAAAATGAATGCAAATAAATGCGGTATGTAGGTTATATAAGGTCACACAAAACTTGAAATGAAGTCAACATGCATCGATATGCTGTTTTAAAGTGTTTAATAATGTCTATATTTTTTGGGTATTTGCTCTAAATACATTTTTTTGTTAAGAAACTGTAAATAAATTCCACAAAATACCCTTAATATAGAGCACATTTTTCCAACAAGGTGGCAGCCTTCTATCAATAAATACATAATCCCCTACCGGGTGACCATTTAGGGTATATTTTTCTTTTTCTGTATATTTTGATATCAAAATTTAGCTACAATGCACATTTACAAACAGCATTATTTTCTGTGATTCAACTCCAAGGTGTTAACCAGCTTAAATAGAGAGTGGTTAATTTGGCTAAGCTCGTTTCTGTCCTCGGTATATTTACGGTATATTTTGAAAACTATAAGGTATATTTTGGTACATTTCTGAGGTTCAGACGAGTATTTTTTATCGATAAAGCCACGGTCACACTGCACTGCATCTTAAGCTACGGCCTCATGGTTTTAAATTGTAATTAAAATTAAGCTTTGATTATTGAACCGCCATAAAAATGAAACGTCGCGCCTCATTTGAAGGTTCCAGCTTGACAGAGCAGAACACGCGTAGGATGCGCCTGCAGGCCAATGCAATGCTGAATGCCAGCCCCTTCGATCCAACACCACTCGCAAAGTTCATACTGAATCTGGTAGGTCTCGGCTTAAAAAGCTCAATGTACCTGCTGGCGCCGCAGCTAATACCATGCTAATCCCATGCCCTTGCAGAAGCAGAAACCAGCCAATATTGACCAGAACGATCTGATGGCCGTACTGGAAGTGATCTTCGTCAATTTGCTGAAACGCGAGTCTCTGGAGCCGCAGGCGCTTCAATGGGATTCCCTGTACTCGGAGGCTTGGTCTCTGCTGCTCGAGCGCATTGGCTCGTCGTCTCAGGTGGAGACCACGATGGCAATGAAGGTGTGCATGTCCCTGATTAAGGGCGAGGCTGAAAGTCCCGTCGTGGAGGGAGACTGGCCCATCGGCAAGCTCAAAAGCATTCTCGAAATTTTGATCAATGGCCCCGAGCGTACCATTGTGCTAAAAGAGTTCGGCAAGTACACCAAATACCTCGATGTACTCAATTTGGCCATTAAGTTTGCCCTCGAACTGGCGCCCACCGGCGACTACCAGCATGATACCATCAAGGCGATGAACTATCTGTCGCTGGTACACCAATTGGATTTGGGCAAGGCGGTGCTCAATGCCCAAAAATATCATGTGGATACGAACAAGTCGCATCGCAGTTTCACCTACGAGAAGGCTCGCAAGAAATTGAACAAAATCTGGCGTGGCATTATCGCCTCAAGCAACGGCATAGAGGAGGATCTACACCGTATGGTGTTGGTGGTGCTGCTGGAGCGCATTTTGCCCCACATGGAGGATCCCATCGGCGTCACTGACTTCCTAATGAACTCACTGCATGAATATGGTTTGTCTGCTGGCACCTTTTACACCTTTTACACTTTTATGCAACCGAATTCCCTTTTAGATGGACCCATTGCCCTGCTGGCTCTGCAGGGCATCTTTGTGTTGATGCAAAAGCAGAACATCACCTATCCGGATGTCTATGAGAAGCTATACCAAATGTTCCATGCTCGCGTTTTCACCAACAAGTACAAGTCGCGCCTGTTCTACTTGGCCGACATCTTCCTAACCTCCACACATTTGCCGGAAAATCTGGTGGCGGCGTTTGTCAAACGCTTCGCACGTCTGGCGCTGAAAAGTCCACCCAAGGATGCGGTGATCATGATACGTTTCATTTGCAACCTTTTGCTACGCCACACCGGCCTGCAGAAGCTCATTCGTGGCGATCCGCTGGCCGAACAGGTCACGGATCCCTACAATGAAAAGGAAAAGGATCCGGTGAAGACGGAGGCCCTGAATAGCTCGCTCTGGGAGTTGCATTTCCTGCAAAAGAACGCCATACCCGAGGTGGCCAATGCAGCGACGTTTATCAACAATCCCCTGCCCATTATGGAGTTTGATCTGGGACCCCTGCTCGATGTGGAGGACAGTCGGGTGAGTAATTGCTGGTGTCCCTGCTGGTATCCAACATTAGCACGGATATCTTTCAGACTCTTATGCCCCTGTCAGAAGTAACTTTTTATTTGATTTTTTATTAATTAATTAATTTGTTTTGCTTGCAGATTTTTGATGACCTATTGAAGAGCAAGGCCAAGCAGTATATGCTGAGTTACGAGAACACCAAGACTTTGGCGCTGGCCAAGAACGACACCGTCACCAAGCACTTTGATCTAGTCTAGAATTTAGTTGTAATATTTAGGCCTAAGCCGGATGATGATTGTAGTTGTAGTTGAGCCCCCTAGGACGAGCCAACTCGGTTTGAAACCATTTGGATGGTGAAATATAATTTATGTTTCGTGGAACAAAAACTCTATTTGCCTGGACATGGGCATGGCTGGACATCGCTGCTGTTGCTCCTGTCGTCGGCTGCTGTTTTCTCAGTTCGGAGCAGGTGCGACAGGGTCGTATCAACGCAAAGTACACACACTCGGCTATGGAGAGGAAACTGAAGCCCAGGAACAGGCCCATCAGGCCACCAACATTAGCTGCAAATATGAAAATAGATATAAATAAATAAATCCATGGGAATGCTGATGCTGCAGAAGGCTACGCACACAGAAAGTCCGAGAAGCCAATAAACTCTGTCTGCTTGCTGGCCCGGTAGGTCTGATCCTTAAAGTACATATTTACCACCGCCACGTTGCGCTCCACATAGGCGTCGGTGAAGTTGAGACTGACATTCGGATTGGTCACGTCGAAGCCATCGTGCGAGATCTTCGTCGAGTAGGTTATCGTGTTGAAGTTCAGATCGAAGCAGCTGGGCAGGCACTCGTCCAGGCAGGACTCCATTGCCTCAATCGTACCCAAACGTATCCGCTGCACGCACTCCCGCTGCCCCACAGAGCAGATGGTGTCGTTGCGGTGCAGGCGCGGCATGTAGAATGAGACACAGCCACAGTGGCGGAGCAGCAGCCCCGACACGCATTCGGCGGCGCAGTTGCGCTGCGTGTAATGGGCAAACCAACGCAGCTTCAGCTCATTGCGGAACAGACAGCGCCTGTATTTGCGGTGCACGCGTCGCAGATGATTTTCCGTACGAATCTTGGCCGGATCGATGCGGAGCTTGGTCTCCATGCCGGGTGCCAGCAGGACGCCCGTCTCGCGCACATTGGGCGACTCGTTGGGACTGTGCAGGGCGACCTTGAAGCCAATGCTGCTCGATGAGGAGCAGTAGTAGGCATCGGCTTGCACGTCCAGCGTCAGAGACAGGCCCAGGGATTCGCCTGTGCCCTGGGCTGGGCGCGGATACAGCAGACTGCCCGGATACTTGTCGCCCCGCCTGTATCCCAGCTCCGCATGCCAATTGACAGCCTGGAATTCCTTGGGTAGGGTCAGATTTCGTTGCGAGAACAAAGCGCTGCACGAAAAACAACATAACAATTAGCTAACAAGGGCATATTGGCGTTTTGTGTAAATTTTCTTGTGAAAACTGCAATTTCCATGCAATACAATAATGCGTTAGAGCATTTAATTTCATTGAAAATACCAAATTATCAAATTTTCGCGCCTCTCTCAAACGCGCTAGGTCATTATCGACCAGGCCTTTGAGCGTCTATCGATCCATAAGAAAATTGAAATATATTCATGTCAGCCTGAGCTTACTGTAAAGTTTATTAAATCTACCAATATATGTACTTCTTAATGCCATTGGAATTCAACAAAGTTGGTTTTTAATTAATTACAGGCAGATACAAATTGACCCGCCTCATCGATACTTTTTACCTAACAGGGTCGCACTGAAGTGCTAAAAAATTAGGTGCGTCGTATAAGCAATGCTGTGCTTATTTTACTTATTTAACATGAATTTAATGTTTAATTTAGAGATTAACAATATATTACTTCAAGCTGCATAATCAATTAAACAATAATGTGATGAAACGAACACGCGCCTCATCGATAAGCAGCTATCGATAAGAGCGACTGCACGGACCATCGATAGCCTGGCTGCACAAAAATTGCGAGTGAGTTTTGCTGGCCAAAAGCGAGTGAATTAGGTAAAAGATGTGCAAATATACCTGCGTTTGTACATGAAGCGTGGATGCAGCATATTAAATACACAGCACAGGCCCTCATCGGTGACAATTGGATAGAACATTCTCGCACATTCATAGTCGTCGGCGCCGAAGCGACAGCCGATGACCATCGATTGGCATGGCTGCGATATCTGTGCGTGAGACAGGTCAGGGGCCGTTGAAATTTGGAATAACTTTAAAAAACACGCAGCTAATAACATACATACATTCATTATGAACTCCTCCCAGTTGGCTCGACCATCGCTGACCCGCTGCACATTCACACTGCGACGGCACAAAATCTGCAGCATCGCATAAGCGGCCGTGTCATTGCCGAGGATCGCGACCCTGCTGGCCAGGGCCTGGTTTAGATTGCAAATGGTGACGGCGGGAAATGGCTCATTTGTGATGTACGTCAGCTCCGGATCAATGCCCACTATCACCGGTGTGGTGTTCCACTTGTCGAAGGCGTCCTGTATGAGGTAAGCGGCCATGCCGACAACCGCCAGCATTGCGACACCAAAAAATACTCTAACAAAGAGTACGTGCTACCTTTAAGCCTCTGTAGCCACGTGCACATGTGCATGATTTGTGTTATTTACCTGTCGCTTTTGCGTAAGTTCCCATTATTGATATACTTAAGGCCATGTATAGTCGTGTTGCGACAGAACTCATCTGTGTTCCTGGCTAGTATGCGCCGCCACGTGGCCATCGATATGCGTGTCCTCGCCTGCGGCTTGCTGCATAACTTTGGGTATGGCTGGCGGCTCCAGAAGAGAGCCAATTGCCGGCGACTTCGTTGCGGTCGCATCTTCAGCCACTCCACGACTGACTGATTGGCCCCTGGCGTAAGTATGCATATTTTTACATAAATTTTCAATTTGTAAATTAACCAATTTGTTTATTTGTTCAATAGCGTGCCCGCTTGGCTGCCTCTCTGCTTGGTTCCTCTTCTCTGGCTCGCTGGTTTTCCTCCCCGGACATATTCCGAAGTATGGAAATTGTTCAACTCTTGCCAAAGTACACTGTAGGGGGGTGGCCATTGAAGGGCCATTTATTCGAGCTATATTATTTGTGGAAAAAAAGCAGCAGTGCCCGATCAGAATACATAAAGTCAGATAGCCCTTACTTTTTTTTTGCGTGTGCCTTGGTTTAACGCTCTCTCACTTTGAAGTCTTTCCAGTGGACATTCGCAGCATTCATTGCAGGCTTTAAAACTAAAAGACTTATTTGAATTCTGTAATCTTTAGGGGCATTTGAATCTGCTGCTGGCCAACCTCTCTTGTTCGATTCTTCACTGTGTCAGTCTCTGACCTAAGAATGGGTATGGGAATGGGCATGGGTTCGTAATAAGTGGATTTAATTCAAGAAATTCAATTAAAATCAGTCCGAAAGGGAGTGCAGTCGTCCATAAAGTAAAGTAAAGCTATCATATATCAAAAGTTGCATTTGTGAATGTGAATTTGTCCAGCAAGTGAGTTAAAGGCAATGTTCTCGATTTACTTTGGGCCCGAACTGGCTTTAATTAGAGCATTTTTGGGGGACAAACGACTGTCGCCTCATTAGGAGAAACACAGAGAACAGGAACGGAACGGTACCCAAATCGCCAGCAAAAGTAGAAACCGTAACAGAAGCCAAAAAGGAGCAGTAGAAGAGGCAGCACGAGGGCTCAAGTTAGTACGGAAACCCACACACACACACACACACACCTGGATATACTGGACACACTGGCCACACTGGAAGGAAGTGATGGAGAGAGAGAGAGGGTCAGAGGGTCAGAGGGAGACAGACACTGGAGAACCACAGAAAACGACACTTGAACGAAAATCAAATTAAAAGCTTCAATGGCAACAGACGACGCTGGCGCTGGCGATGGCGATGACTATGACGATGGCCAGCAGGACTTGGGTTGTGCCTCCTTGCCAGTCACCACATGCCACATGGCACATGGCACCTGCATACGCATACGCATCCGAACACGCAGAGAGACATACCCACGCACTTTGTATGACTTCATTGAAACAAGTTCATAAAACACTTAACCTGACCAAGCTGACCAAATGTCCCATGGGAATGCCTGACTGAGCCTCGACTGGATTGGACTGTCGGTGTACTGCTGCTGCCTCTGCTGCCTCTGCTACAGCAGCTTCTGGTTGTTGGTCTTGTTGACTTGTTAGCAGTTTATACTTGATGCTGCAATATGCCCCGTCTGGATCTGCACACACCCCACACACACTGGGGCACCCATCCCGGATGTATCCGCATCAATGAGTGACCAGGCTGGCCGACCATCAACGGAAAGTTTTTGCCTTTGGCTCTCTCCTTGGCCAAAGGATGTAAATGTGCTGGGGCATCATCAAAAGTTACCAGCAAATTGACCTAATCTATGTACATACATATGCCCATGGAGATGTATGCCTGCAAAGATGTGTTGTGTGCACATACATACATATGTAGATACTCCTATGTATGTATGTCTATGTAGATATGTGCAGATGGATGAACGTGGCAGTAGTTGGGAAGAAGAATGGTGAAATGGAGGCGTTCGTTGGCGCCCGATGTGCTTAGCCATTAGAAATCGTTTAGGCCGGCGACGACGCTGCAATTTGCGGCGGTTAAAAGCAGACCTGTGCCCCTAAATAGATATGTATGGAAAGGCCATGTGCATATCTATCCATCTACATCATATGGTATGCAGTACAGTGCGTTTTATATAAGGAAATAAGCTTAAATGTCACTCAAATCTTATATTGATAATTTTGACAAAATCTTTTAATCAAAGAAAATCTGGTAGAAAAAAAACAAGCCCTGAGTAAAATATTCATTTAACACTGTCGATTGAGGCTGAGGATGGAAGCTACCTGGCAATTAATACAAATAATAAGCTCCAAGCGACCCAAGCTGTCCACCAAGGAGCTAACACTGCACAACCTGCTTTTCAAGGGTAAGGTTCGTAAACCCATGCTAAAAATATTAGGGTAACATAATAATAACTTACTTTTTTTAATTTATATAATTTTTAATTCTTAGCGGACCTAATGATGTTAGTTTCAGTGTCTCAGCAAGAGAGTTGCCACTGTACACACTGTTAATCCTCCACACTCTCCTGCCTGAAGCCAGAGAACATGACGCCTGGAGTCTGACGTTTCGCCTAAATACGCATACGCATAGGTGCCTCAATTATCATGTGATTTTTGCTGGGGGCCTGCTCCATGTTGCATGGGCTATTTAAGCTCTTTAGCTTGCCGCAAGCAGACGGAACTTTCCCCCAAAAATTTGTATGGCGGAGATGGGGGAAACGAAGGAAGGTAAAGAGGCACCAGGAAAAAAAAAGGAGAAGAAGAAATCGGAGAACAGCATCGTGAAAAATCATAACTTACCCCAGGCTCATGCATATGCAGCATGCACCGCATGTGTGTGGGTGTACATACATACATATGCATTTATGTGTGAGTGTGTGTGTGTAAAAAATCTGAAAATGATAGAAAAATGATTAATTGCAGTTGGCAGTAGTTCAGCAGTCAGTTACTGCTACAGCTCCTGCTCCTGCTCCAGCCAGTGCAGCCAGAGCAAACCTCAGGGCCACACAATGCCAGCGATCCCTGGATGTTCGTCTGTGTGTGTGTGTTAGCATTCATGGCTACGAATGGATGTGTGTTTGTGTGTGTGTGCCACTTTGTATACCCTTTGCATGCACAGGAGTCATAACAGCAAAAGCTTTAACTTTGCATCATAGAGTGGAAGATCCAAATCCGAAAACTCCTAGCTTATAATATTTAATGTCTTAAGCATCAGCTGTAGAGCATGTTACCAAAATAGTAAGAGCTTAAGCTAAAATAGTGCCCAACTACAGGACTCTCTACGTAGCTTTCTGCACACCCAATCCGTGGAAACCTGAGGCCCTGAACTCGGGAAAACTTGAGCAACGCAACAAATCGTGTGCGGCAAAGCATATTCGGTAGATCCATGGAGATATGCACCTATCGGATCGGAGGAATATATTATTGAAATCGGAGCAAGATAGAAGTGAATTCAAATTGCATATATTATGCTCTTTATGTATTGTACCACACTAAAGAACTGTCTGCGAGTGTAGTCCAAGCTTCGGCTACAAATCTGAGCGTAATGGCGCTTCCTTTTTTTGCTGCTGGCTTTTTTTTGAGCACAACAGCAGCTGACTGCAGCGATATTAATGATAGATATGCGTTCGCTTGAATGCGCTGCTACCCTTTCCCTCAGTTTTGCCCTGAATTATACGATAATATTCCTGCACCAGTCGTGCAGGCGGGGTGTGGTGCTGATTTGAGCAGACGGTGGCTTTAAATGAGTGGAGGAAAAGTGGCAAAAGCACATATACATATACATACATATATACATACGTACATAAATCGCTGATATTTAAACAGAAATTACAACCATTTTGGCATGTCGCAGCGACAGATCAATGGCAAGAAGTGAAACTTATTGATTATGCACGTGAGTTTAAGCCCTTCAATTCAATGAGTTCTCTCCGAGCTCCATTAACGGTCAGCACCATAACGTTCAGTTAATTATTATTAAATGCGATTCAAGGCAAGGCACACAAGGGTCATATATGTATATATTGGGTGCCCGGATCATCAAGTAGTCAGTCCAGGGGTACGACTAAAGGATACGAGACAACTTCGGCGATCAACTTCCTGTAGTCGTGCAGAATATAAAATTTGGTAAATTTTTAAATGAAGTTATCTCATGAAATAAGTTTTGAAATATTTTAACCTATTTTCCTATTTTCTAGTTAATCAACGGCTCGAAGTGATATACAGGGCAAACGTTTCCCAAGAGTTCATGAAGATAGAAATTATATCTGCCCACCTATTCCACAGGTAAATTCTAAATCATAATCAAAATAAATCGAGGATGTCTTAAAATTATATTATTGGGAAACTGCCAATAAATTAAAACGAATGAGTGCGAGTGTTAAGCGGCTTGAAATTAGCGTAGATTGTAGCCTAATACAGGAGGAAACATCTATGAAAAATGCATTTTCGGATTCCAGTTCGAGTGTGGGTGATTTGAGTGACACAAGGACACAAACAAAAATTTGGCACTGGCCGTTCGTCCGTCCGTTCGCTTGCTCGTCGGGAGGTTCATTGTATGCGCATCGTTGCCTTTTTGGCACTAATTTCCATTTATTCATTTAGTTGCAACATTCATTTCGACAGACCCCAGCACAGACACAGACTCAGACAGACTGGGACTGGGATTGGGTCTGTGGGTGTGGTGGCTATGAGGCATGGGGGCGGGGGGATAGGATAGGATAGGATAGGGCAGGACAGGAACGGAACTGTTCGACTTCGTCTTTCATTTATCAGCAGCAAGCAGTGCAGTCGTGTTCGCTTCTGTCCCACTCTAAATGCTGATGAAATGATGCTAAGGAGAGTGACAAAATGTAACTCGGCGAAAATGTGACAAAAAAGGTCGTATGACAGCATAAACCATACAAACAAAACGATGGGAAAAGGCTTCAAAAAACTAAAAAAAAATAAAAAATATATGGGAAATGACAGCCAATGCTCTCTGCCAGTGTCACTTCTGCTTTTCCACTTTTCCACAGCTCCATTCCGGCATTCGCCTCTTGCCCTTGCCCCTTGCCCCGCTGGCATGCTGGCTCCACCGAACCACGAGTGGAGTTCCCATGGGTTTTTTGTTTGTTTGCGGCCAAGCCAGAGCTCAGTTGGTGTTGGAGGTTAGGGACAGGAACGAGGCTGGGAGGCCGGGAGACTGGGAGACTGGGCGACTGGGGTTGCTTGATGAAAGGGTTCAAAACTATTTTCAAACTATGTATTTAGCGCGCATTATATGGAGAGGGAGTGACAGAGTGACTGCCCGTACCGTACTGCCTTGCCCTTCGGGTCAGGGCATCATCGTCATCATCATCATCATTACCATCGTCCTCGTAGTCGTCATCAGCTTTGTGCCTGGGTCGGCATCTGTTTTATGATGTCCTTGCACAGTGGACATCAGTAGTTTAAATAGCAACTAAATCATTCCATAATCAACTTATTTCCAGTCTTATTTTCGCTGCTTTTAATTGTTAAATTTATTAATTAGTTTTAGTTTTCAATCGAACCTTTTACAAAATTTGATTCCTTTTTTTTGCTACCCTTCAACGATTGTTGGAGTAGGATTTTTCGAAAACTTCTGCTTAAATCGTTATGAAGAGCACACAAAATCAAGTTTGATCTTCCCTTTTTTTTCTATAATTTCTTCACATTCAGAAAACATTTTGTTATATTTTTTTATGCGCTATCATTCATAATTTACTCCATTGTTTCTGTCCAACTGTCGTACGTACGAATGTCTGTTTGTCCTTTGGACCCTCTCGACCGCTTTTGCCCACTTGTAACATATTTTTTGGGCAACGGATTAGTTGCACGTCGTGTTGCCACTTGAAGTGTTTATGTGAATGGCGCTTCACAGACAAACTCATACACACACACACACAAAAATACAGTAAGAGGAATACATATATACATACATACATATATATACAATGTGTGTATATTTATCGCACATATCATGCGACACTTAATAAAAACAATGTGCTCAACATGCCGCCTTAAATGGAAATCCATTTTCACTCCTTTTTTGCTTTTGCCCCACTCAGTGTCTCTGTCGATGGTCCCTCTCTCTGTCCCTGCGCCATGGAACTTACATATATAAGTAAGTATTATATGTAGTCTGTAGTGTGAGTGTGTGATATGCTGACTGGCTTTTGTTTGTCGAGCTATTTAAATGTCTGCATTTGTTACCCCATCTCCATCTGCATAACCATCTCCATCTCCATCTACCATTTCTTTGCTCCTTGCGGGCTCTATAAATTTATAATTAATTGTTTTAAAGCTTCCTCCCTGTCCCTGTTCTGTCCGCTTTTTGTGTGTGTGTGTGTGCGCGCTGTGGGTTATACAAGGGACATTATATCATTTTGTGGTTTTCTATTTATATTTTGCCCAATTCCAACTGGTTTTTGTTTCTGCATGCTCTCTCTGTGTGTGTGTGCGTGTGTGCTTGTTTATTCTGTGACGATTATAAGCTACAAGGCGATGATGCTTCATTCTTATTAATCGTTTTAGTAATTAGTAAAACTTGGCTAAAAAATCAACCAGAGCAGGCAGCTCAAACTACAGCTGGCGACCCACAAACGAAATTTGTACTATGAGATTTCTCTCAGTCATTTCCATTAAAGAATTTTGAATTGCCATTACTATTAGGTAACTTTCTTATAAGCCTTTTTTTACCATAAACCAACAGTACAATCCCCTCTCCATAATTCTTTGCTCCTTTTTCGTGACGAGGAAAAAAGGAAAAGCAAGCAAAATAATTTGTTTAGAAATCAAAAAGTTGTTCGCTTTGTTTTTGTGTTATTCTTTTTGGGTTTTTTGTGATATTAATTGAACTTTTTTCGAAAATTATTTGGTGACATAAAAAATGGGTTTGGGAAATTGGAAAATTCAGGCAGTAAAAGGTGCAAGCCGCCCAAAAAGAAATGTAATGAGAAAATTAGCTAAAAGGGTTGGGCAGGGGCGTTTGCTCGCTTGACAAAAATGAAAAATGAAATGGAAAGCAATAATATCCGATTTAATTTCCGCTATATATATTTTAAATTTAAGCTTAAACTATCATCGCCACACAGTACTCTCAATTTACTTTCGGAGCAAATTGTGCAAAATTAAAATTAGCAATTAAACTTATGGATATGGTACCCAGTACCGAGCACCAAGATGAGTGTCATGCAGTGGCAGTGCCATTCAGTTTATGTTCTCTGTGTTCTGCTGTAGAATATTTTCCTTTGCATTTTCCTGCCCCCGGGAATGGATGGTGCAGCTGCACAGAGCTGGCACGGAAACAGAATCGAGTAGAGCGATTTCTGTCATTTGTTTTGTTGTTATTACGAATTGCGTGTGAATTGTGAGGGGTGGGGCTTATGTAAATATCACACATTGCACAACACACCCACATATAAATACATATACATATGTATATTGGAATGGCAGGCAGTAGGCCTGGCCTTTTGTGTGTAGATATAAGAAATAAACAGAGCAAACCGTAGGCGTTGATGTTGCACTTTGCTGGTGCCTACGTCCGTGGTCCGTGGTCCGTAGTCCGTAGTCCGTAGTCCGTAGTCCAACCATTCATCCATCCATACAGAGATGCATATTTACATAACAAATATTAACATTGTGTAATTTAGTTGCTGTACAAAATGTCTACACGTTCTCTGTGTGGAAGGTGCCTGACGCTGGCATAAGGCTGCCACAAGTTGGAAGTGCCACGGAGATTTTATTTCTTTTGAAAATCCTTTTGGGGGATGAAATAAATTCCATAATTATAAATTTTATATGCTCTCTCTCGCTCTGCTGCCCTTACATTATTGTACTGTACTGTACCCGAGTTCTGGTGCGACCAAAAGGATCTTAACTTGGGGCCACGCACACAATTTGCACAGGACTTTTCGTCCCGGCATTAGCAGCCATCTCGTCCGGAGTTCTATTTCAGTTTAGCCTCGTGCAAACTTTCATCCACATCTCTCACTTTGGCAGCCGAAAATGTACACACAACTTGGTAGGTGTTGGTGTGCGAAGGATACCCATGCCCATACCCATGCCCATTCCATGCCATACCCATACCATGCCCATACTCATCCCTGCAGCTGAGCGAGCCACTTGAGTGTATTTATTTAAAGACAACCCAGGCACTTTTGCTTTTGCTTTTGCCTTTGCCCATCCATAAAGGCGCTTGCCTGCCCAGCCCACCCACAACGAGACCCACTTTTGCTATTATAAACTATTATTCTGTCTTGGCTGTTGATATTTTTCCAAATTTAATTGCATTTCAGCCCCAAACCAGAGTACATGTAGATACATTCCAACAATAAATATATATCTATGTATATAGACACAGAGACAAAAAGACAGATACATACAGATGCACAGAGCAGAGCAGAGCGGAGTGGAGCAGTCACTGCTGCCTGACAAGACAACTCAATTTGATGGCAAATCACATCATATGCTTTCCAAACACGTCCCAGCCCCAGTCCAGCCTCAGCCCCAGCCCAGCCCCAGCCCAGTCCAGGCAGCAGCAGCACGCAAAAATGTAAGTCACGAAAACAATTTCGTCAATTGTTGTTGCCACTGCTACTTCTACAGAGGGACAGGACAGTCGTCGCTGTCGCTGTCGCTGTTCTTAAGTAGCCAAGCGCCTTGAGTGGATTACAGCGCAACGAGGCGACATTATTGTCCTTTCCACCCTCCCTCCCCCTCCCCCTCCTCATACACCAGACCCACACTCCTTCATTGGGTTATGCGCCATCGTTATCTGTCCGCACGGACTGCTGGACAGCATTCGTAGTCGTAGCTAGGCTGCATTTGTGTGTGTGTGTGTGTGTGTGTTTTGGCTGGCCAAAAATTTGAAACAATTGAGTCGCGAATTAGCATTAAGTCAATCACTTGTCTAGCAATGAAACATCTAGAAAACGCCGAGCACGTAAACCAAATCTGTATGCCCACTCGTTCCCTTGACACGATTGGCCATAGGTTCGTCTGCGAAAGTTTTTGGTCAATGGCAGCCATTGATGGTATTGAAAGTTGAGACTTCCCGACTGCCTAAATGTTTCCCCCCATCTGAATCATCACCAAAAAGAAACGAGGAAATCAAACTTAAGACAGTTTGCTTCCATTTTTGCATTGGATCTTCTCTATGTGTGCATACAGAATGTTGTTCGCTCAGCACACTGAACTGAACATTCCCATCTGATCTAGCTCCTCCTCTGAAAATTTGATAGTATTTTTGGGCTTCAATTACCCTTGTGAATCCCATATTGGAGCGGCACAGTGGACAGGGGCGACTCTCAAGGTCACTGGTCGCCTCCATGAGAAGCAAAGAGAAGCAACCAGAAGCAAAACGAGTGGCCACATAGTACAGTCACTTGCCACAGCCTGCTTGATTTCCAAGCAAATGCAGCACACGTCATAGGGGTATCAAAGTATTCGGCAATTCGCCAGCATCCTTCTGCCCTTCCATTTTTATGAACAAACTCGAACACGGCTGAGACTAATTCTAATTCCAATTATGGTGACACTCTATGGATTTATAATTGACTTAAATGGAACCGCTCAAAGTATACTCCAAAATGCACTCGAAATCCAGACTTATTGCTATAACATGTTTCACTTATTTGAAAGCATGTTTCCAATATTGGAAAAATCTGCTATTGATCGCACTTGGATGTGCAGGTAATATATTAAATCCTGGAATGGAAAGGCTTCTACTTTCGATTGTCTGCAGCAGCATTTAAGCCTAAGAAACATATTCTCGAGGGAGTAGTCAGAACTTAAAATTGTACCCAATGAAGGAAGAAAGCTTAGAAATATCAACAATAAATAAACACAAATATCTCCACCATCAAATATTTTTATGCCCGATGGTGTCAGTCGTAACTTTTTCATGTATGATTAGAAGCTTGTTTTGTGGGTAATTAATGCAGCTAACGAAATGAAGTCACAAAAAAGATCTTACCAATCCCAACCAACCTGATTTTTGTGTGCTGTTCGTGCCAGAAGTTCCGATTACCACGAGCTGAGCTGATGAGTGCAGAGAATCTTTGATTAATATCAAAGTTTGCGGGAAACCAAAGCAACGTAGTTAAGCCCACATACATCATTGACAGCTCTCCAAAAAAAAAAAACAAAAATAGACCTGCCTTTTGCACCTTTCAATCTCAGTGCAGATGTTAAAAAAGAAACGCCACCGCCGTATTTTTGGGGTGGAGGGGGGGGGGGTGTTGAATTTTCCTCCCGGATTCTATGTGAAACCCATACCAATTTCCACGGCCCACTTTGCACTAAGTGCGAAGACACTTTAGCAAACAATTAATTGCCGTTAGCGGCTGCTGGCGACACACCTACCCAATTCATTTTCCAATCCCTCTCAGGGCTGCCACCAGAGCTTCCCGCATTTTTCTCTATCAGGATATAAACGAGGTCCGGCCACGAGTGCAGTCATCCTGCAGAGCAGAGCAGAGCAGAGCAGAGGAGAGGAGAGCAGAGAAAAGTGGATGTAGAGAGGACTAGAGGACGAAATGAAGACAGCTGCCAAAAAAGGCGTTACGTCGCCAGTTAAATGAAGACCCCGCCAGTGGGTGGATGGGAAGAGGGGGGGCATGCGACAGGACGAGAAGCAAATGCGGTACTCGGGCTCGGGCATCGGGCATCGGGCATTCGGATAGAAGGGTTATCATTACTTCCACATAATTTAATTTCGGCAGGCCAGCGACCATTTGCATTTCAATACCCAATACGCCGGAGGTTAGCAAGGGTGGGGGCTGGGGGAGCGGGTTCATTTGTTCTTTTTGTTGCCCGACGAGGACCAGAACCAGGAATCCGATTTCTTTCTCTCAAAGTTTTGGCTGCGCCGCTCGTTGCACAAACTGAATTGAATCACCCAAATTATTATCCCCGCTTCTATCTAGCCACCAGCCTTCTGCGCCGCCCCCCCTGCCCCCAGCCCACCAAGAGATCCGATACCGCAGCCGAAGTCTCACACGAAGTCAGTCCTCAAGCCACTGAGAAAAACAAATTGGAAATTTATTTAATTTAATTATTTAACTTTAAACTATTTGATAGTCCATAATTTTATTTCTCTCTAAAACTGAAAGTTATTACCATCAGCTACTCACTTTATTCTCATGAATATGCGTCTTCAGCTGCCTGATCAGCTGCTAAATGAGGTTCTTCGTAGGTTCTCCCTTTCTCTAGGATATTTAAGGTACAAGTGCATCCATGATTATTCATCTGCAGGTTTCCTTACACCGAACTTTATTATCCAACAAAAATTATATTCTTAGCCAGACATACTGTCTGGATATACTCGTTATTATTCTTCTTCAGTTTTTCAATCCCCTATATCCCCAGTTGAACTTTTCTCAAAACTTTTCTTTAATCATCTTTCCCTTTTCTCTCAGTGTAATTGACTGAGATGCTGGCGGCTTCCATTGCTGCTGCTGCTGCTGCTGTTGCTGCCAGATTTTCCATCATCATTCATAACAAAAGCAGTTGGCAGTTGCAGTTGCCTCCCTTCCTCCTTCCCTCCTTCCCACCCTGCCCGTTTCCCTCTTCCACCCACGTAGGAAAATTTTTTCAACAGTTTGTTTTGTGTGTTTTTTTTGGTTTTGTTTTGTGTGACATTTCCGTTTGCATTTGGCAAGCGGAAACGTCAGTAGCCCATTGGACAATCAGGCTTTGGACGTGGCCAGGAAGAGTTCTTGGTTTTGTTGTAGGACATTGTTTGGTGTTGATGGCTGCTCATGAATAACAAATGCCTGGGCGACACAGTAGCGGGAGGATACAGGTACGAGGACGGTACAGGACGAGTACGAGTACGAGTAGAGATCGCTATCATTTTACCTTTTGCATGGTCCTATCTCCCTTGTGCCATCTATCTAACTCCTTTTCAACGTAGCTGTTTGCTTTTTTCCTTTTTTTTTTTGTTGTACCCTGAAAGAAGGTGTCCATTAATTTTGCCTGTAGACCTCATCTTCCGCTGTCCCAAGCTTTCATTTTCTTCCATAAATATATTGTACGTATAGCAGTTGCTTCTGTAACTAATTTTCCGGGTAGCTTTTCTTACCGAACTCTCGCAGGGTATTCACTGTGCTTACCTCAATGAAATCATTATTTTCACGTTTTGTTTTTGTATAAATTGTTCACTGATTTGTGGTCAATCGAGTGCAAAGTCGAGTCCATCCATCGCTGGCCATTTCACTTGCCAAAAATGAAAGATACGAGCAAACTGACAAACAAATAGAAAAAAAAACCAAAAAAAAAACCACAAAATTTTTGCTAACCAATTAAATCATTTTTATAGCCAAATGCTGTACAAATTTAGGCTAAAGTCCAATTGCAAACACCGCCCCACCCACCACCACCACTCTTTGCCCACGAACAAGCTGTGCTTTTGATTGATGTTGAATAAAGCTTGGAGGCTGGAGGCTGGAGGCTGCAGGCTGTTGGCTGGTGGCTGGTGGCTAGAGCTGCAGCTGAATCCCAGTTTGAGTGGCTTTGGAGCCACGTTAACAGACAACAAGTCCACAGACGCCAGACACCAGACGCCGTACGACAGACGAGAATCGGCCGCAGTAATCAAAGCCTAAACGTCAATTTCAGTTCGGTTTTTCGGTAGTGGGAGTGGGAAGGGAAGGGAATCAACGAGTGGACTGGGATTGAGACTCGTACAGAGATAGACACATAGATAGGGGAATATGGTGGATATGGCTGGGAAGCTGCAGGAGAACGTCGATGTCTCATTGAAATGTCAATTGCATTTTACAATGGCCTCCTTCCTGGCGTGGAGTATTCCCCAATCCCCCCCCCCATACCACCAATCCCACAATTCCCTTCCATATATCCATTTCATATCTTTTTTTCTTTAGTTGGAACATCTATTGTGTCTCTCTATCTCTCTCTCTCTCTCTCTCTTAGTCACTCTGTGTGTGTGTGTGTGTAAGTATTTCAATAAGCCCGTAAAATGACTCAATACGAGTATCTGATGGATTGTTCATGCCTCAAATGTCAAGTGTTCGGGGAATGATGAACGTGCCATGCTGCACATAATATTTGTTCCGTATTCTACATACATATGTAGCTGCTGAGAAATACCCAAAGATTTAATCATATTAGTTTTCAGTTACGATTAAAATAATTCATTAAAGATTATTTTTTATAGTTTCTGACTGCTTACCCACAAAGAAATGTGTTAAAAATGTATTCAAATAAATTGGAGGGCTAATCTGTGGCTTAAGCTAAGCTAATGGATGAGGAGGGTGCAACACCTTTTGTTAGTCAGAACTCGGAAGGATCCTATATAGAGCCTTGTAGCTGCCGGTACGCGGTATGCTGTGGTTCATCAATCACCCCTCCATGCAGACCACAAAAATGTCTACTTCAAAGGCAAAAATCTATCAATCTGTATGCATTTAAAACATCGTCTATATGTACAGACAAATGTGCATTAAAATGTACACCTGATTCATTAGCTTCTCCTTTTTTGTGTGTGTGTGTGTGTGTCATGGCAATAACCATCTATCTGTATCTGTATCTCCTCATATATATACATACATAGTTATATACAAATGTGTGCATTGAGGGAATGAATGCAATAATCTATTGAGCCGGCTCGATTTAATAACTGGCGCGATTTGCTGTTTGTCATATTTCATAGTCCATGGCACGCCCATTACTAAGAGGACGCCCCCTCCCCCCCCACTCGTTCCACAAAACCAAAAGGATAAAAAGTATGGATGAGTATGGCAGCTATAGAAATTCATTTTTGTGCAACGCGGACACATTTGCCGCGTAGGAACGTAGTCCTTCGGGGAGTTTGGATGGGGGTGTGGTAGGGGGGCCATACGAGATGGACTGACAAACCAGATGGCAGCTACGAACCCCTGCCTGACTACGCCCCTGAAGGCCAGCTGCAGCTCCCCTAAGGAGCAGGCAGAGCATTAACGAGAACCATCGGAATTGAAATGCGAATGAAAAATGTGCGCTCTGCACATTCTGCTGCGATTGTCAAGAGCGCTAATAAATTTCCACTTGCCACCGCTCAATGCTCAGCCCAAATGCAACTCATCCCATCCCATCCCCCCCATCCCATTCCATCCAGCCCCTTTAACCGGATCCATTCCATCCAATCCCCTTCTAGCTTATTAGTCACCAACGGCAGGTTTTTTTTTTGTTTTGGTTTTGTTCTTTTTTTGAACATTTTGTATAAATCATTGCGGCCTTTGGGCGAAGGGAAAAAGTACAAAATGCGATTGGCATTTACTAAAAATGTGCAACTGTCACCTGAGTCGAGTGCTTGCATTTTAGAAATATTATGCTCAAGGGTGCTGTGGGTCTATGACCGATATTCGAATATATACATAGGTACATATTGTTGATAAATTATCATGGGAAAATAATGGCCAGATCCTGGAAGAACTTTATGTAGTTGGGAGTGCAATAATGCAAATTAATCATCGTGGTGCTATTGTTTAATTTTGAAGGATTATGTGGATAAATATTAATCTAAAACTTATGCTTATTCTCCGCTCTGCACTCGTATCATTCGCAATGAATGTGACCGTTCGCTTATGGGTAATTTTAATCGTGAACAAATCTCAATTTGCGCTTGGCATAGGTCAACAAATAAGAAGCAAAAATTGTCATACCAAGTCCCTCTCTCGCACATACATACATGTGTGTATGTACATCTAGCTGGGAAAAATTGAATCTCTTCTTCTTTGCACACAGATTGATTTGAACCCAAACCCTACAAAGAGCTACCCATAATCACATTCATTTGTGCTCCATCTAACATCCATCTCCAGCCCCATACACAGGGTTATTCCAGCCAAAATCTCAGCATCGTACGCTCTCGATAATTCACTTTATGCTGCATCCCAGGTACAGTTGTGTTCGGGTAATTACTGCACCGTTCATAAATACGAGCACAATACATACATTCTGAAAAGTGTCAAATTCAACACCAAGGCCAGTCCTTGACGTTTGTCCGGACACCACAACCAGAGCCAGAGCCAGAGCCAGAGCTCCGGGAGTGCCAGGTTAAAATTGAGGCTGGCTGAATAAACAAGCGGTCAGACGACGCTGTGTGTGCTCTTGCCCCCAAAACAAAACAAAAGCAAATAGAAAAAGTTTTTAGAAATTCGAATCATGTAACGAAATACGGTCCAAAATTCAAAAGTCCCAAAACACAGACATGCACTGGGTATGCAGTACGGGGTAGGGGGTAGGGGGTACGGGTACGGGTACGGGTACGGGTACTACGGGGACATGGAGCTTTAGACTTTAATAAGACTTTTGTGTGTCCAGGACTACCCACTATCCCTCCCCCTAACGCCTTCACCCATCGCTTCAGACAAAATGTATGTAAGCTTCAATGTTGTAATTTATGTGCCCGAGTGGGGGGCTGACATGCCTGAGCACAAGGTGTATTTTTGGGGGGGGTAAGGCCATGACCGATCATTGCTTTACCCCAAGCACAACACTCTCCGTCTCTGAAATACTTACAAATATCCATAGCTCACCAGTGCGAGTGTGAGTATCTTACCCTACCCTACCCTACCCTCCCTACCCCTTCTATCAATATACCTTGCTGACAGCCTTTGCTCGAACTGCAGCAAAATGCATTTGGCCATGTGTGTGAGTATGAGTGGGGGGTGTGCGGGTGTGCGGGGTGTGCGGGGTGTGCGCAACATGTGCTTATAATTATGTTTTCTCTGTGTGCTCATTTTTGGGGAATCGCTTGCCGTTGCTGCCCAGACACGTGCCTACGCCCACCTTCTGTGCATACAAATTACAAGCAAAAGCACAAGCACAAGCACATACAAACATACACATACACACGCACACTCGGACAGACAGCCTTCTTGTTGGCTGGCTGCCTGCCTGCCTGGGGCACGGCACAATCGGATCCCAACGAACCTGACCTCAAGCTGCAATTGTAAACGCTTAATTTGAGGTCAGAGTAACGTGCAACAAAACGCATCTAAGGCAGCTGCCAAAAATGTTGCCGCTTGCATTTCAAAATGCAACGCACAAAAGAAAACCAAAACAAAACACACAAAAAAAACACAAGGAAAGGATACTTTTCCCCTTCCCCTTGGCTAGCTATGCACATGATATAATAATCCGATTTGGATGAGCCTGTATAAGTTGTCAAAATTACTGGAATGGGTATCCCCTTCCCCTTGTCACTTGTCGCCAAGTTTTCCGCCTCTTAGCGCTTGATTTCTCTTTGCTTCTGATTTTCAGCCATGAATCTAAACCGTCGATATTTCTGGACACCTCTTGTTTGTACATAAAAAAATGAATTTATTATAATGCACACTTTAGTTGTTGTTTTTGAATTTATTTATTTATTATTTATTATTAATATTATTTATTATTAATATTATTTATTATTAGTATTATTTAGTATTAATATAATTTATTATTAATATTATTAATTATTAATTTTATATATTATTTATTTTTAAATTTGCCAGCATTCTTGGCTTAGCTGACGCGGCTTTATGGCTCTTGAAGTGCTGACCAAACGAGGCATTGAATATTGATCGTGCATGTTTTGATACATGTACATAAATACATAAACCTGATGACTCGTTATGTAAATACTTTTTTTTTGCTTCGCTCTCCCCTGCCAATCTTGCACTCCGCTTGCTTTAGGATCAATCCAGACACATTCAATAGAAAGCTCTCTTTGCATGCACTTATGCACTGCCTTATAGCTAGTATACCTTGGGAACACCTCCCCTTAAAAGTTGCCAGGCTGCCGCAGGGGCAGACAACAGCGACGACCGGCGACAATTTACACCGCAGCACGCAAAACGCTTGTCACTTGCAGCAATGGCAAACAAAAAAAAAAAGGGCAGCGCGGCAACCCACACACACGCCCCAGCACCACCACCCAGAATCAGGGCCTAGAGAGGGAGAGAGGGAGGACGCTAAAGAGAGGCCAACAAATCCATTCAGCGATTTGTGCCAAATGTCGGCCGCTGGCTTTTGTCTTTTGTATGCGCGCAGTGACCTGCAAAAATGGCAGACGCTCATTGTTTGCCCTGGGCCACACTCCCACACTCCCACTCCCACTCTCCCCCCCCACTCCAGCTCTCTCCCACTGCCTTTTCTGCTGCTCCATTACTGTTTGTTCTGTTCGCACCTGCTGTTGTACGGATGAGAGAGAGAGAGAGTGGGAGAGTGGGAGAGCCAGAAGCGCATCTAGCGGGCAGCCAAGTGCGTAGCGTAGCCCTTGCCCATTCTGTTATTTCTCTGCCATTCCCATTCCCATTCCCACTACCCCTCCAACTTATTCTCTTGCCCCAACTCTTATCCAGCAAATTCTGCAGTTAATTTAATTCATCACACCGCAGTCGCCGTTGCAGTTACGTTACGTTACACTTTGCTTAGTTTTTGCTACACCTTTGGAGATGGGGAATACACTCGTTTGACTTTGCAACTAAATAACGCATTTCTTTATGCAGTATGTAATATAGAATAAGGGCCGATAAATCATATAAGCGATCGGTCTGACAACAATCCATCAGCAAGGGTATCAAAGACTTCGGCACGACGCAGCTGGCATTCTTTTTTTGGTTTTGGTTTTATTTCTTTGTTTTTTTTTTTTTGCATGTAATTTCTATTCTTCTTCTTTTCTTTTGCATTTCTGTCGCGTTTGCCCAAAATGCTGCTGCAGTCTTTTCTTCCGTTGCTGCTGCTGCCGCTGCTATCTCGTTTCTTTGTTCGCAGCTGCCCTTGGAGTGGGTGGTGGGTGGCAAGCAAGGGGAGCTGACAAGACTGAGCGGGCATGATGCAGGCAAATATTGTCTTTGCACAGAGTCTCATCTTTGACAGTCTTTATGTGCCTGTCCACCCCCTCCCACCGCCCACCCCGTACCCCACTGACAGAATCTCTCCTTTATGCTCGCCATTCTGATGATTTGTTTGTTGGCTTGTCGGTGCAGCCAGCTAATATATGTATGTATGTACGAGTATGGGGGAGGAGGTATCCAATGTATTTTTGTCACGAATTCAATAAATGATTTTTAAGCACGTTTTTATTACTTTTTGCTTATTGCTGGAAAATGTTTCCGGCCTGGATATGGAATCCTTTTGGCAGTGCATGACTTTATCTCACTCTCTGCGTCTTCTTTTCTTGCTCTTCACCTGCCCCCCTCTGCCCATGGCTTTCTATTCGGTATGCGTGATACCCCCTAGGGCATACTTCTCGGGTATACAGTCCATGGGTCAACCCACGTGGGTCAGTCCATTGGCTAACCTCCGTGGGTCAGTCCTTGGGCTGCAGAAACATACCAAAAGAAGTGGCAGACATGTTGTATAGATTGCTGCAACATCCACAGCTTTTTTGGTAGTATAAATATTAATTTTATTATTTATTTAAATCTATTTATTTTTTTATTTTATATTTATTGATTAATTTTGTAATGTTCCGCACTCCACTGGACTTAAACTGACTACATGGCTAACCAATTTCTCCAGCTCGCTCCCCTAGTGTTGGTAAACTATTCACCGTAGTGAGCGAAGTTCATTTTAGTTGTGGATTCAAGATGGCGTACTAGTTCCAGCTCATAGTTCAACCGGCAGCAGACTGACGTGCAGCGCGTACAATTTTCGCTGGAGAAATTTCGCAATTTCGCAACTTATTCGTAAGTCTGAGTGAATACTTTTACTGTGATAAAAAACCCACAGAAGTTATATCGTTGTTCACTGAATAATATAATCGAGGTGATTGCAAAAACCAAACAAATATCTTTGGCTCAAATTTCCGTAGCATAACCTCTTTTCGCGTTTTTTTTTTCGTTTCTTGTGCAGCAAAAACTGAGCTCAAAACTACTTTTATTAAGTCCGTATTTGGATTAACTTGCATGCCTGCATGTGTGTGTTAATTTTTCAAGATGGTGCACGAACTGGTTCCAGTCCCAGCCAAAGCGTCACTTCAAAACCAATAAGAATTTTAGCCATTGAAGCCATAACCTTATTTGACCCAAAAAAAGCCGAAAGTAACACATTTTTGGCTGCAGAGCCGATCAAATAGTGAGTGCAGGGTTGCACCAGGGTATTTGCTTAGTCGATTATTGCCCATCTATGCAGCTAAAATCTCCAACTAATTTGCTTGAAAAATTATGGCTTTTTTTTTGTTGGTTTGCTTGGGCTCTACGACTGGAACTACTGCCCCGCACAGTCATTGGATGGGGGTAGAGCGGCGAATTTCCAGTGAGTGCGTGTGCATGAGTCATCATTCAAGACAGGAAGACAGGAAGAGAACTTGCAACCATCCCCAACGAAAAACGAAAGGGAACCCAAAAGAAGTGAATGTTCAATTCAATACAAGAAAATGCACTTTGCTAATGAATTAAATTGTCTTCTTGCAATCCGCAGTCGGAGCTGGAAGTCGGCTCTGCTCTTGTTTTTGCTTCGGGTTTGCCTATTACATTTGTGTGTGGTCACAGTTATGTATGTAAGTTTGTTTACATACTACAAAGAATTTAAAAATATTTTACAGAGCTACCAAAATTCAAAAAATGCAAGCTAAAATAGGGAGAAAGTTTGTTTTTTCCCTGCTACATTCCAGTAGGATCTATTAGGTATCCCACAGTCGTAATATTGTCTATATAATTTTATTTCTGTGATTTAATTTGCTTTGGTGTCGATTTGAAACTGTTTTACTATCGCAATTTCAATTTGAACAATCGGTGAAGTCTGAGTAATTTTTTTTTTTTTTTGGTTTTTTCTTTTGGCACTTTCTTTGCGGAGCTTTAAGATTTTTAGCGTTTGTTGCAACTGCATACGTTTTGGCTCCATCAATAAATCATTGAGCAGACAACGACGCGGCACGGTTGTTAAAAGCACTCCCCTCCCTCCCTCATCCTGCATTGCTCTCCCTCTCTCACATTCACGCTGTCAGTGGCGTGGCAACCGCAAGTCAGCAGGTCCCTGGGAGCATGCCATATACTCCCATATTCCCCCCCTTTTTTTTTGTGTGTGTGTCTTGTGTGCGAGCCCCTGTACAGTTATATAGATATAGACGGCACGGCATATCAATATTCCGCATAGACGGATTGTATTTTCAATATTTGCGCAGCGGCAGCAAAAAGAAGAATGAAGGAGAGGAAGAATAGACCGGAGCGCAGGCAGAGTGTATTAGAGGCAGTGAGAAGAAAAGGCTGAGAGAGAGAGAGAGAGAGAGAGAGAGACCAATGCAGGAAGAGGAAGCTGGAAGAGAGAGCGGCAACCACACCAGAAGTAAAGTAAAAAAAATCTATTAAACGATATGTGTCTCTTCGGCGCTTTTTAATACGTGAATATTTTGTCAGTGATATAATTTCCACCTTTGGCATTTTTTCTGGTCTTCTGGCTCTTGCCCATTAGGATCAGTATTCATATAAAATATAGAAAGTCTCTTCTCTTTGCCGATTGTTGGAATTTATTTAATCCTTTTATGTTTTTTTTATTATGCAATGTTTAATTTTATTGCAAAACCATCGGCATAAAACGTCTCGTGTAACTAGGCGGCATTAAGTGAGCAGCAGAAAGAGTATCAGCGGCACAGCAACAGCACGCGACTGGCGTGGACTGAGAGAGGCGAGTCTGTGAGATGGAGAAGGAGCAGCAGGAGCAGGAGCAGGAGCAGCAGCAGCAGGGGACTGGCGGCTTTTGTTGGTTTTGTATTGCAATGATTTAGCAGTTTTTCGTCTGTGTTTACGCTGTGGATAAGGTTTGACGGCTCTCGATTGTCGTTCGTTCGCTCTATTCCTGCAGTCTCTCAGCCGTCCTTCCCCGTACGCTACGCTACCCTACCCAACCCACTTCCACGGCGGTTGCATAAGAAATCAGCAAATTGTTGTGTTTTAATCGAACCCTGCTTGCCCCGTCGTTGCCCTCTGCGCTCCACCTCTCTCTCCCAGTGGAGCAGACAATAGGCGTCGGTGCGCCAATAATCTAGCTGTCTTTCTCCAACACACATTTTAAGCCGCAGACTGCATTGAATTTTGTGTCTGTGTCTGCATGTGTGTCTCTGTGTGTGTCCTGTGTGTGCCTGTGTGTCTCTGTGTGTGTAAGTGAGTGAGTGATCAATATCCCACAATGCAGTGGCGCTGCTCCGCTCCGCTCCGCTCTGCTCTCTCCACTCACCACTCTTCGCTGCCAGCTACTTGTGTAAATAACTGTCAGCCAATTGTTGTTTAATCGCCAGCTTAGCTCTCTCTCTCTCTCTCTCTCTCTCCCCACTGCCAATACTCTGCCGTTTGCCCACTGCGTATATTCTGCTCGCTGTGCTGAGAGCACTGGTCTCCGCTCTATTGGCGGATAAGTGCGGTTCTACTTTAAAAATTTCAGCAAAAAATATAAAACGTAAATAAAAGACTGACTTCAAGAGGGCGAAGGTTTTTCGATATCCTTGCAGATCTATGTATCTTCCCCTGCAAGGGGGTCATTATAATGACGAGTGGCAAGAAGAGAAGTGGAGCAGTGACTCCTCAAGATGGAATGCGGTGGGGGGCTGGGCGATGGCTAATTAGTTGCACATTTTACATTAATTAATTTTCATGGCATATCTGTTCCTTGGCCGAAAGTTTTGTCATAAGAAATTCCACAAGGCATTAGTAGCAGCCGACGGCGTTGCTGCTGCTGCTGCTGCACTTTCTATACCCCCTCCCTGCCACCCCCCCACCACCCACAATTCCACTCTCACACTGTGGGTGGCTGGAGTCTTTGCCGTCTTTGATCCTGGTTACCCGACTAATTGGATTTAGTTAGAGCTAATAAAAACGTTTACAAAAGAATTTCATTTTTACTGCAAATTGGCCTAAAATAATTATTCTCTTTTTTTTTTGGTTCTTTACGTTTTTGCCCCAGCAGCAACAATGGCACAATAGAGGGCACACAAGTGATCGACAGACAGATACCTATTATTAACTTTTTTAATAGAAATAGTTTTTTTTTTTTAAATTTAATCTTTAAAATTTAATTAATTAATTAATTGAAAATTTAATATAATCAAATCGAAAACGTCACAATAAAAGGCATTACGAAGTGCTTGGAATATTTGCAGATAAAACTATTTAAATATAACAGTTACATGGGAAAATGGCTATATATAAAGATCTATAAAGCCGAATACGCCCATCGAGCGGTAAAGCGAAATCGCAACGCATAAAAATCGTCTCAGTCTCAATCCCAGTGGCAAGCCCCGGCAGCATTCTACTCTCTTGTAAAGCCTAATGAACCGCCCCAGAGTGTTCGTCGTAATTGCCTTCCGTGGGAGCGTGGACAGTCATAGTCCCAATGACCAGCCAGCCTGCCCAACCCCAATCACTCCAATGTCCCGCTTACGCCCATTGCCTCCCACTATCAACAGACAGCTGTTGTCCGTACTGGGGGGCCTGGCACGTCTTATCGACATATATCGATAAAAGAATTAGCTAAATCGTGACTGCCACTTTGAACATGTCGCTGCCATTAATTATGGGATGATGACATGACGACGCTCTCCATTCTCCACTCTGGACATCCTCATTCGCATCCGTATTCGCATCCACATTCATGTTGTTGATTTTATTAGCTGGCCCACTTTCGATTACGCCCCAATCCAACGCCCGATGCCACACAGCTCACCTAATTAAAATCGACTTTTTGTGCAATTAATGCCCCCAAATCAAATTATCAGCTCGGGGCAAAAGTTTCCAGCTCGTGTGGCGCCTCAGCCTCAGCGCCCAAAAAAAGTTTAGTATTTGGGTGGCAGACGGGACTCACTCACCGGCACTGGTAGTAGTTCCTTCTGTATTGGTTCAATAAACAGAATCAGAAGGTGGCTTAGTTTGGTTTGGTTTCTTTATTGTCTTAGTTCTAAGATGAAGCACCAACTTGCATGACACAAAAATAGACAAAGAAGGAATCAGTTTCTGGCAGGAAACTTAATCTATATAATTGACATTTTTTTTTGGGTTAAAAAAGATTCAATTGAATTTTGTTCTACATTAGCAAGTCAATATTCAAGACTTTTTTGGTGGTGTGCGTTAGCGGCTGATTTGTGACTCGCTTTCTTCAGGACTTTGCTCATAAATAGATAGGGAATATGGAATTATAGGGACGCTGGAAGCAGCCACTGCATGGCGTGCCGCTAATTAATAATCATTCAACTATTTTTTTAAACAATTTATACCCGTTTTATATAAATATTCCCATAATATCTAAAACTCGCACCTCCATCCCAATCCCCCTAATGGTCTCACAGTTTTTTTTTCTCACGTTTATGTGTGTGTGGCGGTCTAATAAATTCCATTTCGATTGCCTTCCACTTGACGAGTCAAAGTCAAACCCAAAGTCGGGGCTCACAAATTGACACAAATAAAATGTTGAGTGGCCCTCAGATATACGCCCACCCCTCGACCCGACCGGTTGCCTTCGCCACACAAAAGTACCGACCGTTTGCCGCCTCTGGCCGGCAGTTTATCATGTCCGCCAGGAATAATTCAACTTTGCTTATTTCACACTTCAATTTTGTAGGTAAACAAAGTTTTTTTTGGTTCGTGGACCCCCCAAAAAAAAGTCTAAAAAAGGCCGTAGCATTAAATACCCTTGCGGGTATACTGTTCCTCACGTCGGCCCATTAGATACCCTTACAAAAAACGTTTGCTTTTTTTTTTATACCTATATTATCCATGAAAGCTACGTAATAAAGTGATCTGATACTGGATTTTGTTTACTCAATTTAGGTATGGAATACCTTTCTTTTTTGCATCGCAAACATCATCAAATCCGTTGTACAACCCACAAAAGAGTAATCGAAAAGTAAGAATAAATAAAATAAAAATACCCATGGATGGGTGAAGGGCGGGAGAGTTGCCAGCACCTTTAGCTGTCGAGTGAAAGCAAACAAATAAAAATGATGAGCGGCCATCGGCCGAGCCGAGCCAAAAGCCGAGCTGGAAGCTGAACAACAACTGAAATCCAGCTATATCCTTGGGGTATATTTTCCCCAAACCCTGTCCGTGCCCCTGCCTCCTGCCCGCAGTCCGCAGTCGGAGCAGTCCCTTTGGGCTTTTGTTATTGTAAAAAGTTTGACTCTTTCTTGGGATACCCCGATTGTGGTTGTGGTTGTTGCCGCCGACCCCCCTCCCCCGTTTGTGGGCAAATTAAAGCACAAATTGTGGCCAAGTTTTGTGAAAAATACGAACGGCAACTAGCCACCAGGGTAATTCTTTCGACCAAGTCCGGCACATAAGTGCCCCACACCATGCAGACCACAAGGCAACGCAACACCCAAACCACCCACTTACTCACTCCCATCCGCACACACTCGCCTCAAGAGAGTGTCCTTGAGGAGCCCTATAAATATTATTATCATCATCGTTGAGTGCATGCTCATTGTGGGCTCTTCTTGTTGAAGCGTTTTGTTGTCTTTCACCCCACCACCACACCACCCATGACCCCATGACCCATGGCCTTTCCTCTTCACCACCCCTCCTTGTTGCCCCAGCAAACTTTTCCCCGAGACTTTTGACGAGCGACGAACTTTATTGAGGGAAATTATCATTCGCTTGTGGTCCAGTTCGCTTTGATATTTAGTCCTTTCCTGGGATCCATAACTTTGTTCAACTTGCCCAACTTTTTTGGGCGAGTACTCGTTCAGTTCTCTGAGGTCGGGGTCGGTCTTTCAACTGCTACTATGGCTATGTACCTCCCACTTAAGGTCTCAGCCGTTCCATGTTCTTATTGCGTCTCTCCAGATTTCTTAAGCCATCGCTGTTCCTTTAGTTGGTATGGATTCATTTGATAGCTAAGAGCTTTGCATTCTCTTATTCTTGATAATTATTTTCCTTGATTTTTTGAGAACACATCCCCATAAAAACATCAAAATGAGATCAAGATCATAATTTGATTCATATTTTCATTTTTTTTTCGCTTGGTTTCGAAGGCCAAGCAGTTGGTGAACTGCTTGCAGAAACATTTCAAGGCAAAACGTGGCTTCGGTTTCAGCGTGAAACTGCTTGAAGCAAAGCTTCTGTTTAGCGGATGAACTGCTTACAGGTGAACTGCTTACAGGCGAACCAAACCTTCGAGTTTCAGCGGCTAATACATATACATATGTAGATCATTCTCTTGTACTTACTTGGGATTCTCCCCCGAAACTTAAACTAAAAAATTATATTTCATTCATTCATTTAATTTCCACTGATTATTCAAACGAATTTTACATAATATTCCAATAGGCTTTGCAGTTCCCTTGAGTTATTTAAGCCCAGCCAGCCAATGCTGTGGGCTGTACCCTGAAACTGGCTTGGGTTCATTCCCCCAACTAGTATATATCACACATTCCATTCAAATAATCCAAATCAAGGCAGCATCAAAATGTCAAAGACAAAGCCATAGAGAGAGATATACATATGTACGTACATATGTATGTATGTATATGCATGGTGAGCCAGTGAGGTGGGGTAACAACGTAACAACTAACGTGGCAATAAAGTCGGCTACAATAAAACACACATAATTATTAGCACTTTTTATAGGTAGCGAGCAGGCAGGCAGTCTGATTTGTAATTCTCAAGGCTCTAAAACTTCCGGAGGGGCAAACGAGCCGAAAGAAAGGTATAGACGGGGCTAAGTAGGCATCCCGCATCCCACATCCATATCCGGGACATGGAGAAGAAGAAGCAGCTGGGCTCATAAAAATACACAGACGACGTTTGGATTTTTAGAGTTGAACATAAAGAGCACAAGAATGGAAAGGTGCGCTTTGGATGAGCTGGAAGTTGAAAATACCCTTGGAAAAGCAACGATATAGAGCTCTACAATGGATTCGATGGATAGAGCTTCCATAGCTACCATAATGTAGAGCTTGAACGAACGATTACGAATGATTCTTCTAATGAAATGTGTGGCTAATGCCTGTGCGGATGATGCCCTTGAATATACCCAAAAATACTCCTTTTAAATGGTATACACAGGCCTCATTGCAGGCATTGCTTTCCAGCAGGAACAGCAGATACAGCAGCGTCAGGACATCCAGTCCATACCCCCCAGTTCCCTCGGGAGGAGTTGGCATAGTTTGGGCCTGGGCCAGGGCCAGGCTCCGGGGCGAGGCGAACTTTTTGTCTAAAGCAGCTCGTAAAAATGCCCAAGTGAATAATAATCATCAGAAGTGGGATTTCTCCAACCCCCCTATGACACCTCCGTCCCGTGCCGTCCCTGCCCGGCATCACCATATGCGGCGGGGTCACATGTGTGCGAGTGGAGGCCTTGTCCGGGTCCAGAAGTTGCCTGCTTCCTTTATTTTTTTTGGATGGGTGGATGGTGGTGGTGATGCCACAATCTTGTAACATACGAAAACCTAAACGAAACGAAACGAAATGAAAGGAAACTTTTATTGTCTGTGAGCAGGCGGACAGGCCAAAGGACACAAGGACATGCAGACATATGGACGCAGCGGACGGACAGTGCAAAAGAAATTCCTTTCGAAGTAGGAAATAATTAAGCGTAATTGAGTTAAGTTATTTCCGCTTGCAGTTTTCTTGAGACTATGCCAGAGTTCGGGTCGGGTCGGGTCGGGTCGGGCTAGAACTCTGGTTGGGTACTCTCCCGGGTTTATTTCAAGGACTTTCCTGCATTTTGGCGACTCTCCCAAACTCCATCTGTCTGCCGTTCTAAGTGATTTATTTTAGTAGATGAGCAAGACAACAGTAATGACGACTGCCCTTCTATCTGCCTTTCCGAGTGCATAATGCTCAGAAATATTTTTTGAGCTGGTAATGAACTTTGTGCGGGAACACTGGGGGAAAATATATAATTAATTGTTGATTTTTGTGAGATGTAAAAAATATATATTTAAATATCATGCATTCTAAGGGAAAATTGAAGAAATTTCTATTCCAATCTCTATTCTATTAGAGCTTAGTCGGGTGGTGAGATTATAGGGCGTCCTGCAGTTACAGTTTTAGTTTAAATTTTGGATGGATCTACGTCTTCGATTTGCTTATTTTTTGGTTATATTTTTGACTTTGACTTTTATGTTGTTTGACTTACTTTCCGACTTTGGAATCTTTCATTTTTAGTTCCATTTGTGATTGGATTACTAGAGTTTTGTGTGCTCATTGCCGCATTCAAATTGGTTGCCCATTAATTTTATTGTTACCTTTCGAATTATTTCTATTTCTCGCAGTGCATTTCCGCTGCAACTGAATGCTTCGCGTTTCGTGTGGTAAGTGGAAAATCATTGATGCGGCTGTTTTGTATCGATTTCAGTTAATGCGCTATGCCACAATTTTCTGTTTTTCTTTCTTTGTTTTCCCCTTATTTTTTTTTGTCCTTCCCTTTTTCTGCCCTACACTTTTTGAAGGGTATTATGATTTTATGCACAGAAGGGACCCAAGGATAATTCAGTTAAAGTTAATCAAGATCTTATCACCATACAATATAGCTATTAAATATCTGAACAATCGCTGCTAAAGAAAAGTACTTATGAGCACTATAATTATATATCCAAAAATATATATTAAGATTTTATATATCGGATTGATCTATGTATAAGGGTAAATGAGAGCTTCGGACCCAAAATGAAAACTATCTTTGTGTGTTTCCCTCTGATTTTCCTTTGCCCTTTTCCGTTGGTTGCAGCTGTCAAATTGTGTTTTATGCAATAAGTAGCAAGTATCGTGGGGGGGGGTGGGAACAGGGGGCCAACGGCTGGCTGCTCAGACGATTGGGCCCAGGGGCAAGGGTTCCGGGGGTAGACCAAGAAAACTTCTTTATTATAGTTGCGGTTCTGTCGCTGTCGCCGTTGCTGTTGCTGTCCCTGTTCCTATCTATTTCTCTGTCTCTTTCGGGGGGTTGCATTTTATTTAACTCAAATTGAAAGGGAGTGCCGAGTGGACCGATTGCCGCTTTGTGCAATTTATTGTTTTTATGCGATTGTCGTGCACTTTTTAAGTAGTTGCTTGTCATTGGGGTAGGGGGGGGGCGGTGGTGGTGGCTGTGCATTATTAGATTTTGCAACAGAACAAAAAGTTTTTCTGTTTCCAAATGGTTCGTGTCCCGCAGGTCTGATTGCCACCCCCCACAGCAATACCAAAATCACATTCAATCCGCTGCTACCACTACACCCACACCCCACACACACATGCACAGAGTGTTGCAATTTCAATTTGTATAGGTGCTGTGGCAGTGGCACTTTAACGGGAGTTACAACCAATTAAAGTAATTAGCCCTGGTTCGTCTGGGTCGTCCGTCAGTCAGAGGTCCTTTGCAGAGTCCACTGCCACTGCCACCGCCACTGCCACTCGCCACTGGCACTGCCACGAGGTGACAAATACCCTTTCACCCCATCACTCCTCCATCTATCACTCCATCTCGCTCACTTCTGCTGCTTCTTCTCCTCCTCCTCTCACTGTACCCATTCCTCCAGCCCATGGATCGGACATGTGAATGCGCTGTCCGTGTGTTTGTCAAATACGTCAACGCTTGTCGGTTGCTTGCATCACTGCCGTCACACATTGACAAGTTGGCTTTTGGGGCACAGCATAAGTCACAAACGCACACACACACACACACACAGCAGAGAGAGAGAGAGAGAGAGTGGGAAATGGAGCAAGAGGGGTGTAGATAGACAGACAGATACAAGCCAATGCCTGGAGTACTGGCCAAACCAAACGGCAGCTACACTGCGGCATGTTGCAGGCTGCTGCTGCTCTAAGCCAAAAGTAAAGCCAATCAATTGACTAATCAATTGACTAACGAGGTTAATACTGTGTGGCAGAATTCAGTTTACAGCTCGAATGGCTTGTGACATCAACCCCCTTTGGACCGTAGTTGCAGATCTCTAGTTGGGAAGCCTTCAGTGGGAGAGCCCTGCATAATCCATAAGAATTCTATGCCATGGAGCTTCCACTCTGCTTCTACTTCTGTGCTTTTGCTGTGATTAATTTGATATAAAAATTGTATTTTTCTGTTATTCAGCCAATCCAACTGCTTGCTCGTTTGGGAAGTACTTAAGCAGCAGAAACTGCAGCCGCCCACACCCCAAAAGCCAAGAAACAGCCAACTCCCACAGCACCACAAGAAGCCCGAGAGGCAGACCCCAGACTCCAGTGTAAAAACTCCCAAACTGGTTGGAGTTCTGGCCTTGTTCAGAGTCCGCTTGGTTCGGTTTGGTTTGGTTTGGTTTGGTTCGCTTCGTTCGCCTGTCAATTCACTCAATGACTATACAAAGCTACCCTCCCCCACCCCCACCCACAGCCCACAGCGCACAGCCACACTTTCTCCCTCTCTCTCTCTGTGTGTGTGTGTGTGTGTGTGGGGGGGAGAAAATCTCTTTTAATTGCCAATCGTGTGGAAAAATGAATTTTCCATCGAATTAGTATTCTGTGGCTGAAATTCATTCATGAAGCACTCATTAGGAAATCCTCAACTGATGCTCGTTGGCTACACCCCTCCCCTTCCACCCTTCCGCCCTTCCACCCACACCCACACACACAGGACCCTCTCTTTCCCCTCTCTCTCCCTCTCTCGCTCTCTTTTATTTTGTTGTATTATTTTTTTTTGTGGGTGGTTACCCTCCACCCATCCATGTTCTCAGTTTCTCGTTGAGTTTCTCGCTTGTTATGAGTTGAGTCAACATATTTTGCAACACTTACGAGTATGTGTGTGTGTGTGTGTGTGTGTGTGTGTGTGCTGGCAGTGTTGGGTAAGGGTGGGGGTACGGTGCGGTGATTGGTACGCTTGATGGTGTGCTGGCTGTGGGGGCTGGGTGCGGCGGACAAGGACCCAGCTCAACTACAGCCCCTCACCCCATCCATGCCCAGTACTAGTACTTGAAATCAAAATCAAGGAAGTGACTATAATTTTGGTGTAGCATGTTGTCGGTACGTGTTCCAATATGTCAGCATCCGGTGATGGGTTTGCCACGTTCCCGCTCTCTCTCTCTCTCTAGCTCTCTGGCTCTCTGGCTTGGTGATTTTGAGCAGCGCCTCCACACCACCCCACACCCACACCCGCTCACACGTGCACGCTCTGTTGTTGCTGCTGGGCTGCTGCTGCTGCTGCTTGTTCTTCTGTTCCGCCGGTGCTTTACTGCTGCCTGCCTCGTCTATGTGTATGCGAGTGTTGAGCACTCTTCACTTATTTTATTGATGTTGTAAATTTCTGGTAATTGAGCTTAATTTTTATACACTTGCCCCGCAGACCCACCCACCTCCACTGCCGTTTGCCATCAGCCAGCCATCTTCGTCTTTGTTTTATGTTGATTGCTGCTTGATGGCACGGAGAGCGAGAGAGAGCGAGAGGGAGAGGCAAAGGGAGACACACTCACTGATTGCCGGTTGAGAGATTTTTGAGGTATTCCGTTCGAACATGTCTAGTGGCTGCTGCTGCTGCTGACCAGGAGCAAAGGTCGAGAGTCGCCTGACGATTGACGATTGACGGAATGGGAAAGGGAAGGGAAGGGAAGGGAAGGAAGAAGACCAACAGATTTGACAAGGGGAATTAGTGGAAGAGTGTACCGAGGAATACGAAAGTAAAAGAAGAGCAGAAGAGTCTAATAAGAGGTTTAAGAAAGTGGCTAGCAGAACACTCCAAGGGAAAAGAGTGAAATTGTATTGTCGGTCACACAAAGATCTGAGTGGGGTTTGGGTCAAAGTTGGAGAGCAGCGAGTGTAATGGATTGCTTTTGCCTTTTCTTTAATTGAAATTAAATTAAATTGCTTGTAGCTTTTGACATATTATTTTATACTTTTCCCAACACAGAGAGAATCACGGCAACCACGAGCTGGCGCTGGCATTCCCGCGTATGCTTGCAATAAAGCAGCGCACAAAGTACGTTGCGACTACTTTACCGACTGCTTTGACTGCTTGCTGGTGACCACCGACGTGCGGCGTGTCTTCTGCTGCTCGTTTATCGAAGCCTGCAATTTCTACCAAGGTGACTCAGCTGACTAGATGTTGGAATGCAAAACAAAATTCGACTCTCCGCGTGTTTCTTTCACAGGTCAAAGTAGGCAGCCCCAGTGAATGCGTTAACTTCGTTGCATTAATCGTGAGGAAATTGCCAGTCGTCTCTGGGCATTCACACACCACACAACTCGTGCCACAAAAAAAGCTAAAGCGGAGCAAAAATTAGAAAATGAAAAGAAAAAAAAGAAAATTAAAAAATTGTGCAATATTTGACAGTTTTCAAAATTAAAAGAAAAAAACCAAAAGTGAAAAGTGAAACGCTACAAAAAGAAGTAACAAAAGCCACAGCTCGGTGCCAGAGGTGCAGTTGCAGTTGCAGCTGCAGCTATGGATGCCAACTAAATGCAGCCAGTAAAGGGCCAAGAAGACTCCCAACAATCCAACGTGGGCAGCACCTAGCTGCAACAAACCAAAGGAGCAGCTCTGCCGCCCCTCGCTGGCGGCTAAGCAGGCAGTCGTGGAACTCCTGGACGGGTCACGCGGGTGACCCTCTACTATGAGGTGGAGTTCAGTCGCAAGTAGCTGGGGAGGAAACGTGCGCAGGCTGTCGGGGAGCGTGGAATATTTGGGCCATGCGAGAGTGCCGGTATTGAGTTTCATGCCACTCCGGGGCGAGCCCACACCACAGATCCCCAGGCGCAGAAGTGAGGGTAGCCGTCTACGAAGTGGAACTCAAGGAGGACTCGGACTCGGACTCGAAGATCAGCCTTGAGACCCTTCGCAACTCGTGCGGGTCTGAGCCCGGTAAGTCCCATGAACTGACCAATGGCAACGGTGTTTTGATTGGCCCATTCACAGGGTTCTTGCCTTCGCGGCATTCAGTCTTCCTGAAGGGCCTCGCAATCTCCCATTGCTGCCAGGTGGAACAGTATTGGGACAAGTACAAGGAACTCGGATCTACGTAAAATAAAGGTTTGCTCTCCACTTTGATCTTTTAATAACGAAGACCTTCCTCCCTCCAGTAGATCTCGCACTGCTCTGCCCCCTCGATCGGTAATCTTTTTTGCTGCCCATTGAAGGGAGCGCTCTGCCATGTTGTCGGAAGACAAGAAGACGGGAAGACAGGGGCCGCAGTGCGAAGGGGCTTGAGTTCGTAGGACTCGGCTGTCGTCACTTCTCCGACTTGAGATCTGTGTTTGAGTTTCTCCACGGAGTGGCGCGAAGCTCCTGCCCCGACAATCCCATCGCCCGCCCAAATACGCTGCTCCCAACTCCTCGACATCCCGCTGACGTTTCATCCTCAACTACTCCGATCGAATTCCATCGCATTCCATGCTCACTCGCGTCTGAGCAGGGTTCCTCGGATGACTGCTTCAACGCTGGGAAGTGCTGGGAAGTGGCTGCAGAGTTGCTCCTTTGGGCCGTTGCTGCTGCCCCCCCTCCACGTTGCCCACAGTGGTGTTGGGAATCTTTCTGATCCTGAATTGGCTGCGATTGGTTAGCTTCCATAAGCGTGGACTCGCCTAAGCCTGTGGGCTTTTGTTGCTTCAAATACAAATGCAATCAAAAATAAAATGTGAATGCGTTTAATCAGGTATATTTATGCAGCCCTTGAACGATGGGATGGGATGTTAATTAATTTCCAAGTATTAATTAAAGAGTGCAGCTGTAATCTATCCATTCTTCTACTGCCACCAACTTGTGCTGGTGTTGGCGATGCCCCAGAGATGCCCCAAATTATCCACTGGCAAGCACGAAACGAGTGGAGTCCTGGGAGGCAAAGCCTTGACCAGTGCGGAGAGGGCACTCGACCCAATCGAAAGGGAAAGTTGTGGGGCAACCAACAAGCGTTTTTAATTGATTTCCCAACTAGTACTGCAACTGGAACTTCCTCTCTTCCCCCGCCCCACCCCGCCCTATTCATGTGTGTGTGTGTGTGTGTGTGTGTGTCTGAAAAGTTTACAATAATTTTTGAACATTCAATGGCCGCAACTAAAAACGCCAAAATTCCATTGGGCTGGAGTGGGAGTGGGAGTGGGGGCGGCCAGGGGGAAGGTTTGACGTTGACTGTTGGGGCTCAATCCACAACTGGGACCCCCAGCATGGATGGGAAAAGCGATGACAAAACAGAATCTGGACGGAAGGGAGGCGATGAATGAATGAAAACTTTTACCAGCATTTGTCTGCTGGCATATTTTGAAAAGCAGTTTTCCAAAATTCACACACACACACACAGCGTGAGGTGGTGTGGGGAGTGGGGAGTGGGGAATGGAAATACGAGAGAGGTGGCAGACGACGGGCACACATGCGAGCAGAACAAGCTGGGAGTTCAAAGTTCAACGCATGATTGTGGAAATGGAATTGCCAAAGTTGGTCAACGGTGGTGAGGCTGGTGGCTGGTGGTGAGGGGGGTCTTAGGGCGTAAAAAAGTTGCAACAACTCGAAAAAAAAAAATAAGAAACGAATATACATACATTTGTACATATGTACATACATATATGTATGTATTTGAATACCCTTGCGAAAGTATTAACTCCTGCTCCACGAGCTGTTCAACAGATGCCCCAACATCAGCATCAAAGGGGATGTTCATGCTCGTAAATTAGAATTTGTTCCATTGTAGATTATTTCTGTTAGTTTCTAGCCTTCGAAGTAGAGCTACCATGGGAGTAGTATGTCCCAAATATATCTGCTTCTGTAGATATATCTATCTGAAGAATTATGCGCCAACCATTTGCCAGGGTATAAAATTCCCCGGACACCCAAACACCAAAGGCTCAGTCTTCGAGGCTTCTTTTTGTAAATAAATATACATATACAATATATTTTTTTGTGTGACACTTTGTGGCTCCCCTTCCCCCATTCGGCACTTCTACTTTTTTGCATAATTTCCGGTTCTCCCTCTCTCTCCCGCTCTCTATCCCCATCTGCATCTCTGTTTCTGTTCTCCCACTTCTCCTATTTGGTTTGTTGTCAGTTTCGATGACAGTTTCGTTGGGGGCGCTGCCTTTTGTCCACAGTGCCAGAGATCGAGAGAGAGAGAAAGAGAGAGAGAGAGTGGAATGACCAATCCCACCCACTGTCGTGCCCCTTCAATGGGGTGACACATGTGGGTCGAGTTGGCTGTCGAGGCGGAGGTGCACAGCTGTGTGCGAATCATTTTAATTTCATATCTGAATTCCAAAGTTCCTAATTGAAATTGCTTTGCGGCTCCCTCCCACCCAATGACGTAGGATGACGGAACAGACCCACAAAGAGAGCAAAGAAGGCACAGATAGATGGCAGATGGCAGCGAAGGAAGACCAAATGGACGAGAAAGTGAAAAGGAGTGAAACACGCAGCAACACAAGACATAGGCAAATAGCAAAAAAATACGTATACGTATACGTAATGTGTGTTATATGACCTCCATTCTACAGAATGTATTACATATATGTACATATGTAAGCTTAAGTAAATACAACTTACCCGTTAGAAATCATTCCAATAATCTCTAGTGAATTTTTCACAGGCAAAAAACCTCAACAAGATGAAGGATGGCGATGATGCAGCAGCAACCCAGGCACAGGAACAGGCCCAACAGTATCCTACGCCACGCTATTCTTTGGTGGTCCAAAAAGCTGCATAAATATACCTGATTAAACGTATTCACATTTTATTTTTGATTGCATTTGTATTTGAAGCAACAAAAGCCCACAGGCTTAGGCGAGTCCACGCTTATGGAGGCTAACCAATCGCAGCCAATTCAGGATCAGAAAGATTCCTAAGACCACTGTGGGCAACGTGGAGGGGGGGCAGCAGCAACAGCCCAAAGGAGCAACTCTGCAGCCACTTTCCAGCACTTCCCAGCCTTGAAGCAGTCATCCGAGGAACCCTGCTCAGACGCGAGTGAGCCACTTCTATGCGATGGAATTCGATCGGAGTAGTTGAGGATGAAACGTCAGCGGGATGTCGAGGAGTTGGGAGCAGCGTATTTGGGCGGGCGATGGGATTGTCGGGGCAGGAGCTTCGCGCCACTCCGTGGAGAAACTCAACCACAGATCTCAAGTCGGAGAAGTGACGACAGTCGAGTCCTACGAACTCAAGCCCCTTCGCACTGCGGCCCCTGTCTTCCCGTCTTCCCCCACGAGGCTCTTCTCCTGGATCGTCGCTCCATCTGATAGCAAGATATCCGAAGTTCTGCTTGTGGGTGCAGACCGTTGCCTGGAAGGGGGTGGGGATTAGCTTGGATCTAGATACCACTTACGATCCTGGACTCACCCCATCGAGTGCTCCAAGCAACAGTCGCTAGTCCATCGAGGGGGCAGAGCAGTGCGAGATCTACTGGAGGGAGGGAGGGCTTCGTTATTTAAAGATCAAAGTGGAGAGCAAACCTTTACTTTACGTAGATCCGTGTTCCTTGTATTTGTCCCAATACTGTTCCACCTGGCAGCAATGGGAGATTGCGAGGCCCTTCAGGAAGACTGAATGCCGCGAAGGCAAGAACCCTGTGAATGGGCCAATCAAAACACCGTTGTCATTGCCCAGGCGATGGGACTTACCGGGCTCAGACCCGCACGAGTTGCGAAGGGGCCCAAGGCCGATCTTCGAGTGCGAGTCCTCCTTGACTTCCACTTCGTACTGCAATGGACTGCCATAAGAGACGGCTACCCTCACTTCTGCGCCTGGGGATCTGTAGTGTGGGCTCGCCCCGGAGTGGCATGAAACTCAATACCGGCACTCTCGCATGGCCCAAACATTCCACGCTCCCCGACAGCCTGCGAACGTTTCCTCCCCAGCTACTTGCGACTGAACTCCACCTCATAGTAGAGGGTCACCCGCGCGACCCGTCCAGGAGTTCCACGACTGCCTGCTTAGCCGCCAGCGAGGGGCGGCAGAGCTGCTCCTTTGGTTTGCTGCAGCTAGGTGCTGCCCACGTTGGATTGTTGGGAGTCTTGTTGGCCCTTTACTGGCTGCATTTAGTTGGCATCCATAACTGCAACTGCAGCTACGACTACGAGCTGTGGCTTTTGTTACTTCTTTTTGTAGCGTTTCACTTTTCACTTTTGGTTTTTTTTTGTTAATTTTGAAAACTGTCAAATATTGCACAATTTTTTAATTTTCTTTTTTTCTTTTCATTTTCTAATTTTTGCTCCGCTTTAGCTTTTTTTGTGGCACGAGTTGTGTGGTGTGTGAATGCTCCGAGACGACTGAAAATTTCCTCACGATTAAGACAACGAAGTTAACGCATTCACTGGGGCTGCCTACTTGGACCTGTGAAAGAAACACGCGTAGAGTTGCAGCGTAGAGTTGAAGCGTAGAGTTGCAGCGTAGAGTTGTTTTGAGTGACCAAAACATATGTAAGCAGTAGTCAAGCAGTTATAATTCGATGACCAGACACCCGCAAAGACCCGCTAAGGCCAAATACTTTTGATCCAACAAAGGGAAAACAGCCCTGAGGCGAATCTCTGGCAGACATATGGTTTCTATATGGTAAGTATTTGTTTGTTGGTCTACTCAAATATTGTCAATTGCTTCAGGGGAGACACAGGAAGTTTGGGTGATTGATTTGTTTTCGATAGACATTATTCTCGTTTTGTTTTTCTATATGTTTCGGATGTTCCCGCTAGAGCCATTTCATATGGAAATTTCAAAAACTTTAACCTTTTTCTTACCCGTTCCAGTCACTCGAGCGAATTTTGTTAGAAGTTTTTGGCCTGTTCTTTTGTTGTTTCTGATTGCTTTCTAGCCCTGCAGCTGGCCCTTCCCTGCCCACCCCTTCGCTTCTCCTGGCGGGAAAACTCAATGCTTTTTCCAGCTGCCACTTTTTCCGTATGCATGAATAACAGTACAAGCAGCGAATGGCAGAGAGGAGAGCAGAGGAGAGGAGAAAGGAAGCTGAAAAAGTAACAAGAAATTCAAATTTTAAAGCTTTCGCTCATTTCACGCGTGATTTGCTCTTAAAGTGGAATTGACTTGCCGGGAATGGGGAATGGGAAGGGGGAATAGATGGGATTGGTTGGGGAAAATGGCTGGAAATGGAATGGGGTCTGGAGCTCTGGTCTATCCATACACAATGCCTTCATCAGCTAAGCGCTCTTAGCTCTCAAAAAAAAAAAAATAGGCAAAAAAAAATAAAAACAAGAAGGGAAATGGTAAGAGAGAAGCCAGAAATTAAAGCGTCCCAGTGATGATGGGAATGCAACAGGAAAGAGCAAGCGGGGAAGCATTGAAAACGGAAGAGAATGTGCGGGAATGGAACGGAACACACTTAACCTGTCTCATTCCCATCTCTGTGGATGCAAAATACAAAAAAAAAAAAACAAAACAAAAAAAAAGGGCTACAAAATTAAGAAGAAACCGAAACCACTTTAAAGTTCGCGACTGTTTCGGCTTAAACTTGCCCTTTGACTTGTGGCATTGGCATGTTGCATGCACAACATCATGAAGCATACTTTCCACACACCCCAGCCCCACCTACCCTCGCTCCATGCCACGCCATGCCGCTCCATGCCATCCGCTTACATAGCTAAAAGCTCAAAGGGAGCACAAAAAATACGGAGGCCAAAGAAAAAACAATGTCAACAATGTTGCACTAATTGCGTCACAGGAAGGCAGCGCCGCCGCGGCGCCTCTGTCTCTGTCTCTGCCTCTGCCTGTGGAACTCCACCTGCCACACGCCCGCCACGACTGGGTGTCATTCCTTTGCTGCATTGAATTAAGCAAAATTATTTTGTTCACTTGTTTTTGTGAGTCTGCCCGTCTGCCGGTTCGGGGTCTGGTTCGAGGTCTGAGGGTGGGGTCTCTGCTCCTGGTCCTGGGTCTGGGTCTGGGCTGGACCGCCTGGCACCGTAGTGCACTTGTGGGAGCATAGTTGCCACCTATACTGTGCAACCCAGGGGTTTCATACTAGTTATAAATACTAATTTAAAAAATCTGATTCAGTTTTTCCAACAACTTTATTTTTGTTTTTTTTTCGATTCACAAAATATAGTCTAACTTTACAGAGTTTTCCGCTTATGGATACACGGTTCGTCATAGTCTGGCTGCACTGCCTTACCATTGCATCCTCCCGACTTGACTGCTTAACATCTGAGCTTCTTCCGGTACTGCTTTCATTGCTTACACTGCACTATGGGGAAAATTCCAATTTTTCGGGTATTAATTAATAACTTTTAAACTAAGCAAGATTTTTCGATGCGGTTTTTTGATTAATGTTATGTACACCCCTAGAAACATTTTTGGAAAAAGTAGGCGTGTTACCGCCCACAATTAAAAAAAAATAATTTTTTTTTTTATAATATTAAAAATTGGAATATTTTGATTAATATTTATTGACTATAATATCCTTTATACATAAAAATAAAGTTTTACTTTTGGAAAAACTTCATTTTTATGAAATTCAGGAGCTAAAGGAACAATAGTTAATATTAATAGAAATTTTCTTAGTTTTTTCTTAATTCATCTTCGAAATCCTCAAAAGTTTGATATGGGCCTTCAATTTCACATAATAAAAGGATTTAAAAATCGATGGGAAGGGCAAGGCCTTTATGCTTGCTGCTTGAATCAACAAAGAGACATTGCCTTGAGTTTTTGATAGAGCTGCTGCTTGTTTTTTTAGCTCCTACCCCCTTTAACAAGTAAGCCAACTTTGGATGACCAATTTGTCGATTATGGTTCCTATTTGAGTCGCTTTTGTATAATTTTGTTGTGCTCATTAACCAATTTTAATGATTTTTTCAAAATATTTTTTGTTCCGCATGCATTTTTTCCATTTGGCATTCAAGTTTCGGCACACAATTTGACTTTTACTCTTTAAATATAGCACATGTTTTAAAACATGAATGTTTTTATTAAATCTCTTCTTAAAAAAATCCAGAATCGCATTTTCTTGATTGCATTTGCCTTTTTCCTTGCGCCATACATCAAACAGCAGCTCTTTTGCAAACTCGAAGTCCGCTGCAAAAAATTAATTTGCGCAGATAGTGCGCAAAAGTGTGCATTTAGACAAACTGCCTTTAAATCAAAATTATTAGCTCTACGACATACAATTGGACGCACCTGTCAACTCTAATACTTTTTTTATATGTCTCCACGAACTTGAAATATATTTCCAAGAAATGTGCTTTGAGAACGTTTCCTACTTTTACAAAATATTAATAGAACACGCACAACTACAAAGTATTAGTACAACCATTACAAAGTTAAAACCCGTGTAATTGCTATCCTTTTTAAATTTCACAAAAAGAATGTTTCGCGTTTGAATATTGGCATTTTGAAAATAGGCTGCAAAAATATTGCAATCTTAAAGCAAGTGCTTTTCTACAGCAACAGCTGACTTTAACAGCTGTTAGACTTAACAGTGCTATGTTATATAACATTTTTGGTATTGGACTTTACAGTTTGAAGTTTTCTTAATATGTTACCAAAAAAAAACAACCAATTTTAATACTTTGAGAAAATGACTAAATACCCGAAAAATGGGAATTTTCCCCATAGTGCACTGGCATAAAATCGCTTCAAGTGCAGCGCCGACACTGACACTTGGCGACAACTGGCCACAGCAAGACTCGCATACCCTCCCCACCCCCCATAAACCCTTAAAGAAAACGAGTATTTTGAGCAGTCCACTAAGGGATAACAAAGCTATGAATTTCATATTGTGTATTTCATTTAGCTAATGTTCCCTTCGTTCCCTCTGCTTCTGCATCCAGAAGGGGGAAAAGGGGAAGCGCAAAGAAAACGAATTATCAATTTGTTTCGGTTTTTTGTTTGTTTGCATTTAACCTAATTTGGATCGCCGTTGGCCGTTTAGGCATGACAAACACGTCGCCTGGGCGGGGCCATAAAGGACACAATAAAGACACAGTTCCGTCTAAAGTTATGCAGCCGCACACACACACAAACATTGAGGGAATTTTTTAGTGGCTGATGCAAATATTTATGGCAGCGCGGCACAATTTTTAAATATTTCCCATATTATTATTATTATTTTTGGAAACATTTTTAGAATTCCCAGAGCGTGTCTCTCTCTCTGTCTGTCTCTCTCTCTCTGAGGTGCCAAATTGGCTGCCCAATAACAATAATACAAATAGCATCGAAAATATAAACTCTCTGGGACTCTTTTCCCCCATCTCTACCGCGTCTCTGCAGCCGTGGCTTTGGTTTTGCTGCTGGCAATGCTATATTTCATTGTGCTTAATAGAAAATGCCATGCACGGCCTTGTCTGCCCTTCCCTTCTGGACCAGCCTCATGCTTAGCATCAGCCACCGCCACCGCCACCCCCAAGAGGACTTCGCACCCGTCGTCAAGCGATTTACTGGGCTGCTTTCGTCACTGCGGTTTCAATATGACAATGGCCCCAAAAAGGGAATAGCAATGGGACATGGTGGAAGATGGTGATGGGGGGGTCAAACAAAAACAAATATTCCACTGGGAAGATGAAGCGTGTGATCGAATGGGAAGTACCTCTGGGAGATAGCTTTAGAAGAGATATTTTCTCTTTGTTGAAACTGCTGCTTATTCTTAATACAAAGAAAACTTATTAGTCACAATCTGCGAGTATTTTTTTGAATTTATTTCCGTAATATATCCACCGCTAAAGATATAATTAGCAGCTGATATTTTCATTTATTCCTTTCCTTTTCTTGTGTGTGCCCAAGCCAACCTTCAAGTCGATGCCCTGGATGCCATGATTAGAGGGTAAATATGTATGTCTGACCACCATTAGGTCGTCAGGCGTGTCATTTTAAATAGAGTACGTGCCCATTCCTCGAACACTCCCCCATGGCCACAACACAATCGTCTAAGGCAGCTCTCTGCCCCCCAAGCGCCAATAAAATGCGTTAAGAAAAATAGTTGTAAAACGTTTGATGCATACTAAAATCGTTTGCAATTGAATTTGATGCTGCTGTCGTCCCCCCTGTACGCCAGCACCCACAGCACCATGCTCACTGCTTACTGGCTGCTGGCTACTGGCTACTGGCTACTGCTTGTAAGCAGTCTGATGCTTGATGCTGGTCTCGTTTCGCAGCTCATTACGCATTTCTGTTGTGGCTGGCGATGGTTGTTATTTTTTGGTTTGTTTGCTTTTTGGTGGATTTGTTAATCGGTCGTCCCCCACCCCCACGCACCCAGCCGAACTTTGTCACTCGCTGTTGCCCCGTCCCTCCAATCCAGTGTGGCGCCATCCATGTCTGGCTTAAGCCAAAGCTTAGGAAAGTGATTAAAAAGCGGCAATGCCAGCTATCTGCCATCCTGTTTCTATCGCTATGTTCATGTCTGCGCTGGCTATAGATATTTATACCCTTTGCTGTGTGCATAGGATAATCCTACGACTTTATAGAGCTCTAAAATATATTTTATGCGTACAAAATTAAAGAAATATTCTTGTAAAAATTATGTAAAACTCTAAACAATAATTATAAAAGTATTTTGCAGTTAAATTAATAATATGAGGGGTGCTCATATTGTCATTATAGTCATACTGTTCTAAACAAGATCTATTACTGTGGAAGAAGACGTAAAATAAATCAAAATAAGAGCACACAATTTTTGTGTTGCAAAAATGTATTCTAATATTTTCTTATACCTCATATATTTGTAACTTATCTTTCGGTTTAGCTGCTAGTGTATTAGCAGCGTCGGTTTTTACTAAATATAATCCCTATTGTTTCACGCAAAGTTTGTTTGTTTGTTCGCCTTTTGGGCGACAGTAACCTTCATTACACACAAAGGCTGCTGGGTGCTGCTGGTTGCTGCAGTCAACAAGCGTATCGCGTTAAGCAGTTAAGGTGTTTCCCTTTTTGTTTGGACAAAGGCAAAAGTTTCACCAGACTCGCTCCGAACTTTACCTCAACTTAAGTACTCGCAGCAGCAACAGCAACAGCAACAGCGGCAGCAGTACATGCAGCAGAAGGGCGCACTGATAGCAGTGTCCTCGCCGAGCAGCAGTAATTGTGGCAGTAATTAATAAACTGTCATATTTACGAGCGTTGGCCGGCTTAAAGCGGGGGGACCAGGGCACATGTGGTGACCCCGATCCTGGGTTGGGTGGGCTCCCTGGTTCCCCTAATTGGTTGAGCATTAAGCGAAAGTGAATTATTGATGGCTTAAGCAGCGCTTGAAGCGGGCTCTTCTTTTGTTTGCAGCAGTAGGACCCAAGAAAAAAGCAACGAAAAATGAGCACAGCACCGAAAATTCCTTTTTAAATATGATCGAATAATAGCTCGATGAGGGGGGCGGCACAGCCCGAGGTCGTACCCTCAATTCTGGCAAATGTTGCAGGGCCAAGCTGTTGTGGCTCCTGCCACGCCACACTTGCCATTCCCCCCCTCAGCGGCCCCTTCTTCTCATGGTTTACTTTACTCCTTCGAACTGGCGTCAGTCATTTATGACGAAGCAATGTGTTCTTTTTTTTTTTGCAAGCACCCCCGCCAGCCCTTAGAAGGGTGGTAAGGGTGTCCTAATGAGCGGAATGCAGACACAGACAGGGACAGGGACAGAGTGTGTGAAAAGTATGGGCCAGGCAGGGAGCAACTCCAGAGGAATGTTTGCTCCTTGACACAGTGGCTGGAATATGGTAAAAAAAATATAAAATTAATTAAATAAATTCCAGCCCCAATCGAATTGTATTTTTGTAGCATATTTAAACTTTATTTCTAATGCCTGGCGTATCGCATCCCCTAGTATCGAATGCAGACTTCTAGACTGCAGCATTAGTTTTCTGTAATTGGCTGAGTAAGTGCATCATAATTATTTGTGGCAAACTTTAGATAAATTTCCACATTCACTGGCTTTTGCTCCACTGTGCATGCTGCTGGCATTGCATTGGTTAGAGAGAGAGGGGGGGGGGCCAGGGCCAAATGGTTGTCGTAGCTTTTGCGTATAAGCATTTGGGCACATTCCGTTGAAATTATTTGCGCATTCGAGCAGCTGTAAACGATTACGCTGCCAATGGAGAAACGGGAGATGCGATGCCAGGGCGAGGCCAGAGGCAGAGTGCCGATGCCGCGACTGCCTCTGCTCCACAAAATACTTATCGACAGGCAAAAGGGCTATAGCCACTCCATATGTGTGGCTGTGGCTGTGTGTGCGTATGCGTGTTGCCAAAATGTTGCCAATGTGGCCTGTGTCTGTGTTCTGTGTGGGTGGGTTGGTTGGTTGTTGCACGGCAGCCACTTGCCGCCTTGTAACATTATTGAGCCGTCTATGCGCCACATTGCCCTACATTGTGGAAGAGCTGCAAAGGAAAATCGAACTAGCAGAAACATCCAAATACCCTTTCCACCCACACATTCATTTTTGTGGGTGAATTCTTATTATTATTTTTACCATAAATCAGATCGCTTGCACGGAGAATTCTTGTAGAAAAAAAATGGAGAAAGAAGTAGTGCAAAAAATAAAGACAAAATTCAGATATATGCCAGGAATATTAATGCTGATCAAGGCCAACCGTAACTGCTGCCTTCTGCATGTTGCAAGCCTTTGGCCAGACTTGGCAGCACTTTCAAAAAGTGTATGGAAAGCAAACAGAGAGCCACATGCGTAGCACCAGGCCATCCAGACCTATGCCCCTCCCCCCATCAACCATTTCCCCAACTGCTTTCTCCCTTTCTCCCTTTCTCTAGTTCTCCGTTGCCATCTCCAGCTCCAGCTCCATTTTCTTTTTGCTCTTTCCTCTGCTCCTGTTCGTGTTTTGTTCTTGTTTCTGTTGCTTCTGTTGGTACTTAAGTTCGACAACTCAATAAAATGTGCTTTATGGCTGCAAAAGCGAAAAAAAAGCAGCAACAACAATAACAACAAAAATAAGAAGAAGCGAAAATAATAATGGGTCACAGTCCCCTGTCTAGGCCTCAGCCTGCCATCCACCCCGACCCACTGCAGGCATCACAGCTGCTGCTCCAACTTCAACTCTGCCCCTAAAAGCGACCCCATATTGTGGGCCCCTGCCGCTGCCCCTGCCCCAGTCCCTGCCGCTGCCTGGTTCTGGGTTCCATTGCCAAATTGATTTGCAATAATTTAAGTTTTTTTTTTCTGCCCTCTCCCCCATTTGGTGTTGCTGTTTCTTTAAGTGAGAAAATCGTTTTATGATAACATTTCCCTTCTTTCATTTTTTTTTTTTGCCCTAAAATATTATTTTTCTGGGCTCTGATTGCGTTTGCCAAATTTTCGGCATCTGTTTTTTTTTCTTTTTGGTGTTGAAAGTACGCGTATTTACCGATATTTGTGGCTCTACAATTTTGTAAATAAATAAATAAATAAAATACAATAATGTAAGCTCTTTAAAAATTTTAAAAATTCAAATTAAAACCTGATGAAACTATTTTTACCATGTGTGCATTTTGTTGGCTTTTAGATGGCTGCCATGAAGGGAACGTTTGGCCCACATAATCCTCGGCACTGTAGATATCAATCACTGGGATGGATCTCCAGTCTCTACGGAAAGTCTCTCTCCAGTGTTTGTATACTATAAAATAAAACTAAATGGATTACCCCGACAGCTGTCCGACTATCCCCTCCAACAACGCGTTGCAACGTTGCGAGATTTAACGCCATGCAAGGACCTACAGCTGTAGCTGTACGCAAGGATTAAAGAATTAGCACGCTATCATTTGCGGCAAGGTGTGCGTATGAAACGCGTTAAGCAGAAGGATTCAAATTTGGACACGTACCGCCAATTGAGGGTCCAGGGTCTAAGGACACACGCGCTGGCACGGAGAAAGTTGAGCGTTACGGCCACGACAAGCGTCCGCCGAAAGTTGCAACTTTCTTGGGTGGCGGAGATAAGGAAACTTGCAGCGCCATGTTGAACTTGAGACTTAAGTGGCGCAGAGGACAGCGGCAGTGGCAGAGCAGGGGCAAGACGTCGACAGAGACAGAGACATGGGTAATTAATCAAATGCGCGTGATTATCGCACCAAGGACAGCAAAGCAAAAGGGAGAGAGAGAGAGGGGGAAAGCCAAGGTTGCTCTGTCACGTGTGGGTGTCCCTTTCTCTCTCTCTCTCTCTCTCTCTCTTTCCGACTGTCTGTCTGTCTGTCTTTCGCTCTCTCTCTCTCTCTCGCTCTGGCGTGTGTGCGTGGCTTCATTCAAGCGTAACGAAAGCAAATATTAAAACATATTTTAATCTAGCAAATGCTCGGTCTCGGCTCTGCCCTCCCACCACCCCCTTTGGTGTTGGCTGGTAAATAATAAATTTATCATTTGTCAGCAGTTAAATGCTCTGAAGTAACCGTGCAGAGAAGGACACGGACACGAACCCGGACCCGGACCCGGACCCGGGCAACGAATTAATAATTCATTGCGTATATGAACATCGCGCTGCCACACTACAGCAGACACACACACACACAGACACACAGCAGAAAACTGTCACATGGCATATTGACACACACACACACACACACACACAGAGAGAAGACAGAGTGAGATAGTGCATGGCAGGGGGGTGGTTGGCAGGGGCTACATCCGGTCGCACAAATATATGTCCGTATATAGACATTTGCACTGGCAGACGACAGACAGCCTGGCCCATTCAGTTGTAATAAATCGTCAAGTTTATGTTTGAAGTGTTTATTGAATCCCTGATATTACACGCGTCGACAGGAGTAGAGGGGAGCGGGGCAGGGGCAGTGGCTCAGGGATTGTGGGAGTGCCAGGGGCTCCAGGGGCAGTGTGTTGGCGGAGTGGTAGTGGCCGTGGGATAGGAAGAGGTAAAGCAAAGGCAGTCAAAGCAAATTCAACAGGAAAAGCAGTGCAGCAGAGCAGTGCAGCAAAGCAGTGCACCGCTCTGTGCCCAAAGAGATGGCGTCAGCAGCCAAAGCAGTAGACGCAGCTGCAGCGAAGTTGGGCGAGAAGCCAAAGGACTATAAGAAACTGTTGGGCAGTACAAGATGCAAGAGGAGTGGCAGTAGGAGCAGCAGTAGGAGTAGCAGTAGGAGCAGAAGTACGGATCCATGTGAACACACATTTTTCGCATTTAAATATGCAATTTTATAGAGTTTAATCACACAACAATACATACTTAATTAATCGTTAAGAAAATGCTATGTAAAGTATAAAACTATATGTGGATATATTCTTAAATAATTTTACACTAAACGCTGCACCAGCGCGATGGTGCCACGATTCATCAGTTACGGGAATGCCCCTGCTGTTTGATTGTTGAGCGAGCAAAAAGCTGTCAATGAAGGGTCAGCTTCCATTTGCACTGTTCGCACACATTGCCCCACCGCCACAGTGCCAGGCACAAATATTGATTCAACGTTGAATTGGCCTCTTCCCGCTCCCCCTGCTTGCTCTCCACTGCTGACCCACACACACATCATCACGGCATTCCCCCTCGTACATATTTGTTGGTATTTCCCCCGTTACTTTTGTTTGGACGGCTCAAAATTTCTTGTGTGATTTTTTTTGTTTCTTTCGTAAATCCTTTCAACGTGTCGTCAAAATGAACCCGTCGACAGCCAAAAAAAAAAAATCCAGAGAAAGCGTTAAAATATTTGCACAGACTGTTCGGCATAAGACCCCTCACACCACCATCGCCACCCACACTCCTGCACAGATCATGTGGAGTTTATTTTTGGATTTGTTTGACATTTGGCCGTGCGTGCGTGATGAAGGGAGAGCCGGGGAATTGCTTGCTTGCGATATGCCTAAGACAAATATTGACAGAAATACTTTTGCACATACATACGTAAAAAAGTGGGGGTATGGGGGAGATTCTTAGGGTGAATCATCCGCTTAAGTGTCAGCTTCTGCTGTTTGCCTAAGCAAGTGATTGCTGTTTGCTGTTTGTCTCCCTTACCTGCTCCCATACCTGCAACATCGCCACCATGCCAGACACTGTCCCCCCACCACACACTCACTACACCACCCACTCGGCACCAACCTTGGTGGCGCAACAAGTTCGCCAAAATGTTGCCAACATAATTTACAGATTCATAAATTCATCTGATCTTCGGGCAGATGCTCGTACCCGATTGAAGCCTCCTCTGTCACATTCTTCGCACGATTAAGGCCTCAGCAGAAAGCGTCTGACTCCGGCTAGAGCGGTGATGATCCAGGCACCACGAACTCGCGACTGTGGCACGACAATACCTTGCGCCTAGTGCTGTAGTCACTTGTCCCAGCTAGTCAACGAGAGAGCATGCTCGGCGCTCTTTCTTTATCTGACTTTGAACACAACGCCAGGGTGCCAGAATTCAGGAGCCATGACGAAAGCTAGCGGAAACTGAAACTGTTGCATTTGAAATGGAACCGATTGGGTTGGTACACCCACACACCCACGTATGTATATTTGTGTTTGTTCTACATAGTACTACGAGTACAAGTACGAGCACGAGTATGTGTGTGTGGTGTGGGGTGGTGTGTGTGGTGTTCTGTGTGTGCATAAATCGTTGGCATCAGCTGATAGCGACCGGTGGCCGTGGCTCAACACTTTCCCTTTTCCCAGGGATGTGTTCGTGTGTGTGGCGCTGTTAGCTAACCGCAAAACGTGGCTTAGCTTTGCATACCCTAACCACCACCACTCCCCTTTATCAGTCACTCATGAGTCGTGGTGCCCTTTCAGCTGAGTGTATTATGAATATGAGCAGAACGAATTAAATTAAATTAAATTAAATTAAATCTTAAATGCCTCAGAATTTATGCGAAGGATCGCCAATATCGACTCACTTAATGCAATGGAAATAGTCCAAAATATTTCCCACGATTCAAGCTTTCAATTGATAGCTTTTTATGGCTAAAAATAAAACACACAAAATTAAATTTAATTTAATTCGAATTTATTTTGATTTAAATTGATTTTAATATTCATATGCACTTAAGCAACAATCAATTAGTAGGGTATTTAAGTGGCACGGCTAATCTGCAGTTTGTTTTGTTTTCTTGTTGCTTCTGCACCTGCTTGTGCCACCCGCCTCCGCCCTGCCGCCACTTGAGGGGGCAGGGCAGCCGCCTCGCGTGCAGTCCATTAAATGAAACTCACTTCATATTGTTAGGCCCCAACTCTCCTACTCCGACTCCTACTTCGACTGCGACTCCGGCTCCTTCACCACTGTGCTGTGTGGCATGCCACACGGCCTGTGCCTGTGCCTGGCCTGGCCTGGCCTGTGCCACTGCTGTTTGTTCGTGTTGTAAATTAAATGATTTTCACGCCACGCCGGAGCGGACCACCAGAGTGGTCCTGGAGTTCGTAGTCCAGAGACATGGACCAGGAGCGTAGCAGGCCATTTTTATGTGTTTGTTTGCGGCCGCCGCGTGTGGCACGTTGGCCTGTGCCATCCATCCCCCCCACACCACACACCTCTGGCGCTTCGTCGCTTCCTCGCCGCCGCGACTGTAGAGATGCCCACACAAGCTGCCCTGCCTTTTTGGCCATGTTTTAACGTTAATTCATGGTCGTGTTTTTATGTTGCACTCGCTGAGCGTAGAGGCACTGGCAGTGGCCCTGCCACTGGCAGTGGCAGGGCCAGGTGGCAGATCCTGGTGGATGCGAATGGGCCAGCCCGCGTCGCCTTTATTGGCCATTGGCCCGTTGACGGGAAAAGTGTTTGGTAAATAAGCAGATTTTCTCTTGTCTTTGTTAGCTATCCAACGCCCCCCGCCCCCGCCCCTTAATGGAATGGCTTTTGTATGGCTTACCCGACCGCCAGCGGATGATGGCAGATGACTTATTTAATTAAATCAGCTTTCGCTCCGCAGGCCTTAAAATATTTTCAGCGACATTGCTCCCGGTAATACAACCATGCTCAGCCCCCCGACCCACTCCCCGCCGTAAATCTAGGCATCCCTTTTGGGTAATTCAACGCCTGTGCTTAGCACTAAGCCGCTAACTAGGCAATGATGTGTATTCTAAGGCCTGCCCCGCTCAACAAATCTTCACGCAGATGAGTCAAGAATTCCACGAGGATTTTAAATGAAATAGGAAATAAGTTTTGATCTCCTGAAGTCCTCCTGTCACTCCCACTCCCACTCTCTCCCACTCCCTCCCCTCTCCCCTCCCTCTCTCCCCTATCACTCTGTTGTGAATTGATAAAACTGCAACATTGCTGCAACAGCTGCCCCCAGAGATGCCAGAGAGCAGAGAACAGAGAAAGTCGCACCACACACACATTGTCAGGTCATGTCACCAGGAGGGCCGGGGGAGGCGTGGCAATAGCTTAACGATGCCAACTAACACGTTACAGTGAAAACTCTGAATTTTAATCACCCACTGAATAGAAAAAGGAATACAAAAAACTCTTTTGGGAGACAATTAACTGCAGGGGGGCCGGAGGATGGATGGGCGTGGAATTCGAAACTACTGAAAGTCAATAAGTGACCAAAAATGTATATATATTTATTGCCTCTAAACGATCCTTCGAGCTGAAAGTACTCCAACGATCAGCAGGCAGACAGATCGAGCTGTGGGCATTGGTGTCCCTCCCAGGGAGATTTCACTGTGCCTAAGGCATGGGGCAGAGCAGAGCGGAGCAGAGCACTCGAAGAGCACTGAAATGCATAAATCTCCGCACAATAAGTTTCGCAGCAAAGCACAGACAGAGAGAGAAGAGCAAGCGGCAGAGAGAGAGAAAGATAGTGAAAGACAGTGGGTTGTGGAGTGTGGAGTGTGGAGTGGGGGGGGGGGGCGTCAAAAAGCGCTCAAAGCTCCAAAAGCAGCAACGAGCGCAAATGACACGAGCCATGGGAATCGCAGTTGGGCAAGTGGAATGCAGAATATGGAGCAGAGCCACATGCAGGGGGCGGGGAGAGGTGTGGGGCCGAGAGAACAGTGAACAGAGAACGGGTAACGGGCACAAAAATGCCCTTATCAGTTCCTGTTTCCTGTCGAAAGTTTTCATATTTTTCGAGCGAGCGCCGCAGCGCCGCGGCCAGCAACAACAATAAAAGTAAACAGCAAACGACGACAGCAGCGCAGCGCAGCAGCAGCAGCAGCAGCAGCGCAGCAGCCGCCAAAGCAGAGACATGAAGCGACAACAAAGCAAAGCACACGGAAAGTGTTGCTAGTTTTTTCTCGTTCTCGTTCTCGTTCTCCTCCTCCTTCTTCATCTTCCCCCTTTCTTTCTTGTGGGTGGGCGACTCCTTTTTCTATGCACTATGCAGCGGGTATTCCAGTTTTATGCATCGATTTCGCCGTGCTATACCTCAGGGAAAGGATTATACGAGAAGTATGTGCTCTATTTAATTTGTATATATTTTCTATAAAGGTAACGGTATATTTTTTGTAGGTATGCAAGTTTGTACTCTTATCCATTATGCAGATCTCCCAAAACAATGTTCCTCTTTGCGCTTCATTCTTTGAGCCGTTCTAAATAATACGTGTAACCACTCGTGGTTTTCAAAGGCAATAAGTATACATACATACATATGTACATATGTATGTATGTGCAAGCTGTGTTTATTGTGCTCTCGCGTGCGGATAAGCTAAGAAGTGTGATCCAAAAAAAAAAACGTTATTTAATCAGCAGAAAGTAAGTAAAATTTTTTTTGTACGCTTGGAGACATTACTCATTTAATTCATTTATTCATTTAATATTTAGTGATTCTTAAAGTTTATGGAAATAAAATGCTAATATACATACATATACCTATACTAGATAAATAAAAAAGAGTCCAAAACATTCTCTTTGTTCTTAATAGTTTTTTTTTAAAGTAATATCAATGCACATGTGTACATATGTATACTTCTTTCTCTGAGGTAAATAGTAAATGTGCCAGCCAATTGTTTAAATAAATATTTGAAGACTCCCTGAATTATTGTATGGGCTTCCAGTTCTAAACCTACTTTCAATATATTATGTACCCCATTTATCTGCCCCTATTTGCTGCCTCACTTTTCAGCCTACAATGAGTATTTAAAACTAAGCACTCGTGCAATTAGCTAATATATTTATCTAAAATTTGAAGTATGTAAAGTTGAAGTTCTTCTCGTAATTATTCCAGAAAATAATTTAAAAAAAATTACTTTTACATATGTTTAGATTTATTGAAATTTATGGGGTATATGGGGGAAAAATTGAATCAAAATAAGTTCCTTGGATCCTTGTTAAGCAAATAATATTTTAGAGCTAACAAAAAGTTGTGTAAATAAAAGATTAATGCACCAAAGCGCTCCAAAAACTAAAGAATATGTTCGATGTATTCAATACACTTTTGAGTGTAGTTCCAGTTTCGGTTTCTAAGCATAAATCTTTTGCTCACATATATATTTTTTTTTGGTGCAATTTTCTTTGTTGTTGTTATGTGGCAGCTCTCCAGCCAGCTCCTGCGCCAGCTCCAGCTGCAGCTTCAGCTTTTGATTTTGTGGGGGAGCCCGAGCCAGTGTAACCACAATAAAAAGCAGGAAATATTTAAACATTTTTCTTTTAGTTTTGCATGGAACGAAAGAGTGAAGCAGCGACAGGGGAGTCTGAGGTTGGGTCTGCCTGGCTCTGGAGCTGGAGCTGGAGCTCTGGAGGACGGAACACAACCGTTTTCACACTTATTGTCAGATTTTGTTTTGTGTTTGCGGTCGCCGTTGCCTGCCTCACAGCCTCACAGCCACACAGCCACACTGCCACACAGCCACACAGCCGCTGCCTGGCATCGTTTGGTTTGGTGTGAAATGACGCACAGCCGAGATAACACGTCGCTGGGTGCCACAAGCTGCAACAGTTTTTTATGTTGCAGCTGTAAATGTGGCTACAAAACGGGTGAGCTGAATGTACATGTACCCAGCCAGCCAAACGAATGATGGGAATGGATAGAGGGACAGCGCGGGACGAGCATATGGAGCTGTTTTCTGCTCTGCTCTGCTCTGCTCTCAATTTGTTGTGCCTTTTGTCTGCTCTGATGACGTTCTTCAATTTACAGGATATGTTCATAATTCTGTAAGAGGACACATACAAACACTCAACATTTACTGCCCCCACCCCCCCGCCCCACCAAGCCGTTAGTCAGGAGGCAAACGCCAAAGGCGACTCTTAGCAGGGCACATGGCGTGGGCTGTGGATGTGGCTGAAAGATGGAATGGTGGCACGATAACTCACTATCAGGCACTCATCAACGCCCTTCCTGAACATCAGAAGGAACTCAGAGAGCGAGAGAGAGAGAGAGAGAGAGAGAGCGGGCGGAGTTGAAAGTTAGAGGCAGTAGAAGAAATTTGGAGCGCCAAAGAGCATTAAAGGTGGAAGAATAAATGGGTTTCCCCTCGCAGAAGTGAGCATAAAAGCCAATTTGAAAAGCGTTTGATTTATTCACACACAAGTAATATACGGGTATAGATCAACCTTTTTAACAATTGAATGAATGGTCGACAGCAATGACTACCCGTCGGATAAGACAGGTGGCTAAAACATGCAGAAGAGAGGTCATGGATAGGCATGGATATGGAGCTGGTTGACAGGTGCAATAACAGAATGGAGTATAGATATATATATAGTATATAGTATAGAGTATATATATAGATAACAAGTGCGATTCGAAATTTTAGTTCTTAAATTACTGAAAAAGTTGGCACGGAACACACAAGTTAATTAATTAATTGATTAGTTAAGCGATAAACAGAAAATGGCTGCTTCTGGAGGGGTTCTCAGGTTCTTGTTGAAATATTCTAGGCACTGCCTGGCTGTGGTATTACTGCGGCAAGCAACAAAATCATTAGTCAAATAATATTTGGACCAAGAACAGTGCTCCAATCGGTTGCATTTCAGCTGCTGCTCAGGCTGCTGTTTTCTGCCATCGGAAATAGAATCCTGCGTTGCGTCAGCGTCTATATGGGCGCAAAGAAAATCCAAGGAAAATGCCATAAATCGTTTCAGTTGAGGAAACAAATGAAGTTCTCATTATGCTGGAACTGCTGCCAAGGCTTGTGTCCTTTGGTTGTCTGCTTTGTTCTCTGCCTGCAAATATCTCAGTTAATTTGAAATTTTTTCTTGTTGTATTCAATAAAATTTCATTATCTATCGATCCTGAGCTGTAAGTGCCACACTAGTGGCACGTGGCACGTACAGCAGTGTCTGATAAATATTGAAAAGTGTTTGTGTGCTTGAATATGAATTTACATGTGTCCAAAAGGAGCTGTGGCAGTGGGAATGATGCTTTCTGTTCGTGTTTGACAATAAGTTTCAATTCCTTGTGTGCGTGTGTGTGTCTCCCCACTCCCCCACTGTGTGTGTGTGTGTGTGTGTGTGGGTGTAATGCGAGCAACACTTATCAAAAGTTTGTCGCTAACACATGCAAATTGAAATGTGCGATTTACACACGCCCACACGTGCACACTGAGGAACGGCATGGCACGGCATGGCACGGCACGGTACTCACACTCGCATTTGGTCACACTGTTGTCACACTCGTTGTTGCTGTTGCTGTTGTTGTTGCTGTTGCACACACACACACACACACACGTACGCGACACATGCAGCTCCTGCTCCAGCCTCTGCTGCTGTTCGTCCTTGTCTACATGGCCTCCAACTTTCGCCTGCTTTAACACCTAACAACCAAAGAACAACTTGCGCCAAACATTGTCCTCTTGCTGTCCTTGTAGACGCTGCATACTTATTATTGCTCCAGCAGGTGTTTGTCAGAGAGTGAGACAGAGAGTGAGTGAGAGAGAGCGAGTGAGAGCAAAGACTTTTACAAATTCAAAATTCACATACACCTGTCCCCAATCACAAACTCCAAACCTGAAACGAAGCCGAGTTCCCATCAGCCCACCCACTCTCCCACCCACTCTACCATTCAGACTTCGTCTCTTTGGGCTTTGGGCTCTGGGCTCTCCTTCTTTTGTGTCGTGGAAGACTTTGAACACGAGTTTTAGAAACAAAAGTTTTTTGGTTTGGTTTCTTCGGCTCCGTCGCTGTGCCGGAAGTTTTTCTGGGAATAGAAGAGCGCACACAGTGGGAAGGATTAGTTAACCATATATACATACATATGCATAAACGTATGTACATATATGCATATGCATATATGTATATGTTTGGACGTGTGACAATAATCCCTAAATGAAATCTCCGCTTTGCAATTCATCGTAACTTTTGTGTCTACAACTCTTTTGTTTTAAATATACATATATTGACTTTGAAGTGGAGTTCAGTTCCCTTTCCTTGCCCCTAGTGTGCCAGCAATTTGTTAACTATTTCCCAGAGTTGATCTTAGATTTTGTGAAGTTTAAGCCTAGATTTCAAGCCAAGGGAGAGCCGTCTAGCTGTGGATATTCACATATGATTATGGCCAAGGGCTGCTTGGGGGGTGCTATCCTTGGCAACTACTGCGCATAATTGCAGCTCGTCGAGTGTGCAAAGTTTTTCGAATCGCAGTTTGATTTGTTGCAGCAAACATCCGTTGAAGGAGGAGGCTGCAGGCAGGCATAGCGGCAGAGCCAGAGACAGAGCCAGAGCCAGTGCCAGCCGAGTGGCGCAGCTGCAATTCATTTAACCGATTCTTGTGCTAAAAATTGCATAATTGCATCATTATGCCACGCCCTCCCCCCCGCCCCCACCTCCTCCCCTACGCGCATTCGTAATTGAGTTATTAAGCGCAAAAGTTGAAGACACCCGAAAACTCTGGCCACAAAGGGGCTGCCGCTGGGGCGCTGGCGCTGGCGCTGGCTGTGGCGGTTTGCATCCACTATTTAAGATGAGTGGCACCCGCTGACAAGCTAAATACGAGACGCCTTACCCCCACACCACCCACCGCCCACCACCATGCCGCAGAATATCTAACGTCTATTAGATAATTAAGCCACTTTGTGGCAGGTTTGACAGGCCTGACTTTGGACGTGTCATCAGCCTCAGTCTCAGTCGAAATCTCCAGCCTCAGTCGAAGTCTCCAGCCTCAGCGAAATTCCCCTCGCTCCTTGTGCTGGCCAGCAGTCTCGAGTCGCGCTCTCAGTTCGTATCTGGCGGTCTCGTCCTCTGACAGTTAAAGTTCAATTAAATTCTGTGAAATTTTCACATTTTCTGACATTGAAATATTGAAAATTATGTCAATTGGGATTCGGTTCTCGAATTGGGATAGGGATTGTGTCGCCTCTTTATCTGACAGAATGCAGAATGCAATTCAAACTTTTTTGGTGCGCCCCAGAAAAGTTTTGTCCTTATGATGGGCCATGGGGTGGGAAGGGAGTGTGTGGCACGGGGGGGACAGCCAAAGAGGAGCAGTTGTCCTTTAGATGGCAGGCAGAGTAAGCGCTCGAACGGACTGTGGTTCAGGGACAAAGGATAAGGAATAGCTGACAAAAAAATACCATAAGGTGGGGGTAGAGGCGGCGAGCCTTTAATGGAGGGGAAACAAATATGGGAGAGTGAGCAATACGCACAGCGGACACCAGAGAACCCATCGAATCGATTGCAGATCACACAAAATATGTTCAGGGACAGGCTGAATTACTGTAGATCTGTGGATAACGCTGGCTGCATAAAGCACACTGTCCAGCGAACGGAGCGGACAGGACAGGCCAGGACAGGACCGGACAGATGATGATGATTAGATGCTTGCCAGCAGCAAGCCCTGCCATCAGTGGCAATGACAGCGACAGCAACAGCAATAGCAACAGCAACAGCGAAGGAGGCGCCCAACCGCGTGGATGGCACCTCGACTCGGCCCCGCAGCACCTCCGCGCCCATCCTCAACCGCCGCTGCCACAAGAGCCAGGCCGCCAAATGCCACCACAGCTTGTAGCAATTGTCGTACCATTTGTCAGACGGACGAGTCGACACTCCTCCCTCGTCGCACAGGGCGCATGTGCCACAATTGCCGGCCACACAACGCCCCGCCGCTGGCGCCGCCAAGCGATGCGATCCACCACGTGGCCAGAGTGTGGAAGCCATGCGGCACATGGTGGACGCCGTTCGTTTCGAAAATCCACTTCGACAATTGGCAACGAGCGTTCGCCATGGTGGCACTCGGCTGCAGAGCTCGGCCTGCGCGTCGGCCCCAATATCCAACGGCTGGCGGCGACGGCCGGCGCTCGTCACGGCTCGTTTGTCCTCGGTTCGGTGTGACGTGACTCGTCTGCTATGGGGCACGAGCCGGCGTTCGTTGTCTCGGTGCCGTGCGGAGGCTGTGGCCCCATGCTGGAGCCTCTGCTTTCAGTTGATCAACAGCGTCATTGTCGGCTGGTTGGACGCGGGAGTCGAACTCAAACACGAACCGAACCCATCTGCCGCTATCGCTGCCACAGACAGCGCTGCCACCACACAACAGTTAACAGTTGCACGTCGCACTGTCCGCTGCTGCCAATAATTATTTGAAATTCAAAACAAAAATTAATTAAAATTAAATAAATAAATACAGTACCGGGAACCCACTTTCGTGTGTGATACATATATTTTTTTGGATTTTTTTTACGGATATACTACATACACCTGTGAAGTGAATCAAATAAATCGCGTACCGATCGCAAATGTCGGAGAGGAATTTTTAAAAGCCCCAAATGCGAATCATATCGAAACTGTATCCTCGCGGCCCCCTCGATCGCAATGGGAAAATGCTGATCCTGCTGCTGCTTATCGTAACGCTGACGGAAGGTAAAAGATCAAGGAAGCCTCACACAGAGTGTTCCTCAGCTCAGCAGCTCTGGGAAATGTTGAGCAGCATAAACACTCGGCGAAAATGTGCATTAAATAATAATAGTTATGCCACAGTGTTATGGTTTTTGTAAAAAAAATACTGAAGCAAACCGTCGAACATGGACAATTATACAAAATATTAGCATAATATTATTTTCCGTTGGAAATTGTGTCCATAATATGTTCGTTTAAATTGCATCCGCAATAAGTTTTGTTGGTTTTAAAATCCCTGATGATTTTATTCGCTTTCTTAGTTATAAATCCTCTTTAATGTTCGAAAACTCGGTTGTTTTTTTATTATTGCCTCACTAAAAGTGGAACAATGGGAATTGATAGCTAAAAATATAATACAAAGACTGAATATTTTTGAGTGGAAATTGACAAAATCCATAAGAGATAAGTTAGACTTATGTACTCTGCGGAATTTGAACTACCTTCGAATGAAAATGTTTCATATTGCTAAAACGAAAGCAGAATGCATTTTTTATTATATGAGAGCTGGGCATAATTGATATCAAACCAATGAGCGCATTGCGATCGGAATAAGTACTGTACAAAATCATGATATTAAAGGGACTACTATTTGGGAGTTCCTCATCAAAAATGCAATTTTCAAAGTATTTTTCTATGCGACAGATTCGACAACTATTCTGACAAATTGCAAACATATTTTTCTGTCAGCTCATAAAATGTTAACCATTTGGAGACTAAACAAACAAAAGGAAATTAAAAGTTTTAATCCGGCGTTTAACCAGCAATTAAAATCTGAAAAAAACAAACAAAAATTGCCATAGCATACTTATTAGCGCATTTCGTTGATGATTTGTATTTCGTTCTGGAAGCTGCTTTGTGAAAGCCACAGCTCTCCTGAAAAAAGTTGCAATGTGCATTTGAAAAAGTTTTTTTTTTTATTTCGAAATAAACTCTTTATTTACCACATGAACAAGGGATTTGGAGACAGAGACACGTGCGTTCACTAGATATATATGAGGTTGACCTAAGAAAGAGTTGTTCCTCTCTTCATGAAGGTTGATCAGAATGGTTAGCATGATTAAAATTAATAGGTACAATATTATGTAGAAGCTATTCCATGAACTCGTTGCTACATCGCATATTCAAGGATATTTTATATGTATATAATATCTTAGGGGAATTCTAGAAACTGCATTTCTAATAAAATTTGCCATGTCCACTCCTAACACACATTTATTATGCAACAAAGAAAGCTCCTCAAAGATCCGAGTAAGATTGAGACGATTTTTCCTTGAATAAGAAGACTCTTGTGGATGCATTTGTAGCGATCTTGGGAATATCTCTGCTTGGCCACGACTGACAGCCCGTAATCAGTGTTGTGCTGTGCTCGAATGACAGCCGGACATGGCTGAATGCCAGCCCGTAATCAGTGTTGTGCAGTGCCCGACAGCCATGCGAAAGGGAAGAGCTATGATATGCAGGCAATTGAACGTAAACCGACTTGATAATTGTTTCGACGTAAAGTGAGTTTATTAAACCCTTAGGTGGGACAGCAGGGAGCGTGGAGTGTGGTGTGTGGAACGGGCGTTCGGTAGTGGAGAGTGCGATTAATAACGGCATCTGATGTCCCGTTGGCTGTTGGAGACTGCTTAATGCACTGTCATGGCTACAAGTCCGGCCATTGTCCGGCTGCATTGTTGCCATTGCCAATTGCCATTTGGCATTAAAACGTATAAATAACAAACAAACAAATAAATAAATAAAATACATACACACATACACATGTGTGTGAGTGTGTGCACGAGCTGTGCAAAAACAAGCAAAGCAAAAGACAACAACCAATATCGAGCACTGAACAGTGAGCACTGAACAGTGAGCACTGAGCACTGAACAGAGAAGAGGGAACACTGCACATTGAATGGCAATTTAATTGACTCTCCGGCTCCTCGCCCGCCGACTCATTGACTCATTCCCACCCACCCACTCGCACTCACGCACTCACTTACTCCATTCGCCAGAGCGGATTCCAGCGATACCGCGGATTCATTGTTGCTATAAAATCTGTTCGGCTTATGCCTCATATGCGCCGGCCAGCGGACAGTGCGTGTCAAAGGTATTAAATTGAATTTGATTAGCGAACAAAAAATCAAAATCATTTTAAGCTTGATTTCAGCTGGTTCCAAAAATTCAATCCATAACGGGCATCCAATTTTTCAGCCAAACAACTCTCATTGAACGGAATAGTGCAGACAAACAGTTTGGGCTTTCCACTCTAAATTGGGATCAAATAAATAAAAATCTGATTTAATGGGAATCGATAGCATCGCCAGCTTCTGCTGTAATCCCCAGAGTTTCGTTTTGCAAAAGAATTAACCGAATGCGTTTAATTTGATGAATTTCGAAAAGATTTTATTTTGAGTCCAAAAAATCTCTATAAGCGACATGATTTTTTTTTTGCAGGGATATTTCTTCGTTTAGTTTTAAAGTCGAACATCAAGCGGTTTCAGTTTCAGCAATTAAATATTAATTTGGCTTAGACTTCTAGTCAAATGAATGAAAAAACTAACACTGGTAGTTCGAGGTTCTATGTACTCACGAGTATAAATCGGACAAAATCGTCAGCTTATAGTTTCGCAACGCACTGTACGCTCACTCATCCGTACGCACATATATCTCTTCTCATTTTAATTGCGTAAAAATTATGTTTTCACCTGCCGTTCCCCCCGTGTCCCGTGCCACGTGCCCAACCGCAGCACCGCCTGACCGACCACCTGCCTGGCTCATTGTCTGCCTGTTGTCCTGGCTGCTGGCTTCTGGTTACTCTGGCGCTCTCGGCTCCTGTCTGATGTCTGATAATTATAAAAAATGAAGTGCCAAATTGTTCACGTCGGCGCGACAATCGCAAAATACTTTCCTTCCTGGCATTAAATATTTATATATGTAAAGGGAATTGTCATTGCCCATTGCATGGCATTGTTTTGTTTTGTTTTGTTTGTTTTTTTTTCTGTAAAATAGTTATGCCATTGTTTCATAGCAATTTTTGGCTACCGATTCTGCTATTGTATCATTAATATTGGTGTGGTTTAGCTGTTCAATATGTTGCGTTAGAGCCCACGGAAGTTGAGAGAGAAAGATCATCTCTGTAGACAGAAGAACATTTAAACATAAATAACAATCCAATATATTCTACACTAACGTTTGAATGTACCGAAAAGAAAAAGAAAAGGCAAAAGCAGACAGATACTATATCCTTACATTAAGGGCCTGTAATTATCATGTCAAGATGCGATTTTTTTAAATATCAGTCTCAAAATTCTCGTTCTTGTTTTTTTATTCTGAAATCTTTTAAACATTTAATACAAATTAAATTACATTTGTGGACTATGGGAAATACATTAAATTCCAATGTTTATTCCCAGCAACAATTTGACTATATAATAATTATATATTGCTGCATAATTAAGCCACTTCCGAAAATAAAACCGAACAAACCCGATCTAAGAAATTAAAGAGATATCACTTAACATTTTGTACTTCTTACATTCAAGCAAAGCAAAAACTATTGCCATAAAGTTGATAATTATGCATGAACGTTGGTGGGGTTGCGGGGAGCGCCCACGCTTCGCTTCGGGGTCCAGTCCGGGGCATTCCAGCGCATAAATATTAAATGCATGCAGATGTACATATTTAAAGCACTTAAATCACGGCAAACAATAATTCCCCAGCGATAATAATAATAATAATAATGAAGGGGGGATGGGAATGGTGGATCCCCATGTAATGGTAGATGATAATGATAAACATAAAAGTGAAAATAATTTTCAATTACAGCAACATTAATAACCGATAATAATCCTAAACAAATATAAACGAACCCAGTCACAGTCACGACTGCCAACTTCAGTGTGTGCATGCGTGTGTGTTTAAGTGTGACAGTGTGTGCATGCGAGTGCCTAACCGTGTGTGCCAGTGTGTGCATATCAATGATATGCAAATTAATTGCCGAGCATTTGGCATTTGGCAAATGCAAGCGCGAATAGGGGGGAATGGGATGGGATGGGGATACATGCCAATGCCATGCCAGGCATCACTGTGTACTCCCCTCCGCTGTGTTACGAGTATGTAAGCTAAACCGCAATATGGCTTGCATAACACTGTGCAATAGAGAGAGCAATAGTGGGAGAGAGAGACAACGAGAGAGAGAGAGAGGGGAGAGATGCTTTGCTACTTTTAATGGCCATTTGGCTGCTGCCGTTGCTGCCCTTGCTGCCGTCCCCCGAGTGACTTAATTGATACCAACAACCACCAGAACCTGCAACTAGTGAGCCAACAACAACGACAGCAGTAGCCAGATTTTTTTTATTTATTTATTTCGATGCAGGGTACTCGTGGTGCGCAAGGGTATGTTGTGTTTGTTTAGAAGCGAAAGAGAGAGGCACTTTAAAGACCCAATAGTTACATGAAAATATTAGGCAGATAGAGCAGGCGATGGAGTGCATAGATTGATAGAGGCAGTAGCCGTTCTCATGCGATCAATTTGTGTATATCTTCGGGAGCAGTGAAATACGATTTCCATAAGTATTTCCACTTAGAATATTTGGAAACCTAGATATACCTTGATATATCTATCTCTCCATATTCTATCAGCACTTGCTTGTGGGCTGAATTCTCTTTTGTTTCTCATTTTGCAAACATAACTTCGTATTTCCATTAGTTGGTTTTGCTACTTAAGACTTAAAATAAATACATCTGAGTCGGCGGTATCCCGCCCGTCGAAATACGCGACTTTAGCTTACTGACTTGCTTTCTGTTTTCTGTTTTCTTTTATTGCATATTTCGTATCTTTTTTAATCTTTTTTTTTTTTCGTTTGCACCATTTTTTTATATATCCTCTTTGTGTGGCATATATTTTTTTTGTTCATGCAATTTTTTACGTCGTTGGCGGCGGTTCTTCAGCTTTTAGTGGACGCGGTCAGCGCCGGCAGCAGCCGCAGACGGAGTTAGTCGTGGGTCCTGGCCCCAGAACTTTAACTATCATCCTTCCACCGTTCTGGTGCTGGGCTGCTGCTGGGCTGCTGCTGCTGCTGTTGGGTTTCCCCAAAAAGTTTCTCCGCCAAAAAATGCGCGTAATTTGTAATTAATTAAATGTGACGCCCATGGAATGAAATTCGAAATGGTTGGAAAAATAAAGATTGAGACCCAATAAGAGGGATTAAGGTGCGCAGAGAATGGAACATCCGATATATGCATGGCATATGGGTTAATGGGTCCTGATGCTGGCTGCAAGATTCGTTAATTCACGAGTATATTGCAAGAACTACAGCAGTAGAAAATACATCAACAACTGAAGGAGAATTAATAGGAAACTGTATGAAAAAAATATTTAAAATAAAAAAAACGGAAAAAACTAAATTCTAAGTTCTGCCAACAGCCCCTCTAACTCACAGGAAAGCAAAGCAAACCAATTTACAAACTGGATAAGCTGCAACGATTATTTGATTATAATTAAATAGAAACTTGCATAAACTTTTGAGAATTGTGGAGCACTTGTGCCAAGTGAAAATCTGAAAATCTACCAGTTGAATAAGTGGCTTGAATATTCCTGGCTATTGCCAGGCCATTCTGTACCATAAATGCAAACTCTTTATTATTTAAACGTTCTAAGGCTGCGAGCTTTAACCAAAATATTGGTTCAAATTACTTCTTTCATGATAGCAATGCAAGTGTAAATTTGTTAAACCCTAAGACGCCTAAAACAACAGGCAATGGAAAGGGTATCAAGTATCAAAACCTTAAATACTTTCAAATGAAATATATATTTGTGCACTGAAGCCCTTAAAACTTACAAACAATGCATTAAAGTGTCCTTTATGTGTTTAATTTAGTTTGAATTCAATTTCAAGTACATGGTAAATTTATTTTGTATTAATATCAATCGAATTGACATGGAAAATTAAATAAATGGAAATACACAGGGGTGTCTGCGACACAGACATACATATTGCTGTAAACTGTACTCAGGCCCTTTTGATGTGTGGCCTGAGCCAGCAAAATACTTTGATACTGTTGCACTTGGCTTGGCCAGACCAAGATGTTTGGTAATTGGCAGTGGTGCATAATTGAATCATTTAGCAGTAGTAACGCACGAACCGTACTAATTTGTGATTTTCGCATTCAATCGATCGACTCCCAACAGAATCCTTTAGAGTTAAGCCTGTTGTACGACCTACTCCACCTGGCAGCAACAAATATTGATCAGCTTAGCTGCCTGAAGTGCCCGTCCAAAACCTAGAAACTTTGGCAATTAGGGGCTTCCAGACGGGGGCTACCCCTTTCAGAATGCGAGAAACAAAAGTGTGAAACAAAAATCAAGACACAATTAATTGCGCGACATTTGTTAAGACCCAACAAACAAACAAACAAAAAAAAAAGGAGAAAGCTAAAGAAATGTAAATTGAATTTTTTTTTTTTTGGTGGTGCTGTTGTCTTGGTCAGTGGGGCTGAGCGGGGTGTGGTTGGTGGGCTGGCGGTGGATTCTGAATTCAATTGGCAGTAGTTCAACGGCTGTAGACGACGATTTGTAAAAATGCTAATTTCAATGCCAGACCCAGCCAAAACAAAAGTCCAACAGCCATTTGCAGGCATCGTCTGTGGCACACTCGTCCCCTCCCCCCCCCTTGGCCGCTGTCTTGCCACTTTCTCACCCATCTCAAGTCATTTATTTGTTTTACCAAAAAATAAAAAAAGAGAAGCGAAGCTAACTTTAAGCCAGGGGGAAAAGAGTCCTGGAGACAGGGGAACTTTGGTTTCATTTTCGGTTTTGTGTTATTTAAGTTTGTCTTGTCTTTGGGTGTCTTTTCATCTGTCCTCCTGGTGCCTCTCGATATTTGCCATTATCACCTATCATTGGGCGCTTTGGCAGTGGATTTGTGTGGCTGTCCATGTGTGAGGCCATAAAAAACGGCAACGGCAACGGCAACGGCAAAGGTAAAGGTACCGGGTACCAGTGTCTTATGTGCCGTGTTCTGTGTCCTGTGTGCCATTCCCATGCAGATTCGCATCTTAGTATCGTGTGTGTGTGTGTGTGTGAGCTTGTTGGACACCTTGGAGCGCCCATATATATTCCGGGTGGCTCTCCTTATAGCCACCCAATCAACCTCACACCACACACCCGCCCAGCACATCGCCGCACACCCACTAATACATTCGTATGCTTAACTTTTGCCAATGTCCTTAGCCATAAATTTGCTTTGGTAAATCCTCATTGTCGTTGTGTGATTTAAACTTTTTCCCGAAAGAGGGAGTGGGGGCGGCCGGAGAGCGCCGCCTCGGGGTTACGAGCCAAAATTGACAAGATTCTCAAAATGGTGGATCCGCACTCCCCCCTCCACCCATCGTGTGTTCAGATGTGTGTGTGTGTGTGTGTGTGTGTAGCGGTAACTGAGTGCAAAAGAAACGAAAATTGAAATGAAGATGAGGAAACAGAAAAAGACGAAGCAGTGGAGGATGGAAAGCGGAAATTTATGATATGGAATGGAGTGGTAGGTAGGTAGGTGGTGGGGGCGGGAACGGAACTGGTACCATGGTGGATTGGAGTGGACCCAAGTCGAGGGGTTAATTGACTTTGGCTTAGCTTCAAAATGCCTGCCGAAGAAGAACCAGAGCATGGCACAGCAGTGCAGGGCAGGGCAGGACAGGGCAGGGCAGAACAGGACACTGGACAGAGGACAGGCCAGAGTTCACAAACAAGTACCGAGCGGGCAAGGGCGAGGAAAGAGGTCTTCTGGCCAGTAGACAACTTCATTGGGATTGGCACAATGCTGGAAAACATCTTTGGCATGCAGTTTCAACAGATTGACAAACAAGCCGCAGTCAGCCAAGCAGCAACTACATTTGGTTCCCAAGCCCTCCCCTCCCCCACATCCAACCCTTGCCCAAGGCACACTGCAGTTGCAGAAGCTCCGTGTGGCGTTGGCGTTGGCGGGGCTGGCGGTGGTGTGTTGTGGCTGTGGGACCAAAACACTTTGGATTTTCCCTCTCCCTCGCTGTGTGTCTTCCTGCTTGCTGCCCTCAAATGTACATCTGCTTGAACTTTGCACTGCACTGCACTGCTGTTGTTGTAGATTTCATATCTGTGCAACTGCTTGGGGAAACTGCTCTGGTTGCTTTGCCTGCACAGACGTTCAACTCATCGGCTGCTGCTTGGGCACTGCAGTACACTGATTCCGCTGCTTGCCGTCGTTGCACTTTTCTGTGATCTCCCACTGCTTTCTTTTACTCAGCTGGGGCCTCTACCTGCGCTGTTTCTGCTGTTGTGATTTCAATTTCAATCTCTTAAATTTCTGCTTCGCCTCTCAGCGTTCTTCTGTTCAAGTTTCTCTCCAGCTGAATCTTTTCCTTCACTGTCTTCTGCTCAATCCTCTCCCCTGTTTGCTGCTGCTTTATCACTGCTCTACCCTCCTCTACACTCGTCTGCTGCTACTGCTTTCCTCTGTTTTCTGGTTTCTCCTCTCCCACTGCAGCATGTTAATGAAAAACTTCTCTTGGCAGCTACAAATGAATCTGCATATGTAAACCCACATGTGCTGGTCCGTTTTGGGTTGCACAATCCCCCCCTCCCCAACCACCCATACGAGTAGCATCCTTCCACTTGAACCGCAAATAAATTTGCTTAAATATTTTTTTGTATCTTTAGCTTTGGGATTTGGACTGGTATGCCAAGTGGATTATCCAGATTATCAAATGTAATTTTGAGTGTGATTCCAACTGGTATCCCCCCGTTTCCAAGCCACCCCTCCCCAGGCAAACCTCTTTGCACTCTCCACTCTGCACTTTCCACTCTCCACTCGCCACTCGAAAGTGCGATAAATCATGCCCTTGGCCAATTGAGTCAATTCAGCATTCTTCATTCTTCCACATATTTTCCCCAAACATATTTCTACACACAATACACTTCGTGTCCCCCTCTCGTACTCGACAGCCATCTCGCTCGCACTACTGTCTGTCCGCCGCATCAGTGAAGCAACGGTACTGTCTATAAATATTTAAATTTCAAGTTTGCCAAAAGTTTTTTGCATGCATTACGATGATGTAGACGACGCAGGCAGCCTGGCAGCCTGGCAGCGTGGCAGCGTGGCGAGAGGTAGAGTGGGCGGGTGAGGCGGGTGTAGCGCAGTGGAGAGTCTGCGGCCAGGACAGCAGTCGTGCGTGGCTGCTGCTGTCTGGCCTGCTGCCCCCCTCCCCCACCACCTCTTCCCACTCACCACGCTTAGCCCTGCTTCTGTGCCATTATTTTTTCTATACCCTTGTTTGGGCTATTACGATTTTCGATCAGATAAAGGCAACAAAAATAAGAACCCTATAGAATGTCAGTCACACGTATGTATATATTTTTGATCAGCATTAATCACAATGTAGCCACGTCTTAATGTATTTTGCTGTGCAGGGATGCAACTGTCAAAATCGTAGCACTATATAGAAATTATTTAACCAGCTCTACACTCATATAATCAATTAATTCGTAGCTCAACCAAATGTGAGCACATGCCAAACAACTTTTACAGATAACAAACATTTGTCAGATAGTTCCTTGTGCGAAAAAACTATAAGAGATCTTTAGATACATAAATAAATCTCTCTTGAGAAGTTCTCCAACAAAATGTAGCATAGTTTTTCGGGTGTGTTTTTTTTTATAGCTGAAATATCTGCAAGGGTATTCAAAATTTCAGCAGTTCTTTCGTGTTTTTTTCTTTTTATTTGTTGATGCGTTTTTTTTTTTTGTGTTACGGCCTGGGGAAACTTTTTTGCAGCACTTGCAAGTGAAATGTTTGATTTTCAATGATTCAATAAATTATTTATATTTGCGTATGCCCAGGACCCAAGAGCCAGGAGCCAGGACCCAGCAGCCAACACAGCACCCAGACCCAGCCACGGACTTGGGCGCTGGGATTGCCGTTGCCAGTGCTCTGGTATGCGGTGCCGACTCGCGCCAGGGTGCCGGATGTCGATCTTCAATTAGCCGCCGCAGCTCTTTAAACTGTCTGCTGTCGACGCTGGCTGTTGGCTGCTGGCTGCTGACTGCTGGCTGTTGGATGCTGGCTGCTGGCTGCAACGTTAACTGCGACTGCGACGCTGGCTGTTGTCTGGCACAGTTAAGTTGTTGGCACTGGCATGAGAGACAGGGTAACGAATGCAAAGAGAGAGAGAGAGAGGGGGTGGCGAAAGAGCGAGCTTTTGGGCACATTTAAAAGCGATAAATCACGGTCTTTTTGGCAGGCGCAACAAGGGGAAGCACCATGCCCATGCACCAGTGGCGTGCACTGCCAGCGCGATATCATTAACTGCCACAAAGACACACACACACACAGACACACAGACACACAGAGCACATCCATGCACTCTAATCTCACTTTCTCTCTCTCTCTGTCGTTCTCTCCCTCTCCTTGTTGATGCACACCGCCCCCACTCCTTGCAGCAATTGGCGCCTTTGGGCCAGAGTTTGTGGAGAGCATTTCCAATGTGTCCGTTGCCGTGGGCCGCGACGCCACCTTCACGTGTCACGTCCGGCACCTGGGCGGCTATCGGGTAAGTCAACCTCACTTGCACTTGAAAACTTTACAAAACTTGAACGACCTGCAACCTGCAACCCAACCTCTTGTCTCGTGTGTCTCGTTCCCTTCCACAGGTGGGCTGGCTGAAAGCCGACACCAAGGCCATCCAGGCCATACACGAGAACGTCATCACACACAATCCCCGTGTGACGGTCAGCCATTTGGATCAGAACACCTGGAATCTGCACATCAAGGCGGTGGCCGAGGAGGATCGCGGCGGCTACATGTGCCAATTGAACACGGATCCCATGAAGAGTCAGGTGGGATCAAAGATCACATGCCATATACCATATACCATATACCATATGCTGTATATTTATTTCTCTGTAATTTATGGCTAGCAGATTTATGGTAAAAGTTCTTAAAAAAGATTCCACCATAAAAGGATTTTCTTTCTTGGAAATATTTTCCATATTTTATTTGTAGATTTTGTTTGCCAGAATGATTTTTGATTTAATATTTTTTTTAAGTACTTTTATGTATTATTCAATATTTTGTGCCGCTCCATAAATGCTTGCAGCAAATTGTTATATGTAGTATTTGTGTGTGTGTGTGTGTTTCGCTTGCGCTATTTTTATGGCCATTGCTGTGTGTGGTGTCGGAGGGGGGGGGCTGCTTATGTCAGGAATCTTTTGTTTTTGTAGCCTTTCTCTTGTTTGGTTTGGTTTGGTTTTGTTTCGCAATTCCTTTCATGCGGCATTAAACGGTAAAGTAAAATGCGAATGCATTCAACTGTTGTCCTGCTTTCGCCCCTCGCCCCCTGCTGCCCCGCCTTCCCCAGGTCCATCTTCTTTTGGTGGCGCAAGACAGGCGCAAGAAGGAAGCAAAGAAAGCGCAGCAAATCGAAAGCGAAAACTATGCGAATGGCGACCCCACCACACACCCGACAGACACCCCACAGACACATACATATGAGCACACACATGGGCAGCTTCGTCTACTGCTTGCTGTGTTCGCTACAACGGTGTTGGTGTTGGTGGGTGGGGGGCTGGCGGGGTTGTGTGTACATCGCTCTGTGTGTGTCCGCTCACACGTACACTCATGTGTCCAGCCAAGTGAAGTTTATGGTGCCAATAAAATGTATTTCATGCTTCCTTAATTTTTATTTGCACTTTTACGCTTTTCATAAGAACAACAACAACAGCAACAGCAGCAACACAATGGACAAGTACAGTGGCAACACGACAGAGATTCGATGGGTCAAAGTGCACTGTGTATTGTACATACATACATACCATGAATTGTATGTGTGTGTGTGTGTGTGTGTGTGTTTGTGTGCTCCACTAGTTCCCTGTAGCAACCAAAGAACGTTTCGCTCCTGTCTTAAACTATTTAACGCCATTCCATTCGCTTTACCTTTTGCCCTCGGCCTTTATTCGACTTTACTTTATTTTGCTCGCTTGCTTATGCTTATGCTCGTGGGCCATTTCCCAGTCGCCGTATAAAACACTTTACCATTACTTCTGCTTTATGGCCAACTTGCATAATCAGCAAATTTTCGCCGAATCTCTCTCGCTCTCTCCCCTTCTCTCTGAGCGTGTTTGTGTGTGTGAGTGGAGTGCACAGTGCGTTTGTCTCCTAGCAATTTGTGATAATTTAAGTAAGCGAAATAAAGTATTCCATGCTCGCCACTCCATTCCCATTCCACATTCCCCATTCCCATTCCCCATTAACTTCCTGATGCTGTTAATGTTTGTGTTTCTGTTTCTGTTTCTGTTTCATTTGGCACTTGCAGATAGGCTTCCTGGATGTCGTCATACCGCCGGACTTTATCAGCGAGGACACTTCATCGGATGTGATTGTGCCGGAGGGCAGTTCGGTGCGCCTGACATGTCGGTGAGTAGTATGTACCGTATGGTTTTAGCCAGCCATCACGACCCCCACCCCCTGCCGCACTTCCCATGCAATTCATCAAGACGTTGCCCCAGACGGTTGCATTTCGATACCATGCTGAAGTTTTTAGCCTCAACTTTTCATCCAAGTCTCAAGCTCCAGCTCCCATATCCCGCAGCCGTTCTCTCGTCTCAATCATCGCCGTGTAATAATGTCAGCAAATTAAGTGACACTTCATTTCTCTTGATTCCGCACTAATACACTCCCTGGCTGCGGGCTGCGGGCTGCTGGCTGCTGGCCACCTACCCTAGGGTTGGCTCAGCGGGTAGATTAGCTGCTTCAGAGAGCAGCAAAAAGATAACGACTAGCGTTAACCCGCTGCGTCTGGCTTAACCACTTTCAAGGGTATTAGGCAGCTGGCTAACAGTCTCTAATTTGTGTTGGTTATTTTCTAACTGCCATGTGGGGGCGGTGGGCCTTGGCTTGGTGTGATTGGGAGTGTGAGTGTGGGGCCAAGGAGCCAAAGCCAAGGCTTGGCTGTCTGCTGATTTATGAACTTGACCGCAACCACGAAGTGTTGCTCTCCTTTTTTTTTTTTAACGATTTAACCGCAAAATGATGAAACGATGGCGATAAGCGCGTTCCGAGTGTGCCACTCTCTCTCTCTCTCTCTTTCTCTCTGTGTGTGTGTGAGTGTGAAAAGCTATTAGAGAGCTTGTCTGCAGGCGGTTTTTTTTTTGTATTTTGGTTTCATTTGCTCTTTTGTTTTCCGTTCACTTTTAATACCACTTAGTGCAAATCCCTTGAAATGAATTCAACTTCAGCTTTACGCACATTAAAAGCATTGCATGAACTTAGCCAGACAATCAGGCGAAGCCTGAAGGTCCAAAGGTGCTCGGCGAGCGATACGAGAGTAACGGCCACAGAGGCAGAGTGCCAAAGGTTGCGCACAAATGAATTTGTGATCCAAGTGATTCATTCAAAAATCATTTGTGCACTGCTTTGAATAGCTGTAAATTAACTTAAAACGGTTTCTGCCTCCGTTCAGAAACGAAACCCACAGTAAAGTTCAAGCTGCCTCTGCCCCCAAGTTCTGTCTTTCGACTATGTAAATTGCACTTAGTTTTTACTCAGAGATTTCAAGCAAAGCTGTTGTTTCTCCCCCCCCCCACCACCTCCGTCACCACGTACCAGCACACACACATTCAATCAGGCTGCAAGGGTCCTGTCTCGGCATGACTAAACATGGCTAAGCAACTGCTAGTGACTGCTAACTGGTAGCCAGCCAGTCGCCATTGTGTTGGCCATGTGGGTGGAAGTTACCCTCACTCAGTGTTTGTATGTGTGTGTGTGTGTATGTTGGTTGATTTTCTTTTTAGCTATTTTGCATCTGTTTGCGGCATCATAAAAATTTACCACACCCGTGTCTGGTTCGCTGTTGAACAACTGCTGTCTTAACACGCATTTCTCTCGCTCTTCCCCTCTCTGGCCGCAAAAACTCGACAAAACCACTCGCCCTCTCACTGCCACTTCTACCACTCTCACACTCTCTCTCTCTATCTCCATCTATCCATTGCACCACATACTTGAGCAGGACAGGAAAGACGTCGTCGTAGTCGGCGCCTGCTGGCTTCAAGCGGTCGCTGCTCTGCTTTCCCTGCTGCACTGCTTGCTTTCCTCTGTCTTTGCTCTTTGAGCTAGAGACAAGGCAGGGCGGACAAGGTTTTCATAAAAGTTTTCATACCCTTTGCAGAGAGGTATGCTGTTTTTGCAATGCAGATATCGAAAGAATTTATATATAGTCTTGAGCAGCACTAGCAGCACTTTGGCTGCAACTTAACACAGACTTCGCGCACTGCTTTTCGCTGCAAGCAGTGTGCCAAGTGGTAAAATCAAATAAAACACTTGAGAATAATCGATGGAAAAATCATCCATGCGCAACGTTGCACTTGCAGTTAATTTTAATTAAAAAACATATACCTGTCGGTGGAATAAAAGATCAGCGCAGGGTATTCGAAGCTTCGATCCACGCAGCCAGGCTCACTTTCTTGTTTGCCAACACAATGGTCTTTGTGGCCCTGGCTGCGACTGTCGGCCACGTACCACGTACTATGCCGTGGCTTCGTCATATTAAATTTAATAAGCCACTGAACTTGAATATTTTCCATTTACCATTTAGCATTTCCCGTTTCCCATTTGCCATTTCCCCATTTCCCCATTTTTCCATTTGCCGCCATTACCATTGAGTGGGCGTGGCCGGTTTATGCTTTATGGGCCTCGAGAAGACAATTGCTTTTCGTATTGCTCATATTCCACCCCCCAACCCCTGTCTACCATACTCTAACTAATTTGTGGTGTTCATTTTTGGGTGTTTGCAGAGCCCGTGGCTATCCGGAACCGATTGTCACCTGGCGCCGTGAGGACGGCAACGAGATTGTTCTCAAGGACAATGTGGGCGCCAAGACACTATGTAAGTGACACTGCCAAACATATCCCTGTGTGGGTGTGTGTGTGTGTGCGTGTGTGTGGGCCAACTATTCAATTCCCCTTTTTGTTTGTTTTTTTTTTTCTTGCAGCGCCCTCGTTTCGCGGCGAAGTGCTGAAGCTGTCAAAGATCTCACGGAACGAGATGGGCTCGTATCTGTGCATCGCCTCCAATGGGGTGCCCCCATCGGTTTCAAAGCGCATCTCGCTTAGCATACACTGTAAGTACACAACGCTCTCTCTGCCATTTCCCCCTCTCTCCACCTCGCCACCACGCCACCACCACTGTTCGTGTCCATCTCGATGCAGTGCGCCATTAATTAGAGAGGCTTGCGGTTGGTCAACTCTTTTCAGCTGCTCGCAGCACGTTGAGGTTGCATCATCAGTCAGCTCTGCCCTGCCCTGCTCCGGGAGCGGCACCGGGGCGTTTATCTTGCGTTTAGCTGATGCACTGGCAACAATTTTCGAAAGCATACACGAACTGAGTGTCTGTCGAGCTTAGAGCTTTAATTAATTTTAAAGGTTTACTCAGTTGCATTGAGGACTTATCAGAGCTGGCAGGACGCCATAAAATAATTAATTTAAGCCACAAAAAGTAGGCACCGTCTCTGCAAGATTCTTCAAAGAAAAATCGAACAAAACCTTAAACTAATCGAAAAGAAGTTTCCAAAAGGCTCTCGTAGCCAAAGATGGCGAATGCAAACACCTTCAATGCCATTTATTGCAACCATTTTGGCCTGCTGGTTTCTGGCAGTGCACAATGAGTCCATTCCGTCTGCGAAGATGCCCCGCAGCGAAGGAAGACACAAGGACCAAGAGAGAGGCAAAAGCAAAAGGCAAAAAAGGCAGAAGGCAGAAGGCAAACCCGGGGCAGCGCTATGGCTCTATGGCTGTATGGCTCTATGTGCCGTGCTAACTCGATTGTCCTTGTTGTAATCCGTTTAAATCCTGTCACTGATACCGGGCATTACCTGCTACGACCTCCCCTTTCTCTCCCACCCTCCTCCTTCTGTATTTTTGTTGTTTCTGTGTATTGTGTGTGTGTGTGTGTGTGTGTGTGGAGCTGTGGCACTGGCAGGTGCTTTTTGGTGGGCCACAGCTTTTTTGTCAAACTGTCTGCAGCACGTGCTGCTGGCTGCCTCACTGCCTGACTCCTCTGCCATGTGGCAGTTCACTCAATCACCGAGGCAGCTGCAAAAGGGGTGGGGTGGGGTGGGGTGGAGGTGGGCGGTGTAGTAGTCCCAACGTCACCGGAGTAGTCCATGGCATCCACTGCGTTTGTTTGCTCTACTCCCACCCTCTGTAACTCCCTTGTTTATTTTGCTTGTTTTTTTTTTTTTTTTTTGCTTTTTTTTTAGCTCGTTTACCACTGCAGCAAAAGCCTGCCCCCCACTCACTGCCTCTAGAAAGGTGGCAAAATCACGCCTTTTAACATTTTGACATTGTGTTAATGTGGTCTTTAAGTGGCACTTGGTGCGCCGCCTCGCTGCCTTGTGGGTGGGCAAACTTTAACCCTCTGACTGAGGGATGGGGCCCACTGCTATTGGAAGACTTCTAATTGATTTGCAGAGCGATTTTTAGCCATGAACATCTTGATTTTCCTTGAATAATTTCCATGGCATATCATGAGTATTTCTGCACCATTAAGGCACGAACAAGGGAACTTGGTTGCATCCACTTATTAATGGCTTTTGGCTTAGGGTATTTCCCCTGTATGCTGTGCGCTTGGCAGGCTTCTGCCCATAGCGGGACTACCCTTGGGGGCAGGATATCGTGCCAGAATGCCACCCGCCCACTCTTGGCGACAGTAAACACAGTCACTACTGGCTAACAGTTATCTGTGAAGAGCAGATACTCCTCCGGTGGAGTGGCCGATGGGCGGAGTGCTCTACCCACCTAGCGAAACTTTTTGATCAACTCGAGTTGCGCATCGCTTCCTTCACCTTCTGTCCATTCCATTCGAGTGTTTCCTCCGTCACTCCTTCACTCCGTCCGTCCCTCCCTGCCTCCTCTCGTCCGTCCTTTCGCTCTGCGTATTTCGTGCTGCGTGTTTACTTTTCCTGTTGCCATTTTGCAACAACTTCCTTTGCAATTTGTTTGCGAAAGAGTTGCCACAGCACCGCACCGCACCGCACCGCCCCCGCCCCCGCCAATGCTGCCCCTTTGCCCCCTTGCCGACGTTTTTCTTCTCGGAAACTTTTGCGGAGTCAGTTGCAAGAGCAGATTGCCACAGCTCCTCATGGGTGGGGGCGGGGCGGCTGCTGCAGTGTCGCTGACTGATAAAGCAAGCAGCTTGCCACGCGCCACATGCCGCATGCCGCCTGCCGCCTGCCACATTTGCCTCGTCCCACTTCCGCCGCAAATGCGCTTTCCGCTGCCGCCTTATTAGGCGCTTCCCCTAGCTGTTCGCCTGTTGCCCTGTTGCAGGCTCTTCCTGCTCCACTTTTCTGAGATGCTTAATTAGTTGCACCTATGGGAGGAAGTGCAGCAGGAAGATGGGACGGCGTGCCGCACACACCGACAGCCAGCGAGCCTGCAAGCATCTTAGCCCGGCCGGAAATGCAGGCTTGCTCCCGCTCTGACTCTCGCCCTGCCTTGAGCCTGTCGTTGGATTGGTCACGAGGCACGTTCACCCACACACCAACCCGCCGCCATGCCATGCGGCATAAATCGAACATACAAAATAAATGCTGCAAAATGAGAAAAAATCACGTACGTGTGCCACGAATGCCACAAACAAAACAACAAAAACAAAAAACAAAACCAAGCCAAGGCAGGCGATGCAGGATGCAGCCATGCAAAGCGTTGGCGTTGGCCTTCAAGGGAAGCGGCAGCAAACAAAATCAAAAATAAAGCGCCGCAAAGGTTCCCTAGATCATCTCCAATAAAAAAAAAACACCAAGAGACTCGAGACAGTTCGCTTCGGTGTCATTTTGTTGGGTGGCAAAAATTCTCCAGCTTTGGCTTTGGGTTTGTTTTTTGTTCCCTCACCCCTAGCCCAGCCATGTAGATCCCTGCCATGCCCTTCTGTCCCTTCTGCCTCTTTCAATCAAACTCTAGCCACAACCTTTGCGCCCTTCACTACTACTGCTCTTTCGCTGCTAACCAAACAGAAAATATTCCTTATGATTTCCACAGATATCCCTATCTGAACTTGAGTGAAGGAAAGCTCCAAGTCAGCTCCAAGTCAGCTCCAAGTCAGCTCCAAAAATGTTCCCAGCGAAATATTTTAATTTCTAATTTCTTGGCTGCTCCTTTTGGGGGATTTTCGACTTGCATAGCTGTGGGAATGCCCCAAAAAATAGCTGTGGCTATAACTTAATGGGTACAGTGCGTTTCATGCAAATTGAGGCAGCAGACAGATGCCCCACAGGCGTGCAGCAATCTGTAAAATTTTTCCACTCGTACCTACACTGCTGCAACGCACTGTATAGGCCCACAGCACACGCACCTCCGCCCGAATGAGTTCCGAATTTTTGTCACCTTCAACTCAAGCCCGTTGCTCACTCTTCATCGCCCCTCTCTCTTTATCGCTTCTACTGCTGCAACAATTGCCCCAAAATGTAGTGGGAGGGGGGTGGAGTGAGGCAGGAACTGGCATGTGGATGCTGCCAGGCGTGGGGAGGGGGGTGTAGTGCTGCAGTCAGGCAGTGGCAGGCAGCTGACGACGTCATTAGTGCATATTTGTGGCTTTGTTTGCCACAAAACTCTGAGCGGACTCTGGCTGCTCCGGCATCGACATCGGGAGGGGGTCCCCGGCCCAGAGACAGGCCAGAGCCGGAGCCAGAGCCAGAGCCAAAGCCAGAGCCAAGCCAGATGCAATGGCAGGTAGGAACATGCTCAGAATAATCATTGCAAAATTTCAAATCGCCAAGCGAAAGTGCCGAGGGAACTCAGGACAAAATCCCCCAATGCCACAAACCTCTATTCCTATCCCTAAACCATTCTCTGGGAGTTCCACAAATTCACTGAGGATAGACCCAGAATGTGGCAGAGGCAGCAGCAGCAGCAGCAGCAGCAGCTCCACTCCATATGCATGTGGTGTCCTGTGTGTGTGGATTAAAGTAGAGGCAGTCAACCAGCACGTATGACTGGTCAAGCTGCCAGAGCTGCTGCCCATTTCCATTTCCCACTCTGTACCCTGCCCCTACTGCACTTGGGCAACAGCTGAATGTCCGTTTTTTGGTGCAATTTCCTTGCGCTATTATTGAGCAGTGATCGCATCGGATCGGCTACCAAATAAAAAAATAGCAGGAATATCCATAGATAGATCCCAAGACTCTGAATCATCATTGGATCATTTGGGTGGGGTTCAGCAATTTCCTCATATGTAGGAGGCTGAGACCAGACCAGAGCAGACCCGACCCGACCCGAATTGAAGTTATTGAACGCATCCAGACCCAACCACCAGCAGCGATAGATGGTTGATGGATAAGACAGTACGCACTCGGCCATGGAAATCAATTAAAATTGCTCCAACTTGCAAAACTCTCCACACACACACACGCACGCACACGTATAGGCTGCCACACGGACGCACAGGAGTCAAGCAGAGTCGCCTCTGCCTGTGTGGAAGTTTCATTGTTGAAGCTGCAATCAACTATCAATGCACATGGCCACAAATGTCTCAACATGGATAGAAAAGGGAGCAGCTCTCGATAGCTGCAGAGACAGAGAGACAGAGAGCTAGTGGACGAGGGAGAGGGAGAGGCGCCTCCCAGATAGACGGAGACAATATGCAATCTGTAAGCTGCCCAGCATGTGAATGGGTTGGGTTAGGTTAGGGGGGGGCAGCTTTTGGCAGGTTTTACAAAACCACCAATTTTGGTTATAGCCGGCTGAATGCCTCCTCCTCTCCACGCCTCTGGTCTCTGCCACTGTCTCTGTCTCTCTGGCTCTTGCACCTGCCAGAGAGAGGTTTGTGGGGGAGCCTAAGTGACAATAAATACGAAAGTTGGGCCATTGGCAAAAGAGTTGTCAATTCACTGTCAGACGCTGCCTGAACTGCATTCTGATGAGCCCCTGAACAGCAGCAGCAACAGCAGCAGCAGCAGCAGGAGTGGCATTAGGGCCACACAGCCACACACCATCAAATTATGCTACACTCAATTGGCCCTCAAGTTCGCTGGCTCTGCCCTTGGGGCTCCGATGGAGCACAAATTTAACTTTAAGCTGCGCAAGAATATTCCAAGCACGGGGGGAACGAACTTTATGGTCAGAGCCAGAAAAGAGCTACCACAGCTCAAAACTGATCGCTTAAATCTCTCTCCAACTATATTTCCTTCATTTTGAAACTCTTTGGCTAATTGTATTTCCTCACAGTAAATAACCTCGCAGCCATGGAAATTCAAGGCAGTTTGCAGATGGCCATAGACCTCTGTGCAACCAAAGGAAAAGAACAGAGCTGCTTGCCACGGAGATATCCGCTCAGAACTACTCGTACTACTTCGTGAAAAAAGAAACATAAATACAAACCAAAAATGCACCCAAATATTCAACCAAATATGCCACCAAAAAATGCACACAAAATATTCACAGTGTGCAGAACTTATTTTAAATTACCAAAAGGACAAATTGATTTAAGAAACTCAAAACATTCGAATGATACAAAAACAAGAAGCGCCATTCCAGGCAGCACACCTAATGGAATGGGCTGTGCTCGCCACGTGGCATCAATCTTAAACTAATGTGGCAGAATCCTCAGGTTCAGGTGGCGAACTCCTGTTACATAATTGTTATATAGATGTTTTTCTTGGGCATTGACTCTTGGGCGAAGGTTGTGCCAGCAGCAGCAGCGTCGCCAGTGCAATGTCCACGACTGAAACCGTTCTGACAGCTAGAGCGCCCAGTGCATCGTACAGATCTTGATCATGTTCGGGTTCCGTCTCAGCTGCTTCCCTTTGCTCATCATTTTCCATGCCATTATTGTGCACTTGTCCATTGCCAGTTGCAGCAGGTCCCCGGGGGCCTGCGTTTTATTGAGCATGAGTCCAGACTATCGAAGACGATCGTCAGCCCGAGCAGAACATCTGGCGAGGGTTCAGCTATTTGATCGGCAAATGTGAATGTTGCGAAGAAGCTGAGAGGGGGGGTGGAAATATTTTGTATACTTTTTGTTTAGCCATTTGCCTAACTCTGTTTTAATGGCACACGTGGCAACGTGACTTGTGTCGTTGCAGTTCATCCAGTCATCCAAGTACCAAATCAATTAGTCGGCGCACCACTTGGCACTGATGTTCAAATCGAGTGTCACGTTGAGGCCTCGCCCAAATCAATTAACTACTGGATTAAGGACACGGGTAAGTCTGTCTATGTGTGTGTGTGTGTGTGTGTGCCCCTCTGTCCCTCTGCCACTTCCCTTTGCTGTCTGCATGTCCTCTCTCTCGTATGCGTGTGTGTGTGTGCATGTCCGAGCATATCCATTGGATACATACATCTATGCAGATGTCGGGCCCAGGACGAACGCATCATTACTTCAACATCGAATCGAATCGAATCGTTTGGCATTGTCATTAGTCAGTTGTCAGATTGTGGCACGTTCGTCCGTTCAGGTTCCAGGTGGCGGTCGTTCGGTCGGTCGTTCGGTCAGTCGGTTGGATGCCTGCCCTGCGACTGCGACTGGGCCTGGGTCTGGTTTCGGTTTCCCCAAACGGAATGCACCGAAAAATAAACCATAAAGCAACGTAAACTAGAAAATAATGCCCGGACTATTAGCAGCCAGAAAGAGCCGTCTAAAGCAGCCAGGTAACGAGCACAAGCCAGGGGACAGTATCCAGAAATGTTGAAGAAAATACCCGCAGAGGGAGAGACAGTATAAGTATTGAGCAGACCCAAGACCCACCGATACCAGCTCGGACCAGCAGCGGACAGAAACGACAGTCCAAGGCTAATAATCCCACAAAATCCTTCCAATTGTCCCAGCATAGACGAGCAATCGCGTAGCGCCACCTTCACTTGACTTTTAGTCAGCCGTAATCTGGCTAGAGCCAGCAATCAGCAATCAGTTGAAGTCAAATCGGAACAGTTTCGGCACACAGAAATATTGTCCAGAACTGTTCGCTGCTCTTCTGTAGAATTATTCAGCTCGAGGGAGAGAGAAACTCAAACTGATGTGGCACTGTGACAATAGCAAAGGTGTTGCCGGGCTGTGGCTGCGGTTTCAGAATTAATTTTGTGAATTCTGTTGAAGTGAATGCAAAGTCCATGTTTACGGATCCGCTTATCCAACGCTTATCCGTTGAGTGTTATTGGCATTGGGAATAATTCAATTCAAATATATAAATAAATAAATATAAATAATACAAATATTTGCGCATTTCTTTGCCGAATTTGCTGCGTTGATCCACAGGTGAGATGATTGTCACCTCGGGCAAGTACCATGTGCAGGAGAGCTCCCAGTCCATGTACGAGACGAAGATGTCGATGATTGTGCGCAAGTTTCAGAAGGATGATGTCGGCTCCTATCGCTGCATAGCCAAGAACTCCCTCGGCGAGGTCGACAGCAGCATTCGCCTGTATGGTAGGTGCACCAGCTACCTTTTCCCCCTTCCCCATTCCCATTTCCAGTCGATGGGCCATAAAACCTCCTAGACATATACATACATACATACATACCCCCGTACATATACCTATCTGGGGGGGATGTATATTCGCACCTTTGTTTCAATTACATTTTCTGGTTTGCTTTTTTTTCCTTCTCCTTCTCGTTCTCGTTTCATTCGTTCTCTCCTTCAGAAATCCCCGGTCCGAATCGTAATAAAAATCCCTTGAACGGAAAGGGCAACGTCGGCGCTGGCGGCGGCGGCGGCGGAGGCGGAGGCGGAGGCTTGGATGCGGATGCCAATGACATTTTAAAACAGAAACAACAAGTCAAAGTCACATACCAGCCGGACGACGAGGAGCTGCAGTATGGTTCCGCCGAGGATTTCGATGGCGATGGCGAGGGTGGCCTGACGCCGTTATCGCCTCACGTTTACTACACCAGCGGCAATAAACCGCCCACACATAAGCCTGGCAGCACTGCCGGCGGCGGCGGCGGCGGTGGCAGCGGCAATCAGCATCAGCATCAACATCAACAGCACCACCATCACCATCACCACCAGCAGCAGCAGCATAACGGTGCAGGTGGCGGCGCTGCAGGTGGCGGTGGTGCATCGGGTGGCGGAGATCTGGGCATCACACGTAAGCCGCCTCCCTATTACGGCGTCGGCGGCGGCAATACAGAGGTGCGCGGCCCCATCGACAACAACAACAACAACGAAATGAGCTCCGGCGGTGCCGGGCTTCGCGGCTTCCGCATACAGCTACCGAGCAGCCTCAGTCCCATCAGCTGGCTGTGCCATCGGGAGGCATGGCATCCACATTGGTGGCACTGTCGACAGCCGCTCTTAATGGGTTTGTCGGCCGTGTCCGGCTTACTCCTCACGCTCTGCCTCTTATAATACCCAGTCTAACGGACTTGAACACATCCCCCACACAGCAGCCCCACACAGCAGCCCACACTCCCCACACACTGCCACACGCGGACAGAGACAAATACTCGTACTCGTACACATGTTGTAGTAGCAAATGTTAAATTGTTTATAACAAAAAACACACACGCACACACTCCAAACAGGCGGACACTGACATGAAGACGGACACGGACACGGACACGGAAGAGGGAGGCGGTGTGCTGGGAAATGGCAGCCAAAGAGCAAAATATGTATCGATATTTAGAGAATTTAATAATATGATAATTAACATAAATAGACTTGAGTATAGCCAGGCATCAAAGTGTGCTGGCAGTGCTCGTAATACTCTCATACCACACCCAGTAATCCCGACACTCCACTGTACTCCCGACACTCCACTGCACCAGGGGTACTCCTGTATATTTCTGTGTGATTGGTTCCATTTTTAAATTTTTTAAAGGAAAGATTTGTACCCTTTGGTGTCCCATTAAATTTGTTTACCCCGTGATATATCCAATGTCCCCAAAACCCATTCGTACACAGCCAAATAACTTTCCAAAAGGGTCAATTAATATCACAAACCAAAACACAATTAAACAGCAAATACCAAACAAACACAAAGGGAAATAAACTTTTGATTTGTGAGCAAATTCCTTTTTGTTTTGCAGCTTTCTTTATTTATTTATTTTCTGTTTTTTTGTTGTTGTTACTTTTTGCAGACTTTTTGTTCATTTGTTAAGTTTTGATTGACATTCCATCAAGTGCAGAAGGAGACATTTTTGTAAGCAGAGAGAAAAAAAAAAGAGATTTGAGGGTTCTGAAATGGAATGAGACGATGAGCAGATGGAGAAGGGTAATATTAAATAGATGGTTCATGGGAGAGGGTCTCCAGGAGGAGTTACTCACAGAAAGGTTCATGGGAAAGGGTCTCCAGGAGGAGTTACTCACAGGAGGGTTCATTGGAAAGGGTCTCCAGGAGCAGTTACTCACAGGAGGGTTCATTGGAGTGGCTCTCCAACAGCGGTTACTATCCAAAAGAGTCTTCACGCCAAGCATTCGAAGTAAACCCTAAGAGTTGGGAGCCTACCGTGGAGCATGGGGATTCTCGAACATAGCGCTGCTGCCCTGAACCTGCCCACATATGGACACATTTTCCATGTTTTATTTGATTTAATCCACTTTTAGAGGATTTAATAATTGTGGTCTGCTTCACTTGTCTCCTTGCTGCTCTTCCGGCTTGCAAGTTGCTGTGAAATAATTAAATTTCGCATGTTTATGCAAATTATTTTGAACACACTGTTAACCCCTTAAGCCCCTTAAGCCAGTGCCCTCTCACGCCATGCCACATCCTAGCCCCATGCTGCACCCCCAACACCCAACACCCAAGCCCTGCCCGCCCCTCGTTCACCACTGAGCAACTATATCTTAGTGTTCGTCAAACTTCTGGTTATATTCTTTTTGTCTTATTTTTTTGTGTTTTTTTTTTTTTGGTGGTTCTTGCTCTGAAGCTCAGGCAACATCTTTAGCCAGTTCTTAGTCTTGTCTTTGCAGCTGTGTGTGTGTGTGTGTGCTGGTGTTGCAGCTGTGCAGAGCCAAAGGCTGTGGGTGGGGGGGTTCTGGCACAAGTTGTGGGTGGACACAGATACACTCGCATCTGCTGTCAGTTTTGTTGGTTGCATTTTGCTTTTGATGAATTACTTGCATGTCAGTTAACCACACACACACACACACACACACACACACATGTATATATATGCATATATATGTGTACACATGTCTGTTTGTATGCTTGGGCCACTTTTTAATGAAATGAAAACTTTTTGGCAAAGTGAATTTCATTGTAAGCAGCAGGAGCAGCAGCAGCAGCAGCAGAACCCCACCCATCCACGACTCCACAACTCTCTCTCTCCCTCTCTCCCTCCAAGAACTTGCAGCTAAAGAAAAAAGCACTGCTGCTTCTACGGCTTCGCCTCCTGCTCCAGCAAATATACAAAACCGCCAAAAGCTGCCACTGATGATGATAATAAGACGCTGACAACCGCAGCAGCAGCAGCAGCAGCAACAACCCAAGGAAACATGTCAGCGGCAACATGCAGGGGAGTCTGGGGTACTGTGGGGTAGTGTGGGGGGAGTAAGCTGATGTTTGGTTGGGGGTGGCTGGGCACGTTGACACAAGTGTTTCAAATTACACAGACGACGACGAAGGAAGCCAACAACAACAACAGCAGCAGCAGCAGCAGCCAGCAGCAGCCAGCATCGGGAACTAGTGAAGCGGCAGCAACATTTTTTATTGTTGTTATCGTTGGTGTAACGTGTAGTGCTGCTTATGGTGTAGTTGTTGTTGCTGCTGCTCTTTCTGCCATTGATGACGATTGCTGGTAATATAGCCGCTGTTGGTGCGCTTCAAATCGTTGGTGTATCATGTTTCAAATTGTTCAAGCATTGCCGATAATTTGGCTGCCACGCTGCAGAATCGTTGCCTCTTTTGAAGCTGTTCGAAGATGAAGGATCAAAGGATTACCCATATATGGTTGGGCCTGCTAATCCAGACTGCACATCGGCTGATGGCTGAAATCTAGCACTTATAGTAAGGCAATCTCTGGACCACTTTGTTATTCAGTTTGCTCGATAATGATAACGATGCGCGTACTTTGCCCATGGATGCTCTTTCCCCAAGGGGCTTTCAGCGAAGATGTTGCTGTTGTTGCCACTGCTAGTGCTGTTTGGTTGCTGCATTCGGGACTTGGCCTCTGCCCCTGCAGGGCATTGTGGCCACATCTATTTTAGTTGTTGCCTGCCATTTTGATGCTCTTCTGTTGCTGCCACTTGGCTGCCTGCTAACTCGCGGGCTCTTTTGTACTCCACTCCACTCGCTGTGCCATTGTTGTGTGCCGTGAATATCACAACAAATACAAGTACGTGTGTGTGTGGGTGTGTGTAGGCACACATGCATGCCCCATAAAGGGTTTTGTGTATTTGTATTAGTACTTGTGATGGTTATGGAGCCGCTTTCGAGTTGTTTTTTGGGGCTTTCCGCGACACTTGTAATCAAGTTTGGAGAGCAGCATGCCACGCGTATCCATGCCAGTGCGTGTTGCCTACTTTTGTGCGTCCCAGGCCCAGGCCCAAGCCCAGACCCAGGCCCAGTGCCATGTTGCGGGTAAGCGAGTGGCAAAAAGGAGTTTCATTATCTAGTGGCAAGTGTGTGTGTGTGGGGTATGGCAGACGACCGCTTAATTGCTCTATTTGATGCTTTCAAATTGTATTTTAATTTCGCATTCCCCGCTCTTTTTATCATTCTTCTGTGTGTTTTGTTGTGTGCCTGCTGTCTTTAAGTTGCTTTTGTTTTCGAAGAGGAATATGAGGAATGGAGATGCGCAAAAAGGGTTCTTAATGGAGATCCCCTGCATTTAATACTCTCTCCACTAATGCCATTAAGTCGAGCGAATTATATTTAATGTATTCGGTTTGCACCTCATACAGAAGGGATCCATAAAGTTTAGCAATGTGCCACCGCCATCGATTACTCGAAACGCTTTCTTCTTGAAATATTTCATCATATTTTTCTCTGTTCTTTTTTCCCCCATATCCCACATTTGTTTCTTTCGCTGCACTTTCTAGATATTTTCCAGAATAAATTCTTTTCTCAATTCAATAGTTTTGAAGTTGTTATTGGGTTTGTAACTGCCTGATGGGCAAAGGATTTTCTATAGCCAACTTTTAGCTGGTATTCTCGTAGATCTATTTTTACTCGCTTTTCTTTGAATTCGATTGCAATCATCTCACATTTCTTAAGCATAGGAATATCCCCTCTGATTAGACTTTTGGGTTCATTGATATATTTATCCCCTTGGTTGCATATTTTTCCTTTGCTTCCTTTTCGTGGATTTCAATTGTATTTCAGCTGCAAAATCTTCTCAAATTTCCTAAAGATTTGCTCCGAAATTTCTTCTGGCTAGTTCTTTTCTTTTCTTTTGGCTAAAGAGCATCTTCTGGCTAGCTTAAACCTGAGCTCTTCCTGCTGCTGCTCCTAACCCCCCACCTCCCGCATCATCTTTTGAGCGATTCTTTTTGCTTTTCCGCTTTTTTGTTGCCTTTCTACTTTTTTTGTTGTTTGTCTCTGGGTTTTGTGTTCCACTGCCGCTTGCTGTGTTATGCAGTGTGGCAAACTTGTATCTATTTAAATTTTGTGTGTGGCAACATGTTTATTTTATAACCTCAAGGCAGCCCTGGAACGGTGGGTGTGGGTGGGTGCGGGTGTGGATGGAGCTGGTGGTGGGGGGCATGGCAGAGGATGCTTCATGTTTGACGGAAGTTTAATTGAATACACCGCTTACTGCTCTTGAGCGGGGTGGTGGTGTGGGGGGGGGGGGGGATGTTGCATGTACTTGTGTGCGTGTGTTGGCCGCAAAACATTTGCCGCATGTAGTGCTGTTCGAGGGAGTGTGGCAGGGGCATTGGTGGCAGCGGGGACAGGACACAGCAGCTCGCTAAAAACAAATGGCAATCAAGTTGAATTGTTACACACACACACAGATAGACAGAGAGACAGACAGACAGACAGACAGACAGACAGAGAGACAGAGAGACAGAGAGACAGAGAGAGAGAGAGAGTGGTAGAGTGGTAGAGGGGTAGAGACAGCCGCTGGCAGAAATTTACTCAACTTTTTTGATTTAATAATGAAATGAGTGTGTGTCTGTGTCTGTGCATGTATGCGCTTGTGTGTTTGTGTGTGTTTCTGTGTGTGTGCATCCATGTAAATGGCTTCGCTTTGTAACGTCTCAATGGCTGACAAGCAACAGCTGCTCAACAGCCAGCCGCCTCCGAGCTGGCTGCTGCTTTGGCTTGCAGCAGTAATCTTTCCATCAGTGGATGACTGCCAGCAAAATAAAATTAAACAAATACAAGATAACAAGCCACTACAGCAATGCAGAGCAGCAGCAGCAGCAGCAGCAGCAGCAGCAGCAGCAGCAGAACTGAGCAGAATCAGAATCAGAATCAGCAAACCCGAAATTCAATTACAGCTGCTTCAGGTTGTTGCATGTGTCCACTGTGTGGCACTTGAGAATGCAGCCCGGCCGAAGGACACTTGACACTGGACCGAGTCTCGACACTCGACCCCCAATACGACCCCTGAAGGGTGGCAGCTTTCTTCTCTGTGCAGCTGGATAGCTGGATAGCTGGCTACATGCCTTGCCACATGCTTGAATTGATTTAATTGAAATTTTATTTGGATTCATCTCGAGCTTGAGCTTGTGCTTGTGCTTGTGCTTCGGATGCCATTGTGCAACAGTTGTCTCGGTTTAGGTGTGGGTGTGGGGGGGTAGCTGGGGCAGCCTTTGACACTGTCTCATTGTTCATTTGTTGCAATTTTAATTAAGAGCTGCTCTCTCTCTCTCTCTCTCTCCTCTCTGTGTGTGTGTGTGTGTGTGCTGCAATTATATAATAACAATAAAATCAAATCTAGCCACAAACAAGCAACCAAACCAAACATCCAACAAAATATCTACAAGGCCCCCCCATATACATACATACCCGTACATAATAATATACATACATACATACATATATACACGGATAAATGCATACATAAAGTGTTTTGTTTCTGTTTGTGTTCCTGTATAAAGCGTAATACTCGTAATCCAGTGGAGAAATAACATAACTGGCAAGAACATTTGTAAAAAACTGATGAGACAATTAACAACAATATATACACAATATATGCATATATAAATAATAATTGAATCCATTGAAGGTTGTTCATATGCTAAGCGAACGCTTGCTAGTTGTATGTATAATGAATAAACCCACAAAGCCAACCCAAAGCCAACCCAACCCAAACCAACACATACTCGTACATACTCATACATACTCGTACATACATACGTCTCTAATCAATCTCAGTGTCTCTATGTATATGGTACTGGTACTTATATCAAAAAAAAAAAAAAACAATCGAAATAAAAAAAAAAAAAAAATCAACAATAATAATTATGTGCCATTATTAGCAGACCTAAAGCTGAATAAAATATCAGTCAATACAACAACAAAAATATAAGAAAAAACAAGAAACAGACACACAAAAATAAAGTTATAGTAAATTCGTATAGAAAATGAAATATACTTTAAGCATTCCAGGGCAGAGCAGAGCAGAGTATTTGTTTTGTTTTGTTTTGTGTGACATTCTGTATATATAGTTTTGTTGAAGATTAAATCTATATAGGATTATACATAATATCTAAACCAAGTGTATGTAAGGATGTACGGATTTACGGTTGTACGGATGTACTTTTGGTTACGCTTTTCCTTTGGTTGCTTTGTACCAGTTTGTCTTTAGCGTAAGAATTGTATATAAGAAAAAGAGTTCATTATTGGAAACCATTTGCAGGCAGTCAAAGAATAACTCAAAATTGTATATAGCCAAAGTGGAGCGACTATTTCATTTATAGTTAAAGTATTTGATCATCGATACAATATCGATGCATTTATCGATCAAAATAATGGATAAACCATAAACAACAAACAAAATGTATGCAGACCATAAATCTGCTAAAGAAAAAAAAGTTGAACCCAACCCAAAACTGAAGCTTAATCAAAGTTCTCGATAATCCCAAAAAAAAAAAAAAAAACCCCAAAAAATAAAGAAAAGAGCAGAGCTGCTCTTTGTGCATACATACATACATATGTACACATACATACATACATACATATAGTATGTATGCATGTAGGTATGTATGCACATATATCTACGAGTATATATAGCAGCATAAATCGTATAAAGTATAACTTATATACATATATACACATATATACATATATGTATGTATATATATATATATATATATATATCTATATATATATATGTAATGTAATAACGAAACACGAAATATATACATACAACCAACCACAAAGGAAATTATATATATAAAAAATTATATATACATATATATATACGAGTATATATGGTAAACGAAACAAATTCTACAAATAAAGGACAAAAATATATTTATTAAAATTAATCAGAAAGTTTAAATTGCGTGGACTACTGGTGGAGGGCGGGTGGGTGGGCGAGTGGTAGGTACATATACTCTGCACAAGTCAAAGTTTGGATCGAGAGTTGTAAAAGCAAAATCTGCATATGGCAAAGGAATGGAAAGGGGCTGGAACCGAGGCTGGGGCTGCTCTCTGTTTTTGGTGGGCATACAACAGACAAGACAACAAGTCCAAGCAGCTGCACCAACAGCAAATATCCCAAAACTCGCTCTCTCTCTCTCTCTCTCCCCCACAGCCTGCCCTCCTTCATCTGTGGCTGCATCTCCGTCTCCTTCTGCATCTCTCACTCAGAGGCCGGATATCCGTTTCTGCGCCAAAGCGGAAGTTGTTGTGAAAATAACACAGCAAATAACTTTTGCCACCGCAATGAGCACTGAGCTGCACCGGCCCCACTCTCACTGCCACTCCCACTGCCACTCCCCGCCGCACATTCCACTCTCTACCTACATAGATATCCCTGCTCCATTCAGAAACTACTGCACACAGAGACCTATGTGTGCGAATAGAAGGAGGATGCTGCATGACATTTATCGCAAATTACGTAATAATACTCGGGGAAAAACGTCACTGCAACCCCGCGCCTGTCAGCCAGTGCCTTTTCCCGCTAACCACTAAGCCACTTTCCCCACTTGTCAACTCTTATTTTTGCCTCCTTCTAGCACAGAGCAAGTGCATTGGAATAGGGATGGGTGGAATGAAGCAGCAAAGAAAACTAAATAATTCCAAGAGGAAAGCGAAAGGAAAACTAATAGTGGGATAAGCAGAAGTAAACGGTTATTTGATGCCCATAGAACAAGAATAAAAATCGAACTGCAAGCAAAGAAAATTCCCCTTTAAAGAGTACATTCATGGAAAAGAGAGACACCTCGCAACTCGATAAGCAAATTTTCTAATCATATTTTAAATACTTTCAGTTTCAATCAGTGTGGCGGCCTCCTTGCCACCTTCCCAAACACAACCCTACTGCCTCTGCCCCTGCCCCAGCCTCTGCCACGCCATCTCGCTGCTTTCCGCGACCCTTGACAGCCGTTACGGAGCTCAATGGGGCATGACCGACCGCAGCCGTTGGCCAGAATCAAAATGAAACAGAAATTATGCGAGGGCGGCTCAAAACAGGGACTGAAAACGTAGCAAAGGGACACACGGAAAGGGTTGAAGTTAGCCGCTGAAGCGTCTTCGCTATCAAGAATTGACTTTTAATGAAAACAATTGAAAATTCTCGGTGTCTGAAGCCGAAGCCACGGGGTTCTACAGCAGCCGAAAACTGACTCTGGCTCTGGGGGACTGGAGGCCTCCACTGGCCTGACTGCTCAACTGCTCAACTGCTGACTGCGGTTATTAATTTCAATTAAAGCATTTAACCAGGGAGGCCCAGAAAATCAGCAATATGCCAACACCCCACACCCGTACACTCCACACTTTTGGGCTTCTGTTTACACAGCCCCCCCCCCCCCTTCCACCAGGCCCTGCCTCGAATCTCTGCCTTTGGCCTTACACAATAATTAGGCGGGGAAAATTTTAGGAGTGAAATTTAACCGTAAAATAGGTGCTCAAAAGGTGCCACAGAGTCGGGATCGTTTGACGAAAATGTTGAAGAGTCGAATTGTCAATGCCATTCGCCGCTTTGACGGTGGGAGAAGTGGGAGCTGAGATTTTCAGTTTCCTGATAATATCTTATTTCAAAAAATCATCAAATTAACCAGTCAACGGCAGACTGCACTGCCGGAGCGCATTTAAAGTCCGCAAAATGAACAAACAAACAAATTCACATGGAGAGACCCGCGAGACCCTCCTTCCTGGGAAGCAGCTTGTTTAAGCTGCAGACGGCAACTGACTCCGGAATACGACGGCAGCGATAAGAGAGTCTGGTCTGGCCTGGGCCTGGTCTGGGCCTGGTCTGGGCCTGGTCTGGGCCTGGTCTGGGCCTGGTCTGTTCTGGAACTGGGCTCCGGAGCCGCATCAGAGTTGGGGTCGCTGCAGACTGGCATCGCATACAGAGTGCTGTGGGGAGGCCAATGGATTGTCGGGGTCACCACTCGTTGTTTGCTATTTCAATTTCTATTTTCAGTGCCTGTCACAGTGAAGTGTGATGGAGAAAAAGCAATGAAGGCTTTCTGCGTGGTACCCTAATTTTGGGTACTCCGGTATTTGGGAATATCTCCGATATCTTCGTTTTGGGATAAGAGTTTAGAATTTACCCTGATACCCCCAATGATACCCTAGTCCACTGTCTAGCTTTTACAGAAACTTATAAAGTTAGTTCTATGATCTGCACCCATGTATCTCGAAAGCCACCATTATCAGAGGATCTTCAAATCAACCCAATCATATAACAACAACAAAACACAGCAGGCCAAGTGAGTACTGTAAAAACTAATATAATAAATATAATTGGTTTCGAAAACCAACTCCAAATAATTCATAAGCAACTTCATCTAACTTACGCACATTGTTCTTTCTTTGCTGGTTGCCTGGCAGCAGAACAACACACCACACACACCCCTCCCCGCCTAGGAAGCACGCGCTGGGCAACCGTTTTATCGATACGATTTCGTTATTTTGGAGAGCGCTGCGGACAGTTGCAGTGGACAGCGGAACAGAACTGGCCCAGTCGACGTAGACGTCTCAGGTGAACAAGCAGAAGCAGAACAAGCAGCAAAATGGTAAGTGTTTTAGCAGGCAAATGTTTGGAATTTCGCATTCAGTCAAGAAAGCAGTTCGACCAAAAAAAAAAGTAGAAACAACAGCAGCAGGCTGGCTATTATTCCATTTAGACAACAAATGCAATAAGTACTCGGAAATTGAAACATCAGTGCAGCTGATACCTTCGTATCTCTGTCTCTCTCTTCGTTCTAATTACCAACAAAAGGATCAACAAAAATATCAACACAAGCAAATCAGCAAGCAAGCAGCGGTCAAACAGCTTCATCAGCTGTGCTTTTTGTGCAAGAGCAAGCAGTGCAGCTATTTTTTATCTACCACTCCCACTACTTGTGCCTGTGCTGCGCCATTATATTATGGCGTCTGTGATAAGGCCATCGACGATGGGGCTCCTTTCAGTTTCAGTTTGGCTGCTGCTGCTGCCACTGCAGCGCATTCAATTTTTCATGCCACGCCAGGCTGTTGCTGCAGACGCAGACACATACAAAATGCATGCTGTATATGTATGTATTTGTGGGTGTATATTTATTACAGCCCACAGTCCGCCGAGCCGGCCCCAGCCGCCGCGCCGTTGCGTCTCAGTTGAATCTCAGCTCAGGCATGGGGGAGGCCCCACCAGCTTGCACTCGTTTGTTGTCTATTTTCGATCATTTGTTTATACATATATACATATAGCCCGCTTTACATGTATTTGTGTATTTAAATACATATACTTTACGCCTTTGGGCCAACGACATGCAGGAGGAGGACCAACAGGAGGATATAGTAGGGACAGAAAATGGTGGACATCAGCGCGGTCGCAGCGCAGGCGGCTTCGAAAATTTTTGAATAATTTGCAGCCATAAAATATGCAATAAGCCAACAGCCAACAGCTGTTGCAAAATTGTTTTGAAAGCCGCGCCATCACATTATTTAAAGCGACGCCGCCCGCCGCCACTCTCTACAGTCGCGTTCGGTATGGTATCGCCTTTGCCTTGCCAGAGACAGAGACAGAGTGGAGTGGAGTCGGCATCAGAGCGGGGGCAGTGGCAGAGAATTTCTCTAGTGGAGAGCGAGAGAGAGAGAGAGAGAGAATCGAATTAAATGTTGTTAAAGGATTTAAAGTGCGAAAAATAGTTGCCACACGGAAGAGCACAGCAGACAGTGCAGCACCAGACGACAATTGTGCAGCACCAGCACGGCACCGGCACCCCAATGGCATTTGCATAGACAAATGTGGAGTACAGTGGCAGATATAAATCCAAGAAACCCCTGAGTTGAAGTCGAGCTCAGCTCCTTTGTGGTTCAAAATGATTCTCATCTGAGCTTTGGCAAAGCAGTGCAGAAAGCAGTCGAAGATCGTAGCGAGTGCATGCTCGTGGCAAGCAGTTCAGCAAGCAGCAGAATCTTCCTGGTGATTTCTCTTAATTATTATTTTTCCTTCTATTTTTCAGTGAATATTTACCATATTTATTTATTCCATGATTTTGCATTGATTATAAGGTATTTTTTTTTCTTTATTACAGCCTCCAAAGGGGAAAAAGGGCAAGAAGGGCAAGAAGATGCCGGGTAAGTAATTCTATAATTATTTGACAAAAGAATGACATACATACATATATAATTTGTCTTCACTTTTATTAACTATCTATGTACACACTGTACAACATCCCTGTGTGGCATTAGAAGAACATAATAGATCTTCGATAGATAGAAAACTGCTTTCCAACCCAATAGTTTCGAGCTCTTCAAATATTTCCACTCAAAAGCTCTTTAAGACCCCGCCCATAAAGACAGCTTCCATAAAGAGGGAGAGACAGGCTCCAACAGGCAGGCAGGCAGGCAGGCAGCAGTTGAGGCAACGAGGTCTGCCTGGCAATTCATTTTCGGAACATTAATGGCTGTACAGGGTGCTGCAGGACGGAAATGGGTACGGGTACAGAGCGAGGCGGCAGGGCAGGGCGGCTGGGCGGTATGGGATGGGCGATGGGCGATGGATGGACATTGGTCATTCAGGGCAATTTAAAAAGGCCAAGCAAAACAATTAGTAAATAACGATAATCTGCGTGAGGAGAGGCGAGAGAGCAGGAGCAAAAGCAGAAGCAGGAGCAGAAGCAGAAGCTGAACATGTCCGATGCACAGTGTAATTGCCCAAGCATAGGACCAGGGCTATGGACCCGAACCAGCACGCAGTGCAACCAAACAAACCAAAACAAAAAATCCAAAGGGAAAAACTGTCCACTTAATTTCCACGAGTGAGAGCACACGCAGTGCACTCCGCCTTCACCGTCCGCCGTCGCCTCTCCGTTGGACATCTAACGCACATAATTGTTTCTATGCCTGGCTTCCCCAGTGCTAGTCCTATTCCTATTCCTGTGCCTGTGCCTGTTCCTAGTCCTGTTTCTGCTCCTAGTACGAGTGCGAGCCCTGGCACCAGCCGGCCAACGATGCCAATTACAGAAAACAATTACAACACAGTCTGCACGGGTAGCCGGGTAGCCGGGTCCGGGTCCAGGCCACATATGCGGGCAGGCACAGGGTCCTTGGATGGGGCAGCGCGTGCCATTCTCATTAAATTGTCATAAAGATGGGCCAACCCAAAATATGCGGTACAGCCAACTTCCACTAACATTCATTCCTCTGGCCAAACCGCAGTGCTCATCGATGGCGTGGACACCTCGGCGATGACGCGCGACCAGCTGGAGGCGTTTGCGCTGCGCCTCAAGGCCGAGATGGATCGCGAGCGGGAGGAGCGAAACTACTTCCAGCTGGAGAGGGACAAGATTCGCACCTTCTGGGAGATCACACGACAGCAGCTGGGTGAGTCTGATATTCGATGTTCCACCCCTCTACCCGGTCATATCTATCCATAATCAATATCCAGATGAGACCCGCTATGAGCTGCAGCAGAAGGACAAGGAGATTGAGGCGACGCAGGATCTGGCGGACATCGACACCAAGCATGTGATGCAGCAGATGAAGCATCTGCAGTTCGAGAACCACAACAAGCTGGGCGAGGTGCGGGCGGAGGCGATGACCCAGCTGAAGCTGGCCCAGGAGCACCATGTCCTGCAGGAGACCGAGCTGCAGAAGGATAAGCGCCAGCTGCGTCGCATCCTGCGCGAGCGCATGGAGGTTGGCGAGATGCAGCTGCGCCAGATGGAGTCCCACTTCAACGAGAAGCTGCTGTGGGTGCGCTCCTGCCCAGCACCTTGATCCAGCACTCATTACGCCCTCTCTCTCTCGCTCTTCCAGGGACCAGCGGCTAACCTTCGAGCGGGAGCGCAAGGACAACGAGATGCTGCACGAGGAGAAGATGATGGAGCAGAAGTCGAAGCTGGATCTGTTCTACGGCACCCAGATGTTCGAAGTGGAGGAGCGCAAGAACCAGCAGATCAAGGACCTGCAGGACCACCACGACGGTGCCTTCAACGACATGAAGAACTACTACAACGACATCACCCTCAACAATCTGGCCCTCATCGGCAGCATGAAGGAGCAGCTGGAGCAGCTGCGCAAGCAGACCGAGCGCAGCGATCGCATCGCCGCGGACACGGCCCTGGAGAACAAGCGCCTCCGAGAGCCCCTCGAGCAGGCCAACATCCAGCTGAACGAGTACCGCCGCAAGCTGGAGTTCTACGATCGGGACAAGCAGCAGCTGAGCCGCCTCAAGAGCCGCAACACCAAGCTGGAGAAGAAGGTGAAGGGCCTGACCTGGGAGGCGGAGACCCTGATACTGCGCAACGATTCGCTCGTGGCCGAGCGGGAGGGACTCAAGGAGCGCTTCAACGACGTCATTGTGGAGCTACAGCAGAAGACGGGCCTGAAGAATGTGCTGCTGGAGCGCAAGATTGCGGCCCTGATGCGCGAGGACGAGAAGCGCAGCATTGTGCTGCACGAGACCATAGCCACCTGTGCGCCCAATTTCGCCGAAAAACTGACCAGCCTGGACGAGCGGGTGGGCAACATTGTCGACGAGAAGAACAAGATCATTATCGATCTGCGCTACGAGGTGGCCAAGGCCCGCAAGGCCCATGACGATCTCCTGGAGACGTACGAGTGCAAGCTCAAGCAGTTCGGTGTGCCATCCGACAATCTCGGCTTCACACCCCTCCGGGATCGTGACGAGAAACAGCTCTACATATGCGGTCCGGCGGGCATCGTTACGGAGAACAAATAGAAGGATAAGAAGAGCCAGAAACAGACGCAGAAGCAGATGTCGAAATTAAATTGCCAGTTTGATTCATTCAGAATTCAGAATTTATTCAACTTTAGCCTAGATTAGTGTATAAGAAGTATGTATATGTATATGCTTATAAAAAACGTTCTGGAATAGCAAGGAGTTGAACACGTCCAGAATTCGCTTACAATCCAATACAATTTCGATTAATATCCGTACTAGATGCATAGAGAGATAGAGAAAGAGATATAGAGATATAGGGAGAATCGAGCCAAGTATTGCTATCGGTTGGGGGATTATCAGTTTCCCATTGTTTTTCTGGTGGTTGTGTGCTAACCAAACACTCAATGGAATATGCCTAACTTAACAATTGGGGCTTAGGTTCGGCTTAGGGCTTAGGGTTCGTATTCGGGTTCTTAAGTAAACTCTTCAATAGAAATGATAAACCTCTTGAACCATTTCTCTCGTGGAGATGCGTTCTAAACATTTGCTTGCTCTCTGCTTTTTTTTTTTCTAATTTTTACTATATCTTGCTTTGTTTATGGATAGGGGTTTTTTTTCATTCTTTAGTTTTGCTTAGTTTTTTTTTGTCAATTGATTTATTTTTGAAATAGATATCACATGATTTTTTGCTTCTTGTTGCTGTTACTACGGATTCAATTCGTTTCAATTCAATTCGAGTTCAGTTTCAGTTTTCTTCCCTTTTAGTTTTAGTTTCAGTTTCAGTTTTTCAATTGATTTGATCAACAACAATAATTTCGCTTGTTTTCGTTTTAAATATTTAAATTTTCCACCAACTGTATTATGTTCCATGGCATTTAGTATTTTTTTGTTTGTTTATTTATTATATTAAATCCTCTTTTCAACGGTTCAACTTTTCTGTCAATGGGATTTTGTGTGGAGCTAAGAGCTGATACACTCAACAAATATTTTATGGGGTAGCAAAGGGTATTTATTTGTAGTATAATACAAAAGTAAATTTGGCTTCGGAGCTTAAGTAAATTATAATATAAAAATAATATTTATAAAATAATACAAAACAAACGAATTAATTTAAATTAATTTGGAATGCGGTTGTTCTGGTTTACCGATTCGGACAACCACCTGTGTTAGCCGACGATATGCCGCATATGAGATTTTAAATTCGTCATGTACTGTAGGAACCATATAACAAAAACTTTTATCTTATTTTCACAAAAAAAAATAATTATATTCCTCATTTATCTGATATCTGATTCATCGTGCTATAATGTGTTCCCCATTTAAAGTAGTTTAGAACTTGGACAAATCACACAGCAAATCATAGAAATAATTTCTCTTTGGGGTGCGGTAGATGAGTTCTCTTTGTAAGAGTTTACAAATGTTGCTTACAGCTAAGTTTCTTAGTAAAATAATTTCCCAAAAAATAATACAAAAAATAACATTTGGAATCAGTATTCAGTTTCATTTCAAATGATGTAATATCTATGTGTGTGTGTGTGTGTGTGTGTTTGGATCTTCTATAGTTTCATCTATCTAATTCGTGTGCTTGAGAGCCAGGCAGCGCGGGTTAATTGAATTGAATGTGTTAGCTGTTGCTTGATTTGTGTGCCATTTTGGTGTAATTCATCAATTTGTTTGCATTGTTTTTTTTATTTTTTCTTAGTTTCAGTTGCAGTTTGTTGTTTTGTTTTGTTTGTTGTAAAGGTACTTTTCGGTTACGTTACGCTCCATTCTACTGGTGTTTCCATATATTTTTTTTGTCGAGTTCACAAACAATACAGAATAACTAATATATATCCTCTTGCTTTTTATTTGTTTTCGTTTTCGTTCTAGTTCTGAATGTTTTGTAGTTTTGTTTGTGTTACAATTTTTGTTTTGTTTCGTTACATTTTGTTTTCGTGTAAAGCAAAAATTAAGGCGATCACAACGGTTTACTTCACAGATGCGTGTGGAAACATTTTGGTTAGAAATGTCCGTGAAAATATTTCCTATTTTTTTTTTGTTTTGTTTTGTCTTCTCTTCATTATTTTCCGTTTCTTGTTAGTTTAAATTTCTTATCATCCAAATTGGTTTCTATGCTCTGTATACCAGTAAATGTAATTTAATTTTAATTTAAGTATAATTTCGCTTAGCTAATTTCTTTAGTCGAATTGGTTGCGGCGTTTCCTCTTTTTATTGTTCTCAGAGCTATGGGGAGGGGCTATCTCGGTATCTCGATATCTATACTGATTTCTGTGTATGTGTGTGTTTTGTGTGTGTGTGTGTGTGTGTGTGTATGGCACATTTGGGAGTCTCTTCTTGCCTTGTACGCGTTTCGACTATACATATATATATGTACTTATTATGCAACTGATATATATTGCTTGACTTGGACTATTTTAAGCTAAGTCTATTTTTAGGTTTACATATGTTTATGTTTATGTTTATATGATAATGATTAGTTTAACTTGTTTTAACATTATCTAAATGCCATAATTTGTGTTTCAGTACGTTTCGCTGCCCGTATTCGTATTTTGAAAGTCTCAACTTAAAATGAAAGTTTAACTAACATTTTTTGTTTGTAAGGCAATTTGTTGTTTCGGTTTCGGTTTCAGTTTCAGTTTCAGTTTTGTTTTCTTTTTTTTTTTTAGTTTTTAGTTTTAGTTTTTTTTTCTGGTTTTACGTTTACGTTTTGGTGTGTTTTGTTCTAACTTCGTTCCGCTCAGATGCTTTGGGATTGTTTTAAATCCAAATTGAATTTAGATTCGAGTTCAGTTCTGTGGATTCAGTTTGATTTCTAAAAATTAAATCATTTGCCTGAAGCACTAGCAGCAATTAATCTGATACAGTTCAAATGGGAGGCCTCAAATCTCAAAATCAAAATCGAGTACTCAATACGAGCGTTACAACAGAACTTAAGCCGCTTGTGTGTGTGTGTGTGTGTCTGAGTGTGTGTGTGTGTGTTGGGTGCTGTTATGTGTGTATGCGGGTGTGTGGACTAACATTATAACTAATACTATTATTATATGAGTGGGGCGGGGTGACTGTCACCCTAGCGTCATGAAAGCGAAAGAGATGGAGCATTCGTCCCTAGTGCTCGTTAGCTCGCTCTCTCTCTCTCTCCTGTGGCCACACCTCTCGCTCCTAGTGAAACTTGTCGCCGACGAAAGCGTTTATGATTCTAGCCGTATGCTCGCTCACGCCGCACAACTCGAGTATATTCTGTTTGTGCACAGTGCAATAGTCCATCGAAGGCTGATTCTGCCGCAAGCTGACAATAATTAATCTGAAAAAAAAAAACAAAGAGGTCTCGAGTGAGTAAATCGCTCGCTTAGAAGTGCACACATTGACTCACTTGGCGTTACACTTTCGCTCCTCGCGATACAATTTCAGGAGGTTGGATAAGGTATTTGAGCTGTTGAAGGGGTTACCTCGTGTGGCGGCCGGTACCACAATTAAGAATACATCATACGTTTTTGTATCCTCCATGGCCTCATTTAATATTTGGGTTAGCACCTGTTTAGTTTTCTGTACCTGTAATAGATTTATTGTTCAGCCTATGGCTTGGGCATGGGCACTGGACAGAAATTACCCCTTGAGTTTTGCAACATTCCGTTGCCTCCACCACCGTCATCGCATTAGTCCAGGGCAGAGTCTTGAGCTTGCCAGTGCGATCGGACCAGTAGTTCACTTTACTGCCATCAGAGTCGGTCTTGTAATATCCGAAAGCGACACCCACAAGCGCGTCCAGATAATTAATAGACCGATAACGGCCATTGAGGCACTCTACAATGAGGTTTTTTGTTAGCTATAAAATGTCATAAGCATTCAATTGAGGAACTCACTGCCTAGGTAAAATTTTTCTAGACTTAGAGTAATGTGCAGCCGCTTGCCCAAGGCCTTGTTGTGTCCAAATGACGACGCATAGACATTAAACAAAAAGTTTGGCCTATTCCGCTTGACCGCGATCATCTAATGGAGAGAGACCGAAAGAGAGAGGGAGGTTAACCGTCAGAGAGATGAATGGAAATGCATGAGACTTACCTCTCGGTTGTTCTTATTCAAACGCATCGTTTCCAGCAGGATGCGCAGCGGGTTTATGTTGGCCGCCTCCATGTTCGTTTTGTCGAGCAACAATTCCTCATATTTGTTGTACGAGGCCCTCTGCGTACGCTTGCATAGGCGCAACACTCGCGGTGATGTCTTTAGCAGCTGCTCGTAGCTGATCGTCGGGATCAGGTATTCGGCGAGCACGGGATCGGCACGAAAATTCTCGGGCGCTTGTTCATACGTCAACGAAAGCTCTTTCAGTATCGGCAGTGCCTCCAGGGCACTTATGGCCTTACGAAGCTTAACAATGCCCTCAATTTTTTTCCTACTTCCGATAAGGGGATTAAGGAATTCCGGCCAGCTTCCCAGCAGCCTGGTGGGGGTGCAAAACAGCTCCAGGGTGGCCTTAATTTCGGGAATCAGTTCCACATCCCGATAGTGGCAGATACGCAGCAGATTCTTGTGCGAGGCACAGATTTGCTCGCCCTTTGACCACATTTGCAGCAGCACAGCCGCCGACTTGTCGGTGTACCACTCAATGACGGCCTTGCGGATGGTGCGACTTAATGGGGTTTTGCGCCCTCGCAAATCCTGCACCAGCTTCACGAGCCCCGTGAATATGAACAGTTCCGTGTCGGTACGCACCAGCCGAGGGAAATATTTGCGAAATAACGCCCTCTCCAGCTGATTGGTACACGTCGACAGGTAAACGGCCACCACCAACATCGCCTCATCGCGCCGTGGCAAGTAATCGTCGTTGTTTATTAGAACATCGACCAGGCAGTCGGCCAGCTGCTGTGCACCCACCGTGTCACAGAGGAGGCGCAGTTCTTCGTACTTTTCCTTAGTCAACTTTTCCATCGTCGACACCAAATAAACGGTCATACTTGGGGTGCCGATGTAGCAGAAGCGCCGCAGCTTTTCAATGTCCGTGATGCGTGTCGCGGCGGCAACCTCTTCTGCTGATGCTGCAGCAGGCACATGTTTGCATGGGAATTTATGCAGTTTAGTGTACATTGGTGGCGCCATAATTAAGAAGCTACTCACGTGCGTCTAACTTTGGCTTCTTCATGGGCGATGTGTGCATCAAATTATCTGGTGCTGAACTCCCGCAAGAAGCAGCATTTAGGAATGGAAATTATGTTTAGTTTAGTGTGATGGCCTGCATAAAAAAGTACTCAGTACTTACGTTCCAGTGCGGAGTCGTCTAGTTGCTGCTCAACATTGGGCTCTGCCATCAAACCGTTCGGTATAGCTGCCCCGCAAGCGAAGCAGGAACATGTGAATGAAAATTGTATGTTTAGTTTATTGTGAGGGCATATCCATGATGGATACTCACATGCCACCGGGGCTACTACGCCTGGCTCCTCGTCGGCCTTGAACTCCTCCATGGACGTTATGTCCAGCAAATGATTTAAAACTGCTCGCCCGAAAGCATTTGGTTAAATTTCAAGTCGCGATGTGAAGGTATGAGGTACTCACGTGCTCCCGGAGCCTCGTCTTCGGCTTTGGGCTCCTCTACGCGCGTTGTATCCATCAAACCGTTCACTGAAGCTGTGTGGCAAACGAGGCAGGCAGATATGTATAAAATATATATGATTAGTTTATTGTGCTGTGGGGACAGGATGAATGAAATGAATGAAAAAGGTACTCACATGACACAAGGGTCTCGCCTACTTCCTCATCGTTTTTGAGCTCCTCCATCGGCGTTTCGGTCTCCATGGAAACCAGATCCGATGCTACTCTCCCGCGAGCGTCGCAAGGCAGGCACATGTATGTGTGTGTGTGTGTGTATGTGTGTGTGTTGGAATGTGATTTAGTTTGAAGTCGCGGCATGAATGAAAAGTTACTCACAATCCATCACGGGATCGCTTGGGTTCTTCAAACCCTTAGCCTCCTCCATTGCACGAGCTTCGTACGAAGAAATGCGTATTAGTTGCTTGCTTCGGCGAGGTCGGGCTTAAAAATCCTGTGAAAATGAGGGCCAGTCCAGCGAGAACAACACACAAACGACGCACTTCACTTTGCATCCAACCACCAAACAATCAAAACTTTGCTGCCACGGAAAATACACGTGAACGTGTATTGCTAAATACAAAATATATGAACTCGATGCGGCAGCAAAATCAAGCTACCAGCCAAACGACAACTAGAAATTAAAGGAATTTTTGGGAATTCAGCCTGGGAAAGTGACAGTGGCAGTGTGACAGCCTACTTATTAATAAAAACATACCCGTCTGGCCCTCAGAAATATACCGAAATATACCATTATCAAAACATACCTTAAATATACTGACAGACACGACTAAATGCGTTGATATTCCTCAATTTTGATGTTCAGTTTAATATTACTATTTAGTTAGACCTGTCAGCCCCAAGAAAGCAATTTTTTCCAATTCATGAATCAATTTTCTACAAGATTGACTAGTTTTCAGAACTCCGTTTTAATGGATTAATTACATACTAAGGTTTTTTACCTTCATATGTGTTTTATCCCGAACCCAACCTTTTATTGGTACCCGTAAGCTGCAAAATTTCGTTAATATCTCTAAAACAGAGACAGAGTAGTTTCTGCAATCATTGGAGCCTAAGATTACAAACATTACCTCTATTCGATAATATCCATTTTCCCAAGGTATGCATGGCCACTAACCATACAGTATATAGTCGTTACTTTGGGGGGTCAAACAAAATTTTAAGATTTAAGAAAAATGTAAAAATGCTCATTCACAAAAGCTGACTGATTTTCAACGAAAAAATTATAATTGCTCGCTGACAAAAGCTGACTGATCTGAAATGCCAAAAACTGACTGGCAGCTAAAAATTATTCTATGCATACAATCATATATTTTGGAGTGTTACACGTACACACATACATGCTTGCTGCCAGTCGGCTCGTGTCACGTCATGAGCTTCCCAGAGTTACCAGAGCCGAACGCGATCGGCCCCAGAGCCGAAGACCTGGGAACATACGCTGAAAACTCAGCTGCGCCACTTTCGTTGTATGAGCTGGCACATGTAGTACTATATGGTTAAGTGGTATAAGCCGATGTTGGCGCGCATTTTAAATATTTAACCCTTGGTCGAACGATAATAGAAAAGAAAACGATTTTCTATTTGGTTGAAAGATAAGAGTTTGTATTTTTATATAAGTTTTTCAGTATTTTAGCTGTGTTGTTGCTGTTCTCCGCCATTCTCCTCTTGTTGTTTATTATTGTTATAACTTATATTATTAGCTGTTCGAATTATTAGTATTAAATGTGGTTTTAAAAGTGAAATGTAAACAATCTGCTCTTGTTTATGCATGTTTGGTTTTCCCCAATTTGATATAATGTTTATTGCATTATAAACATACATAATTAAGAGGTTCTTCCATCTGTTATTATTTATTAGCTGTTCTCCTTTTTTTTTTTTGGTTTTTGGTTTTTGGTTTGGCTTTCCAGTAACCCAGCAAATTATTGTGGCATTTAAGGTAAGTGTTTGTCAGTTAATATATGTTTTAGCACTGTATATATTTGCGTTACTGGTTGGGTGTTAGTGCAAGCATCGAGTTTTGTGTCTGTCTCCCGCCCCACAACCGTTTAATGTTGGTTTCTAAGCAAGCCGCCTGCTGTGACGTGACCCCCCGCGCAAGTTAGTGTAAGACTCTAAAGTAAAGTAAAGCTGATCTGGTGTGTGGCTAAGTGAGTGTGTGTTTGTGTGCTATAATAACATTGTTGTTAATTTTCAAACGGTGTGTGGGAGCACCTTCGTTTAGTTGTTTTTGTGTGTGTGTTTTTACGCTTTGCGTGAGAATTAATTGGAAATCAATTGGTGTTCGCGTGTGTGTGCAAGCATTGCCTCTGTCCCTCTCTGTCTGCTGTGTGTGTGTGTGTACTAAGAGTGCACTTGATTGGATACTATCATTTCGTTCTACAGCACCAAATCAAACAGGGTTTCAGCCCAGTAGTGCAGCTTTCAGCCTACTTAGTGTGTGCGTGTGTGTATGTGTTTTTCTTCATATATATAATTATAATTAGTCAAAAATTAGTTTTCTCTATGTGATGTGTAACTTATGAAGTTCTGTTTACCACATGTGGCTTAAGCGTGTACAATATAATTATAATTATAATTATTATTATTTATTTTTTAATATTAATATTTATTATTGCCAGTTTCGATAAGAAAATAATTTTAAGTTACTTCTTTTTCTTTTATATTCCATTTTTGTTTTTATATTACTCTATATTTTATGCACTCTCCATTGTTTAATCATATTCTTTTTTTAATTTATTTTGTTATCTATTCGAAATTTTGCGTCATTCTTGTTGCATTTTTATCTGCTCACCTTTTTTGTTTTTAGTTGTTTGCATTTTTATTTTATAAGTAGAATATTATTTTCTGGTGTAAAGTAAAATTTGTAGACTAGATTTATTCACTGGAGTATAATCTCCCTCTCTCATTTGTATTGCTGTCTCGCTTTCGCTTAATACTTTCTGTTACGTTTTTTTTTTTGTTTGTTTGTTTGTATTATTATTATTAATTTTTCTCTTTGCCTTTGCTTATAACATTTTGGTTTTTGTTGTTTTTTGTTTTGTTTTTGTTATGTATCTTTATGCGTGTGTTTGTGGATACAATTAGGCATACCCTTAAATGGGATGATACTCTCATTAAGTTGTACTAGCTACGGGCCTTCGAATAATCATCCTGACTGAATAGTAGCTGCGATAACAACGGTCTAAAATAATTTCCATAATTGTTCGAAAATGTGCCGAAATCTGTGTGTGGGCTGTCTGTATGCATGTGTGTATGTACGAGTATGTATGTGCATCAATTCGTTGGTTGAACATTATTTCAGCATTCGGTTTTTCATTATTGCTTTCTGGTTCACACGTCACCGGGGGGGGCCCTTGATGATGGCCCCAATTGATGATGCTTGTGACGCTGCCAACCGACGACCGACTGACCCTGTACTACATTTTTTGGCGACTTGTGTACGCTTGACAACTTGACCGTTAACCCTTTCGGGGGTCAGCTTGGAATCCTAGAAAAAGTATTCAATTCGTCACAAAAGTTGAGTAAATTCTAGTTGTCTGTCTGCCTGTCTGACTGAATTCAGCTCATCAGTTTTGGGTTTTGAGTTAAGCTTTACGGTTAAGCAGTCCAACGCGCATCACTTTCGTCGGTTAAGCAGCGCCCGCCTTTTCTTTTCTTTTCTGGCCTTTTTGTCGAGGACAGGACGGATTAACTACTTACTAAAAAATGCAATTATTCTCATAAGTATATATAAATATTTTGATGTGGATTTTCAACCAATTGCTTCTGTATGTGTGTGTGTGTGTGTGTGTGGGTGTGGGGCGATTTTTCAAGCAATCGGATGGGAAATATGTGTCTAAATCTGTAGCTGAGTTTTGAGGAAACCATCCCCCGACCGATCCGCATCTTTACTTTCATTCATTTTTGTTCTTTTTTTTTTGTTTTGTTTTGTTCTGGAATCTCCACACACATATTATTCATTATTAAGGCAATCGCATTTGATTAATTAATTGTAGAGTAGAGTTTCGAGTATAGTATAATGCCATTCGATTTGAAAAATTGCTATTTAGTTTCGCTTTGCTTTGCTTTGCTTTTCCTCTTTGATGAGAGTTTGTGTTGTGTTGTGTGGTGTGTGTGTGTGAGTGTGTATGTTTTGTTTTTTATACTCGAGCGAGATTTCTCTAATGAACTTAGCTTTTACATTTACATATTAAGTTATACAATATGTAATTTATTGAATTCTTCATTAATATAATTAATTAATTCTTTAGTTTTACTTTTACTTTTATATGAAATCACAGTCCGTATGTGAGAAAGACTTTTATGTACTCGATAATGATGATAAAATACATGGGATTCAGGCTCCTACAAATACATATACATATGTATATATACTTTTCTATATATGTATGTATGTATGTATGTATATATATATTGCAATAATTTTGGGGCAGTTTGGTTTTGGGGCTAGGCAAAGGGATATATGGCTTATGGGATGCACGCAATGGTACCACAATTTAATCAATAACAATTTGCATATGCATGTATTTGTGTGTGTATATCTATTTAGTATATACTTCATTTATTTAAAATATATACTTCTGTTGCATCTGCTGCTGCTGCTGCTATGAAAGGCATTTGTTTAATCTTTTTTGTTTTCGTTTTTGTTTTATTTCTAAAAAAAAAAAATTGTTTCTTGCTTGAGTGTTTTTGCTGTCCTTTAACTACATACATCATAATGCTAGTAATGTTTCTATATAATAAGATTTGATTTGAATTGTTCATTGTGTTAGTTGTTGTATTTGTTTTTTGTTTTGTTTTTGTTTTGTTTATTATTATTATTTGAATTTTTATTTAGCTAAAATTGTTATCAATCCTTCAATGAGGCCAGGCCAACCATCCGTCCATCCGTCCATCCTTTAACGATTCGTTTAGCTTACTAATTGATTAATCAAAAGGACTCTTTTGTTGTTGTTTTTTGTTTTGTTTCTTATGCACTTAGTTTGCTTTTGGGTTTCGCTTGATATGACTGTCACATAGGGTGATTATGGGATCGATACTACTCCTTCTGCTTCTGTTCTCCACAAATTAAACATAACCGAAACATAACCGAAACAAAACGTTACACGACGAGGAGCTTGAGAGCGGAAATTCTTTTGCCTAGCTTCGCTTTGCTTTGCCATACGATAGTTTACGATAGTTAGGATCTAATATTGTCATAAAAGTTTGGGGGGGGAGGGGACAATGCAATGAGCGGGGCCGTAGAGCAGTGAAACTAAGAAATATAAAGATAGATTTGAGAGAGATAGATGCCGAGCACAGTGCTGGCAGAAAGGAGGATAGATGGATAGATAGATAGATAGATAGATTGATAGATTGATTGATAGATTGATTGATTGATAGGGATGTATGTAATGTTTGTTTCAGCTTTCTTTGTTTGCCATCCATTAATCTACATATATACGCATTTTTAAGTTTTTAACTTGAGTTCTCTTCATTCGAGCAATAACAATTATAATTTATAACAATAATAATGATAGATCGACGGAAAAAAAATTTGTTTCTTATATGCTGATTTTTTGTTTTGTTTTTGTTGTTGTTGTTTTTCTCTAGATAAAAATTCATAAGCGCCATTTAGTCAGCCGATTTCTGATTTAATCTCCTGCCTCGCTTCGCTTCTCTCCTCTCCTCTTTTCTAGAAGGCCATGCTGGTGCGTCTGCCACCCAGTCCACCGCCAAATGAGCCTCCTCCTCGCGTCAGGCCGCCTTGCGAGACACTGCGACCCATGCGCGCCTCGCTGCCCCGCCTCTCCCTGGCCCGCCGCAGCAGATCCGAGGTGCTGGGCCGGCGACTGTCCTGGGATCCACCGCCACGGCGGCAGGCCACAATATCGGAGGTGGAGGAGCGGCGTATGGTTGAACCATCCGGTGAGGGCATCAGCAGGCTTGCTCCTGTTCCACCCCCACCCCCGCCTGTTGCAGCTCCTCCACCCAGTCCACTGTATGGGGAGAGGAGGCTGGGCGAGACCTGCAATCGCTGACCCGCCACCGACTCTCGCCTGGAGCATGCTGCCGCTGCTCCACCTGGCTCACCCTCTGGATCGACACTCTCGATGCGCAGATACGGCATTCGTCGCTGGACGCCGTCCGCCGCTGGCAGCTGAACACCAGCCTGAGCGCTGATCGGATGGCTGCTGGGACTGGTGCTGCCGGTGCGCAGGCCACTGTACAGGGATTTTATGTGAAAGTCCAGGGACTTGAAGTTGAGCAGGGAGCGACGTGGCGGTGTCTCGTTGATGTTATTGGTATTGGTATTCGTGAGGCTGCTGCCGTAGTTGTTGTTGAGCGTGTCAAATTGTGACTGAGAGGCAAATGGTGCTGCTGTTCCTGCTGCTGTTCCTGCTGCTGTTCCTGCTGCTACCACCGAGTATCCTCCACCGGCTGTCATCGAGCTGCTGTGGATGGTGATGGCCTGATGCTGCTGCTGCTGATGCTGCTGCTGCTGCTGCTGATGCTGCTGCTGTTGTAGTTCTTGCTTGCTTATTGTTGTCGTCATAGTATTGCTACTTAGGCTAGTTTTACTACTAATCACTTTCAAAAATTTATTATCATTATCTAAGGACTCCTTTCGTCACTGAATGAGACAGAAACCCTGCTTAGCAGCATCCTTGGCAGCGTCCACCTCCTCAATGAAGGCCTCATCCTCGACATGCTTGGGTGAATCGGCGCCGCAGGGACCACCCCCGCTCAGGCTGAGCGGCCCCTGCGGGCAGGCTGATTGTCACCGTAGCGCCAGCGTCGATATCATTGGCGGCCTTACCGGTTTATTCTCCAATATCCGCTCCAATTCCAGCATTACGCTCGATGACAGACGCGGCAGTAGCTAAAGGCAACACAATAGTTACAAAATGCGCGTTAAAAATGGGCGAAAAAAATTGAAAATTAAAACAGAAGTGGGGAGGAATCTTTAGGGGACTCTCTCACTCACTCACCTGCAGGGACTGCAGTGACTGATGAAGCTGCTCGGCTGAGGTGGCGCCCAGCAGAAGGCACTGGACGGGCTCGTGCTTTAGCGACCAGGCGATCGAAAGCTGCGTGGGACTGCAGCCAAGCTTCTCGGCCAGGGCGGCCAAATCGCGCAATCGATCGCAGTGGCGTCGCCCCTCCTCGATGCGGTCCTTGCCCCAGCTGCCTTGCGGCGAAAGAGCCGCCTGAAAAACCCATCAGCAATCAGTAAAAATCGATGGATACGTGGCAATGGATAAGAAACACTCACATTTCGATTAATCTCGTCCTCGGTCCATGAGAAGCTCTTCGTTTTGAATGAGCCCTTGGGCAGAAAGATCTTGTCACCGTTCTGGGTGTCGCTCAGCGCCATCGATAGGGGTCCCCAGGCCATGAGGCCCACGCCAATTTTGTTGTACATCTCGGGCAGATAGAGTTCGCACTTCTCGCGACAGAACATGTGATATTCGGACTGTTCGACGATCGGTGTGATGCAGTTGAACTGCCGGCAGTTGGTGTAGGCCTCCATGATCTCCACCTGACTCCAGCGTGCCGTGCCCCAGTACATTGCCCAACCCTGCTGTATCACATAGCTCATGGCACGAACCACTTCTGTGGGAGAATCGAGGGGCAACAAGAGAAACGAGAGGAAAAGGGGATTACAACGTTTGATTTGGCATGCCAATAAATTCAACGCTCGACCCTCCCCTCCACTCACCCTCCATGGGGCACATGGGATCCGCCTTGTGGATGATGACAATGTCGATGTACTGCAGCTGCAGGCGCTGCAGGCTGGCCCGCACGCACTCGATGATGTGTTTGCGCGAGAGGCCGCGCTCCTCGGACCTGCAATGGCGAATGAAGGATAAATTGAAGAATGGAATTGAGGTTCTCAGTGCTCAGGGTTCTCGACTGGGTGCTCTCACTCACTTGGTGCTCCAGTAGACCTTGGTGGTGATGACATAGGCGGTACGCTTCCAGCCCGCACGCTGCAGTATCTTACCGATCTCCGTCTCGGAGTGGGCCTCCGAGATGTCAAACAGATTGATGCCACTCTCGATGGCCAGCTTGAGTATGGCCTCCGCCTGCTCATCGCTGACGCCCGGCGAGAAGACGGGCCAGGTGCCCAGGCCCACATTGGAGATCCTCAGGCCGCTCTTGCCCAGATTCTTGTAGCGCAGCCCCGGCGTCGGTGTCGAGCCATGGCGCAGCGGCAGGGCCGGATTCGAGCCGAGGCTTATCGAGCGGCCTACGCTCCACGGAATGTCCAGGTACATGGTCAGCGTCGGTTCACGTGCCGCATGGAAATGGTTTCGGTTTTTTTTTTTTTTTTTTTCAGAGGGAGCGGTTTGTTAGTGAGGCCTTCGCAATGGGGCTCGAGTGTGTCCGAGAAAACACACAACAATAACAACCAAAAAAAAAAACCAACAAAAAATATACGTGCAAAACCCAACAGCAACAGCCACAACAACAACAACAACAACACAAACATTAACATTAACACACAAAAAATAAAAATTATTATTATGTATAGGAATAAGAGCGTCTAAGCAGGCTAAGCAGTGATTAACTAAACAATGCCGAAGTACGCAATACCCTGCAGATAGTCGCCATCAAGACGAAGCATTAATTTTAGTTTTTAGAGGCATATTTTGGGCACTGAGAGAACTCTAAAAAATGTCTCAAAAATACATAGAATAATAGATCAATGTGGTCTATTAATCCAAATAAAAAATCTTGCATTAAATATTAATATTAAATTTAATATTAAATATTAAATCATAGATCTGGTTTTAGTTTTAGTTTTTAATTGATTCTACTTTTACGTTCAATTACTTGAGCCTCATTTGAAATCTAACAAATTCTACTCTATACATTGTATGCTTAAGTTTTGTTCAGTTTTCCAGTTTTACACTCAACAAAATTCATAAAAATAAAAAAAAATAAAAAAAATAAATATAAAAAAAAATAATAATAATAATCGACTAATCGAGCTAATGATTCAGTTTCTGGCAGGGTATAGGGCTCTGTGCACAGCAACAACAATATCAGCGGACTGCGACATGCAATGAGCAGGAATAAACAAAAGTGACATTCTTCTGTTGGTTTGCTTCCCGCCGCCTGCCAGCCTGCCTGACTGTCCTTTGGTGCCGCAGAGTGCGTGCCTTCGGTGCGTGTTGTGCGTGCGTGTGGTGTGGTGTGGCATGCGGCTTGCGGCAGTGCCATTGGGAATGTACTGGTATTAGTGTTGGTATTAGCGACTGCGGAGTGTGGGTGTTAAAGTGTTTCACTCACGCCCACCGCCTTGCGGTTCGTTTTGGTTTTCGTTTCGTTTCGAATAAAATAAATTACAACTTTAATTACATGTTTTTTTTTTTCTGTTTTTGTTTTGTTGTACATTACTCAAGCACTCTTCCTCGCACTTCTCGAATGGAGAGTTAATTTGCCAAACAAAAAATAATAATTGAGTAATATTATGTACAAAACTGAAAAAAATAAAAAATAAATAAATAAAATACGATTATCGGATGTGAAAGCATTCTGCAGGCAAAGACAAGACATTCAAACAAGATCCATAACTTGGAAAGGAAACAACGTAAATGATAAGCCTATTTGATAGTGAGAAATTTGATACCGAAATCAAGATGACCGCCCGTACCACTGAACTCCTCCATACAGTCGAGTGACGCGATTGGAGCCCGGCACCTGCAACAGAACAGATCACAATATAACAGAATAATACATATGTATAATAAGTTGAACACTTTCAGAATTATGGATATATATTATAGGCTTCTTAGTACAAACAAAAAAAAAGAAAAAGAAAATGCATAAATAACTTTAAAGGACTTTCTTCAGCTATTTGGAATTGTTGCAATTTACATACATACATATGTATGTGTGTATGCTGATGTGCTCTCAATAGTTTAAGGATATTATTATTATGTGATATTAAATTTCTGCCCCACCGGAAGTGTTTCGAGCCTGCTCCAATCACCCGGGTGCAGCCTTTCCCTGTCCCTATCCCTATCCCTGTCCCCGTTCCGCACATTACCTGTAAATTGTGACCGGATTCGAGTCGTCGCTCGTATTGTCCACATTGTTATTGGGGTTATTGTTATTATTGCTGTCATTGGTCGAAGGCGCAACTGCGCCGTTGCTGCTTATCATTCGCTGCTGTTGCTGCTGCTGTGTCACGGCCGCCTGCGCAGTTGTTCCCGTTACAAAATTCAAATTTCCGCCTGGCAATGCCATCATTATATGGCTGCCATTCAGCATCGGCAGCGACGGTGGCACCGATAACTGATGCTGCTGCTGCTGCTGCTGCTGATGATGCTCCACAGCCCCTCCTACCATTTCCAGTGGCATTGGTATCGATGTTGCAGTGCCATCCACAACGTCGCCGCCGCTCTCTCGCTCTGCCGCAGAGCTGCTCCCCTGCTCGTGGCCCAGCAGCAGCGGCGTTGTGGCATTGCTCGCGTCGAGTATGCTCTCCTGCGTGTGTGTTGCAGCTCCAGCTCCCGGTCCGGCTCCGGCTCCGGCTCCAGCTCCAGCTCCTGCGGCGCTTGTGGCAGCTGCGGCAGCAGCCTGTACTGACGGCTGCGGCTGCTGTGGCGGAGCCTGGCTGCCGTCGCCGTTCAGGTTGCACAATGCCATAGACATCTCTAAAGCTTTTCGCTACAGGCAGGCAGGCAGGCAGGCAGGCTGGTTTGGTTTCCGTTTCCGTTTATTTTTTGTTGTATTTGGTTAGACTTTACTGGAGGCCATTGCTGCGGCTGCTGCTGCTGATTTTGTTTGCTGAATTTTTTTAGAATTTTTCTTTTACGTGTTTTTGTTTTGTTTTGTTTGTTTTAATGCTACTAAAACTGGACTACAAATCACAATGGAACTGTCTTTTTTCTAGCATCATTAAGGCAAAGTCCAGTCGTTAAAAGTAGCTAATTTTTGAGGGAATTTGAGGACTGGTTAAAGGCTGAATATTTAAAGAGTTTTTCCTTATTTTAAGCCTGATAAATACACACACTCGTATATTCCCATCGAAAGATAGTGCCAGGAATCTGTTGTCTCTGCTTTCAATAGCCCCCACCCCTCCCCAGAAAAAAAAAAAACAAACGAAGAATCCGCGATATCTTGATTGAAAAGTTTTCTTTTAAAAAGTTCAAGAGTTATTCATGCCCCATGGCCCTCCCAGAGCCAACAAAAACAAAGCAAAACAAAACAAAACAAAGCAAAACAAATGAAACGAAGCGAAGCCAAGCAAAGCGAACAGCGCGCAAAGAGCACAGCATAAAGGAGAGAGAGGCAAAGTCTAAGAGAGCGAAAGCTTTTCACCACACCCGCTCAGAGAGCAGCAGCAGCAGGCGGCACAGCCTGCAACTTTGTCGCATTCCATTACGCTTTGCAGTTTATCGAGGGGGGGAAATGATATGGTGTGGGCGGAGGGGGGTGGTAAAATACCCGTAAGACTTGTAAACATGGCCTAAACATTGTCGTACATTCAAACAAAATACTCGCACTCGTACTCGCACGCTAAACATATGGCAGCAAGTACGAGTCCAAGAGCAGCGAGCAGCGAGCAGAGAGCATATCCAAGTGTGAACCAGAAATAGACTCTTAAATTTAGCCTACGCCTCCGTTCATCTAATCCGACTCGTGTGTGTCGGATGGCATAAGTACGAGTAAGTATATAAGACAGACCGGCAGACAGACAGACATTTGATTTCCAATTATCGGCGGGTGTTTAATTATAGCCGGCCCCCAACCTTGACAATGATTCCCAGAAGCAACGATACCTGGCTGTCAATTTGTGGATTTGGTTAGGGGCTTTACAGCGCCACTTCATGCCACTTTATTAGAGGCAAACAAATTGACAAGTGAATGTTTGTCTGTCTGCTTGTTCTATTTCTATTGCTTTTGGGCTTTTCACCACGACCTCTTGACATTTATGCAATGCATAAGCCACAGGCATAAACCGTTTCGAGTGGTGGCGTGGGGGGGGGCAGGGCACTCGGGTGAAGTCTTACCCCTAATTGGAGGAGTTTCCTTTGGCATAGCCTACTTCTGGGATCAATGACCACGTGGATGCCTCCCCCACCGTACCACAGTTTGCAGCAGAACAAGTGGAAAAGTTTTTCCCAGTTCAATAAATAAACTCATACGTGCCATGCCCCCGAGAGACGACACAACGACAGCTAATCTACAAATTAAACTTTTAGTCACACACAAACACAAACACCAACACCAACACAAAGCACACACTCGTCTCGAAAGCTCTCGCTTGTTATCCTTGATTATCGTCGCACAAGTGCGGATGATGGTAGGTGTTTTCACATAAACATATAAGCGAGATTATCAGCGGCCCCAGCACCCCAGCACCAGACACAGACACAGTCACAGTCACAGCCCCCCATCCACCCCGATAGATCAACGTTAAGTGCTCTTCCATTTGGGGGGGGGTGATGGAAAGAGCAAGCCTGATACATTAGATAGCTGCTGAGCCAATTAAGCGCTGATTAAATAAGTCAACTGCTTGGCCAAGCAGTGCTTAAACTTGAAGTCTGATTAATCGGGGCAACAAGGGCTGGCATCAAGTACAAATTATAGCAGACATTTCGTGAGAATAATTGTAAGTTTTTTGTTACTTTTATGGCTGCCAATTCCACACCCCACACCAGCCCCCCCACCCGCCCCCCCACCCAAGCAGCTGCTCCATTAGCCGATTAGCCAGTGCTTAAGCTCTGGTCGTCCGTTTATCTTGCATTTCAAGTGCATGCCACATGCCACATGCCACATGCCACACAGCAATGCGAATGTCGAACGCTCTGGGAGAGCGAAACCACAGCAATGCAATGCAATTGGAATGCAGCACGCGGCAGATGACAGAAGTATTCAACATTTTGTAACAGCAAACAAACAAATCATCGGACTGTCCGTGCCACCGCTGTGTGGCACATATGACAAATCAATGCTTCATCGCCTTTTGGCTGTTGCAACAATTCGAAGGGTGTATTGCCGTTTGGTTTGAATGTCGCTGATATTCTTCGATATGTCTGCACTCAAATCGCATCATTCACGATTATCTTTTTGCTGGCAGTTGTTTTGTTCGGCGTCGTCGTCGATGGCACTGCTGACCTTGACACGAGAGAACATGCACAAGCTGCACATGCCGAAAGGGGCAATGGGGGGGGGGATGAGGTTGGTCAAGGCAGAGAGAGACAGAGAGAGACAGAGAGACAGAGAGAGAGAGAGGAAGGACGAAAGCCTAAGCTGTTTACGGGCTTATTAAAGCAACTGCAGCAGCAGCAGCAGCAACAACAACAATAACAGTTACAGTGTCAGCTGCTGGTTCTTAATTATGTGCTGCCGCCCCCCGCTCTGCCCAGGCCCAGGCCACGGCACAAAGCAGAGCAAAGAACAAGAGGCAGAGCAGCAGAAAAATGATTTTAATGGAAACTTTGGATACCCTTAAAGGATCTATTACTGCAATACATGCTGCTCCTTGGAATATATGTAAAAAAACAATAATTATGCCAATGAATTAGAAGCTTTGTGGCTTTTTATTTATAAAGAATTATTCTGGCATTTTTCGGAGCAACAAAAAAAAAGTTTTCTCCCAGTTCTACGATCAAATTTTCGCATAACTACAAGGAAAAAAAAGGAAAAGATACAGCCAATACCCAGGTAGTTATGCAACAAAACAAATATATATAAAAAACGACCGAGGCGCACTGCCGCATGACGCGCAACAAAAAAGATAAGCCATGATGCCCCCATTTGGCAGGGGTAGGGTATTGGCAGAAAGGCCACAAAGAGAACAAAAGAAGAGAAGTAGAGAAGAAGAATAAAAATCCAATTTGATGCACTTCGCTGCTGGGACTGCATCATCCTGAGGCTCATCCTCAGGCTCATCATCATTCCACATGCAACCTTGACTTGCAATTGCAGCAACTGCAACATGCATGTGCATGTTTCCATTTCTATGTGTGTTTGTGTGTGTGTGTGTTTGTGCTCATGTGGCGGCTTAAAAGGGTTTTTGAGCCAAAAGCGAGACCCCAGCAACAAAACAACCCAATTGGAATTCTGTTTTTGGCCGACTCTGCCACTTGCGCAGCACCAAAAGTGCAAATAATAAAATAAATATGTATAAAATACTAGCACACAAGCACACACATAGCTGCACATATGGTATGCATATAATGTGTGTGTGTGTCTGTGTGTGTGTGTGTGTGTGTGTGTGTGCGTGTGTTAGAGTGTGAGTGGATGTATTTTGTTATTTTTTTTTTTTTAACAACCGCAGCATGGCGTGACACCAACACCGGTCGATATGCCGCATTTCTCTCTCTCACTCTCTGGCTCTCTGCCGCCGCCTCCTCCCCCTTTTGGAGGGGGGGGGCTCTCCTTTTGGAAGAGAGAGGACAAAGAAGAGAATAGAGGTGAGAGGAGAGAGCACAGGAGAGCCACTGCTACTGCTGCTGCTGCTGCCCTGACCCACTGACTCGATTCCCAGAGTGACCGGCCTACAACGGCCTATGAATATGCGGGCATACGAATACACGAACGAATATGAATATGAATATGGGTGGGAGCAGGGAGCATGGAGCAGGGGGGGGGGGATATGTGCATCCGAGTGTGAATAAAACATTCGATAATCGATAAGGAAGAGGCAAGAAGTGCGAGGCATAAAGAATGAGAAATGAGGGAACATCTATGAAGAATGGGGACATAAGAATGGGGATAAGGAATGAGGAAGCCCAGATGAAAAGTGTGGCAAAAGTGCATACAAGCTGAGGTACAACGGATGAAGAAGGAGCGCAAAACGGATGAAGAATGAAAGGTAACGGCTGAAAAAGGGGAGGGGAAGAGCGACAAAAGTGGCTGGTAAGAGATGATGAATGACTGGAAGAGGGATACAAAGTGAAGGATAGGGAATGAAGGATGTTGCAAAACGGATCAGACGAGGAAAACGGCAATATTGAAAGCTCGATAAAATATGAAGAATATTTGAGAACAGATAAAGTTCGAGTAGAATGCAAAAAGAAAGCCTGAGGGGAAAAGGGGTATCAAGAATAAGATGCAGAGGGATATAGCATAAGGTATGGCAGAATATCTATAAAGAATACAAGCGGAGGGATTAGGAACAAGTAGAAAAGTCCAAAGAAATAAATGTAATATAAAGTAGGAGGTAACAAGGGATAAAGATAAAGGTATCCACAGATGAGTGGCTAGGGATAAAGTCTTTGGGGATAGTTGATATTCAATAAAGAATGCAGAACAAACGGATGCAGGCCCCACACTCTGCGTAGGGCATCGGCAATGAACGGAGCCCGAAGTCCCGCTCTCGAATTTGTCTGCATCGCCATAGAGGACCAACACAATGGGATTAAACCAAAAAGGGACAAAGGATGTGGGCTCAAGTCTGAAAGGATAAATGATGAAGGCAAAGCCGGATGACGGAAACCGGATACCGGATGTGTGCCCCACTCGTTGCATGTTTGCGGATGGGTTTCGAGGCATCCCGAGTGGTGTCTGGTCTGTGTTTGCAACTAAATTCGCATGTAGAAAATATCTTATGCAGGATATGCTCTCCCCCTCGGGCCTTACGTCTCGTCTGATGATCAAAGTTACTTGAAATAATATGGAATATGGGCAACAAAGGTTGTCCCACAATTAGTGTGCCAAGCACCTACACAATCCACGTAAACTCCCCTGCTAATTGTGTTATTACGATCGTTATGCAACTACCACACCTATTGCCCCTCCTGCCAGCATAGTGGCAGCAGCCGTATCAGCAGCACGGATCAAGTGACACGTGGCATGTCATATTGAAATTACATTTCTCACACGAATTTCAGAAGCCAAAGGGCCGGCCTGCCTGAAGCTGGCTTCTGGCCTGCCTGCCCACCCCCACCCACCATAATAGCCAAATCTTTTGGTTGCATTATATTCCCATCAGTGGCGGTGACGGAAGTGAATCAACAAGGTTAGTGCAGACATTTGGTACCTGCCCTTAGGGGTAGTGGCACAGGCAGAGGCAGTGGCAAGGCAATGCCAACGTAGGCTCTATATATATATGTGTGTGTGTTGTGTGTGTGGTGTGTGTTGAGGTTTATCGATATCAGGGCACAATTCAAACACCAAGCAACACCACAATAAAACCCTCACAGCGACAAAGGAAAAAAGACTGAAAGTTAAGCGAAGCTTGCAATACCCTGGATAAAAAAAAAACCGTCTCCGGCTTTCAGCCCTTGATCTTTAGCTAGAAACTAAATCACTTACAGCACGGAAAATATACAGCGAAAGGGGGGGAATGCACTAGATGTGCAGTTTTCATGATATAGTAGCCTGCAGTTTTAATTCCAAATGCAAATTTTGTATAAAAGAATTTTCAATGCTCCGTTCACAAACTTATGTGCAAATGATAGTGCCAATAGCCCTGACTATTACTATTACTATTATTACAACGCATGGGATTTAAGTACTTTTGACTGTATTTATATTCCATATTAAAACCAGAACCTTAAGAGATTCATGAGGATTGTTGGACCTCTACTGTAGACTGCTCAACTGCTGATTCTGCATTGCTTCGACTGTCGATTGCCTCACGAGTATACCCTTTCTCGTCAGTGGATAGCAGGGCAAAGCAAGTGGCGTGACTGGGTAATTACTTACTAAACACAATTTCTCTTGTTGCTGTTGTTCCTGCTACTGTTTTCTGTTACTGTTTCTGTTTCGGTTTCTGTCTGGGCTCTAATGCAATTCACACGACATTAAAGTTCAGCACGCGGAGTTATTGAACCAAATTTTCTTCTTTTTTTTCTGTTTTATTTTTGTGTGTTGCTTGTTTTCCCCCAAAGGAATGGCGATCAGAAATTGGAACGTTGACAACACACAAACACGACGTGAATCCGCAGGGGAACACTGCTGGCTGCCACTGCGGCACAGATGTGGCGCTCCACCCTCCTCCAGCGCTTCTGTTTGTGGGGGGGGGCAGTATCCCCAGCAGTGTTCTTAGCTCAGAGTACTTTCTGTGTGTGTGTGTGTGTGCCAGAGAGAATCCCATGGAGATAAAGACTAACCCATATTTAGTTTCATGGCTGGCAGATGGATTTCAAATACATACATATATGTACTATGTGTGTATATAATATACAAATTCATAATGCAAACACAGCAAGACCTCCCACCCTCCTTCTACCATAAGTCAAGTATTCTGCATTCTATTTTTTGGGCCACAAATTTGTAGCTAAACTGTGCTAATTCTTCTCCCAGCTGCCACAAAATGTGTCCTTTAGCACAAGAAATTTACCAACAGCTTCTGAGAATTCCATGGGTATGTTAATGTTTATTTCATAAATGGTTTTGATCAAAAATATCATTTAAAAGTTGAATACTTCAAATGGAAAATATTCAACAATTTAATGATCTGCTTGGCAGCGTTTTCTGATAGATGCTTCTAGGCCCAAAAATATAATCTATGATCATGAATAATAATTGGATTGTTTAAGCACAATAAAATATCAAAAGAAAATTTTAAAGATTTTACTAGCACACAAAATTCTGCAGTTCAAAATTCAATATCAAATCGATATCTATAATAGATCTTCACGAAATTTCACGAAATTTGTATTTAGATATATCATTCAGATGGTTTTCTATGTTTAAGTATCTATGATTTGTTATTTAACTCAGAGAAATTTGCTAAAAATAAAGAAACCAGATGTTTAGTCGATCTCTTAGTGGCATTTCGTAGTTATGACGGCTTTTCCCCTTTTTTGTAATGCTTCGGATCTGCAAGTAAACGATCCAGCACTACATTCTTGAACCGTGTTTACGAATGCACGAATAGAGCGTGCAGCAGAGCACATGGCCGCATCCTTGGCCTCTGTCCACATCCTTGCCCACGCAGCAATCGTTTATAATCATAATTTGTATAGTATTTAACACATTTTGAAAGCAAAGATCCCACAGATTCAAATCTTTTTTGGCACTAAACAGACAACAAGAATAAAAAAAAATCAAAAGAAATTTTCGCGAATTTCGATTCGAAAAGTTTATCTATATATATTGTATATGTATATGCATATATATATATGTATATAGTATAGTTGATCGGTTGGCACTTTTGTTGGCTATAGCTAAAGGCGTTTCGTCTTTTACAATTATTTATAAATTATTATTAAATAATTTCGTTCAATAGTCGCCGCCTCGGAGCGCGCGCGACGCGTCGGTCTGGCACGCGAAACACGTAACACCGCAATGAAGACGGGCAGCAGGCAGTCAGGCAGGCAGGCAGGCAGGCACAGACGGAAAGGAAAGCGCACACACGAATATTTTTCGGGGCCCGCAGCCGAAAGCCGAAAGCCGAAAGCCAAAATCGGGTAAAATGGCAAAACGGCTAAAACGAAAATTGCAAATGCGACGAAAACGACAACGACGACGACGACGATGGCCAAAAGGCGAAAGCAGTGGCAGTGGCAGTGGCAGTATCACAGGCAGAACCTTCGGTAGAAGGCAGGCAGCATTTGGGGCTACCGTAACGGTAACGAATGAAACACACACAACACACGGAGAGAAAGAACGAACGAAAGAGAGATGCAGTGAGGAAAGAGAGGCAGACGACAGTGCTACGACAAGTGCACGTGTTATTTGGCCAAATGAAGCAAGCAGAAGAGAAAACACAACAAAACGAAAATAAAACACGACAAGGCGGACAAGGGAGAAAACTTTCAGAAGCTCGAGGCGGCATAGACAATAATACCTTTGGTTAGATCAGAGGCGGGGCATCCTCGACAGCGTAGGGCCGTTTTCAATTGATTTGAATTATATTTGATATTGGTGTTAGTGGCTTGTTCATAGATAACCCACCTAAAGATCCTTTTTTCAATCCTATCTTTAATATAGAAATATTCGTAAATTTTTTTTGATTATTTCTTATACAATAGATAAAAATTCATGTATAGCAAAATGTTTGCCTTGTCTAGGGTATTTCCTGTTTCATCATTTAGGCGACTTCAAAATTTCAGTGAGAAAATGCCAAAGAGAAAGAGAGAGTGCGTTCAAGAGAGCAGCAATGTTTGGGGCGCGCGCAATTTTGAGAGCGGAGAATGCGGAGCTTTTTTTTCGGCTGCTGCTGCTGCTGCTGCTGGCTATCTGTTTTTGTGGTGAATTTCGGTGGGGAGCTGCGACCAACGCACGTGTCCCAATTTAAAAAGCCCACCCATCAATAAAGCCGCCCAAGCCGAAGGCAGACCAGACCAACCCGGCCTATCCCTTCCCTCGCTCGATGTCTTCTACTTTTCCAGCCTACATCCCCATCTCCTACTCTTCTCTATCTTTTCTCTGCTCTTCCCACTTCCCACAATCCACATTCTACTGCTTCGTTTCTCTTTTGTCTACTCCTACTCCACCCTCTTCAACGACGGGCAGCAAATTGGCTAGCTGTTGGCCCGCCCGGCATGCTGCCCCACTCTCCATGTGTGTCTGTTTGATTGTGGTAAAGTATCTGTGTGTGTGTGTGTGTGTGTACGTTTAAGTGTGCTGCAATGACAATTCATGTGTGCGCGCGTCCGTGTGTGTGGATAGATGGGAATGCGTGTTTTTTATGAGATTGCCATTTTGGCTTTGGGTTCCAAGTCCCACAGTCAGCCACTCGAGTATTCCCAACACTGCCGATGAGGTAAATAACTTCAATGTCCTTACACACACGCACACATACAAGTGCTGTAGCATTAATAGATGCATCTTTTCGAGGGTTGATCTTCAAAGTCTGCCAAAAAGGAAGCTTTAAATGGCAGCTCTCTCTGTAATGAATTGCTTGAAGTTTTGCCCAAATAAGCAGGCAATACTTTTTTGTGATAAAAGATGATCCATAGGATAACCCTTACGCCATTTCAAATCATGTATGAAATATTTTTAAGATATTTTGATATGATTATAATTAAAAGTCAATTAAACACACAGTTCCATGCAATTCTGTCCCGCTGACAATTTTCTTTCGATGTCTTGCAAATTTATCTTAAAAAAAACCCCACACAAAACTTTACCCAAAATTCGAGTACATTTTAACATTACATTTCACAAAATATGTATAAAGTAGTTTTGGGTAAAATCTAAACCATTTTTAAGAGAAGTCCTCAACATTTTTAAATTATTTGCATTAAATATAATGCCTCAGGTTAAGCTTAAGTCGGCGTTTGAATCGTGAGCACCACAAAAGCAGTTCGGAATTTTTTCCGTGAAAATGCCTTCGGTTTCTTTTGCAATTATTGGCACCAATTAAGTGGCAACTAAGAAGTTATAAGTTGGGTTTCTTGCCAAAATAAAAATACGATTTTTTTCTTGTACAAGACTATAAATCAAAATGTGGTACTTTAGATTATAACGATTTTTGCTGATTTATCGCAATGGAGACAGTTTTTGTTTCCGTTTTGGCAGCTGCTGTTATTGCATTGTGTACCCACACTCATCTAGACCACGTCACTGCCTTTGCGGCCTATGCATTGCGCTTGCAAGTGCGAACGAAAGGGCCAACAGTCAAACTGCAGCACAAATGATGACGATGGCAAACCTGATACGGCGACACTCATGACCGTCACATGAATAATGAATGAAATGTGAACAAGTCATTTGCAAAAGGCCATTAAACACACTCACTCGCTTTCTCTCTCTCTCTCTCTCTCTCTCATTGCTTTGTGCATAAAGTGTGCACATTAAAATACATTAAACAACACTTAGCGGAGGTAAATTTGGGCAAAATAAAAAAAAAACTACAACAGCTAAATTTCCCAGGCAATTATAAGTCACTTACTCTGTCTGACTGATTAATTGATGAGCGTTGAGCCTTGAGCCTTAAGCCTTGTGCCTCGAGCCTTGAGTGTTGCTATTTACGATTATTTTGCGCGAATTATTACACTATAAAAATATATGCCAGAGAGAGAGAAAGAGAGATAGAGAGACGGACACAACTCCGATCCATTGCCAACGAAAGCGATGCCGGAACTGCAGACCAGAATCAAACAAAGCAAAACTATTGCAACTGCAACATCTAGACATATGATGGCAGGCAGGCAGGCAGGAAGCACAATTAAAAGCTTGGCCCTAATGAAAAATTAACCATTTTAATTTAAGGCCATACTGACAATATATAATTGGTGCTATTCCAATACTGCTTGCTGCTATTCAAATCAAAAGGTTGGATTTCTCAAAGCAAGCCCCCTACCCCGCATACCGAGAGAAGCTCTCTCTTTTCGTTGTGCCGTTTCGTTTCGATTTCAGTCCATGAGAATTCCCGGTGCACATTCAGTCCTCTTAGTAATTCAAAAGAAATTAGAGCACTAAGTTGGCTGCTGCAGCAGCAGCAGCAGCAGAAGACACAGAGAGAGAGATAGAGAGTTCTCAGATTTATTTGTCAATTAGGAAAATGTCAAGGAGGCTTTTATCAGAATGTTTGCATATGTATGAGAAATACTCGGGAATTTTCAGCTTTCGTCTTTTGTTACAAAGTTGCAAAAGGGAAGAGTCTATAATATATAAGGTATTCCCCAGAACAGAAGAATTCTCATACATAAAAAAACTAACACTAAAAAATAATACTAATAAATAATACAGAATAAAAAATATATCTTAGGGAATTTGAAATAATAAATTCAATAATAATTTATTACCTCACAAGCCACAGCCCAGACTAGTTTAAACAAAAATTTCAACAGCCAACTACGAAAACACTGCGTATACTTGATATCCAAGAAATATCAATTATTTGTGCATGGTTATAAGAAATAGAATTACCGGTTATTGTTTCCAGAATTAATAACACTAAAAGCTTAGCTTAGCGGCATTCCACATTATTTTCAAAAAACTTCTGGAAATTTGTAATATTGCGTATACTTGATTTGGCAGATATATTAACTATTTGCACAAGTAGTGTACACAATAAAGAATGCCAAGCACTTTGCACACATAAAGTATGTTTGTAAATTCTTTACCTAATTTGGACATAAGCTTGCCGTAAGCTTTAGTTTTGCGAAACCTTTTTGGGTACCACACGGCGTATACGTGACTTTTTGCAAAGTTGGCAAGAAAATGGTGGCCTGGCAGTAAATACGGCGGAATTTAAATTTCGTTTGTGGTTCGTGTCTCTGCTATGCGAAGGTTGAAATTTTTGCACTGCATTTGGTGTGGCCATGCAACGAAAAATGCAACAGAAAAACTGCCACACTGAAAGCTGGCTCTCAGTCGTCGCTTGGTGCATTGCAAAGCTTTCTGAGAGAGAGCACTAAAAAAGAGAGGGGGAGAGATAGAGAGAGAGAGAGAGAGAGAGAGAGGAGCGCAGTGAAAAGTGTGGGCAAGTGGAAAATCTCCGCCTGCTGACTTTAGGCGGAAGGTTGGTTGGCCCGAATGCTAACGACAGCATTTTGAATTATTCGAGTCAAAGGCAAATGGTTTGCGGTGGTGCGGCGGGGCGGGTTAGAGTGCAAACAGTGTGGCAGAGAAGTCTGTGCACTGTGCAAACTATTTACTGGTTGTGTTTGAATAAAAGCTTTATCTCGTTTTAAATGCAATGACTGGGAGATCATGTTTAAGGACCACTCAACAGTATAATCAAATAAATATAAATGAATACATACTTCTATATAGTTATGACTTGTTTAACGTTCTCTTTGGTAGATACAATTTATAGACCCACTGTGTGTATGCACTAGATTTTTTTGCTTTATCTAAAATGCGCATATATAGTATGTACATGCATACATATGTGTGTGCATACATATATGTAAATCATTTGCCCCCCCAGTTCCCATAAAAGCTACAAGTAAATTATGTATTCAAATGCGGGTATTTGCACATGTTCCTGAGGGTTAAAGCAGCAAAATGAAACATAAAAATATAACCATATACCAAACAGTAAGTATATATCTAACATACAACAAATTTCAGTGGATCCCAGTGTAGGAAAAAAATTGTAAGCGATCCGAAAACGATAAGAAAATTAATCATTGCTCGCTCAGTTTCTGGCAGCTGCATTTGTGGGCCGTTTTCTGATATAGTTTAGGAGACTAGTTTAAGATTTAAGCCACGTAGTATCTCTCGTTTTAACAATCGTTTCGTTTAGTTTTGTTTACCGCGTAGTAGCACTTAATCTTACTCTAACTTAACTATACCAGATAGATTCTGAATTCAATTTACAACAGAATAAATAAATATCAGACAATTATCATCTGAATTATTTCAATGAGCAACCCGATATTATAAATGCAATGGGGCGGTTCAATAAAATGCCCATTCGTGGGGGGTCTACGAATAATAATGTGTCAAAGCACAGCACGCGATAGTCTTTACAACAATTCCAAATAAATTGAATAACGAATACATTAAGTAAAATAAATATAGTGATTATATTTAGTTGGAAAATGGTTGGCTTGCCCGATCGTTTGGCATTAATTTGTAATATATAATTTAGAATAAATATGGATATGGAATAATTACTCACATGATGCGATGGTAGGCATCCTGCTGGTTCTGTGCACATGTCACGGACTGCTCGGACTCGGTGGAATCATCGCGCAGCGTGGCAACGCCGAGCGGCAAGATGGGAATGATGGCAGCTGTTGCAGCTGCAGCTGTTGCCGGCGGCCCCGCCAATGTCGTCGTTTGACCCGTTACCGCTGCTGCTGCTACCGTTGACGTTGACGCAGACGCTGCTCTGCCTGCTGTTACTGCGCCCCCGCTGACGCCTGCTGCAAAATTCTGCTGAATGGACGATGATGATGCTGTGCTTGCAAGCTCCTAATAAAGGAAACAAAATCAGGACATAAACGGATCAGCCGGGATGGGGGATAACAATGCCAAGGAACAAGGTGCAGAATATGACATAGCACAAGAAGTACACAGTATGAAAGAGAGAGAACAAGAGAGAGAGGGAGAGGGAGAGGGAGAGAGAGAGAGAGAGAGAGAGAGTGTGGGATAGAGGCGGTTGTGGGGGTGTGGGAGTAAATCTATGCAAAAACCTTGATCTCTGCCGATTCCGGAGTGGAGTAACGCTTGCGCTCGTAGTGAATTTCTCGCTCAATGGATCGGCTACGAAACGCTGGCGGTATACAGCGATCTGGAGGCGGGGTCTGTAGCTTTGGTGTCACGGGTGTGTTGCTGCTCCCACTGCCGCTGGTCGTGCCTTGCTGCTGTTGCTGCTGCAGCTGCTGCTGCAGCTGCTGCTGCTGCTGCTGCTGCTGCTGTTGATGTGTTGACTGTTGCTGATGCAGTTGCAATTGCTGGCGCTGCTGCTGGGATGTGGATGCTGTTGGTGGACTCTTTTCGCTGGGCGGATAATGGTGCGACGATGACGATGATGATTGCTCTTTAAGCTCCTTTTGATCCTTCTGGTGCTGGTGCTGGTGCTGCTGCTGCTGCTCCTTCTGCTGCTGGTGTTGATGCTGCTGGTGCTGCTGCTGGCGCTGCTGGTTCTGCTCCTCGCGCTTCTGCTGACGCCGTATCTCAAAGTCCAGCAAGCGTGCCTCCCGTTGATCCTTGTCGCGCTGTTTGCATGCAATTGTTGCAAAGTGCATTCTTACTATAAATTGTTGTTTGTGTGTTAAGCCGCCATGTTATCGGGTTATCGGGTTATCGGTTATATACGTATTTGATTATCATTAATTAGTTATCGGTTCAGCTTTTTGCTTGTGTTTTCTTTCTGCTTTCTGCTTTTGCTTTCTGCTTTTGCGTTTGCTTTTGGCTTCTGCTTTTGTTAATTGGTTTTTGACTTTTTGTTGGGCTAATTACGCGCTTGTTGACACACACACACACACACTCTTAGCACACGCACATACTGAGAGCGACTCAGCGAATGAGACACAGAGTGTGAGCGAGAGAGAGAGAGAGAGAGAGCGACTCAGAGCGAGAGCGACACACACACACTCACCTTGTAGTTAATGGCGTCCTGCTCTTCCTTTTTGGCCTCGCGCTCGTTTCGCTGTCGATCGCGCTGCTTATCCTCGTCGCTTTGTGCAGTTTTGCTGTCTGCCAGAGAAAAGAGAAAGCACAACAGAGAGAGAGAGAGAGACAGAGACAGAAAGAGAGGGAGAGAGAGAAGGAGAAAGAGAGAGAGAGAGTGGGAGAAAGAGAGAGAGAGAAAAGTCGAATGTTCAAGCTGATTTCAATATTTGGCTTTACAGTTGTTTTTTTTTTTTTGTTTTTGTTTTGAATTGTTTTCTGTTTTATTTTTCTTTTTCTTTTTGTTACGGTATTTGTTACTGTTATTTTATGCGTAGCGTTTTTCGAGGGCATGCAGAGAAAATTACTCCAAAAATATTACTAAATATGGGTAGGGGGGAAACGAGCAGCATGCTATTTCACTACAATTACATTTACATTTACACACATTTACATTACATACAGAAGATGTATGTACATAAGTAAGTATCACAGCATCTGCATTTGCATTGGCATTTGCATTTTGCATTTTGTTGATTATATCAAGGCCAAACACCACAACATCGAGAGAGCATGCCCATGTCCATACCGTACCCCCTGCCCCTGCCCCCCCCACGCACGCAAGCAACAAACACAACAAGCAGCAAATACCACGCACCAAAATACACCACACGCCACGCCACGCACTGGCACTGCCACTGGCACTAGCACTGGCTTTGGCAAATCGCCTGGCACGAAGTTTGGTTTGGTGTTTTGTGTTGTGGGTGTGGGCATATTCCATCTCTACTTACACTCCGTCTCCTGGTTCTGGCCACGTCCGCGTACGGCCATCAGGTAGCGGCTCAGCTTGCGCGGCGGCGACATGGTACTCGGTACTCAGGTTCTCTTGTCTAGTTCTCAGTTCTACCCAGGCCAGGCGCAGGCCAGACGCTGGCAAAGACCCAAACGACACTGACCCGAACAAAAACGGCGCACGGCCGGGCCGGGCCGGGACGGGGACTATCCCAATTAGTCGTCGCTGCGTTGCCTTGCCTCTCGTCGCGTCGCGTCTTGTCTTTCTTGTATGTTTTATTTTTTTTTTTTCTGTATTTTTTTTTTTCAGCGACTTGCGTCAGGCGATTATTAAGCTTTGGGAGAACCAAACCGTTTACACCCGTTAGCATACCGTTTAACCGCTTCAACCGCTTGAACGCGTGTAAGTATGTACATTCAAACACACACACACACACACAGACACACACATGTACGACACATACGGCGCATACGAGTAAGAGTGTGCGCATACACAATGAGCAAGGTTAGCATGCCATGCAGCAGCATCAGCAGCAGCATCAGCAGCAGCATGAAGGAGGAGAAGAAGGACGTGGAAGAGGAGGCTGGAGGGATAAACTTGTTGAGCTCAGTGTAGCGCCACCACCCACCACTCACTCACACAAACAAACACACAGGCATCACCACACATACACATATACACACACACACAGGCTTGTGTTAGCCTTGACTAGAACCCGCTTGAACCGTTTTACCCGCTTAACGGTTCACCCGTTGTCAGATTTATCTGCGGTTAAACACGGCACATCGTCGTACCGTACCGTACAGTGGGTTGCAGCAGTGCACGCACACAAAACAACATTCGTTTCTTTTTTTTTTCTTTTTCTTTTTTTTTTTTTTTTTTTGGGCGTGTCCGGGGCAGGGCAGGGCTCATCATTCAACTAAAATTTTCTACAAGACAAGAAAAAAAAAACAGAACGAAAAAGAAACTAGAACAAAAACAGAAACCAGGAAAGAAAATATGGTAGAAAAACTCAAGGAAAACATTAGCGGAAAGCAGAGCGAGCGAGAGATGGTGGAACGTGAAACGAAAACAGAAAATCTACGAGTACGTAACGGAACAGTCAACGGTATAACGGAATTTGCTTTCAACTAGGGGGTTCACACTAAGGGGCATAATGTATGGTGGCCATAGCAGGCCATAGCAGGGCAGGACAGGGCAGAGGTTGCCAACACAACTACAAGACCAGAGATTAAGGCACAGAGATAGAGAGTGAGAGAGAGAGAGAGAGAGAGATAGAGACACACAAAAAGTGATGGCGGTACGGGAAGGTAGGGTATGTGGCAGAGAGACAGAGAAAGACTTACTTCCTTACCTCAAAGTGTGTCTGATGTTGTTGTAACTGTTGTTCTTTGTTACTGTTACTGTTGTTGTTGTTGTTGTTTTTTTTTGTTTATTTGTGGGCTTATGGATGTTCGTGTTTTTTTTTGCTTAACGGTGTTTTTTTCTCATTTCTTTCCTGTTATTTTTCCTTTCATTTCATTTCTTTTGCATCGCTTCGTTTTGTATTCGTTTCGTTACGTTTCGTTTCGTTTTCTTTTGTTTTATTTAATATATGTTCTCTATGGGGGGAAAGCACTTTTAAAAACCGAGCGCGCAACGCGAAAACCGTAAGCCCGAAAGCCGAATCGAAATCGAATTCGTATCCGCTATAATACCGTTAGGTGAGTGCGTTGAGTGTCTTTTGTGTGTGTGTTTCATTCGAGCGAGCGAGAGAGAGAGAGCGTGTCAGAAATATGGATAACAGATTTCAGAGTGAGAGAGAAACAGAGAGCGCGAGAGCGAAAGCGAAGAAAAAAAAGGGATCGATCGCCGGATTATACGAAGAATCTCTCTCGTTCTCTGCTGTTCGGTTTGGTTTTGTTTTTGGTTTTTGGTTTTTGGTTTTTTCTTTTTGTTCTTTTTTAGCTTTGATTATATGTATTTTGATTCCTTATTGGTTTACAATTGCAACTATTATACTATAGTATATATTTTTTTTATGTTGATGTTGATGTTGTTGTTGTTGTGGTGTTGAAAGACGTTACAATCAAAGAAGAGCAAAAGAAAGAAAGACAAAACACAAATTGGTTCAATTATTAGCACTTGAATTGGAACTAAATCTTAATTATAGCTCATTTCAGAGGTAAAAAGCCAACAAATAATGTGTGCGAAAAAGAGTGCTGCCCATCTGGCCAAAGTATACAAGATGGGCATCACTTTTCCATTGCGCAATAGATAGATAGATTTTATATCATTTGAACATTTTAAAACCCTTTGTTGGCTTAACCCATTTGAAAAACGTTGTTTTTGTTTGTTGCTAAACAATTTTCATAGCTGCAGCTAAGAAAAATTATAGAAAACTTAATAAAAATCATTGATACGAAAATGTTCTTATGCTGTTTACACAATCTACTCGTATAATAACGAAACAACTCTCTGTGATTCGGGGCCTTGGCTCTAGGGTTATGTTATTTTGAAGAGTTATTTTTTTTTTTTTTGTAATAAGTCTATAGCTATCATTTCCTAACTACAATCAAATGATATATAAGTACGATATATGTATACGATACGATATATTTACCTAAGTAATGCCAAAACGAAATAGGGAAATCATCTGCTAATGTCTGATTAGGTTACACAGGTAATACACGACAATATATAGAGAGATATACAATATTGTTTTTTTTTTAGATATTTATGTATTGAGAGGAGTCACTTATCAATTAACGTACCAAGACAAGGACACAGACATACAGACATATACGTACGTACAGAGATATATATATATATGTATTTTTGCATGATATGTAAATTACAGATAATACCAAAGATATATAGAGAGAGGACTCATAGGATGGCCTAAGTCATACAGTGATTCACGATAACCAAAACGTAAGAAAGAAACCAGAAGTAGAAATTTTTTACCCAACAAAAAAATTCGAAACAGAATAAAGGACAATACGCTCCAAGCTGCTGGGGACACAGATCCAACAGCGTAGCATCTGGGTGCCCAGATTGCTGCCCAATGCTGGCCAGTGCCCGTCGGGGAGGAGACTGCAGGCTAGACTATTATTGGCTATAGGACGATTTGCCGTTCATATATCGATCAATCAAATTACATAGACACCGATGGACAAACAACAAAAATGAAATGGGGGAGCAGGTTACGAGGAGAAGGAGAAGTAGTAGTAGAGTATTTCTTAGTATTTAGTAGTAGAAAGGGGCCAAAATGCTGCGCTCGCATGCGAAAACTGTAAAACTCACTTGAGGAACCGCCGCCAGCGCCCGGTGGCGGGTAGGAGAACCAAAATTGATGGGCCAGTTTGGTGTGGGGCCCAACCAATGGGCTTGCTGCAACAAAAGAACATGGTTGGTGTGCATACATATATAAAATGTTTTTGTTTGGTTGTGTGTTTGCACCAGCTTGCAGTAGAGCGTTGAAGATCATGTGGACCAGACGACAGCGTCAACATTCAAATGTTCAAAAGAGGAGTCTGTCGGAGTTGTGGATCCAAAATATTAATTAAAGCTGATATTTCATAGCAGAGAAACCGTCTTCTTCTTCTTCTTGCTGCAGAGTCACTCGCTGAAGAGTCACTCGCTGAAGAAGCCTATCGCTGAAGAAGCCTATCGCTAAACGTTTTCTTGTGAAGAAACCTGTCTGTGTCGATCCTCTCTCTCTTTGTGTTTCTTAATGAACATCCGCTCTCACTGATCCACCGACTCAAAGCTACTCCAAAACAACTCTTAAAATACTCACCAGTAAATGAGTCTGTTCTTGGTTTTGCGTCTCGGTGTTTCAGTTGATCTTTAGTCCGGAGATCCAATCACGTGTCCAGGCATCGGCTGTGTGAGGTTAAGGTTTATTTTGCGGGTAAAATAAATCAATCGATCGTTCAATCAATCATTTCAATGATTGCACTTCCGTTTCGTTGCTGTTCGTAGCGTCTCGGGTGGTTTGGTTGAGGGAAGCACAAGTTGAGCTGCTGGTCTGGTCTGGTCTTGGACCCTGGCCTGGGGGCACAAATGGGTTTACTGGCGAGAGAGAGAGAGAGAGAGAGAGAGTGAGGGAAAGAACCGAGAGACAAACAAATTACAGTTGAATTATCTCTGTCACAATTGAGGCAACAACAACTAAATACATACATACACACCCAAAAGCTATCAAACTTACTGACTTGCTACAGTATATTCATGTGGCAAGTACAACCAACCACTTCCACTAATACACATATGTATGTACAATCATGCACCCATGCACGGTGGCCTGGGGCGTGGGGCATTTGGCATTGGTGGGGGGGGCATGAGCCGCATACACTAGAAACCGCAAAATGCCGAATGTCTGTGGCTGTGGCAGGCAGGAATCTGGTTAACCATTGCAAATCAAATGGAATTACATCAGAGAGACATGACAGGGCCTGGCAATAGTACAAGGACCCACTCGTGGGTTAAGTGGATTCAATGGTTAATACGACAAGGCTCAAAAGAGGCCCAGAGATGAGGCACAGCTTTTGTGCTCCGAGGCATGAAGCATGTGAAAATGGGTCAAAAACGTGACTCTTCAGCGTTATATGGAATGGGTTGGGACAGGAGCACTCTTCAGCATGTGTGTTGGCATGTTTTATGGTTTTAAGGACTCCAAATTTAAAAAATAATTCAGCTGCTTTTATTCAACTGATTTTGCTACATAAAGAAAAAGAAAAATGACAAAATATCAGACAAATAAAAATAAAAAGTTCTAAAACTGTTTGGGTTTTATGGTACAATATATTCTATAAATATTTAAAGGAAACATTTGAAGACACCTACAACTAAAAACTCGAAAAATGTGTAAAGAAAACTTTGAAAACACACAATAAGAATACAAAATGGATAAGCGTTTCAGTTTCAGAATTTTAAATAACTTCTCCAAATAAGAGAGGGGAAACTATTTACGAGGGCAGGCGGGCGGCTCAATAAATTTGGGTCACTTTATCCGGCAAACTTTTTGACTTTTTCCGGAGAACTTTTGGCCTCAAAGTTTTATCAATTTTATTGTTGTTGGTTTTTTTTTTTTTGTTGAATTTCGTTTTGTATTTTTGGTTACCATATTCCGCTACATTTGCTGTTCTATTCGCCTCTTTGGGGGCCGCATTTTAAAATTGGAAATACATTTTGGGTAGTGTGGGGTGGTTGTCCTGGCTTAGCTTAGCTGCTACAAAAACCATTATGAAATTTTATTGCACACAGACACACACACACACCCACTATTGGCATGGGAGTGAACGAGAGCACATGCAAAAGAACAACAACAACAACAAAAGAGAGAAGACTACCTCATACACATAGACACACACACACACCCATTCTCGGTGAGAGGGTGGTGGGGAGGGGGCCTGTTGCGACCACAAGGAAGCACCGTTAACGCACACTAATTAGAACCTGTTCTATTGACAGCCGTACATTACGATTACATGTGTACATACATATGTATATGCATGTGATTTTGCTTCGCGCACTTTTGCATTCACCCGCACACCACACTCACACACACACACTCTACACACACACACACACACACACACACACACACACACACACACACACAAACACACACTGGAAAAAAAAAGCAAGACCAGCAGCAGCAGCGCAATTACGTAGTTGCCAAAAGAAGAAGACGGCAAATGCAAAGGCAGCAAAAAAAAAAAAAGATAAAACAAACGGCATATATGTATGTATGTAATAATCATGAAACAAGTACAAGAGCGGGGGAGGGAGGGAGAGTGACAGAACAATTGGCACACGTCGCACTCTAAGCCTTTACCGTTACACACTGGTGTCGCTGCCGCTGCATCGCTGCTGCTGCTGCTTTGCCCCGCAAAGCTCCCACGCGGTGGCACTGGCTGCATCGCTACACACACAAACGCACGCAAAAACCGGAGCAGAGCAGGACAAATCAGGACACGTTTTGGTGCGTGGGAATAGAACAGAATAGCACAGAGCACAACATAGTAGAACAGAACCAGTACAGAGCAGTAGTGCACAACAGTGTAGAACAGAAAAGAAAAGAACAGAGTAGAACAGCACACACACCCACACATGAAAAAAAAAAAACTCAACTCGGACTCTCGGGCGGCGGACCTCTCGAAGGCGGAGCCCTTGCAATTGCTGGCGACTGTGGCTGCTGCGCTTGACTATGCGACTGTGGCTGCTGCTCCCATGTCCATGTCCTCGCTGCTGCCTCGGCTAGGCGCACTCACTGTCTTTTGAGTGGATGCGTGCCGTGGCGGTGGCGGCTCCTCTTTCTAGCACGAAGATGGAAGATGCGACGGAGGAGACGAAACCAAAAACGAAACGAAACGAAATGGAGCGGTGCCTAGAGCACATGACGCGAACCGAACAAACGAACGGCAGGCACCAGCAAAAGAGCTTACACAGAGAGAAAGAGCGAAAGTCAGAGGGCGCAAAAGAGAGCCATGCTTTTTTTTGCAAGCTGTCAAACGAATAAAAGCTTTTAAAAAGCACAAACAGCTTGTTTTGGCACACGAACGAACAGGATGATGGCAATTGAGAGTGTGCGAGTGAGTGACGAGCAAAAGAGAGCAGAAAAAAAGATCGAGCAAGTTATTACCGCAGTGAGATATATGTACAAATGTACATACAGTGCCCCAATAATGTCTTCGCACAGCAGGCGGATTTCATTCATTTGTTTGTTTTACAACTTACCTAGATGATTAAGTATAAATGATTATGATGCAGAATTATTTGTTTATTTATATAATAAGATGATTTATACAATGAAGATGATATTCATATACAAATCTTTGATATTAATAGTACAGGCTCTCCCACAGCCAACCTCTGCATTGAATACTGCCAGCTTTTACGGCGTATGAACCAGGATTCGAATGAAATACATATGTAATATAAATCTCTTATAGCAGCATTACTATTTTAATGACCGTAACTGTTTGTGTGTACATGTTTGTCTGTACATATGCCTCCTCTGCATTCATATCTTTATGTCTCAGTGTTTGTGTGCGTCTGTTTTTGGGGGCACGTTTACTACACCCCCCAGATAACGACCATATCAGAAGATAAGCGTATTAAAAGCAACAGTAAAATAATTAATAAGCCAAAAATACCCTAAATAATGAGTATTAACGCGTCAATTGGAACTTTTAATGAAGTTTATTTAAGTTATCAAAAAGTGATGAGGAGGTGAGGTAGAGGACAAGCAGGAACACGAAACGTTTGATTGTAGGAGGTGTGTTTTTTTCACACACGCATTCGTTGACTCTCGGTCTGGTCTCTCTCATCACGCGATAAGCCCTTATATAGTACAGACTGGTAGACAAATATGGTGCAGTCGATCGGTATTTGTATGCCATATTGAACTAGCGCACTATTCTCTGCAGATGAATCCCATAGGAGCTCAGGGGACACACCAGATAAAAAAAAGATACAAAAAAAAGGATGCCTGGAAATAGGAAACACCCAAAGGAGCATTAGAGCTATCATTTGTGAGACATCACTGTGCCACACACACACACACACACTCACACTCACGGAGTGCATCTTTGCCTGATTCAGGCAAATGCAACGGAGTCTCCTTGCCCCTACCCACCCGTTCCACCCACACACACATTCCCACGCGCACTTCTTCACTCTTGCTTTCTATTTACTCTCCACCGCGTTCCAACGGTTTGTTGAACTTATCGCTCTCTATCTCTCTCTCTCTCTTGGTACCTATCATCGCGACGCGTCGCTGGCAAAGAAGCAGCAGCAACGAATATGCCAGAACGGGGACCAACAAATTTCAAGCCGCGCTGGCGCTGGGCTTATCGCACCTTTGTTTGTACAGTTTGACCTTGAGAAATTGATAAAAACAGAAACGAAACGATCGGCTGAGAGCGAAGCTGAAGACGAGAACATATACATACATAACAAAGTCAGAGTTGAGGCCCAACAAAAACTGTGCCGCTCAAGCAAGAACCCACACACAGGCACACGCATGGAGTAACATATGTACATATGTACGTTTGGAACTCGTTTTGATACACTTTCAAACAGTACTATGATTTGGAATAAATGTTGAAGCAAATGTCAGACACAATAAATATGCAAGAGTATCCAAATGTTTCGACCCCCGAATACAGGCTGGCTTTAAATGCGTCGTGCGTTTTATTCGTGCTTATTAATTTCCATATAAAATCGTATAAATTGTAGTCTTTAGCTCTAAATACAAAATGCTTAAATTAAAACGAAAATTGGCACGCAAATCGAGTAAAAATAGAAACAAAAAAAAAACATCTGCTTGGGCTTAAACAAAAAAACTTAATTTTCACATTCTTCGTTTTAATTAAGTTTCCCAAATGCACTTTTGGTGCCGCTGCACCCGCTGCCAAGTGTCGTCTCCAGCAGAGCAGAGCAGAGCAGAACTTTCGAGTGTTCCAGCAGCAGGAACACTCCAGGGCGCGGGCGCTTTCTCTATCTTCTTCTAGTGTCACATTGGAAGCGTCTGAAGTGGATGATGATTATGATAGCGTTGAAGGTGGATTGTGGTTAGCAGTTGTGGCTGATGGTGCTTTGTGGGTGACTCGAAGGTGAGCCCAGCCGGTCGGTCGGTCCGGTGCAATGCCCTCCCGGTTAGTCCCGGTCGGAGCTGTTGCCCCCATCCTTGCCGCTCGCCTTGCACTGCAGACAGTAGCGATAGGAAACTGGCTCCGGTGGCTTGTTCGCCGCAGCGGAGCTAATGGCAGCGCCAGCGGCTCCACCCATGGAATCGAACGGATTGGCCTTGGTGTCCACCGGGCTGATGGGGAAATGCTGCCAGTGGGGGCACGGCATCTGCTTGGGCGGATGGATGGGGAAGGGCATTCTGCTGGCACTTGCACTGGCAAAAAAAAAATAAACACTGTCACTCGAAGATCAGGGGTTCACTTGAGATGCAGTTGGAGCCGGGAGCAGTGCTGTGGCTGCTTCAATGGGAGTTTTGCTGGCGCTCTCCTCGAACACTCGAAACGAACTGTGCGGTTTGCTCGAAGCGACGCCGCCATTCGCACCACCGACCAAAACAAAAACGAAACACAGCGCTCAGCTCAAGAGTCGACCTGCAGATACCCTGAAAGCATGAGCGCACAACTGCAGCTATCGGAAAATCAACCTAAGCAAACTCTCTCTCTCTCTGTTGATCTGAAAAGCTAGGGTGGCGAAGCAGCCAGACAACATAAACACACACAAAGAACCCAGCTGTGCTTGGCTCTCCTCTCGGGTCGTCGTCTCGTTTGGTGGGCTCGTCCAGGGTGCATTACGATAAGGTGCGGATTACCATTCTTCATGGTTTCTTATTTATTTGTTGTCTCCTGTTCCTGGGTGCTCTCGCGCGCTGAATAAAAATGAGAAAGCCTTTGCGGAACATCACCTTACATCGAGAACACCTTGCCTTGGTCTAGCCAACAAAGGAGCAACAACAACCCAACAGAGAACACAGCACAAATAACACAAAGATGGCCAGAGAGCGAGAGAGTGACACGCGAAAGAGTAAGGCAGTAGAGAGGCCGGTCTCTGCTGCTTTCTGCTCTTTCGCTCTGTTTTGCCTTTGTGCGAGCGATTTTTGTTGCAAATCTTTCGGTAGTGGGTGGGTGGATGTGCATGCAGTTTGCTCCGTTCTATGCTTATGCTTTGTTCCCGTTGCCATTCTCCATTCCGGGACAGATCCATGGCCACTGCAAGAGCTCTTTTGATGCTTGGCTGGTTGGACTTTGAACGGCAATTGTAGAGAGAGGTTTGGTTGGAATTGAGTGAAGTGGAGTCGAGTGTATAGCGGGGACAGGGTGACTGACTGTCTGCCGGACTCCCTTTCCGGGTTCTCGAATGTTGTTAACCTCACTTTCCTTTGTGGCTTGCCTTTTGTGCGAAGTTTTTTCATTAAGTAAACGCACACTTGAACATATAGACGGGCATACATATAGTTTAAGCACGCACTGACTATATATTTATATATGTATATGGGTTGGCGGCTCATTAATTGAGCACGCGAATAGCTTTGAGTGCCCCCTTATATGGTAGTTATGTATGTACATATTTGTGTGCTCCAAGCGCATCCATTGATTACTGAGGGGTGTTGTGTTAGCTAAAGTTAGACAAACTATTGATAAATTATCATTACATGTGGAGATAAAGAACGAGTACACATGAATGCTTGTACGTATGTAGAGCTGCGGCTTGAAAAACCAGAAATTATTGCACATTCAAATTATCAACCAAAGAAACGACAGCCATACGTAATTTATTAGGGACTTTATCCCAGACATAGGATATACCTTCTGTTTTACATCAAACGATTGATATCTGTAGATTCTGTAAAGCAATAATATATCAAGGGGTTCTCTTTCAAAGATCTTTTCTCTATAGAAAACTCTATTCGTCCTATCGGTAAAAAATAACAACCAATAGCTATGACAAAAAATAAACTGAAATTTGTATAGGGTTTTAATGCATCTTCAAAGTCCTGAGCAAAGTAGGACGGTAAAAAAAATAAGCTTTAAGATGAATATACATAAGTATTTGGCTTCACTTTCTCCCGGTCTAATTTCTGCCTGACAAAGCCTATCATAATTACTCCATTGATAACCCCAAATATGGGTATAAAATCTGTGCCAAAATCAATGAGAATCAATATATGAAAATCCAATATACGTTCAATATTAAGTTAATCATTAGATCTTTATTAAACTTATGCTTTAATCCAAATACAATTGTAACCTCCAGCAGTCGATTAACTGCAGATATATGCAATCCGTTCATGGTCATGCATTACATATTGCCATTCGAATCTATATACTATATATCGTATCATCCCGACACATACATACATAAACCATGCGTCATTATAGCTAATATGTGTATATATCATAATACACATGTGTTTCAATCGCCTCAATTCTAATTTGATCTAAACAAAAAAAAAAATTGGTGTAAAGTCTACCATTATATTATAGTTAATTTAAATAGTTTTATTTTATTTATTTTACTTTTACTTTACACTTTTCTTAGATTTCTCAATTTCTTCTTATTTTTTTTGTGATTAATAAACTTTTTAATTTTTAATTTTCTACATACATCTTTTTTTATCATTTGTGTGTTTCTGTATGGTCTTAACTTTTTCTTGATATTTTAACTATTTTACGTTACTAATTAGCTTTCCAATATCAAAAGGGTAATAACAACAATTAAAGAATATATTTTTGAAATAAATTTTTTTTATTTTTCGTTTTTAGTTCTTTTATCTTTTATTTGTTACTTTTTATACCCGTACTCAAAAAAGAGTTGAGGGGTATATTGTATTTGTGGTAAAAGTGGATGTGTGCAACGCAGAGAAGGAATCGTTTCCGACCCCATAAAGTATATATATATTCTTGATCAGCAAAAATAGCATAGTCGATATAGCCATGTCTGTCTGTGCGTCTTGATGAGCGCCTAAGATCTCTTCCAAACTCATGTGATATCACACTGAATCACTACGCTACTCATTCTCTTTCGTGTTGCACACACTCTGCCCTATGCAGTGCGCGACCTTTGCGGGGAGGATGAAGAATCTACTTTGTGTATGTAGAATCTACATTTCAGAAGTGGAATCGACATTATAGATAATTATAAATGTAAAATGTAAAACAAAATCATAAGCCCACAAATTTATACACTGATTGAGTACGGGTATAAAAGTAGAGTCGCGTCCACAGAAGCGACTCACAAGTTCCTTCTCGTTTTAACTGTTATCATTTGAATTTAATTTGGTGTTTCCATTAAAATGTAATGATTTACTTAGCTTTGGTTAAAAACTTGTTTTAATCATTTCGCTTAGTGATTTTTTTAATCTGTTGGTTATTTCTATTAAGATTCGATTCTCTTAAAATCATTTAATTTAAATTATTTCGTTTAAAGCTCGTTTTTCAACTTTTAAAATTTACATTTCGTTTTTATTATTATTTTTATTTATTATTTCACCTTTCTATTAATATAAGTGAGTTTTTAAATTGATAATTTTTCGATTGTTCGTCCCTATTTTTTGTTTCCTTTTTATTTTTAGTTGATGTTTCGTTAATCTACTTTTTATTATATTTATCTTGGCTTGAAATTTGTTGCTTTTATTAATTTTATAGCTTGTTGAGATAACTTTTTTTTTTTTTGTAGCTTTTATGTCTGTTTAAATCACCTGCACAAAAACAAATTGAAAACTATTCAATGATTCATCTACCATGGTGTTTTGTGTGTGTGTTTGTCGCTTGGACCTATGATTACAATTACAATTATTATGATTAAGATTATAAAAACCTTTACATTTCGTTTAAAAATTATGTTACCATTCTTTCCGCTCGTGCTTTTGTATAATTAGTTTACTTCAACAATTGCCTACGTGCTATGTGATTTGATTAAATACAAATATAGAGATATATGCTATATATATTATATTTAATTTACGATTCTATTCGTTTGATGTTCTGGATTTAAGGTATTTTGCGTTAAATTGTTGCCCTCATAAAGTAAGCTAGTTTCTATATCATATTACTAAACATATTCTATATATATTTAGGCTACAAAATAAACACTATTATGTTAGAATATATTTATATTTTATAAATATCAATTCAATATTCGTATGCTCTTCTTTTTTTTTTTTTTTTTTTTTGCTGCTCTTTTTCATTTTCATCCAGAGATGCTTTCCTTTATTTTGCGAGCTGAAAGTTAAATATTTACAAAACAAAGTTTGAAATTAGAGCAAGAGAGTTTAGTGAAAAGAAATGCCTGCTAGTTGTACATTATCGTACATTACAGTACAAAGATATAGTCATAGATTGACAATTGCGTGTAGAATGATTAAAAGATTAAGTGTACTAGACTTTCTAGTTTAGTTGGTTAGAGAGAAAGAGCCTTGAGAACGCAAGGAAAATCATAATTAGAACACCTGAGTTTAACATTTATATAGTATATACCATATACATATATATCGTTTTACATATCAATCGTTTAATATCAAGAGTGTTTTGCCTACGTCTACATCATCATTTATCATTTATCATTCATCGTTCATCATCTTTGTATTGATATTGAAAATGTTTTTTGTTTTTTTTTTTTGTTTTTGGGGGGGTCTTTGAGGCCCACTGTCAAGAATAGAATTGTGTCTGAAGACAGCTACAATTTAACTAATATATATGTAAACGGATACAATAATTTAGCTGGATAAATATGTTACATTGAAAGTTTCTCGTTTGTGTGTGTGTTTTCTTGTGTGCCTGCTAGGGATTACATTTTCATTTAATTTCTTTGCATTCCATTCCATTAATTTCTTTCTTTCTTTGTTTGCCTTATGTAGTTGTAGTTGTCATTACGTTGTTAGCTAGCTTAAAAATTAAAAAAAAAAAAACAAAAAAAAAATAGGTGTTTATATATATTTAGTATATATAAAGAGCTAAGTAAAGTGCATTGCTATAGACAAGAGAAGCAGCTGCCAGTAGTGTCGGGCCTCTTATGAGGCATTCGAAACGGGCAGCGTAACGGGCGCCTGGCGATAGTACTGATTGGCCCCCTTAATGGGCAGCGGATGCGCCTCCGTGTTGAACACCCATTCGTCCAGCGGCAGTACCGAGTCATCCGAGAACAGCAAGTACAGATACTGCAAATATAATCATCAATTATTTGAGCGTCATCCTTTGGTCTTTTTTTTTTTTTTGCACAGCACAAACCTTGAGTGTTTCGGCCAGGAAGAAACTCTGCTGCACATCATCCTTCTGTGGCTCCTGCTGATAGACATTACGCAGCCCGCAGTAGCCATGTGGCGTGCGGCAATGCTTCTCCAGTGCCAGCACCGCCTCCCAGCCCCAGTCGCGATACTTTTGGTCGTGCGTGAGTCGCCACAGCACAAAGTAGCTCTCAAATGTCTCCGGACGCAGTATGTAGTACTTCTCCTGTGACCGCAGTGCCCGTGCTTCCACAGCATCGCTGAAGCTGTGGGTGAGAGAAAGAATTAGATCGCTGTCGGGCGGGCGCTGTTCAAGCAGGGGACTGCATCGACTCTACCGGAATGCTTCGGGTCCCAGTTGTGTGGGTGCTCGTATGTAACTCTCGTGGCATGTATTTGTGATGCCCTTGCCCACCTCCATGTACTTGTCCCTGTGCTCGTTTTGGCGAGTGGCAGCGCCTAGGGCAAACAGGCCGCCTTTGGTTTTTTTTTTTTTTTTTGGGGTGGATTAAAAGAGTTTTAAACGTGAAATCTTCAACAACAAAAAATTGCACATGAAAACTCACCCGAGAAGCAGGCCAAATGATCCATTTTATGCTCCAAGCGATCAAATTTGAGATCGGAGACATACGTGAGTCCATTGGGACTGGTGCGCACCATTTTGTCCATTATGGCCACCATTGCCTCGTCGTACATCTCGCGCGCCTCCTCGTCCGTCTGTCCCGACTGCAGCCAGGCCTTCAGCAAGTACTCGTAGTAGCTGTCCCCCAGGGCGCCCAGCGACATGTGAACTGCAAGCAACAGAAACGATCAGCGATCACAAATCACTACTCCACGCCCACTCCCCACTTACGTTGTCCCCATTTGCCCGTTTTCGGATTGAGAAAGTTGGGATAGAGCCCCTTTGGCTTCTCGATTTCCTTGAGCACCTGTCGGATGGTCTGGACCCGTTCGCGGTACAACGGATTGCCGGTAATGTCGCTCAGATAGGCAAACTCCAAATGCAGTGTGCCAAACTCTGATAGGATGGAGCTGCCGCCCGATGCCCAGCCATAGTTCTTCGCCACGCCCGACTTTGTGTTGACCAGGGCATAGGGTATGCCCGTGGGTGTCTGAAAGGCGGGCAGCAGCTTATCGGCCACATGCTGGGCCTTTTCCTTGTACAGCGGATCACCGGTGAAGGCGTACAGGGTTAGCATGCCGCCCACAAACCGAATGTTCGTCTCGAACACGCTCAGCTCTGCACTGATGTTGTCCAGCGAGAATTTGCGCTCAATCCAGTCACGCCCCTCCCGATACTCATTCTCCAGCCCCATAATGTACAGTGTGTCCAGGCCATCGACAATTGTTGCGCCCAGATCGTACGACCCGAATATGCTGCCCGAATGCGCACGCTGTGACAACGGACGCAGCTCGTTCTTGCCCCATGCATACAGTTTGTAGTTGCGCCAGGCATGCTCCATCATCTGCAACAAAATACAAGATCCATTAACGATTAGTTTTGTGAGAAAAGCAAACAAAAACTTTTGTAGATTTTTAAACATTAAAAATTATTTTTTCTTTATTGAATTTATTTATTTATGGCCTTCAATTTGGTAGCCCCTTGCAATGAACGTCACGTGGGGACATTCCGAGTGAACTTGAGGCTAAAGTGAAGTCTTAAAGTCTTTTTTGAGAGCTCTATTAAAATATATTAATTTTTTTTATTAAGAACTTGTGCTAGTAAAAATATATATAATAATTGTGGCACTTGGATTCTGGATATCTTTTGAGCTCTGCATCAAGTTGTCTTCCTCCGAGTCGCCGGCCAAGTCTGTGTTGGCCTGCCCCCTTGAGGTAGCGGCGCTTGAGCAGGAGGAGACTTCCTCCAGTGGCTTGGAAGGGTTTGCCAGGGAGAAGCTCGCGAGAAACCTTTGATTCGGGGGCGGAAGGGAAGCCTTTGCACTTGCTGTGTGTGACCAGCTGCTTGGCTTTGTTTTGCCACAGTGCCAGGCTCATCCATCTGTTTGGCGTTCCAATAAGCCGGTCTTCGTTGTGACTGTTCAGACACAGTGTAAGCTGTCTCCTCCTGTAGCACTCTCCACTGCGTTCAGTTCATATTTCATCTAGTTGGTGGATAGCTCTAGCATTGTGTACAAATCGTGTTCGAATCGTGGTTTTGCAGCTGTTCCCAAAATCAACTTAAAGTATGTATCGAAAAACCTCCCAAACCTTCCAATTTCTTTAAGCTGAAGCAACGTAATTCCCTTTTTTTTTGGTAGAAGCCGCAGCATGCCAAAAAAAAAAATCGGAGACCACTGCCAGGTCATAATCGATTTTAAAGTAGGCTGGGCTGGATATAAATTCAAATTTTTTACTCTCGCAGTTAGCTTTACTTTCAATTGGTCTGTGATTTAGCTTAGCCCCCACGCCCTCCCCCACGCCATTGGAGGCATTGCAGGCGGCGGCTCTTTGGCTCTTTGGCTACTTTGCATTTTACCATTTTTTTTGCATCCGTTGCCACACACACACACACACACACAGTTACACGGTGCGGCCTCCCATAACATAATTTGGCATTGCATACTTTCGAGAGACCTTCTTCTTCTTCTCTCTCTCTCTCTCTCGCTCCCTCTCGTTTCACTATTTTTTCTCTTCCTCCTCTTTTTCTCTATCGCTCTCTTGTTTCACTCTTCCTCTTCGCTATTGCTTCCTGCGTTCATTCTGGTTTTTTTTTTAGAGTAAAAAATTAAATTACGACCACACGACAAAGCACTCAACACGGACCATGCACTCTGCACTCTGTCGCTTCCTCTCTCTATCTTCTTTTTATGAGAGCAAGCAAATGGAGCAGGGTCTGTTCAAGCAGGCTCTGGGTGTGTGTGTGTGTGTGTATGAGGGTCTTGCCAGAGTACAGCAAATATTAACAATTTTCCCGGTAATTAATTAAAGTCCAACGCGTTGACATAAACCCTCCCGAACTAAGACCCTTACAAGTACCCCACCCCACCCCGACCCACCGCCCACTTGCATGGTTTGGGCCAAGTCTTTAAGCTTTCTTGGCCTTTTCATTGTTCTGTGTTCTGTGTTTATGCCGCGGCACATGCCACATTAAAATCTTGTTCTCTGAAGGGGTTTAAGGTCGGGCGCTAGAGTGTTAAAGGTTTCCACATTACATTGCCAGCCGCCCGCCCCTCAGGGGCCCCTGGGGCAGCAGATTCATTTATATTAATTGAGAAATATTTGTTTAAAATATGAATCGAGTGTGTGGCATGGGCCACAACTATTCATAAGCACTGGTAAAGTTCAAAAGAAATGTCTGCTTTCGCTTACGGCACAGCACAATATTAAATTAGAGTGTTATACGCATATAATTCCTATAATAAATATAATATATACCCATCCCATTCGTCTTCATATTTGAACTAAAATTGGTCTACTTATTCTTAGTCTCATTATTCGTTAATGGACTTTTTGCTTCATGTTGTTTCATCCTCTTTTCGTGCCTAACATCAACATCCTAATTCGCATTCATTTGCATTCCATCCAAAAACCTAATTACCGAACATTTCATTTGCCAAATTCAACGCTTATCGGACACGAGACTGAACACAGGAGGACCACAGTCAAAACAACATTTATCCTTGGACATGACCTTTCTAGTTCACAAAACGCCCACCCCCCCGCGCCACACAGAACCAACCGCCTGGCCACAAAAGCTAAAGTCAATGCGATGGCCGTGGGCCTGAGAGGGGGTGTTGTGGGGGTCAGTCAATCATTTAGTGATAGGATGGCATGGTGTTGGGTTGGGTTGGGTCAGTGGGATGTGGCTGGTGTTGGATTGAGACCAGCTCCGCTGTCAAGTGAATTAAAAGTCGAACAAAAACACATTCGATGCATTAAAACGACTGTCAGCAGAACATGGGGCATGGCAATGAAAAACTTGCCTGTTCTATGGCAAAATAAATCACAGAGGGAAAGTTTGTTGCTTAAGCTAAGCCAAGGGGCACATTAATCGTTCATATTCGGCGATTAATCTCAAAAATTGCACTTCAATCGATAACAGTATATTAGTTAATGCTGCAATGCCAGCAACAGGATTCATCGCGTTTTCCCCTCGTTACTTCGATACATTAACATTAACCTTTCTGTAGATGCAAGGATCAATAAAATAATCCATTATCACTGAAATTTCATATACTTAAGCATCATTTTACTTGTTTACTTGTTGTTCATAGTCCTTGCTCCTTTTGCTGCTTGACTATCATTTTTCGTACCCAATTTTCTTGCTATTCGTATCTCTTAAGTTTTATGCACTTCTCATTCTTAAAATTATCTTTTTCTTGATCCTATTTTCATGCCTATTCTTCTCATATATTTCTCTGATATTCCATGACTATACTCTATGCAAATTCTGCTCAATTTCCTTCATTTGCTTGTTCTTGTCATCAGAAACATCATCATTTGCATACTTTTTGAAACCTAATTAGCCAGCTCTTATCGGACAGCTGAGTGAAGGTACGAACACAGGACCACAGTCAAAATAACAACATTTTTGCCCGGGACATGACCTTTCTAGCACACAGAGATCCACCTGACCCCAAAAGCCAAAAACCAATGGCAATGACAATGACAATGACAATGACAATGCCAATGCCAATGCCAAAGCCTATACCAATGCCAAGGCCAAGGGCCTGCTGAACGGGTCAGTGAGTGTGTAACTGACTGAGAGTGAGAGCCAGCCACCGCTGTCAAGTGAATTAAAAGTCGAAAATGTTTACAGGCCGCAAAAACACTTTAAACGGATTACAACTACTGTCAGAATTCAGGACATGCCTCCTCTGCCTCTGTACTGAGTAGGAGCAGATGGAACATGGATGATGGGCAATGGGCAATAGGCAATGGGCAGTGCAGACAGTGGAGGGGCAAGGGACAAAGCAAAGGTCAGAAGGCGTTGGATTGGAACAAAGTTTTGTACATTCCGGTCGGCTTCTGATTCAGCTTCTGCTTCATTCCTTGCTGGGATTTAATCAGCCACAACACACAACAGATTGATGGGCATACCAGTGTGAATGAATAATAGGAAGAGGCAGGGCAAACAGGAAAACAGGAACGAAGGCCTGACGCTGTACCACACTACCATCAGAGCATTTTACAGCAGTCTGCAATTAATTTTGACAGAATTATGAGCTGCGGTTGTTCCGCTGTCCAATAGTTTCATTTTCTGGCTTTTAACTTAAATATATTGTGACAGATTTCAGTGATTTTTAGCGTTTATATTGAATGGACACAGCAGTCAGTGTATGAGTATGAAATGGTTCTGGTTCTGGTTCTATCAAGGTCAAGCTTTTGGATTAGAGTGTGCGAGAAATGCCACACGGGATTCATTTACATTAATTGTGATATATTCGGTTTGAGTATGAAATTAAATTAGACTTTGACTCAACTGAGAGAGCAACACCTGGGAACTGGGAACTTTGCTTTAAATAAAAATTTATTAAAATGTATTTTTTTAGTTTAAATATAAAATATAAACTTGAAAAGGTAGCATATTAAATTTGTTGAAAATATATTTAATATAAATATTTAAGTAAGCAAAAAAATGTTCACTTTAACTGGCATAGTAAAGGGGGATTGGACGTTGGACGTATTTCCCATGCAGAGATCTGAAGGACTGGGGTAGAGGCTTCACCCGGATCTTCGTGCAGGTCCATGGGAGTCATGAGAAGTCTGCGAAGAGACCGGGAGGAACCTCGCCTGGACTACGACGGAGTCATCATCCCATGTACCATGTGCCACACCCGAAGCCAAACACGAAAAAGATTTCATGGCTCTCTCAGGCAGGTCTTCTCCATGCTCTGCTCCTTTTTTTTCAACGCCTTTAATTTCTGATGAAATCACACAGATAAGGATTTTTGTGGCTTAATTCATCAGCAACACTCAGACTCTCTCTCTCTCTCTCTTGCTCTTTCTTTCTCTGCATGTAAGTGACTGTCGCGCGTCATGCAGTAGCGCCCCTCGATTACTGCTTTTTGTCTTTAACGGATACTTTATTTCCTTTCAGAGTTAACAAAACACTTAACAGGTACAACATTTGCTTTGCTCTTAGGGCCACAAAAAAAAAAAAAAGAAAAGGCAAAGACCATCAAGTACTCAGCCAATGCCAATCAATTAGTGGAAATGTTTAAATATTCAATTGAAGGTTTCAAATAGGAGGCACGGGCCGGTACCAATTCATTATTGATGCAATAATTGATTTCCAAACAAAAGCGAAAGCGAAACCAAAACCGAAACGAGTTGGCAGCTATTTGCAAAATGCGAAATGTCGCTCTTTAAGTGCTCTTTAAGCGATCCACTAAGCAAGTTCAAGAACGAGCTGCGACAAGCAGAAGTCTCTCAATCATCAAGTCTGACTTATTTACGGGTGGAAATTGGTTGATGGATTTGACTGATTGATTGAATAATTTCTCCCCTTATTTCTTATTTTCAGCCGAGACAGAATCTCACTCGGAATGCACGAAGGAGTGGGGTGTGTGTGTGTGGGGTGTGTGTGTGTGGGAGGCTGCCTGTTTACATGTCTTCATTAAACATGAAGTTATATCCAGGCAATGTGCAAACGACGCAGAATATACACACACATACACACACACACGTATATGTGCATGCCACAGGACCACCAACCAACCAGCAAACCCAGGAATGCCAGCATTGTACAGTGAATACTCGCAGAAGGGGCATTAGAAAGACTCGAGCTACGTTAAATTCCCACACACTGCAGTATTCACTGTGGGATGAGTTGGGTGTGTGTTTGCCTGCCGCTGCTGCCTGCTTCTATATGGCTATGTTTGAACATCGTTTCCGCAATGGAATGTGCCTACCATAAGAGCAGAGCACAGAACACAAGAGAGAAACGTAAGCAGAGAAGAGCAGCTTGCTGCTTGCCTCTGCTGCTGCTTCTGCTGCTGCTGCAGAAAGTTTGTGGGGTGAGGGAACGACACTCGTCATGTGTCACAATGTTGTCCACATGCCAGACAGTCACCAGGTGGCAGCAGCCACCAACCAGCAAGACAGCCAAGCGAAAATTTATGCTCTGCCACGAAAATTGAAGCCCTCCAGAGAAACCCATCCTCAGTCCGCAGTCCCTCAGTCCCCAGTCCCCAGTCGGGAGTCCTTATAAGTCCACACATTTCCTGGGAAATTTTATATACCCTTTTTCTTTGTGCTAGAAACAAATGGAATAAAAAATTACAAAATAAAACTTGGCTATGTTCCAGCAAAAGCTCTAGAAAATAATTTGTTTAGTAATTTTGCAGTGATGTTCTTTTTTTTAGTTGCTTTTCACTGCATTAATTTAAATTAAGTTAAATTAGAAATTAAACTACATTTTCTAGACGTTAAGCGGCGAAAAAAAATCGTGGATATGCACAGATAAAATAATATTTATTATAAATTAATTAATTTTTCTTTGTTTTAAGGTATTCAAAATTCAATTGGGGTCTGGGGTTCTTCGGCGGTTTTTGTTGTTGTCTTATTGGTCTTAGCGTGGTAACAAAGTTGTTTTTCCTGCCCCATGGGAAACTATCATTAGTTATGGCATTATATCTGACTAATCGGGATTATCTCTTAATATATTTCAAAGGGTATTGCTCGTCTAGTATTCTTGCCCACTCGCACTGGCAGTGGCCGTTGCCGTTGCCGCCGGGCACACTTCTACGAATATACAATAGTGATGGTGGAGGCATGCCGCAAAATGTTGGCACTCGCTGGAATTGTTTTTCGTCAGCCAGCGGCACGTGACTTTCGTCATTCAATTCATTTCATTTCATTTCGTGTCGTGTTTTCTTTTCCCTTTAAAAAGGCATTTGCTCAGGAGAGAAGAGAAGAAGCTGGAGGTAGGGGACAGATATCTCCGCTTTGCTGGTGCTGCTGCTTCTGCTCCTGCTTTCTCCTACTCTTTCTCCGACTTTCTTTAATGGCAGGCCCTGAGGGCCAGGCGATTTACGAGCGCAATCTTTACAGCCAAAAAATGAAAAGTTGAAATTGCTTCCACAAAGAGCAAGAGAGGGCGAGAGAAATTAAGCAAGAGAGAGTGAGAGAGAGAGAGGGAGGGCAGGGAAATAGAAGGACATGGTATACTGAAAGGACTTGCATCTTTGGCTTTCCATAATTGAATAATCCAGAATATATATATATATATATGTATATGTTTGAACGTATGTATATCTCCCAATGCAACTTTTGGCTGAAACTTTTTCCTTCTCCTTATCCAAAACAAAAGGCAGTGGAAAAGGCAGTGGAACAAACGAGCGTAGTGAGATAAAAAATACCAACACCAACAATGCCAACTAAATACCAACAAAATACCGCAAAACAAAAAAAAAAAAAGAATCCTTAAAGGAGTAAGTTCGAAAATATAAACGGAAACTTCCTTCAGCAACAGAAGAACGTGGAAGCTGCATAAAAGTTTAACAAAAAAAAAAAAAAACTTTTAAAAAAATTAGTCGGATGCCAAAGAAAAATAATTTGCTTGAGGCCATAAAATAATGCAAAAGACGAGCTTCCCGCGCAATCTTTTCTTTTACTTTTTGTCCACCTTTTGCCCGCTTTCTGCGGGCGTATCTCTGCAAAGAATATCTTAACGCAAATCGAAAGGAATTCAGATGCGCATCTAAGCCTTCGGGATACCCATTAAACGATTTTTATATCCCCATTGCCATTTTATTTGTCATCATATCAAAAAAATCGACCTGGCAGTAGAGTTAAATATCGAAAGAATAACGGACACAAAGCAGAGCAAACAGGCAAAGGGAAAGACTTGGACACATCCAGAAAGATGACAAAGTAGTCTTAAGGACAGATTACTGAACAAACAGAAAAGAAAGAGAGACGATATTTCTGACTGGTATACATACTCATCCCAAAATAGAATTATTGTTTCTATTTAATGTCATTCCAATACGAGTATGTTCCAACAAACTAAATCTAATTTCCAGCATTTATGGACTACAGGGTATGTGGTAGGGTGGAGGTAGTGGAAAAAATGCAACTATTTGCATTAAGTTGTCCTCCGGCTGCTGTGACTGTGCGGGCATGTGGGCGTGGCCTTTGCAATAACAAAATATGAACTCAACTTTTTCCAAAGACCAGATAAAGAGTTTGAAAAGAAAGCAGAGACAAAGAGAGAGAGAGAGAGAGAGAATGTGGGATGAGTACAAAGAGTAAACGGAGTCAAAGATTAAGTAATATTTGAATGCAACTGCTAAGTGGGCGAAGGAGCGAATAAGAGAGATAAAAAAGGGGAAACCCTCTGCTCTTTTTAGTTTTACAGGTTGTCCTTTTCTCCCTTTTGGCTGCTACTCTTGGATCCCCTGGTTCTATCTCTTCTCGTTCTTTATTCTTTATACCTATCTTCTCCATCGTTCATCGCCTTTAATCTAATCGCTTTTACACTCTTTTGCCTTCTCCTTGTCCTCTATTTGCGTCGCTTCTTGCCCGACAATTTTAACCCTTTGGCGACCCTGTGCTATTGACAATGAAACTGCTCAAAACGCTTAAAATTCAGCACGAATGCATCACAACCAGAATGACACACACAGACACAAATGCACCCACACACACATACAGAAAAATACACATGGACCCAATGCCCAATTGGGGGGACAAAAATAATAGATAGACCCGACACATAACTGGGTTAGAGTCAAGCCAGACGACAGAAGAGCTCTCCTCTATTTTCTCTGTTCTGTTTGCTGTTCCATTGGTGTTGAGTGTATGTGTGGATATATGTGTGTGTGTGTGTGTGTGTGTGTGTATGCCACATGCACCATGCCACCACGATCCATGCACTATGTCAACGCCATTTGATGGCTGCACTGTGGTCTGAAAGTATCCCAAAAGTTATGCATGCCAGTTGACAAATATAAGAACATCATTTTAAATTGGGTGAAACTTGGAGTTTAATCCTGTGAAGATATTTTGATATTAAATTTATGAAATCTATTGATTTAATTTAATTTTAATATTAATTTGACCAGAAAAACTTCAAAAATAAGATATAAAAAATAAATGTAAGCTCTTATTCTTATTGTCTTCCTTCGACTGCGTTGCAAGAACTGCAAATGTATTTCTAACTGACACCCAAAGCTCACTTTCCCTTTGCTGCGTGTTTTTTTATTTTTCGAACGCCTGCCGTAGACCACTGTGCAGGCTTTCTGTGTTGGCTGGTTGATGTGCTCTTGTCGCCGTTGCCATAAACTAGATATTGGCCATTTTTGACGGCCAGCTGAATTGGTCAATGTTACGCAGAGTCAGCCAGAGCACTGCCAATACCAGTCGCAGTCCCTTGCCCCCCTTTAACCGCTCATCCACTCTTACTTTCACCTTGGACAAGCGGCTCAGTTGTTCGCATTTGGCTTTTCAATGCTTTCGCTTTCGCCTCTCTTCGATTTTCATTCGCATTTTCAATGGGTTTCCCCAGCCCTCTACCCTCAACAATTATTCTTTTCTTTTGCTGGTTGTAATTTGAATGGTCAGTGGTCGGTGTGTCTGGTGATGTGGTGGTGCCATTGAATTTCCATTGAACGAGCAACGGACATTGGCTGGCACAAGGAATTAGCAGAAACAGCAACAGAATCGAACAAATGGCTGCACACAAGTCGATTATTAGCTGCTGACATGTGTAGAACACGAGAAGAAAACAAGCCAAAGAAATGAGCAAAACCAAAGAGCGGGAATCGAAGCAGCGGGGGGGGTACGCCTTTCAGTGTTTATCTTTTCAAGAGCACAAACCGTCTCGGGTTGCGACCAATCGAAATGCACGACCAGTCATTCATCTATGTGAAATATTTCACATAAACTCTGTCGTTTTATGCTAAATGCGCATATTATTATTGGTACGTATAGCTGACATGCTGTGATGCCTAGAATTTGGATATGACAAAAGTGTGGGGGGGAAACCATGCCACCAATTGTGAATCCAAAGCATATTGAATGCCAGTGACATCCAGTGCGATTCGTGGCATCAGGCAATCCACAAGTTGCATGCAAAATGGAAGAGTTATCGAGGAAAGTGAGCTGGAATCCAGCACAAGATTATGCTTTGGATTTGGGTGTAATAGACGAAGGCTTCCCGGCCATCTAAATCCATTTGAATGCCGAAGGTTCACGTCATCAATACATTATTCAATACATTTCAAGCAGTGTAATAATTACAGTGCGTTTCAGTGGCAGAGCCCATGATTATGCTTTGGATTTTTATGGTGAAAAGTAGTTAAGCGAATGCTCGCTGTCATTTAGCAACTGATTACAGAGGACCAGCTGATTACTGCACAGAGTGAAGTTGGTTGCGCCTCACAACATCGTGAAATGCGCCAACGCTTGCAGCAAGAAACTCGAAAACTATAAACGATAAAGAACCGTTTTAAGAGGTTCCTTTGTATTTACTTCCCATAAACACACATTTTCTGACTATCAGAGTGATAATATAATTTGTTTAGTTTACCCATAAAGCTCCCTCTTAGCCTTGTAATATCATTAAATTATTCCAAAACCGTTTACCAAGGGCCGCCCAACCCCTTTGGAGCGTAGTTTGTCCTAAGTGTCGGACATCAATCGAAGGAAACTCACCTGAAACGAGAGAAAATGAATAAAACATTAGGATCACAGAGGAATAACACAAAGGTTAAGGGAGAAACAAGAAACTTAAATGGGTAACATATTTTTATTCTGCACCCCACCCCCATAAGTCTTTTCAGCATTTTTCGTTTCAAATTGAATGAGGGGATAAAAAGTGCAATGCTTGAGCTGCTTCGCTTCGGTTGGGATTACACATATAAATATCTTCATTTGTCTGTCCGGACAGGCAATCACATGAATAAATGTATTCTCGCCATTCACCTGCAACATTTGCATTCAATTTAGTTACCCCACTCGTTGTTCGCCGCCCTCATTCTCATTCTTTATCTTGAATTGAGATTGAATAGAGATGTGTGTGTGTGTGTGTGTGAGATATGACATACTATAATATTCTCGTATTTCAAGCAGATTTAATGAACATATTTTTTAGGGGAAATGAATGTCATTTGAACTCTCAAAGTCTCTCAGTCGATTGTCATGAGAATATGCATTCGAATTGCATTACTTTTAACAAATATAATTCTTAAAGCAGTTCACACAACAAATATGGTATCTTGTACGGTATTTAAAGCTCTGTCTTATCCCACTTAAGTCTTAATCTTTGCACTTTTTTTACTCCACAAGAACTGTTCTCCATGGCCATCGATGGATGCCGACGGTTACCATCTATTTGTGGTAAATCGATTCAATGCATTAAAATGTTAATCAAATGGCAAATTTTCCTTCTTTCTCTCTGACTTTTCTCCCTCCTTAAGCTGCCTTTTATATGTAGTGTATATATGGAGGGGTTTTTCCTGTACAGTTGTGTTCTGCTTTCCTCTTCTTGCGGTTTTTAGCCGGGGTTGCCATTTGCCATTGCAGTTGCAGTTCCAGTTTCAGTTTTGCAATTGCAATTGCAATTTGTTTAGGCGCATCGCCTGGCCCTGGCCCAAGGTCTACTTACGCTCTCTCCATGTCCCTCTCTGTGTCTCCCCTGTCACGACAACACGGGCTGGCTTTTGAGCCGTGAAAGCGTAAAGCAATTGGCCGGAGTCGTCCTCCCCGAAGCTTGAAGAGAGCACCACAGTGGCAGTGAAGGAGAGCCAACCACGTAATGGCAATTGTACAAGAGAAGGAGCCAAGTGAGCGTAATAAACGCCAAGATTTAGATCACATTCACTGGATAAGGTGTGTGTGTGTAAGTGTGTGTGTGTGTGTTTGTGTGGAGGGGGGCAAGAGAAGCAGCAGCAGGACGAGGACGAGCACGGGGTCGAAAAGGAGGTATACCTCCACTTGACACCTCCTTGTAGTCGTTGTCGTTGTAGTTGTTGTTGTCACGTGCACGTTTATCGCTCGCTGCTGCTGGTGGTGGTGCTGCTGCTGGTGGTGGTGGGTTCCCTAACAGTTTGTGAATGTCTCTCAGGTAGAGGTAACTACCGCCCCTCCAGTTCACAGTCCCCAGTCTACCCTACCCTCTACGCAGTTGTCTCGTGTCCGTTTTTCTGTAACTGGGGACCATTATCCCTCGGCTTTAACACACGCCTAGCCGCTGTGTCCTCTGTGTGTGTGTGTGTGTGTGTGTGTTGTTGGAAATCCTTCAAGTGCTGCAAAATTCCACTAAAAGAAAGTCATTGCAATAATCAAATCAAATGAAAATGTCTTCCAAAAAGGGGTAAACTTTTGCATTCATTTGAAATGGGGAAGCCCCAAAAATGCTTTGGGTATTGAATGATTAAAGAACATCCCAAGAATCCGAAAAATTCTACAGCCTCGAACTTTAACTGTAAGCCAAGGGTCGATGTCCCTATCCACTGACTTCAGTTTTTTTTATAAACACAAAGCAAAGAAAAAGAAAAAAGGAAAATTCTGTTGTAAATTGATACTTGAGGAAGTCCTTAGTTTAGTGCTAAACATTCCGCACTCACCTGAACGACTCGTGTCCGCTTCTGGTGATCAATCAAACCAACGCTGGACGCGTTGGACATGTCCCTACTCCAGCCCAAAGGCAGGACAGGACCGGAAGCAGATGCAGTAGCAGAAGCAGCAACAGCAGAAGGAGGAACAGTTGCAGCAGGAGGAGGGGAACAGTTGCAGCAGGAGAAGGAGCAGCAGCAGCAGCAGTAGAAGGGACAACAGCAGCAGAAGGAGGAACAACAGAAAGATTAGCAGCTTTAGCTGCAGGACTCGCAGCAGCTGTTAGATTCTGGTTTAAGTTTCTCGCTTCAATGCCCTTTGGATCGCTTCCAATGACCGCCGATACTTTGGGCGGCTCCATCACACCACCCTCCTGTGCTGGCTCATCCCGCTGCTGTCCATTATCATCATTATCATCATCCTCATCGCTATCATCATCATCAGCCTGTGTGTCATTCAGCTTTAGATAGATATTCTTTGGATGATTATTCACATAATTGAGTTCCTTGATCTGATTGTCGCTCGCACTGACACTATCGCTGGCCACCTTCTCGTTCAGCCGTATGATATTCGATAGATTTATGTTATTGATCAGCGTTATGCCCGTGATTACGACAAGGACAATGACGAACCCAATGCCACCGATCAGCAGCAGGGGCGTCGTTTTTGATGTCTTTGGGCACATGTCTGCTGTGCGTTTTGTTCTCTTTTATTTAGATATTTTCACTTTATCGTTTTGGTATATTTTTTGATTATTTAAACATAGTTTTGCCTGTAGCTGGCTTGGCTGATAACTAAAGTTGACCAATATATTTCAAGGATTTTACTGAAAATACTTTCAGCTATATTTCCGTTTGAAGTATTCACATTTTATTCCCTTGACATATACCATAGCCCGCCCCTTTGTACCCCCATAAATGAGTACTACTTTCAACATTCTTTTGGCAACCCCTTGATGGAATTTATTTGCTTATTGTATATCATGTTTTCGCATCGCATCACATCTTAACATCTCGTCGTTTTCCCAAAGAGCAATATAAAAGTTGGCCAAGTTTCTGTCTTTCGCAAAAGCCAAAAGGCCACACAAACAACACAGCCCAGCCCAGTCCAGCCCAGTCCAGCCACATGGCAGCCACTCGTAGGGACAACAAATTCCTCAAAAACAAAAACATAGAAAATACAAAAAGCAGCAGAAGAAGAGAAAACAAAAGGAAAGAAATAAGAAACAAACTTCTTGAAGAGAGGACTACAGAAAAAAACAAAAAGAAAAAATCTGCATGGATTTTTCTATTATAAAAGAATGAACAAAACGGTGCATCGTGTCTTCTGTCTGGTTGGTGTGTCCCCACGTATTCTATGCATATTATAAATGTTCCAATTGCTGCCAAACAGCCGCACGACTGCACTTCAAATTCCGAATAATCAATAGGAAATGGGCACTTCGCCTTTCTACATAGAGAGAGAGAGAGAAGGAGAGAGAGGGGTGTGGAGGGAAATATGAGATTTTTAGAGAACTCTCAAGGGGAAGGGGGCACAACTTTATACAGAGCCTGGCCACACAGCTCAGCCGTAGAGTGTGGGCCGTGTGTGAGTCACCAAAGAAGTCTGCACACCAGTGCGGATAATGAATGTCTTGCCTTGGCTAAATTGCGTATACGCAGTGGAGCACAAACGCAAATAAATTCAGTGCAATTTTGTGCAAAAATAATGATGGTTTTGTCTGCTGATGGCAAACTCTCTGGAGGTATCATAATATTTGTTTTCGCCCAGCAGTTGACAAAAAAAAAAAAAAAATGAGCGAAAGTTCGTACGAATTTATTGAAGATTTAAAATTGTTTTTCCTTTGAGTTAAAGGAAATATTTGCGAAGGGAATTTTCGTTTGAAAAGGTTGAACGAATTACCCACAAAGAAATTCTCCGGTTGCTCAAACTTTTGAGACCTAGAAAAAAAGGAACAGAGCCTGTAATCATATCTTGGCTCATGCCCAAATCAAAGCCCCAAAAACCATTAGACAAGAGATCGTTAACCATTCAATGGCAAATTTTTTATTTCAACGCACAAGTAATCACGTGAATGGCCCCGCCACTCAATCGAGTAGAGTTCCATAGATATAGATACATATTTATGTAGTATATAAAATATAAAATATCTATTCTGTTTCAAGGAATTCAGACGGCGGCTGAGTTAATTCAATTCGCATCAATTCATTCATTCACAGCGCACGCCATTCAGCAGTCAAATGATTCTAAGATACGAATTCAAGAGGGGTATGTATGTATGTATGTATGTGTGTGTGTACCATCTACAGTGAGTGCTCAATGCTTGGATATTTATATTATTTTTCCATATTCATTCAATGAATATCTAATTTCATTCTTTCGCTTAATTGAAGATTTGTCAATGGGGATAGACACTGCCATTTCCTGTCCCTGTCTGCCTAGATCAGCCTTTTGTTAGATTTATCAATTATTCTTCTCTTACAAAGGAGAATTATTGGAGTTTTTCTGTCACTTTTTCAGCCAAAACTTGAATTTGTTTTCTTCTCTCTGAACAATTTAAAAGTGTCTCTTAGTTTCAAGTTTTGACTTAGCGAAGTTCCACTGCATGCATTTGTGTGGCACACATACACGAGTAGATCTATTGGGGTATAGATATCCGTATCAATGATTGCCACAGTTGTAAAATACGAGAACAAAAAAAAATATATACGAACAATCTTTCATTAAATGATTTTTTGGTATCATGGAATTTCAATGAAATTTCTTTCCTTTTTTCTTGAATATGTCTCTTATTTCTTTCTCTCTCTGTCACTTGTTCTCTCTCTATTTTTGGGCTGTTTTGTTGTTGTTGTTATTGTTTTTGGTGCCCCATCTTCAGCCTCTAGTTAGCGTGAAGCTCATTGAAAGATAAATGCGTTTAAATATAAACTCAGGGGCAGGGCATATGGAAAACACTGCGAGAAGGGGGCTGTGGCTGTGAAAAGTGGCTGGCAAAAGTGGCGGTTGGGTGTATGGGGAGGGGTGCTGTTCTTTAGGTGGGGAGAAGAGTAGGCTCAAGGGCAAGCTCGGCTCGGTAGTTGGCAATTAAAAAAAACACGAAATGAAAATGAAAATAAAACATAACCTGAACAAAAACAAACACACAGCCACACGCATACATGTGCCATCTACTCACACACACATACACACACAGATACACTTATGGAATGCTGTGTGTGTGTGTGTGTTTTTTATTTAGGAGGCTCGGGTTTGGGTTTTTGGGTGACCGGAGGCTCTGCTTTGGCTCTGGCTTTCTCGCATGAGAAAAACGTGTCAAGCGCGTCGCGGCACTTGGTTGGAGGAGCAGCAGTCGTCGAAACCTCGGGGCGCCCGCACAGCTCTACCATCCAACACCCAGCCCCCCTGCAACCTACGCACTGCACCTGCCACTGAGAGTGGGGAAGAGAGAGAGAGCAGGAGGCTGCAGGAGGCATGCAGGATGCATGCAGTTTCTTTGCTGCTGAAAATTCTGCGAGCCTGGCATCATTCGCAATATTTTGCTCTTTATCTATGATTCTCAATCTCTCTCTCTCTGTCTCTTAATCTTTCTATGGCTCTCTTTTGTTAATCAAACTTTTATCATATGTAATTAGCAGCTCCCTTTATCTCCCACTGTGCTGTGCTTTACTCTCTCTCTCTCTCTGGCTCCTTTTTCTCAGGCTTCTGGTTTGGCTTAGCCTTTCTTCATTTGCTTCTAACTTTTTGAGATTTTTAACCAATTTCTGATTTTCTCATCTACTTGGATATTTGTCCATTATCTTCTTTGAATCGCATCGATTTGTAGCCCCTTCTCATTTTAAGATTCTTTTTTGCTGCCAAGACTTTATGTGATCATTTTTGGACATATAAATGGGGTACTAATTTCGATTGAAACTTTCCTAACTTCTAGATTTTTACTTCTCATATCATCTCACTTCTAATCTCGTTTCAGCACTTTTTTCCCATCTGCTATGCTCACATCTCTCGCATCTGTGATTCTTCATCGCAAAGCTCTAAATAAATGATAACTAAATTCTCACATCCCGTGCCACCCCCAAACCCCCATATCCATATCCATGTCTCTCTCAGCTACACACGATATAGCACCATCACATCACATCCTTCCTTGCCGACCGCCCACCACCCACAAAAACCACTTCGAACTGTTGCACATACACAGCAAAGCGTAGCCAGTAGAGTAGAGTAGAGAATTTCCATTAATTTCTTGCACGAGAGTATGTTATAACAAAATGTAATTAGAACCTTAATTGGTTCGTTCGTTTCGTTTCAAAAGTCCACTATGTATAGTATTTCATTGTGACACATTTTATTTATACAAATTTTTCTTCTGTTTGTTTTGCTTCAGTTCCGTCCTTTCGTACTATCCGTATCGTAACGTATTTTTACGAGTATATAGTATTTTGTTGTATTTGTTTTTTGTTTTTTTTTTTGTTTTTGTTTGTTTTGTTTTGTTTTGTTGGTATTTCTCCTGTTTTTTGTGTGTTTGTGTGTGTGTGTTTTTTTTTTTGTTTTATCGTTGGGTGGCCGACACAAGCGCGTGCACGCACTGAGAGACGCGGGACGAGACAGAACCGAATGCCGCGACTGAGGCAACACCAATGGGCGCCAGAAAACTGGGCAAAATGCTAAAGAAACGACACCCACCCGAGCAACAAAACACGAGAGTGCCGTGCGCTGCCGGAACAGAGATGGGAACGGGCCGGTACGGCAAGGGACGGGTAAAAGGCACAGGCACTGGCACGGCACTGGCACAGAGCAAGCAATGGGACGACAGAGACGCGATGAACGACAAGCGACAAACCACGATGCCATGCCAGCCGCATCGACGAAGCGCATCAAGTGACGAAAGCACGAAACGAACGAGTGACGAACCAAAGAACGAAGAGCGCCTAAGCACTAAGCGTTTTGAGCGATGCTGAGTGAAAGCGAAAGAGAGAGAGATAGAGAGAGAGTAAGAGTTCGAAATGGAACGGCAACAGGCGGAACGGAACACCAACACACACACGCCATGCAATGCGCAACAATTTGGCAATGGAGAACCCAACAAAAAAGCTCTAACCCATGGCATATTTCAAACAATGTAAAGGCGCTGCCGACAGACCGTTAAGCAGAGAACAGGACAGGACAGGCCTTGCCTTACAATACAATACAATATATACCTTGGCCAGGGCGAGGACGAACACCTTGCACACGAGTGCAAATGGAACGGAGTGATCGAAATGGCGATCCTTATTGCAAGCTGCTGCTAAACACGAAACACATTTACCAATCAACGCATTTGAACAAGTAAATAAACACAATCAGAACTTTATAGGAAGTATTTGAATCCAAAGTGGTATCCAAAGCAAAAGTAAACCAATGAGCTTTAATTTTCTAACCATTTTCAAAAGCTTTTCTGTGTGCGCAAAAAACACTGATTAAAATTGACAATTATATAACAAAAATGTATCTGCATATAATTGGAAAAAAGGGGAAATAGTAAAAGAAAAAACAAACAAATACAAAATTAATGAAACAAATTGATGACAATTAATGCACATCATTTATTTACTCAACGACCTCCAAAATAAAAAAAAACAGTATTATAATTTCAAATGCTAATTGCAAAATTTTGTAAAAAAAGATATAACGAGAAGGAACGTGTGAGTCGCTTCTGTGGACGCGACTCTACTTTTATATCAGTAATCAGTCAGTATATAATTATGTGAGCTTCTGATTTATTTTGAATTTTAAAATATTTTACATTTTTTTTTGCTACATTTGTTATCTACACACTATTTTATGTCGATATCACACTTTGGACCTGGTTGCCTTAGCTCTTATAGTCTCTGAGATCTAGGCGTGAAACCAGACGGACGGACAGACAGAGAGACAGACCTAGGTTATTGATGCTGATCAAGAATATATTTACTTTATGGGGTCGGAAACGTTTCCTTCTCTGCGTTACACACATCCACTTTTAGCACCAACCTAATATGCCCCTTAACTCTTTTTGAGTACGGGTATAAAAAATAATCAAGAGTTAGTGTGCGTATGTGTGTGTGTGTGTGTGTGCGTTCTATATACATTTTAATTATGTTTAATTTATGACTGTAAATGTAAACGCCAACGAAAAAGTCCAAAGTCAGATGCATGACCAGCTCGATACCCTCTAAATAGCAAACATGGTTTCTTTTTTTTCCAGAAACGGATAAAAACTGAATGCAAAATCAATAAGAATAATCGTATATATTAGATGCACAAATATCATTGTAATTGGATCATTATTGTAGCCAGAATGGGGTCTCGACCAAAACCCGTTCCCAGTTGGTTCTCATTTATGTTTAAATTATGATTCACTTATAAATTCATATTTTTGCACCATTTCGAAACTAAATAGATGGCTTGCAATAAAAGCATAGATCAATGATAACTCAAATTAATGAAATCCATCTTTAGATCTTACAAAATTACATATATGTATTTTTTAAATGGTAAATATTCATACAGCTTTATATTAGCTTCTGTTCTAGCTTGGCATATTTTTATACTCTCAAAGATCAAATAGTTTTTGTCTTCACATATTCAATGCTATCACAATATACATCCACATTCCCAGCGGCTAATAGGTATTCGTATAATGAAGCGAAACGCAGCGCAACAGGAAAAGGCGTATCATAAAAACGTGTTAAGTATACGCCCCGTTCCTCCGCAACCCAAACCACGTCCGGCTATAGAACGCAGCTGCTGCTGCTGCTGCTTTTGGTCCCTAAATGGCATAAATTTGTTAAGAAATTGGCTAAGGCAACGCGACTAATTAGAAAAAAGTAACTGGGTTAAAAATCTTTTGCCCCCGCCAGCCAAAAGGATTCATTCAGCTGAGGCTGAAGCAACGTCGTCTCCTTTATAGGATTGTCAGTGGAGGGGAGGGGAAAGTGCCCACATAAAGGTGAATGAGTTTCCTTGAGAGATGTTGTGAAATTATTATGAAGAAGTAGAGGCATAAAATATGAATCTCTTTCATAAATGTAGCGAGGGCACAAATGAGTACTCTAGTCGCCTTTAAAAACTAAAAAGAATTTCGAATAAGATGAATATTTGCCTGGCGAGTCGCGCCTGGTGCCGCCTGGATCCCCAAACCGACCGAGTTGCGCTGCTGCATGACGCAAAAGATCGTTAATAATATGGATAGAGCAACATTGTTATGTTTCTGATGATCTTAGCTAAGAGCAAACCCACTCAAAGCTTCTCCTTTATCATTTTTGAGCGTCAAAGTAAGTTATCTGTATCGATCTCCTCAAGTTGAAAAGCTTTTGTGGATTTCAAAGGCTAGAGCAAACTCTACACGCAATAAATCAGTGGAAAGGCTAAACTAGCTTTACAGATTTAAAGCAATTCTCTTTCACGCATTTCACTCTTTCACAGTGCCTTTCACTCCTTTTTTGGGAAGGAGAGAGAGAGAGAGCAGCCTTGAGAAATGTGCTTCACTAATTCCCTGTCAACTTTGTTAATGTGTTTCAACCTCCTTCTGGCTTTCTCTGTCTCTGTCTCTATCTCTCTATAGCTTCAGTGTCTCTCTTCTAACGCTTTCTTTCGGTTTGGCTGCTGGTTCCTGCCATAAATTAATTCCCACGCCGCATTCCATCACCCGCCCCCGTACGCTTCTTTGTTTCGGCATTTTCATAACAATAACTTATTTGGCCATAAGCCCCCTACCCGCCAACTAAGTAAGTAAGTAACTAACTTGGTAAGTAAGTAAGTAGGCAAAAGCAAGAGTAACATTTTTGCACTTGTCAGTGGCTGATGTTGCTGTTGCTGCTCCCTCCAGACAAAAGGTAAGGAGACGCCGGGACGGGCACACACACACAAAAACACCGAAAGTAAAACAATAAAGTACAGTGACAACAATAACTGTTACAATGCCCAAAAGCAGAAAGCAGAAAGGATATGACAACAGGCGGCGGCAGCAGCAGGCAGGGCAGCAGATGAAAATTCTGTTGCTTTGGCTGCTGCTGATGGGCTTTTCTTTTCCTTTTCTTTTTTTTTCTTCGGGTGTGACACCGAAAATATACAAAAACAACAATAACATTTACACTCTTTGCAATGGGTATTCGAATTTTGTTTATACATTCGGCCAAGGCAGATCTTAACTGATTCGAAGTTTTTGTTCGTTCTAAATTGTTGACTGATTGTTGCAGACTGATTCGAAAGACTTGCACAGATTTAATCAAGTGCAAAAATTCGAGTTTAGCGCAGATTTACCCCAAAGAAAAATCCTCATTAATTGCTGTACAACAAACAACAAAAATCCCCGCGCTAATTGTAATTAATTCAAGGCAAAAAGGAGCGTAAGTTATACTCGTATTTCTGTTTGATTTTCGCACTAATTCAAGTGATTTTAAGAGAGCCATTTCTTAGTAAATTAAGCATGAAATTTCGTATTAATTATTAAAATAATCGTATTAAAATAATGAGTAGTTTTCCCATAATTATTTGGCAATATGCACTTCAAGTTGGAATTCTGATGAGGTTGGAAGGAGTCTCGTTGCTTTTGTAAGGGCATGTCTTGCGACGGTACAGAACAATTCAAACATACATAAATATGTACATATATATATCTGCTATGAGAAATAAAGTTTAAACGGTGTGTTTATGGTGGGGGGAGGGGGAGGTTAAACGATCAATCAGTTAGTGTATTAGCGTTCTTTTCTTGTTGGTTTTTGTATTATTTCCTCTGTGGCTCGTTTCTATAGCTGTGTTTTTGTTGTTGTTTTGTTTTGTCTCTGATATCGTTACCTTCCTTGTGCTTGGCTCTGCTTTTTCTTTCAATCTTTCCTTGTCCTTTCTGGTATTAGAAAGCCAACAACAAGTTGTATTGTGTGTCTCAAGAGGAAGGGAAAAGGTGGTGAAAATAGGAAAAGTGTTGAAGGATATTTTGAAGGCGTAAAGCGCTCAAGACAACAATGCAAATCCCCGAACCCCCTTACAGCATCACGCCTCCATTGACGCCTTTGTGCGTGATTTCTTCGGGGCAGACAAAAGGAGACAACACTCACACACAGAAGAGCAAAAATAAAACAGAGAAAAATTGAGAAAAAGAGGGAAAACAAAATAAAGAAGAGTTAATTAGAAAAATGCTTTCGGTCGCGGTGATTATGAAAAGGAAAAGGCAATTACAAATGACTGCGAAAAATAGAAAAGAAAGGAAACTGGGCGCCCCACTAAGTATGCTATGGTTTTTTTGTTGCACTCAATCACAGTTTAAAAACGAGAAGGAACGTGTGAGTCGCTTCTGTGGACGCGACTCTACTTTTATACCCGTACTCAGTCAGTATATAAATATGTGAGTTTATTATTTACATTTAAATTTTTTTGCTACATCTCTTATCTACGTCTACATCTATAATGTCGATTCCACTACTGAAATGTTGATTCTACATACACAATGTAGATTATTCATCTTCTCAGCAAAGGTCGCGCACTGCATACGGGCAGAGTGTGTGCGAGCGAGAAAGAGAATGAGTGGCGTGTTCTCGTGCCCATCCGGTACACGGTATTTTTTATATACATATTTATTAAATATGCTTATGTTTCCAGCAAAAAACTTTTACATATTCCAGCTGTTTCCATGCAGCCACGTGTAAAAATAAACCAGCAGGTATAGTTATAGGTTTCAACAATCTCAAAAGTTAAGAGATCTAACACATATTTGTATCACCTTTGTTGATACACATTTTAGGGGATATTCTACGTGAATATCCAATCAAATCGTTTGATCTTTGGACTTAATATAGTTCTTAACTTGCCCCAAAATTGATGAAGCATCCAATTTAAAGAGTCGCAGCAAGTGCTTCCTTTGTGCTGTGTGCCATTAATGTAACTTGAATTCCCACTGCAGTGCCATGTAATACTCAGAGCAAAAAGAGAAACGGCACTGGCGGAGCATAGGTACTCGAGTTGAGTTGTCTTGGAGCGGAGAGGTGCGGAGAGCATTAATCCATTTAATAACGCGAGTGGACAATGGACAATGACCCTCTGCAGAGGGGTGCCTCACCACCCACCGAATGGGTGTGGTGCAGGATGCAATGCAGTGAAATTAAGGACACTCCGCAGGAGACTTGCAAGAAAAATAAAATTATATATTCTGTTTTTTTTTTCTTTTTTGTTCCTGCAGAAATGTTTTTGAAGGCATTGATGAATATGAAATAATCTATGCAGGAGAGCCACGTTAATGTTCTTTAAAGGAAATGAATAAACTTTTTAGTTTTACAAAAATTAGTTCTGTATATTAAATGGAATTAGATTTATTTTAATCATCTCTAAAGAGTGTTCCAAGGAATCCCTTTTCTTTTTTTTTTTAACTAGTTAATTTTGGAAACACATTGAAAATGCCAGTAAGTAGAGAAGCAACCGAAAGGTACCTCTCCAGTCGTAAAATACTTCAACCTTTTGGCCTCTGAACGACGCTATTTGAGGTGGGCTTCTACTGCAGTGCACTTTACTCTTTTTTCCCACACTTCCAGTTTCCTGTCGTTCTTTCCTTTTTGGCTACCATTTTACGTACATACATAAGTATGTGTGTGTGTGCATGGAATGGTCTGCAGCAGACACACACACACATTAAATTTATGGGCTTCAAAAAAAAAAAAAAGAAAGAGTAAAACGGGAAAAATGTTAAGAAAATGGAAATAAAATAAAAACTCTTTACAACAAAAAGCACTAAACAATCTGCCCCCGGACCACGCCTCCCCACACACACAAACACACAACCATAATGGGCAGAAGCCGCAAGGGATAGGCGGAGGACAGGACTGATTCTGCTACTGCTATAAACATGAAAAATATGACTCCGTATCGAAGCTAAAAGCCAGAAGAGTAGCGCAATAAAACTGAAAACAAAAATTATAAAAAAAACCTAAATTAAAAGACATTAAATAAATGAAAAGAAAATGAATTATTTTCAATACTTAACAAAACTCACATTGTAAGTCTATGACAACCCCCCCCCACAAAAATCACAAAATCCGTAACTGCCATGTATAACCACCAACATTATTCGCAATAATAACCCAGCGAACCCTAAGGGCTCAGTAGCTATAGCTCCAACTAACACGTTAATGTTTAGCTTTTAACTATTTGTTTTTATAAATAAAGATAATAGGTCAATAAACACCCAGGCATCTTCTTTATAATTATTTTAGACGGTAGAAAAAAAAACAATATAATTAATATAATAAACAATGCAATAGTTATAACAAAAAAAAAATATAGCAAGACTCCTCAAGGCTCTGTTCGAATAGAATAACACCAAACAATATAGGTGGTCAGGGTTACGGCTCTAAGCAGAGTTTATTTTAATTTTAAAAAGATACAAACTTCGGAATGAAAGCTCTCCTATTTGGGGCAGGGCAGGTCTGTGCAGGGCATCGTCATCAGGTTTCAGGATCATCCAATAAAAATCAATTATTATGCAATGGAATCATTAGGGGACTAGCCAAGGGTTTGGGTCGTCTGTGGGGGGGATTCGGTTTCCACTTTATTGGCCTCATTAAACGCACTCCGCACACCCTTCAGAAAAATGTGTGTGCAAATGAAATGAAATTGTGCTCATGATTGCGATTATGGTTATGGTTTGGGTGCTGCGGATGCTGTTGCTTGAAGGGGCGTGTGTTTTGAGGTGGGCCCCAGCCGCGCACCGTACCCACCCCGTGCTACACAAATCTAATTACCAGCTGCAGCAAAATGTTGTAGCAATTAAGAGGCAAACCCAAAACGAAATCAAGGTCTCATTCTCGGTTTCAGTCTCAGTCTCTCAGTCTCAGTCTGAAGTCTCATTTCTCAGATGATGAACTCGCCGTAACTGGGCTGCGACTTCCACTTTGATGTGTGCTAATTGTTCTCCATACAATTTACGTTCATTTTTCTCATTTGAAAATTCATCTGCTAATTGAAATCATCTTCTGAAGCAGAAAGATAGAGGCAGCAAGAGGCTATGTATGCACATGTCTATAAGTAGAACAGATACCAGACAGATCGTTGTACTTTGTTCTGTATTGTATGCCACTTTATCCGATAATCCATACCAAAAGCTCTTCTCCTCGGCGCAACAATGCAATTATGCAAATCGAGGAAAGCACATACCTACATACATACATATGAATAGACGAGTATTTTCAAGTCAAAGCGAGAGATTTCTATGCAATAGATTCGTCAGATTACAGATTGGGGTTAAATGGTTATGGAAATCTTTCATTTGTCCGGCTGATTGGGTAAATCTTTCTTTTGATTGGACTTCTATTGTATTGGACGATGGAAAAAACAGTTTGGTTTGAGCTCCATTTGTCATCTAATCCATCATATTTTCTTTTCAGTTTATTCCATCTTTTCTTAATAGCTTCTAGAAGCTTCCCATTATGATCCTTCAGACCCCACTGGTCTGGAGTGCTGCTACTGGGAATAAAAGTTTCCAAGCTTTGCATATAAAACTGGAAGTATTTCCAAGTATTTTCCAGCTTCAACTCGAGTTTCGATGCATAGTAATTTGATTATAAAATTATTATAAAATTATTATAAAATTATTATAAAATTATTATAAAATTATTATAAAATTATTATAAAATTAAGTTTTAATTAATTTTCTAAACAAAAAAAGTCGGCAATTTTCGGATTAGTAGAGGTTTTCCTCTTTCCCCTCCAACCCCGTGATAAGATTTTCTCTAGCTCTCTCTCTCTCGCAGTGTGGCTGAGCAGCAAAGGTTGCATTTGGCTTGGCCATCCATTACTTCCCGAGTATTCCCCTGCATTCTGTTCATGTACTATCCATGGTATTCCTTCAGCTGCCGCATGCCGCATGCCACATGCTTAATGTGGCATGTAGTTGTACTACTCGTGTGTGTGTGTGTTCTGCAATCAATTCTATTCGGATTTGGAAATTCCCAAGCCACGAATAGCAGTTAACCAACAAATTTCGAGGCATTAAATCTGTGCCATTCAATTGCCAAATCTGTGGTCTAAACGGTGGGGATGGGTATGGGGAGGTGATGGCAAAGGGAGCATCGATTGAATTGCCATTTGCATGTGTCTGTGTGTCTGTGTGTGTGTCTGTGCGTGTCTCTGCGTGTGACATTATCGCAAAATGGCCGCCCAATAATCATAATTCATGGGACATTGTTTGGAGCATTTCCCCCAAGCCAAACACCAACACACACACACACACATCTGCTGCTTTTCCTGCTGGGATGTCGATGCCCCACCATCTGACCCTCATCTATCCGCCACCACCTCATCCTCTGCCTCATCCCTTCTGTCTCTCACATCCACAGCTTCATGATTATCATCGCTATTATTATTATTATTATTATCCTCATCGCCATCGCCACATCATCCTCATTGGATCTCTGAGAATGGCGTGTAAAACCAATTTTTCATTTGTGTGCCCGTCGAGCCATAAAACTTTTTACGTTGTATTATTATTATGATTTTTTTGTTGCTTCTATTTTTTTTTTTTGGTCCTTTGCTTTTTATTTTTTACGTTTTATGCGCCGTCATAAATAAAAAATATGTTTTATTCTATATTCATGTTTCTAGTCCTTGGCGCCCTGTGAGAGAGGGCCATTAAGGCCTGCTAATATGGGAATTTCGTATAAATTGGAAAATACAAGAAAAAAAAATTAGCAGCAAAAAGGATATTGGTATAGAGATAGATATGATGCCCTTTGATTGAACCTTTAAATGTTTTTTTAAAAACTATTTTTTTATGGAAAAAAAAATTTCAAGGCTGTCCATTACATTCATTCATTTAATTTATTTCGAATACATTTAGGTAAATAAAATATTTAAAATATTTAGTGATTTTATGTACGATCTTATCTCTTTATTTTGTGCCTTCTGTGGCTTTTACTGTTTAAAAATAATCTTAACTAAATTCAATAAGCAAAAACATTTTAAAATCTTTCAATTTTAGCGCTTTAATTTTTCGCATTATCTTTCATATGTTTAAAGCGAATATATGCGAGGTCAAATAATAAATCTCCCCTCAATTCCAAATCAAGAATTTAAATTTCATGACATTTTTTACACTTGTCTGCTACTGCTTATATTTTTACAGGGAATAATTCACGCGAGTCCCTGCCTTTTGCGCGGCCTTTGACCTTCTTTAAAAATAGATTTTCAACTGTTTCTGTTGCCTGGCTACTGCCGGCTGCCGGCTGCTGCTCCCTGGCTCTCATGCTGCCTGGCTGCTGCTGCTGCGTAGCTCTCATGTTGCTTGGGTGCTGCTCCACCGGCTGATGGGTCGTATGCGTAATGTCTTTTATGCTGTCAAAGTCACAGTTAATTTATGAGAGACGCCGCCATTGCCACTGACTTCAAGTAAATTGAAGGAGCTCTAAATTCAATAACCAGGAATGAAGTTAACGCACATTAAATGCGCCACCAGACACGCAAGGCCTCCTTGGAAAACAGGCAACGAACGAAATTTAATCTCGCCTGACAACAGACCTCCGAGAATATGACTCATACGCTCCATAGGCCGATACCTGTTGCCTTTTAAGGTATCGCATATTTCATTTAATTTCGATATCAATTATGACTGGTCAGGTCTGCTGCATCTGTAATTTACTACAATTCAATTGATTGCTTCACTTTATATTGGCTTCAGGCATACTCTAACGCAAAATGAGGGGTCCATTTCATTTCTCAGAAACATACAAAATAAATCAATATTAACTTGGTAAATTCTGTTGGAATTATGGTGATTCGCTTATGGACAATTGCTACAACTATTTTATAAGCATGTAATGTATATTACCAATGTAAAATGTTATGCAATATACATGCATGTAGCTACCAAAGTGTATAGCACGCTTCGGTTTTGCTATTCCCAAAAAAAATACAAACACTGTAAAATAACTCTGGTTTATGTTGCGGTTTTCATTGATGGGATGGGTGTTCTGTTGTTCTGCAGTACATGCAGGTGGTACATACATATGTATGTGTGTAGGTGGTATGTGTGTACTGCCCATGTAATCCCAACATTGGCAATTCAATCTTTTAGCTTTGTTTGTTTGCTGCCTTTTGGTTTCATCGTGCCCGTGGAATTTATTCATTTCGTTTTCCTTTGCCTTTCGTTTATTTGCATTTGATATGTGAACAATTTTTATCAAAGTTCTCGCTTCGCTGAGCTTTACCTTTTTTCCATTCCCCCCAACGCCTTCATCTATTTGCCACCTTTCATTTTAATTGTTAATTTACCTTTTTTGTTTCTTTTTTTTCGTATTGATTGTGGGGTGGGGGCGGATGAGTAATGATTGCATTTCCAGCAAAAAAAAAAAAAGAAAATATCAATACATAAATGACAATTCAATTTAAATAATGACTCGGCTTGGTCATCATTTTGGTTTGGTTTGGTTTGCAAATTGAATATTTTAATTGAATTTGAATTATTTTACTCCGAATCATTTTAAGCCTCCAATAATTGCGGGCTTGTTGCCGGGGGGTTTTTTATTTATTGTGTGCGCTTTCCGCTGTTTAATATTCAGCATATAAATTGATGGGACGTAATTATATATGTATGTATGTCGAAATTATACATTTTATTGCTGATGTTTTTTTTTTGCATTGGGGTCAATCAATGATTTAACTTGGCGGAGAAATTGCATCGAAATCGTTTGCAAATCGATGTTAATCGATTATTTTAATTTTAAGAATCATTTGAAAATCGAAGAAGTTGACTTTTGATATTCGTTTGCATTTCGTTAAATGGTGAGGCGTAATAAAGTTTATTGGGTACATGAGATCCGCACCATTTAGAACTTCTGCAATGAGATACTGTGGGGGCTGTCAGGGCTTACCCTGATCTACGAATTAATTCTTTTGTACCTTCTGTACCTGGCCTTCCGGCACTCGCGGCCACTGCGCAGAGATTCAATCAGAATGCACATTTCGAAATATCGAAATATTTGGTGGGTTTGGCAGAAGGGTCGCCCACAGCCCCCCACCCAACGTTTCTGCCTGAGATTCGGCTAGCAACAATTTTGCTGTACGTAAAGCCTGAGGTATCCCAATTATTTTCGATTTTTCACTTTACAAATGCCATTCCATCATTCAGCACCCAAATCATTTGTGGGGAATTTTATTTTATTTTATTTGATTACTGCAATGACTTTATTGAGTGGAATAATATTCCACCAAATGCAGGATTTCCAACACCACAAAAAGGAGTGGAATTGGGAGGACACACAAAACCAAAACCACACCGCTAGGCGTGTGTGTTAAATAAAAGAAAATTAGACCACCAGTGTCCTGTCATTTTATATCTATTTTTTTTTTTGTTCACCCTAAACCAAATACCAAAATTAGTTTAAAACACACACACAAAAAATGTATCCAGCAATTGTGAAATATCCTTTGTGGTGTATAGATATTCCTGCAATCATCTATCGATGTGTCGTTCGAGTTCCCTTCGGGAAAAGTGTGAAAATGTCAAGGTATTGGCATTTCACGCTTCCGTTAACTTTTTCCATTCGTTCTGAGGGTTCTTTACAGAGCGAGAGAAAAACGTGAAGGTCAGGTCAGTAGTTAATGCAAATCTCTCGCTCTAGCGGAGGGTGTGTGTGTGTGTGTGTGTGTGTGTGTGTGTGGTGGGGAGCCATGAGAATAATGATTTATGGGCCAGCTGGCAGGCAAGCAGCAGCTTCCTTCCTTCCTTCCGTTCCTGTTTCACTTGCATTTGGCATTTGCATAACAAATAATTCTAATTGCGAGTCCCAAAAGTCATAATGAATAAATCTGCAATGTAATTGCAGTTACGCCCTGCCCACTGTCCACTGCGTCATGCCCTTTTGCCCTCCTTGTGACACACACACACATTCCATAATCAAGCGAATCCCAGAGCCGCAACAGTAGAGGGGGAGGACCGACCGCAGTGAATCCTCTCATTGAATATCTAATTGAATTATGTGTTGAATCTTTGACCTCATGACTCCCAAACATTCGTCGGTTCGTTTGGTTGATGATATCCTTTGACGATGGGCGTAGATACTCGTACCCTTGCGGTTCGTGAAAGCGAGAGTAAACAGCGGTGAAGGGAATGACAGAATGGCCGGTCAGAATGCCATAACCAGAAATCCACAGACTTGTCAAATGGTTTAGCCATCTAGTGGCAGCCACACAAATGCCAATGCTTGGACGAAACGTTGCTCGGATTACGAAAGAGAGTAACAAGAGTGAGAGAGAGAGAGAGAGATGGCCAGAGATACGATAATGCCACAATATTGACGTAATTCTGTCAGGTCATACGCAGAGACGGACGGCTGAGGCAGTGACTCGGCCAATGCCTATGATGCTATGGTGCCTGGCATACATATTTGATGAGTTTCCACAAACATCGCCCCGAGAGCGTATCAATTTCTCCTTCAAGTCTGAATATTTTTGATTGAGTTTTTCTTCTTGACGCCCAAAAAAAACAAGGAAAATTCACAAGAACAAATATTGTGATAGGACACAGGGCAGGGCATCCATCGATGCGTCTACATATAAACATGACCATTAAACGAGTACTCAAATGAGACAGAGACGTTGTGTACACATACGAATACCATTTGGGATATGGTTAGTATACACATATGTACTTAAGTATGTACACAATCATGTAAAGATCCATGCAAACCAAGCAAATTTAAATTCAATATAAACTATGATTCTGTACCGATATTATTTTCTATGTTTATTGAAACTTAACTAATTTAACTTTGATTTTAAAATCAAAAAAAATTTTTACAGTATTTCAGTTTGGTGTTTTCTGGTATTTTTAATACCATGTTTTTTTTTATATGAAAGTTTATGCATTTTAAATCTTAAGCAATTCACAGAGTGCAAGTTTAAAACGCACTTCTGGTTTTTTTTTTTTTTGTTAATTCTCATTTCCACCTTTTATTTGTAAGTGTTTTTTTTGTGAAGGGTATTGCACTCTTTGCGCACCCTTAAAACGTTTTGTTTGTTGTGCTGTCAATCACTTGATTGAGCAGCCTCAACTTTGACTCTCGTTATGGAATCACCTACCACCTACCAGTCGCCCTCAGACGGGGTACCACCCTAGGGGAACATTATCATTGTCAGGGTCATGTCATCTGGGCCCATCATCATTCCATCAGTATCAGCATACCACGAACCATTTATCGGTTAGCCAGTTGTTGGGTAAGCGTTTTTCTCCAACAATTTTCACCCCACGCCACGCAGGAGTCAGCATAAAAATGCGAACCTTTTCTTTGCCATTCTTTTGCCCTGCTTGGCTCCTGGCTTGCGGCTTTGCTTTCTTTGGGTTTTTGTATATTGGGTGCCTAAAATTATGCAACACAAACTAAAAATTAAACAGTTTCGCCTGGAAGGGGCCCGAACCGAACCCCTCCTCCACACGTTCGGTCAACCACTAAACCAGACGTAAACACTTTTGCTTCCCATTTCCTTCATTATTTCCCTCACTCTGAAAACTCAATAAGCAAGAGGGCCCATGCACGCGAATAGTTCGCGACGGCAGGATACCCTGTAATAAGAATTATTTGAAAGAAATCTGGGATGTAAACGATAATAAACTTTTGGGAACTTTTTTAATTATTTGAATTAATTTAAAAATTTTTTTTTTTTTTTTTAGTATTTATAAAATTATTGTCGCTACATTTTTATGTAGAAAACAAGATATGGTAAAAAATAATTTTTTTTTGCTTTTTTTCATATTAAAATATATTTAATTAATGGGAAATCTGAATAATTTTTAGATATATCACTTGAATATATTAATCTACCAAATAGAATACGAGTATCCAGATATTTGTGGATACTAGAGATTTTTCACAGAGAGAGATACACACACACATATCCTGAAGAGTGGGGGAATGCTAAACACAAGTGGATCCAGCTGGTACAGGATCCCCATTTAACGATAAGAAGATGATAAGAAATTCTTTGTTTCTTTGTTCTTCATTTCCACAAAATATATGTACATATGTACCCCACGACTACAGGGTATGTATTTTGAAAGCATTTGCTGTACTCAAGTTTTGGCTTGAAGAAATGGCAATGTCATCTGTTGTCTTCCTCTCTCTCTCTCTCACTCTATCTCTATCTGACTGTCTCCTTTGACCTTTTGTTGTTGATGGTTATCTGGGCGAAGTAGCATCTCTATCCCAGTGGCATCCGCACTGGCAGTAACAGCAGCAGCAGCAGCAGCAGCTGTTGGCCCAAACTGGAGATGGACATAAATGAATCCTAAATACAGTGGAAATAGTTTTGTGGCCAAAAAAGTTATGAAGAAGTTGACTTCACTTAACAGCCAGAAACCACTTGGATGAGCCCGCATCCGCAGACATTTTACAAGTCTATCTATCGGGTTGGGTTATATGCCACTCTATACGAGCATGTGTACAGTACATATGTACACATGGCATGCATGTCTAGGTCCTTTCTTTCACCCATCACATATTTATGATTCATTTCATTTCGGTTCTTTTTTATGACAATGAGAGTTTTCTCTATTTTCTGGTAGCAGCAGCTGCTGCTGCCGCTCGTTGCCGCCTTATCCTTCTCTCCGTCTACATCCCATTCTGGCAAACCATTTCCTACTTTGCCCTCAATGGGAAAACTCAGCTGCGTCCGCCAGACAGATTTTAAGAACTTCACTCAACTTCGAGACATAGTCAAAAAAAAATAAATAAATAAAAAATAAAAAATGTGGGAAAAGATTTCGAGTGGGCCTGGGCAGAAGTTAGCAGTGGCTGCTTTTAGAGGGGAGGCTGGGGAAAATAATGCTACAGATTGGTATGTTAGTTCTCCTGCTTAACGGACAGTTGAATTTTATTTTGATGTAGTTATTCCCTCAACACTTTCCCTTTACGAAAAGAATACGTTCAAATGGCTCTTTAATCGTAGAAATTCCATGGATTTAAAGCCCAATTAAGAAATTAAAAGGTAAGAATATTATTTTTAATAATGGAATAAGTATAATAATAATGGAAGTCACCAGGATTGTGGATATTACGATAGGATAAAATACAGTGTGTATTAATTGTTCCTTGAACAGCGAACACTGAAATAAGAAGTGCACCGAAAACTAGTAAAAAAAAAATAATTTTGACTTCCCATCGATGGCAATAATCTCTTTCTGTTTCCACTATTTTTCCATTTTCTATGTCCCCGATATTCTGCTTCCCGAAATTCCATTTTATCGTTCAATTCCATTTTTCATTCCGTTACCATAATTTTCCTATTTGGTCTCTTCTTGTTACTCATGGTTTTTGGTTGTCTGTTCCAAGTACACTTCCACTGCTCCTCCGTTGAGTGTTGATGAATATTTTCCATGCTTCCCATTCCAATTTCCATTCATGTTTCTGTACCGTTCCTGTGCCCTTTCCACCATTTCCCCATTGACTTATCTTCCTATCGATGGCGATTTCCTATTTCTGTTCTGTTCTTTTCTTTATTTCGCTATCGAACTCGAGAATAAAGTGGTGGGCCCAAAGGAAATATTGAAAAAAAAAAAAACAAAAAAAAAAAGAGTAAGGAGAAACCAAAAAGAGTCCTGTGGATTCTGAGAGGGGCAATAAATAAAGGACGGCTTCCTTCCGGTTACTGGCAGCAGTGGGAAGGGAGGAGCTGCAGCTGGATGAAGGAGTACTGTGTGGCCAAGTAAAGGACTCCTTCTGGTCAATGGAGACAGAGAGGGAGAGGGAGAGAGAGCGACCCGCAGCAAGCAATTAGAAAAAGTCGTAAAACAAACGATTGCCAAAATGGTTTCTCCATTTCAGCTCCCTGCCATGCCTGCGGCATTATATTGAGTCCTGCAAATAGCAAATCCTCCCCCCCACACTCCATCATGATCTATGGCCAAATGTTGGTTAGAGGATTCTGCGCGATGCTCTATTGTCGATGGCATGGAATGTTGAATCGCTTAACGCTTGAAATCTTGAAGCCAGCAACCGCAAAGTCCACCGCCGACCGCCGCCAAAGGATAAACAGCAAGAGGTGTGCTAAATAATTGAATAAGGACAATTGATTGATAGCCAAAAGCTTTTTATGCCATCGCATAGTTAACGAAGCGTAACAGGTACGAAAATGCCATTCCCAAGCTGAAGTGCAGACAACAACAGAATTAACTCACAGCATACACAGCATCCTTGGGCATCCAGGAGCAGGTCCTAGGGCCATGCAGTGCAAGACACAATCAGCTTAGCAGGTGGAAGAAAATATAGAGACAGGCAATGGGAAAGACAGGGCACAATGCCACCAGGTAAACCAAACACCAACAGCAACAAAAACGAAAATAGTCAACGTCCCAAGGACTCGGTGGAAAGCTCAAAGATAAAATCAGCTACTCCGTTGAAAGACAGTTCTAGGAAAATAAGCCAGGAAATCGAGAGAGAGACCTCTAGCACTGAGAGCAAATCAGTTCGGTATACGGTATGGGGGAGCTCTGGGAAAAGCAGCTCAAAGTAAGCCAACTGTAGGAAAATCTAGGAGAACTGCACGAAAGGGAAACTCTACGAAAAGCAGCTCAACGAAACAAATTCTTTGCATGAAACCCTCCCACAGGCGGACACTAGAAAGCAATCGGACCCAAGCCCGAGCCCAAGCCCAAGCCCATTCCCTCAGATGTATCTTTGGGTATTCTTCCAAGATTTGAATAACAGTTCATTGCATTTCATGTATCGACACAGCAATAAAAAAAAAATTTGGATTAAAACTAAAGCAAATGTAGAGCTTGAGGGCTGACTCATCCAGCGTGGCTTAGCAGTTCATTCTTAGAGTGTCTCTCTCTCTCTCTCTGTGGTACTCGCACTCAAAAAAAAATACCATTTCGTGTTTGGTAGCACTTAACACTGGAATAATAATCGTATTTGAAATTACATTATCTTCCACTCAAATCAAATCGTTTTAATCGTTTCCCAATCGTTACTTCATATTATCATCATATCAGACAATACCTCAAAAACGAATCTCAGTCCCAGTTTCAATTTCACTTTCATGGCAAATCCTTCTGCTCTTCAGGAGCCTTTTAGCTGCAGGAAACAGCAGGATGGCAGGAGTCAGTAGGAAATCCAAGCCGCAGGGGGGAGTACGTACAGCATCAGGCACTACATCAGTTTTAGTCGTGAGTTTCATCCGTGTTTTTGCCTTCGCTTTTTTGTCTGTCTCTGGGATCTCTGTTCTGTCTGGGCTTCCTTCTCTGTCTCTATACTCCAGCTGTGCTGTCTACCATATTCTGGTTTATTTCTATCCGTTCGCTGTGTATGTTGTCATCGCTTCTGTTGTGGTTGTCTGTCCATGGTGCTGCCCCTGTAGTACATAGTGCCGTGTTGATTCTATTTTGCTCTTTCAAGCTCTTGCCACTCCCTCCCAATCCCGCTGCCACTGCCACTGCCACTACCACACCATTCTTCATTCCACTCTGTGCTGGTCTGGTCTGGTCTGTTTTGTGCACGCTTCATGTCATGCGGAAATTGAATAGTTTCCGGTATTGAACAATGATTACTTACACTCGCTCCAAAGCCCGAAAAACCCAACCCAAAACTTTTGCACTGCTTCCACTGAGGGCAGCAGCTGGAAATTCAATTCCAATCCACATGCAAGAGAAGAAAACAAAGAAAAGCTGTGGTTTACCCCAATCATGATGAAGCCAGTGGCTGACTTAATCCACAGCATACTAAATATGTCATGATTCATCCAACATTTTCCAATAATATTTAAAAATTTCCCCATCTAAAACCCAAAATATTTCAAAGTAAAAGTTTTCTATTGCTTATATGTAATTTATACAGGTTTTATGTGCCCCTAGTTAGTACTTCTAATCTCTGTTTTGTGGTTCTGAAGAGTACTTTGTATGAAAGAATATTTAGACAGCAAACAGTCGCCCTTTTTTTATTGCTGAATATGTTGTAATATTATTATGGGCTATGATATTCTTCCAAAAGGGAACCAACATAATAAATGGGATAACAGCAAGGGAAAGTTTAGAATTTATTATTATAATAAGAGCCAGATTTATTTCTAAAAAGAATTTCATTCTAAGAACGCGATCTAAAATGAAATGAACGTAGGGAATATGGATACCATGATAATATTTTTGAAGACTGACTTAGCCCTTGATTTTCGAAAGAATATCCCAATTTCGCTTTGCTAACATTTTTTTTTTTTTTTTGTAGAAAGTTTTGTTTTTCTGCCCGATTTACTTGGGAAATATGCGTAAAAAGTTATGCCAAGGACATTTGCCTATGGGGGGCAAAGGCAGGAAATGGACGTAGATGCGGGCAGGACATGATAATTGAAAGCATTGGGGCGTGGTAACCATTTTCATCCATTCGGTCCAAGGCGGACACGGAAAACGGGCTGCAAAACTTTGGCCAAGAAATGGCAGATTCCCCCCACTGCCACCTTTTAGCACCTTCTGATTTTTTCTTTTTGTGCCCAACTGTCAGCAGCACTTCATCGTCCACCATCGTCGTCCCATACTATCCATCCACTCGTACCTCATATCCTTAGAGAAAGTTTGTCTGGTGCTGTCCAATGATATTGCACTAAACACGAGTCCCGTCCACGCATTTGCTTGCCGAAGACCATTACTTGTAGTATCTTTGGATAGCATTTCCATTCAAGTTGCAACTCACCTGAAAGTAAACGAAAGAAGCAGACAAATAGCATGAGCACCGGGGGGCATGAGGCATGAAGGCATGAGCGTGTTTTTCATATAAAGAGGCTGCTTTGCATTGCAATTTTGTTGGTTATAAATTATACTTACTGGCTACCACGTCTGGCATGACGGATGCCAAACGGAAATGGGAACAACACAGTACACAAAAGATGGTCGGAACGGGCAACAGGAACCCCACACACATACAGAGGGAGAGTGAGAGAGAGAGAGAAGGGAACAGGAACACCAGACAGTGGAGTGCAAAGGAGGAATCGTTTAAGAGGAGCCGCCATCATTCAAAAGGGAATAGGAAATGAACAAATGAACGGTAATTGACAGGGTGGAAAAATGTGTGACAAATGAATCAATCAAACTGGAACTAGTTCCGTTTTCAAGTACCGCTCACGAACATATTCGAATCACGAATGCTAAGAATGTATTGAAAACAAATTATTCAAATTCATTGGCGTTACGGATTTATCGTTTACAATTTCCCATCAATAGATGGCTATTACGATTAGCTACTACCTACGATTAGCACCGCTAAGCAAGACAACAATTTGCCCAAAGTTTTACGGACAGCTAAGCAAACAAATAATGCATCAAAATGTACTTAAATAATTATAAAAACGACACCCAAAATTGTAGTTCGAACTTTAGTTCGCTAAATGAACTATTAGCTTCAATTTCTAGGCACCTGCCAAAACCCCAACAGCCACTTTCATCTCTAGTCATATCTCATAAAAATTCTACCCTTTTCCCGCATACTTTTCCACGGTTTTTTTTTTTCAGTCTTTTACTTTTGCTTAAGCACTACGAGTATTCCCTTCGCAAGCACGTGAGGAGCCTGAGGCAATTTGAAAGCCAAAAAGTGCTACACTTTTGTTAAACCCAAAAAGTTGGGCAATTTGCTATTAAGAGAAACTTTTACACCAACAAAAAAGGCAGCGAGAATGTGGCCGGGAGTTAATGCTTGAAATAAGGGTCTGGGTCTGTGATGTTTTTTTGACTACTAAATAGAATTAGATCGTAAACCTTATATTCCCAGGTACGGCTCCAGAAAGTGGCAGCATTTAAGCTTTTACAAAATGCATCTCAGGTGCATTTCCCCCTCTCTCTGTCACTCTCGCACTCTGTCTGACTCTAGGCGGGTCAATTTAGATAGGTTGACGGTATGAGAGGAAATGTAAATCAGCAAACGGAAGTGCACAAAATTAGCGTTTTTAAATGAGAGAAAACTCATCAAAAATTCAACGACTTAATTTGTTTGTGTGGGCCTCTCACTCACTCATTTTCCCTCTCTCTCTCTCTCTCTATTAGTCTCTCGGTCTCTCTAGAGGGGTAGGGGAGCATACATTTAAAACCAAGTAATTAATTTCACACGGAATAAGTTTGCAAAGTTAATTGGCTTAGCGCTGGCTTTTGACTCGGAAAAAAAGCAACAAAAGGCATCGCACAAAAGCGACAAAAATGACACCCACTTAAAGCGCCGGGCAGGGCATTTACAGACGAATTCGCCCCGAGGGATTATTTTTCGGTATTCCTCAGGAAAAACATCAAAATAAACTAAACAACTCATAGATAAGTCTGGACCTGAAGTCTTTAACAATCGAATTAAATGAGACAAACGAATTAATAACTGTTAAAAACAAAAAAATTATTATAATAGTAATAAATCTACAGATAAAGTGGAACACTCCATAAAATGAGGGCGCTATTTCTTGAATATTAAGTACCGAATTTTCTGCAACAGCAACCGAGGGATGACAATTTGTATCCTATTAAAATTAATTAAAATATCTAATAAAATTATTTATGCTTAAAAATCACTATGGAAAATTAAGCTGCTTGTAACTGTCACATAAATCTGCACTGATAACGGATATACCCTCTTGCACTGGGTATCAAAATTGCAATGCGACAGCGACATCGCTTGGAGGCTGTGGCAGTGCCGGCGGAGGCTTGTCTATCCATTTCCATGGGAACATTTGAGGGGTACGTTAACGGCATTAGGCATTCAACATTCACCGCTCCACCGCTTCAACAGCAGCAGCAGCAACTTTTTCTATTCGGTTTTTTTCATCCCTGAACTTTGGCATGTGTACGGGACGATGGGGGCACCCTCTTCACCTGCCAGGTAATCGCATTAGAGGGTGTTGTGTATACGGCGGATTTTGTGGGTAGGTGAAAGCTACTCCCCATCCACTGCTATTAAAGGGGTGTGCTGCCAGCCATCGAGTGGGTTTTATTATTGTTTGCCCCCGCAAAAATAAGATTTAATTCTCGCGCTATTTGCATTTGCATTGGCTGCTGCTGCTTTATTTGTTTATGAATTCTCTCGCCAAAAGCTATTAAAACTATGTTTTTCATTGTAATCAGTTATCTATAATCTGTTTGTCGTAATGCCTGAGGGCTGCACAAATTGTTCGGATTATATTGTCTCTGTAATTGACTGGCGTGCGGGGCCGCCATGGCTGTGGTTGGGGCGACGCGTCGTGTGATGAGTTTTGGGTAAATAATTTTAATTAAATGTTGGCAGCGAAAAATGTGCTTCAAAATGGTTGGATAAATAGCATGGATTTCTGTGGCTTTACAGAACTCGATTTAAATACACGTTAATCATGAAATGTATTCTGGAATTGGAGCATTCTGATCTGTTTGATGGGCAGGCCAACAAAGGGAGCTGTACTCCTGGGTGAATCTTCTCTATCGATGAGCATGCTGCTGGGAATCAGCGATCAGAGAAGCGACCAGAAGCGGCTCTTTCATTGTCTGAAAGGACAAAAGTACGAGTGGTTAATGGTTCTGAAATCCTTTCGGGGCTTAGGGCAGCGATATCTGGCTACACAATCGTCTGTTGATATGCTGCATAAATTTTCCATGATAATGGAACACTTTTTTATAGTTTATAAAATTATATTTGAATTAAAAATGTACAGCAAATGTACAAAAAACCAAAAAGAATTTCCTCAAAAAAAATATATGCCAAACCCAAAAGTTTTTTTTTTCGGTCTTTATTTCTAACTGTTTTCCATATTAATATGTATGTAGTACTACGGTATATTTTTTATATATATCTAATTTTGTGCGACCCGGGTTCATTGGTCCGGGTCCCTCCACCCGAATAACATAGAAAAAATATCGAAGGTTACATTGCCATTTAGTTTCTAGAACAATTCAGAGAGAGATAAAAACCGGCTCAGGAGATATTACAAAATCGGTATTAGCTAGTTAAAACCCGTTTTTGTTTGCCACATCAGTTGTCAGTTGTATGCAAAAATACGGTCTGGACTGGCGGGGTGTCGGGTGGCGCGACAAAACGTGACAAATTTAATTGGACCCCTGCCCGGTGCACCGGTATGCCACATGACAAGGAAACCACCGAAATGTCCGTGCAACTTTATTTCCTCCCCAGCCGCCACATGTTGGAAGGCGCTCCTCTTTCCTTTCAATGCAAATTCGCTGCATGTTCCACTGCCCTGTCCTGCCCTGCCCTGCGCATAAAATCGAATTGCAAATGCCGAAAATGCTGACAACAAAATTTATTTGTGGCCCAACCGCATTCTATAATACTCTTTCTACTGGCATTGGTTTAGTCTTAAGTATTTATTGATTGGAAATTTTTGAAATTGTGAATCTAACATAGAGCTGTGCTAGAACTCTTTGAAATATCATAGTTCTATGGTAGAAATTTTTGATATATTTATCATAGTCTTTTGGCAGAATTGGCGGGATTCTTGAAAATATCTCAGCTTAGTTCATGGTTTAATAACAAATGTTTAGCACCTATTTATATAAATAGATAGAGAGACATATCGGTATAGCTAGATATACTACGTCAATGTTAAAAAATAAAATTCTGATCTGCTTTTTTTTTATCTTCCATACCCCCCAGAAAGGGTATGCAACACGGTATGAACGGCAAGGTATGGGGGGGGGGCGTACGAGAGTAAGTATGCATTTAAGAGAGCGGCAGAGCAGGGGCAGTGGAGAACGACGACAACAGTTCGTGTTTGTCGCTCATCGTGACAATGCAGCGAATGATTAGCGGGAGACAACAACAATAAAACCGCAGCAAAAAACGTGATGTAGGCAAAAAAAAAATAAAATAAATAAATAAAAAACTAAACTGTAAATTGAATTTTTAGAAATGGACCGCCTTTTCTTTTAGGTATTTTTTTTTCTATTGTTGTCATGAGTAATTGGAAAAATTAGGTACATGACAAATGAGAAAATGGGTGGTGGGGGGGTGAGTAAATAAAATAAAATGCATTTATAAATCTACAAACATTTGATTGGATTTATTTCATTCATTTCAATAATAGAAAAGATAATATTAAATATTTTGTAGAATAAAGTAAAATTATTTATTAATTATTTGTTTTTTATCGTAAATTTTCTTGAACACATTTTGGGCTAATGTGGGGGGGATCACAAGTGTATGAGATGATCAAATGGTTGCAATAATTTATTGAAAATTAATCTTCAGAAATTGCGATTTGTGATTAAAATTTAATATAGTTTTTTCTGTCAGTTTATACCTGCTTGACATGGGCACGTCGCTCGAACTGTATGCCCCCTGGATTGTGATCCCGGATATCCATGACGACGACGTTACCGCCTCGGGTGCTGCTTTTCAAGCTGTTTTCAGTGTTATTTCCATTAAAGCCTCCAATGCTCCTCCTCCTTCCATTGCTGTGCTCGGTGTCGATGCTTTTTCCAGTGCTGCTGCTGCTGCTTTCAGGACTGTTTCCAGAGCTTCTTTTATTGGTATTTCCATTTCCATTTCCATTGCTACTCTTTTCAGTTGTTGGCGCTGATGCCACCAGTGGCACTGCTGCCGGCAATGATATGGAATCGACATTGCCCTCCATCAATGCCTCGGCTGCTTCCAGCATATGTGGCATGCCCAGTGGCATTTTTCCACTACCAGAGCCTCTGCCACTGCCACTCCCACTAGCTGCTTTGCCACCACCCTTGCTGGCATTGGCACTCTCATTGGCGCTCCTTAATCCGATTTCAATCACAATTTTATTTGGTTGCTGCTGTGGCAGCTGCTGCTGTTGCAATGGTCGCTGTAGATTCTTTGGATGCGTGGATGCCGATATGTAGTTGAGATCGCTTTGCGACAGATGATGCTGCTGCAGCGTCGAGTACTGCTGCTCGACAAGCGCCGCACGTGTCTGGGCCGCCTGGTGGCCACCATTCGCGGCCGCCGAATCGCTGGCCACCTTCTCGCGCAGCTTAACGATATTCGAAATGTTGATGCTGTTCGTTAGGGTGATGCCCGTAATGCAGACCAAAATGATGGTTAGCACAACGCCGCAGATGGCAAGGGTGGGCATGCGGAAGAATTTTCCACTGCACATGATGAGGCCGAGGAGGCCGGAACGGGGCGGGTCGGGGCGGGATGGTGGGATGTAGTGGTGTTGGTCCAATCAAGCAATCATTTGGAAAAACCCAGTTAACTGGTTTGTTCTAACTCTTTTCTTTGTTTGTTTTGTTTGGTTCACTCTTTCGTTTTTATGCTTTGTTGTGGTTCAAACGAGAGTTCAACAAACGGTGCGGTGTTGCTTGATTTTTTGTTGCTGTTGTTCGTGTTTCGTGTTTTTGCACTTCGATCCCCGCTCGCGATCGTCTCGCGACTCGTTCGTTGGCGTCTCTGCTCTCGTCTGCAGCTGGAACACGAATGCAGCTGGAAGGCAGCACTTCACTGCACTGCACTGCAGTTCTTCGATCGTACGTTCTCTCTCTCTCTCTCTCTCTGTCTGTCTCTCGCTCTTTTACCGTTTGGCTTTCGCTCTCGTTGTAGATCTCTCGCTCTCGCTCTCGTTCTGCTTCTGGTTCTCGTTCTCTCAGCTGCTGGTTCACCTTGAGACGAGACGCTGGCTTCAGCTGACGCTGCCGTCACAGCTGCGCAGCTGCCTCGAACGGATTTGCATGATGTTTTTTTCCTTTACCGTTTCAATCTTTTACTTTGATTTTTTTTGTTTTTGTTGTTGTTGCTGTTGCTTTGTTTCACTGCATGTCTTTGTTTATTTGATTTATTTTTGTTTTTGATTTCATTTTTTGTTTTAACGGGAAACAAAAACTTTTAAAAATACACGCACCGAGCCCAAAATGCGGATCGTTAAATATTCAATTTGTGTAAAGTTTTTGCAGTTGTTTTTGTGTTGCTTTTGTTGCAATTTAAGATTGGGCAAACACAGAGAGAGCTAAAAACAAAGCCTCGAATAAAAGTATTTTTGTTTTGCATTAAAATTAGTCAGTTCGAGTTCAAATTGCGTATAATGGTAAGATAGCAGCCTACAAAATTTTGCAACTTAACCATTTAAACAATGTACATATATTTTCATTAACTTTGATGTTACAACCTTTTTAACTCAGCCAAAAAACAATTTTTTCATGGTTTAATTTAATAAGAAAGAATAAATATTTCATGATAAATTGTTGGCCGCGAAAACAGCTTCTGTGCTTGTCCCGAATGCCTTGATTTTTTTTGCAATTATTTAGCAAAAATTGGAGGGCTTAAGATTTAGAAGTGCAGCTTGTTGTCATAAATGCTCAATATCTTTTTTAATTTCCAAATTCAGTTTTCTTAGTTTCAGAACTCAGACTAAATGTTGATACAGTTGATATCTCTATCTCTGAGCACTCTACAAATATTAATAGAGAAATCTGTGCAGTTATTATACCATTTTCGAGTTAATTGACATCTTCATTAGGCATCCCCCGCCTCCCTGCCACAGCATCGATTGGCGTTCTAATGCCCCTCTCAAAATGTTAATGAAATCAGTTTCAAACTCACTCTCCCTTTTTGCTTTTCCTTTTCCTTTCACGCGCACCTGCTGCTGCTGCACGGTTGAACCGCGCTTCGAGTATCTATGACAAGGCTTTAAGCAGGTTCTAATGCCTGGGCTCTAATACCCTCTTATCCCCGTCCCATTGGCATAAACAATAGGCTTTTTGGGGACAAAGGGATACATGACAGTGCGTCGCCTGGCATCTATTCTATTTCTCATTTACGTATACTCTAACCATACATTTATTGCTACGCAAAATACTTCAGAGATACTTGACTGTCACCAGATCGATTGGAACTTATAACAATACCCCTGCATCGTGGCATCATTATGATTGATTCGCGGTACAAACTTCAAAACACTCGCAACGAGCTTTCAACTGCTCGATGCAGCAAGAGAGTATTATCGAAAGAGAGTCCAGGGTAGGACTTCTCTTGACTTCAATTGCACAGAGTATTTTCAGCTTCGTCTCAAGTTACTTTTCGTTTTTGTGTATTTTTTTGGGTGGGATTTAGGCATTCATTTCATGGGATCTGCACACGCGCCTCTCAGCGGGACGGAGGAGAGCATGGGTGGAGAGCATGGGACACTTGGTGGATTTAATTGAGCCGACACGCACGCACACGAGCGTCACTTGCGTGTGTTTGATGAGCTAGGCAAGAAAGAAAGAAACGAGAAACGAGAAAGAGAAAGGAGAGCACACAAGTGAAAGGGAATGCCAAAAGAGAGCGAGTAGAGATTCCATTTAATTGCATATCAACGCCTGCCTGTTGCCTTGAAGAAAATACTCGTACTCGTACTCGCCCTCGTATCTTGTTTCTTTTCCACATTGTTTGGCTGCCTTTAACACGATGCCTCTTTCGTCGTTGCATTTTATTTGGTTGACATTCATTGGGGGTTTTGGGAACAAATGAAAACCGTCTTTATTTCATCTTTGTACGATCCCACACGTTTTTTGGAAATTTAGGAATGCAGTGTACTCGAACCGGACCTTAGTTAAAAAAGACACCATCAATTTTCAGATTAATTTTAAGCATTGATTGTGCTCGAAAAGACAGGTGTTCTAGGAGCCAAACTAAATAAAAGTTCTAAAACATTTTCTTTATTTTTTTATTTTAATTATTTTAATTTGAATGTCAGTGAATTTCATTGGAGATTCATCGGTGGAAAGCCTATCCGTTTAGATGAATTTTGGCTTTAGCATTCTGCACCCATCCACCACCCCATATATTGCCCCATATGGCCTCTCTCACACCATTCATCACTTTTTCTTTTATTCTTTTTTTATTCGTTTTTTTTTTGTTACTGTGCGTGGTTCTTTTTCGTTGCTATTTATTTCAATTAATGAAGCTGCGTCTTTTGTCGCTTAATTAATTCCACAACAAAAGGGCTCTCAACCAATTTTCGACTAAGTAGAACCTTGAGAAGAGTAGAGTAGAGCCCGGGGTGGGTATGGCGGGCGTGGAATATAAGAGTGTTGGCGTACTATTCGAGGGGGAATTAACGGATTAAATTTTCAATTTAGCATGTTTGAAGGCATTTCAATTAGTGCCCATTTTGTGAGACAAATTGCTTTGCGTGCATGTTCAAAAATGAAAAGAGAGTTACAGTCCATCAGTGGGAGGGCGGTGGAAATCGTAGGAAAAGCTCCTAAACTTTTACCCATATGTAAACTAGCCTAAAAATAAACCATATAATTCAGTCAAAAATGATATTGAGCCGCAAAATTCCATCAGAAAATGTGGGTACGATTGATAAAAAAGATTTGTTTAGCAGTTGCATAGTTTTAGTTTGGAGATGATGAGTGAAATAGCTGAAATGCATAAATCATCAATATGTGGCAGGCTGAGGGAAAATGGCAAAAGATGTCACAGCCCAGAAGTTTCTGTCTCTGTCTCTTTCTTTTGTGATATCGGAGATGCCATATTGCATGCCCTTAAATTGAAGTTCCAAGCGTCCCCAAGCGACCATATGCATTCCAGGGATAAGTAGTAAATTGCATAATAATAACATACATCAAGGAAGAAGCAGGAAGGAGCTCTCTGGCTGTGAAGGAGAAGGCGCTGGTGGCTCTGGCTGTGTGGCTGTGGCAGTAGCTCTCTGTTTCTAAAGAAATGAATGTGCAGAGCAATCTTTGCCGTTTCATCTTAATTATTTTCAACAGCTTTTCATGAAATTGCGGCTTAAAGCGGGCGGGCGGGGCTACAAACAGCAAAACAGATTGCATTACAACAAGCTGCATGCAGCAAGAGGATGCAGCAATGTTGCACATTTCATAATCGAGTGAGATAGAGTGAGAGAGCGAAAGAGAGAGAGAGAGAGAGAGAAGGACAGCACAGAGATGGGGAAACTTTATTAAATTTACGCAAGTAAATTGCAATTTATTCGTTCCCTCTACCATTCCCCCGCCACCCCATTCATTCCCATTCCCGCACTTTAGCACCCCCTCTTCCCACCCATGTATAAACCCATCTCTACTCTGCACTTTCGCAGGACCAAAGGCCGGGACGCTATTAAATTGGATTACAGTCACTGGCCACAGTGCGTATGCGTAATTTCGAAATGCGATGGCGGCCCATTAAGTGCAGGGAAATGCTCGCCTAAGGACCAAGGAAGGATGCGATATTAAAGCTTTCGAACCCATAAATATAATAAATAATAAGTATAAATATAAAGTGCACATTCATCAGTTCAATTCATGACTTAACCTTTATGCGAAAATTCCATATACATAATTCCAATTTTATGCATATGTGCATTTTCCCTGACCTGCTTTTAAGTTTTTGCCCAGTTTTTTCCTTCAAGTTTGTTAACTCAATTACAGAGCAAAACAAGCAGCACTTTCCACCTGATCAGCCTTGAATGGGCTTAAACACTGTCAATTTTTTTTTCTTTTTTACTTTTTTTTCTTCTTTTTGGCACCATTATGGCGGACATATTTTGAGGTAATTTTAGCTCAAGTTTCAGCCTCTAAATCGGATGGAATACTCGTAGGCTTTAGGGCCTCGAATGGTGGTGGTGTTCCCTCCCAATGCAATGGCCAGTAGTGCCTGCGCCTGAAGCTACGTGTTTTCCTGTTTTCCTGCCATTTCCCACCGAAACATTTCCTCGCTTTCCTACTCCCTGTCGTCCCTTTTTTTGACTGCTGTGCTGCTGCTGCTGCCTGAACGCATTATTTTGTCATTTGCATTTGCCTGTGCATTTCGAAAGCTTCTCTCCTGCCCCCGTCCCGCCCGTTCTATTGCAGCCACAATTTTGTTTTTTTTTTCCTTTTTTTTTTTGCCCCGAAAAATGTTCATTTCGAGGCACGTCGAGGCTTTGGATTTGTACACCCTGCATTTGCAGGATTTCAGGGAAAGTATTAGGCTCCTGGACGAAAATGAGATGGCCATAGAGGGCACACATACTCTACGTGGTGCATTAATGACTCGAATTGAGACGCACAAGCGAATGCGGCCGAGAATTTAATTTTTAGTGCTGCTTTTAGAGCACTACACAGGGTATCTTGTGTACGTTTCTTCGGGCTCATTTTGCTTTGTTTCTTATGCCCTAAAGGTTGGGCAGATGTTTCCTTTGGTTGCTTCTGCTGCTGCTGCTGCTGCTATTTCCCTTTTTGTGGAGGGAAGGAAGGAAGGAAGGAATATTCAAATCCAAAATCCAATTCCCAAGGCTCTTTCAATGCAATGTCCTTGGCCAATGAGAGAAGTTTTGCTGGGGCGGCTGTCGCTCTTTCCACAAATCGAGTTAATTTCTTCCTCTACAAAAAAAGAAAAAAAAAACAAAATAGAAATGCAACCAGAAATACAACCAATTTTTGGCCTGGCTCTGCGTCTTTATGCGGCAGCATGTGGCATGCATTTAACCCGCGCCTTGACCCGTGCCCGTAGAGCCGCCTTTTGAGTTGCGAAAATCAACAAAAACAAAAACTGCGACATCAGACTCGCGTGTCCTTGCGGATGCAGCAGCAGCAGCAGCTCCTGCAACCTTTCTCTAATTAGTACAACTGTTTGCTCAGGCCTCAGACTCACCCGAACAACAACAACAACAACAACATCCATCCCGAGCACTACTGCAGCGATAATTATAAATCTGAGATTGAAGGGTTCTCTTGGAGAGAGCACAGCCCAGTAGTTGCCTTTCGCCTGCTAATGATTTATTTACGCCTTTCTCTCACACAGTTTTCTCTTCATTCGTTTTCGTTTTCTTGGCTTTCATTTGTTGTTTAAAGAATTTTAAGAAAAAAGATGTGTGGTAATAAATACGCGACAAGCAACACACAAGTGGAGATCCCACTTATCAAATGTAGAGCTAAACATAGCGATATATCAATTGTACCACATACATTGTTTGTAGAACTGATATAGGTCTCTGATTTTAAGAATAAAATTTAGTTTGAATTTACAACTGAACTCGCAAATGTCTAGGCTTTTCCTTTAAGGTCTTAACATATGTATGCACATATTTATTAAACCCTTTAAACCTCTTTCTCTCTCTCTCTCTCTCTCTCTGAGAGTGTTTTGTGTGCGTCAAGAAGATAATAGATCAAATGAATAAATACTAAAGGAAATGTCAGCGAAAAATCCATCGTGAATTGATGACCCTTTGGCCCAATTTCACTTTATGCCAGGATTAATAAATATTGATTCAACGCTGTAGCAGTGAGCGGGGTAGATGGAAGCATTATCCTGTCTTCTTGACAAAAAAAAAATAATAAATAAATAAATAAAGAGGAAATCATTCAGTTAATTATGAAATAATTTTGATACGTACATAAATGAATGTGTGGAAAATTCATATCGTATCGAAAGTCGCGAAAGAGGCTGACAGCAAATAAATGGTCCAATGAATTTTTTCCTGGAGTTATGGATGCCCAGATGCACCCCCCTCTGACGGATGACAGATGATGAATGATGAATAGTTGGCTGTACAATGGTTATAATTGATAGAATGTGGGGTACGCCTTAAGAAATGCACTCTGTATCGTTATATAATCCTTTGGAATGAGCAGCGTTTTTATCAGAGTTCAAACTGAATCAATTGTGCATCAAAGTTAGCTATTTTACAGCGATGACTGTACTTGCAATTCAACGTGTGCGTGTAGTTTGCCACAGCGGTGACTGTACTGCCAATTTACGTGCACTGCCCCGTGTAGTTTCCTTTAGTTTGTAGCCTTCGCAACGATCGCCTGCGGCTACGGGTTGGTAGCTGGGAATTCATTTGCGTGAAAATTGGAACGTTCGAACGTTGCAGGGAGCAGAACGACACAACAACATCACGGACCAGGCCCCAGTAGCAGAGCATTAGGCAGTGAGGCAGTGAGGCAGCAGAGCCATGTGGCATGTGGCGTTGACAGGAAGGCCAGGCGAAGCGGGACGGATGAGCGAACGCTGTCCAGTCCTACCTTCTGCTACGCTTCGGTATGTAGTAGTAGTGCCGCCAGCCCCCCACCCACCCCATTCCCAGGCTGCTACAAGCTCCTCGTATTTATTGTGTGTGTGCGTGCCTCTGAATGTGGTGCGGTTTAAAGCTAAACAAAAGGACAACGCCAACAAGGACATCCAGAAGGCAGAACCTACGAACGCAAAGCCCAAACCAGCAGCAGCAGCAGCAGCCAGTCGTCTATTGCAGGCACTTTGAATTATTAAAACTGCACCACAAGGATAACAATAACAGGGGAGTAGAAGGATGGGGGAAGGGAGTAGCAGAGAGTGCCTCCTAATCCTCCAGCCAACAGCAGTTTCTATTCCCCCCGCAACCCTTCCCATTTCCCTGTATATTCCTCTCCATATCTCTATAAAGCAGTGTCGTCCTTTGTTTCGTGTTTGCGCATCTCAAAAAAAAAAAAAGTAGAAGCATTGAAAAGCCATATAGGAAATTTTAATTTTAAGGTCTTCTTTGACTAGTTTTTAGGGAGCTGAATGGGTCTGGGGACTGGGGACTGCGAAATTGGTAACCGAATCCGAAACCGGAATCGAAGAAATATTTAATTAGTGAATGCCAATTGTTGACAGGCAGCAGGCAGGCAGCAGGCAGGAAGGCAGCCGAAGGATAAGGGAGGAGCCCTGTAGTGTCTCTTCATTTGCGACACGAGCTGGCACACAGCCAGCACATGTTTAGGGACTTCCATCTCTCTTTCTATACAGAGATAGAGGGAGAGAGAGCGAGAGCGAGATAGAGAGGTTGCACCCACAATCCCCCCACTCTTTGTCATTCAGGTGCTGTTCTGTTCTAGCTGCTGCTGCGTCATGAGGTTTTGGGGATATGCAATGGTTCTGCTGCAAGAGAAATAATTTAGCATACTTTTATGCGTGTTGCAGGGCTGTCTCCTGTCTCTATATTTCTCATTCAAATGGAGCACATGCTCCGTACATACAGGCAGCAGCAGCAGAACAAATTCCAAGTGGATGGGCCAATCGAGGCACATGTGCCACTGAAATACTTCAAGAAATCCATACTATTGCACGCGAATAATGGTCCTTTTTTTTTGTCAAAGCTTAGCAAACAGAAAACCATTTTCAACTAGGCAAACATACAAAATACAAATAAAATACTCATAGTTAACGTAAAATAAATAGAACTATAAATATAAAGTAATCAAAAGAAACCACAAACATTTGAGGTATAAATCAAAAAACATTATAAAATAAAATATAATAAATAAAACAAAGAATATAATAAAATATATAACTAAAATAAAAACAAAAGATAAAATAATGAATAACAAATTTAAAAAACTAAAATTACCATAAATAAAAAAATAACGAGAAGGAACGTGCTAGTCGCTTCTGGGGACGCGACTCTACTTATACACGTACTCAATCAGTATATACATTTTTGAGCATATGATTTTTTAGAATTTTAGAATAAAAAAAAAATTTGTTTTACATTTTCCATTTTTTGCTACATCTGTTATCTACATCTACAATGTATATTTTACATCTAACATGTAGATTATAGGTGTACCTCCGCGGCAGAGTGTGCGAGCGAGAAAGAGAATGAGTAGAGTCTTTGGCAGGGGGAGGCGGAGGAAGCAACTGAAAATTAATTTCTTCATTCTCGCTATAATTATGATTCGATCTAATTCAGATTCGGCAATCTGGTAGATATGGGCATTCTCTACAATACTGCGTTTTTAGTTTTATCGTATCTTTAAAAATGTGCATGCCACAGGTTTTCGTTCTTTGTGTGGGCGGAAGGGGGCGGGGCGAAATTTTAAAATACACTTGTAGCAGTGTGATATCACATGAGTGTGGAAACCAAATTTGGTTGTCCTAGCTCTTATAGTCTCTGAGATCTAGGCGCTCATCGAGACGGACAGACAGACAGACGGACAGACGACAGACATGGCTATACTATATCGACTCGGCTATTGATGCTGATCAAGAATATATATGTATACTTTATGGGGTCGGAAACGTTTCCTTCTCTGCGTTACACACATCCACTTTTACCACAAATCTAATATACCCCTTAACTCTTTTTTGAGTACGGGTATAAAAACTAACATAAATAAAATAATAAATAAATAAAATAAAATAAAATATTTAAAAATATAAAAAAGACACAGAAGCTACGTTGATAGTTCGAATAATGCAATTTGTTGGAAATTTTCATCGATTCTCTCTGCTGGGATGTCGTTTTTGATCTCTGATTCTCGGTCTTTTGGTTGCCTGAGTAGTGAAGTGTCTCAGACTCAGCGCTCGTATGCATATTTAGTGTATGGCCGATCATCCCCCTGCATATGTTTAGTCTTCATTTTGGATGCTGTTTCCCGATATCAGATACCATCGCGATGATGCGCTGTTTGTGTGTTGCATTTCTTATAGCCCTTTTGCAAACCAAACTTGAACCTTCTCGCTTAATTGCTTTTTGGTTGTCCGGCTGTCCCTTGACTGCCCTTCTCGATTTCGCTCTTTGGCCACCCTCTACCTCCTCTCTGTCTATATCCTTCCCTTCTGTCAACCAGAGATACCCTTTACGGGTTCAAAAAAAAGAAAAAACGAAAAAAAACCACATTTGGCTTCAATTGTTGGCCTGACAAAATGGATTGTCTCTGTGCTTTGGCCCCCATCCTGACTTTGGCTGCCATTCACCCAGAGTAGGAGGGAGAGAGAGAGATGGCTACAGTGGTAGACAGAAAGAGAAAGACGGTTAGAGGGAGACAGCGAGGGACATCAATTCTGTTGACTGGCGACAAAAGACAGTTAAAAAATAAAAACAACAACGAAAAACCGAAACAGAAATAAAACTAGATTTTCGCAATTAAAATGCAACATGAGGCATGAGGCATGGGCCGCCATGAAATTCAGAGACAGCTGAGCACAAGAATAGTAAGCCAGAGAGAGAGGAAGATCCAGTGATAGAGAGAGACAGAGAGGGAGAGAGAGAGAGCACCAAAGCCAAAAGTAACACAGAAATGCATGACAGAGACAGAGAGTGGGGCGGGCGGGGGGCAAAAGGTGAAGTGAAACTTTTGGGACAAAAAGTCAGCAAATGATTTTTACAATTTCTGCTGTCCAATGCAGTTACGTGTACGAGAGAGTCAACAAACAAGCAAACAAACAAACAAACGTAAATAAAATGCATGAAAAAGCTGACAAAAAAAATATATGTATATATATATTTGTACATACACATATACACCACACAGTCAGACACAGGCACACGCATTAAAAAGTTTTGTCAGAAGCGGAAAGTGCCGTGAAAGCTCAGGTAAATAGAACAAAAAATGAATAGGGGTATTACGACCATAGGGATACCCCCTACATAACTTAAATGATTTAAGTGAAATTTGTTGGATTAGATTACCCACAGTGGAATCAAACACTCTGGGTGTTTAGAAAAATAAATAAAAAAGAAGCGGAATAAAATTAAATAAGAAAAAAAATAAAAACTTTATTGAACGTAGTCAACGTAAATAATACATTTTTTGTTAATTTGTAGTGCCAGGAAGGATCAATAAATAATATAATATAATACAGAAAGCGGCACACAAAAACACGCGACAGAAACAGACAATAGGAATTCTAACAAAAAAGTGTGTGGCTCTTGCACCTTACAATCTACGCGATTAACATTGATCGCTTTACATTTGAATGTTTTATAGCCAATGGGTATAGTACTTATGGTGAGAGTACTGACACTACTCATTGTAGAGAGACTGCAGCACCTTCTTGGCTCTGTGTCTCCTGGCCCCACCCACCGATAAATTGTTTGTGTTTTGTTCGCCTTTTTCTTTTTCTGTATACAAACGGATGGCGGGCGCCACAAGAATTATGGTTGGACAACGATGCCACAAGAAAGGCGTGGAAAGCCCAATGAATTATTAATCAACAAGAGCAAAAAGGAAGCAAGGAGCAACAGAGCAACAACACCAAAAATAAAAAACAAGAAGGTGGAAACAGCAGCAAAAAAAAGATGGAAGAAAGGAAAATAATAAGGTAACAGCAAAAAACAGGAGCAACAACAAAAAGCGGAAGTAACTAAGTTCAATAAAATGCCAGCATACAAAAAAAATACAAAAAAAATAAATATATAAATAAAATTAATTTAAAAAAAAATAGCAAAATAATGCAAAATTTTTAAAATATAATAATAAATAATACAAAATATTAACAAATAAATACAAAAACCAAAAACGTATTTCAGAAAATTGGATACCTAGCGTACAGCATCTGGGCATTTGATGCCACAGCCCAAGTGGAACACGGGGCATGAGTAGCTCCCTCTTGGCGGTTAATCATTTCGAGTAGAAAATCATAAAGCGTAGAGTTTTTCTTTGACTTGTAGTAGATGAGTATGATGGCTAGTTTGCCCTCGCAACCGAACGACTTGCGAGCTTCTTCCCAACGATGAATGTAAATGTTGTCTTGACATCAAATCAGACGTGTCAAAGTGGAGTAAGTGGAGTGGGACGAATGTAAGGGTAAGGAGGGGTCGTGCCTTTGAGATGCTAGAAGATAGAGCAGAAAGGTACACCATACACACACACACACACACTAGCATTGGGGCAGGTCAACAGGCAGACACGAGCGACACGAACAAGACGCAGCAAAGAAAGAAAGTTAGTTTGCCTCCGTTTTTCTTTTTTTGGTAGTAGGAGGGAAATTCTTGAAATTCCTCACTTCATCCTCTGCTGCAGCTTGTTTGTCGGTTGCACAGACCTACCCACCTACTCCAACACCTGCCACACCTCACACGTCTCTCGTGCCAGTGCCAGTGCCAGTGCCACTGCCTCTGCCTGCACGCCGCATCAAGTGCAGCACAGCATCAGATTGTCCGGGCCTGGGCCTCGTCCTTTGGCTTAGAGTCAGCTCCTTCTCCTTCTGTATCACCGCTTAAGTGCACTCGAGTTGCCTGTAAACAAACACATGACTCGCTGGATGGATATATACTCGTTCGGCTAGATACGGATACGGATACGGATAGTTGGCAGTGAAGTGGGTGGGCAGGCAGGCAGGCAGGCAGCACAGAATATGATACGCTTTTGTCTAGCCCCTCTCAAATACTTTGGAAGATGCACATTGCAGGGGGGGGACTTTGGGGAGCTATGGAGCAGTCACTTTTCTTTCTAGCCTGGGAAAACAAATCATCTTTCTGCGTTTCTTCTTTTAAACAGTGGAAATTCTACAGGACGGATAGCAGTTGTTTTGTCCCTTTGGGGGTGTACAAATGTTTCAAATTTCAATTATTTCGATTCTTTAGTTTTCCCAGTCAACAAAACTGCAGTACTTCCCCACTTTTGGAGGGGGTGCGGCAAAAACGTTTGTTTTCTCATTCGAATTTTTTTTTGCAATTCCCAGAGGATATTTACTTTGTATTATACTCTTTTAATTTAATAGATCTTTAGATATTGAATGATTTATATTTCTGTGTGACAGCCTAAGGCAAAATATCAGTATGACAATTTCAGTATTTCTAGAATATTGTGCAGGATGACATGTGTAGGATGTCTCCTAAAAAAAGTATTATAATAAAAATTCAGAAACTTTAAAATTTTTATTTCATAATTTTGACTTTTAAGATTTTGGTCTCGGTGAATCTATCCATGGAAATTTCATTAAAAATATAATTAAATGCTAACATGGGGCTGCGTGATCCGACACTATCAATAAAATATATCTTCTATATATAATTCATATGATTCTCTTGAAATCACAGATATGTCCCACCAACGAGAGATCCCACTGTACTCTACACACTCGCTTCTTTGGCTCTGTTTCCAACTCTCTCTCTCTCTTAAGCTCTTTCTGCATTGTAAATTGCCCCTCCGGTTCTCTCCGTTTCTTCATATTTCATCTATCTCCCTGTTCGTCTCCTCATATTATGCGCCTCCTTTCAAAGCCTCCTCCATTGCGTGTGATGGTTATTATGCTGTATGCTGCTGCTCAAGTGAAAAATGACGCATTATGCGTTACTTTCAAATGTGTGAATGCCGCTTCCTACCACAGTCTGTGTCTCCATGTGTGTGTATGTGTATAGTCAAATGTAACCCCTTGTGGCCATACATCTCTCTATAAAGAGGGAGAAAGACCAGAGCGAGAGGGAGAAGAGTTTTGTCTATGACTGAGATTTTTATGAGAATTTTCAACGTTCCTAATACCCTGTACTTGTAGTTACAAAAAGGATATATATTTAATTATTTAATTATCTAGAGAATATTAAATCTACCAAGAGCTTTCAGCTTTCAAAGTTTTTGGTATTTTGGTCGAATTTTTTAAGGTTTAGAATATTGCTTGTATTGTCCAAAATTTCAAACAAATTTAATAGACACAGTGCTACAGTTATAGGTTATAGGTTATATATTCTGGTGGCTTTTTTCCCCCATCCTGTGTTGTATTTCTTATTACTCTCTTTTTAAACGTTTACCACAAATTCCGTATGATCTAATAAATATTGCAACTTTAAAACGGAAAATTCTATGCTATTATAATATATAATAATATAATAATACTGCATTATTATTTGCTTGGTCCATACAAAGGTTTATAATCTAACAAAAATGATCTCATTTATTACAGACGTAAAATATAAAAATTTCTCATTAGAACAAATATTCTGAGCAGCGTGAATCCTTTAAGTTGAAAATACCCTTTCTATATAGTATTTTTACTGGTTTTTATTTTTTATTTTTTATATTTCATATACAGGGAGCTTGGGGTCCCCACACTCAGCTCAGCCTTTCACTCTCCCATTCACTGTGTTATATCCCCCCCCCCCCATTTGCATTACCATGCCCACTCTTTTAACCCATATACTGGTATATATATATATTTTTTTTTATCCGTTTGTTTTATTTACTGCTGCTGCAACATTTCGCGTGTGAAGAATTTCTCTCTGTTGCCTGCTGTGCGGAATATTACATATATTTTTTTTAGATTTAGTTTTTGGCTTTCATTTATGCACATAAATACAAGTACGGCGAGTGCGTACATATACTCGTCGTATATTTTGTTGTGCCCCATGCTGAGAGAGTGTCCGTCCGTCCCTCTGTCCCCCTGTCCCCAGCTCCCTTGATCCCAAACTGTGCGTTGTTTTCGGTGTATTCTGGTGGCGTTTTTTTTCCCCCCCATCCTGTGTTGTATTCCTTATTATTACTCACGGGGATTCCACGCTCGCTAGCAGCATTCAAAAGTTGCTTTGAGTGTCAACGAATTTAAAAGTGGAATTTTGCTTGATTAAAATTTGTTTGCAAAAATATGAATTAAAAAAGTTTTCGTAGAGATGTTTGTCCATAATTCCTGTGGATTTATAGCCAGTGGGGGGAAATGATTTTTGTTCAAGAAAGAAACGTTTATTTCTTTACAGAGGAATCTCTGTAATAATTCCTTAATTAAGGAAACATTTTGGCATTATTTTTTATGATATAGTATTCCCGATCTTTGCCATCTTTATGATCACTTTTGAAGAAGCCGTATCCTTCTTTTGGATTTTTAAAGAGTTTCAGTAATCTGAAACTTCTAATTCTTCTAAAGACTGTACAATGTGCCTTTAAGGTTTGCTAAAGTAAGCTACGGAATATTTAAAAAAAAAAAGGAAACACTTAAAATAATTTTGAAAACATTTACACAACATTTGAAGCCATCAGTCCTGACGTTTAGAGTGGCGGCACACGTGCCGCATGCATCACTGCAATACTTATTAAATTTAATCCTATAATTTGTGTGTGTTATTCCTTTCATTCCATTCACCCTAATATCAAAAAATGTAAGCTGTTTCGCAATTGTAGTATAAATTTTGCATGCATTTTCCTAGCTAAAGTACGAAATACATATGTACATACATATCTACATATCGTACAAATATTTACACCAAAACTAGCAATTTCTACAAAAGTCAAACAACGAATTTGTTACAACAAATATTTACTAGAAAATTTTATTTGTTTTTGTTTTCAAAACAAAATATGCACCAGCATAAAATACCTATTCAATAATTCATATATTTTCTCATTTCCTGCCCAACAAGACAGATTCCCCTGGGGAATTTTTGTGCAAAATATTTTAGCAATTTGTTTGCAGCTTCTGTTTCTTCAGTGTCATACGAGTATTCTGCATTCATTATGTGACATGTAAGAAATATTTACTAAATACCAAATGTGTATTGCAGCATCCTCTATTTTTTGTAATAATTAATTTTTTCTGATATTGAAAACATAAAGTTAATATCACTCTAAATATTATCCAGAAAATGGCAAGAAATTTCCTACAAGGTGCTGCAGAATTATTATACATTTTCATGGCATAAACTGACAGCAATTAAAATTTTCTTTGTATTTTGAGACTTAGCAAATATTTCTTGCATTCATTTTATTTTTCGTTCGAAATTTCCCTGAATGACATATCCGTTGAATGCATTTTCCCATAAGTATTCATTAAATATTTGCATTTTCAAGTGGTAATTTCCAGAAAATATTCATGGAATTCCATGAAAATTATCGCAAACACTCAACTCTTTCATTTCATTGTTACCTACAGAAATTTCCCACATTTTCACCATTTTGCTCTCATTAATTCGAACAACAGCTCACTCATTTTGGGCTCGGGTCCTGGGAAATGGCAGTTATTGTGGTGCATGCATTGAATGGAATTTTACTTTTTAAATATTGCAAATTTTTTTTGGCTGCAGTATTTTTTTTGTTTTATTATTTCCCTCAATTTTTCACTTAATATTTTGTGGGAAAAAAAACACTATGTTTTCCATTTAAATTATCTTATTAAATCAATTACATTGTGGGCATAATATTTTTTTAACATTTTTTCAGAAATTTCATTCCGTAAAACGCCTTTTTTGTGTGGTAGGTATATATTTTTGTTGTTGCATTTTAATGCATTTTTTACCCAACCAAATGTTACACTGAATCTGTACCGATTTTCCTGTCATCATTTTCCGCATTTCATTTCATTCAAATGTAAACAAGCAAAAAAAACAAACACGTAAAAAAAATATTAAAAGGAAAAGCAAGATGGTGTCATCGGCACATTGCACTTCCGTTTCCGCTTGGCAGCGTCGCCAACGGCCACCGCCACCGCCACTGCCGCCTGGCGGTTTGGCGGTTTTGACCCTCTGCACATCACCACCCATGCACCCACGCACCCAAAATTAATGGCAAACGCAAACAATAAGTTGCCTGCCACATCTTCCACTAGCAACTGCAACAACTGCAACAACTGCAACAACATGCAACTTTTGTTCTTTATTAAGTAAAAGAGTAGCCAAATGGATGCTGGCTGCAGGCCACAGCCAGAGCCGCAGTCACCGTGCCACCGTGCCACTGTGCCTGCTGCAGGTATAGCCTTGAACACGCACGTACCACACAGCAAACAACCGTTACTTGCTGCCGATTTCCCGATACCCCGATGCCGACACTCGACTCGTAATAGTATACGCGTACCGTACCTCTTGTGTATGTTACGGAAACGAGACGCGCGCGCGCTTGCAAATGGAGTTGACGCTTCCAGTGCAGGAGACACAGTGAACGCGCCAGAGCCAAGCATCAGCAGAAGAACCAGCCACCAGCACCAGCGACAGTGGCAAGCAGCAGTACCAGTACCAGTACCAGTCCCATTGGCAGCCAGACAGTTAGCCCTTCTCCTGGTTTTACCTCCCCCCCCGACCAACTCGCACCCCCATCCACCGACGAAGGATAACCAGGAGGCTATTCACAGCACACGAACACGAAACATAGCGGCCGATGTCGGGTCGGGTGTTCGGAAGCGTTCGGCTCTCAAGTCGAGAAGCGGCGAATCGAAGCGAATCGAGTCCTCCCACCCCCCCTCCCCCCCCTACGACTACCAGTCGTAGCGGAGGAGCCATCGACGAAGGCGAACCACACGCCAAGGAAAGGAAAGAGGTACGGTACACAGGGTAAAATATAAAGCTCGAACTTTTGATACTCTATAAGGCTTATGGAAGATGTTCTCCGAGTGAGAGGATATTTTCGTTGCGATCGACAAATTTACATACATTTTGGAATTCGATATCTATTATTCTTTTGTATTAATATCTATTATTATTTTGTATTATTATCTATTATTATTTTGTATTATTATCTATTATTATTTTGTATTATTATCTATTATTATTTTGTATTATTATCTATTATTGTTTTGTATTATTATTATTTAATTATTATTATTTGTACAAAGTGAAGTACTTTTCGAATATACCCGAGCCGCATTCCCTATCTAATATGCTGCCAAAAAAAAAACAAAACACCGCCGCAAAACATTCAACAATCTTTTTTTGGCGCCAAAAAATCGCTTAAGCGTAGAAAAGCTCCCTAAGCAGAGCTTTTCCCAAAAGCCAAAGCTCGCGGCGGAACGAAATGGTAAGCGGAACAACACTCTCTCGTCCTCTCTCTCTCTCGCTCTATCGTATTTACCTCTATCCTGCTGTTTGTTGGCTGGAGGTTCGGGCCATGCCACACACACACACACAACTACCGGCATGGGCTTGGGGCCCGCTGCAATATGCATGGGGATCAAAGCTTTTGGCCCAAAGGTCAGCGTTAAATGAAGCGTTTTTTTCTTTTTTGGTATGGCGCAAACACGCATCGAATGTATTAGAAAACCGCTGCCATTCCATTTACATTTAAATGTCGAAATCCCCAAATATTTGCAAAGAATTATTTGTATTTTATTAGATATGTACCAGGGAGTGCATCTGTTTTTAGAGGTAGTTTACATACCCACATATAAATGAATTTGTAGATACATATTTAAATTTATTCCTAGAGGTAAACATTTGTAGAGAATTATACTCGTAACTTTAATTAATCGAAAATGTAAACGTTAATTCTTTTTCTCTTTCAACAGCCAAATGTTGAAGATCATAAAGAGTTATCAACGTGAACATTCTTTGTTATCCAAATTTTTGTAGAAAAAAAGTTTGCTATTATTTTTGCATAAATTTAATATATACATAAAAATCAAAATAAGTCAGAGTCTAATAAGAGTAACAAAATGAAATAGAACAATCACTTTTGACTGTTGCAACAACTTGTTTTGGGTTCTTTTTTTTTGCTTAGTAATTTTAACATTTTGTCGCATTGTCACTTGTGTAACCATTCGTGCCCCATAATTCACTGGCTAAGTGACTAAACCATATATAGTAGTGGGAACTCCTCTGAGCCATAATCAGGTTTTGTTTTCACAGTTGAGCTACCATTTAAGTGGTTCGCAATTATTACAACACAACGTGCTATTAACGACTGGGCTAAACGGAGAAGGTAATGAGTGGCTTGTTGTGATAATACTATTTCACGTTGCAGGGAAAGTTATTGTCAATTGTCTTTACTGAGTACAATGACATGTAAAAAGTAACTAAAATTTAAAGCAAATTGAAACATTAAATATTTACACATAATAATTCAATGAAATATTTTATTTCATTTATTTTCGAGCCTGCGAACAGTAAACAACTAAATTTTAGTAAACTTATCTAAGCTAAGTTTTGCAAAAAAAACAAAACAAAATTCTGCAAAACGTAACTCAAATTTGGCGAAGAAAAAATAGTAATTGAACAAAAATTTGCAAACCTTTTTGGTAAAAAAAAAAGACAGGAAAAAAAGTTAATTTTTCGAAACATTTTTAATGCTAATCTTAGCTCGGAGTTTGTTTGTGCGCGGTAAGTGCCCCAATAAAACTGTATGATCATTTTTATACCAATAAAGGAACTCCTGTCTTTTCCTTCAGCAAACATGGTCGGTGTCGGGCGGAGAAGAAAGAGCCTGGGGATCGATGTGGGGATAGTGCCTAATGCAATCTCCCTCATGTTGGCGTACAACGGAACCTTGTTTTTCCATGCCGAAAACATCTTTCCCAGACTTCAGTTCCATCAATTCAGATAAAGCGCCTTCTCGCGCTTTGTTAATACGGGCAGAGTGGGAGATGGCCTCCACTTCAAGTTGTCTTCAAACGTTTTACAAACGGAAGAGCCCTGCGAAATCTTCTGCGCTACCTGGTATGATCCCTCTATCGAAGTTTGTTGGCCAGATCTCCCCGATATCTTCGGAGACTTCCCACCCCCACGAATCCATGGAATCCAGCACGAAGATATTCGATGGAGTTCTAGCCAAATTCTTTAGATACGTCCATCGAAACATAGGCACTATCAGAGCTACACCTTGTATCTGCAACAGACCCGAGAGACCATACTCGATTCTGTGCACAGATCGTTGTTTTTTTTTTCGCAGGAATAAATTAAATATTTTTACCAAAAAGAATACATGCACTCGCATTTAAATTTAATTGCTATATTGTTTTTAATTGCATGGTTTTTTGGTCGTGGGGTAATTTTTATGTTTAACCAAAGAGAAAACACAACACAAACTATTTGTTGCGCCCAAATAATTGCGATAATAATTAGGTGGGGGCCACGGCACTGGGCAAACATGCAAACCCATGAAACACCTTGCGCTCCATGCCAATCTCTCTCTCTCTCTATTTGTCTCTCTCTCTCTATTTGTCTCTCTATCTCTGTGAGTCACTATCATCATCGGGGGAACAATGACACTGACTGTGATGTGGCAAGCCTCAGAAAACAACACAAAAAAAACATTAGTACACAAAAAAAGTGCCCTGGCTATTGTCGCCTGTCGGCCCCTTCTGAATTGTTTGGATGGGTGGGTGGGTTATTGACACATTTCCTTCTATTTGCGATCCATTCATTCTCCATCTGACTTTTTCTCTATTTCCCTCTCGTTTTGTTTCTCTGTTTCTATGCGAATATGTCCCTGTCTCTCTTTCTTTCTGTTCCTTTTTATGCGTGCAATGTTATGTGTCCTCTCTCTTTCGCTCCATAGGTCTTTTTTCTCCCCTTCCCTTCTGGCGCTCTTTTTGTTTGTATGCATAGCACACGATATTTGGTGAAAGCCAAGCCCCTGAGTGTAGGGGGCGGGGGCCAACATGGGATTCAGTGGGTGGAAGTGTGGGGGCAGCCTCAGCCACTCTGTTGGCATTAGCTGGGCCAACAGAAAGTCCGGTGGCACAGTGGAAACATCGAAAGCATCGAACAAAAATACCATCAAAATGAAAGAAATTCTCCGATCCTTTTATCACAGCGTGAGCGTTCCACTGTCTATGTAAATATTTGTAGGCAATGACTAAATTAACAACGCCCCCGAAAAAAAAAACGGGAAGGGGGGAACATTGTTCTAAAGCCCCACCCGACAACAAAAGTGTGCCTCAAAACAGCAGCAGCAGTGGCAGGCAGCAACAGCAACAGCAACTGGTGGCATGAATAGAAATGTTGGAATATTTTTAAATTTCATTTGGTTTTTTTTTTTGGTCAGAGTTTTTTATGGTTGGCATGACGGGCACATATCCCCCACCCTCCCACTCGTATAATGGGTGGCGCGGTGGTAGCAATAATTACTCCGTTATTTGCAGAGTCATGTGCACATTTTATGCTCAACTAGCTCTGAAAATGATTTTAAATAAGAAATGAGTACACGTTATTAAAATAATATATAATACATATGTACATATGTACATATATGGTAGGTAGGATTTATCTAGAAATCTTTTCCGATGATGGATTTTTAATGTGTGTGTTTAAATGGTTCGTTGAGTGGCCCCCGCCCTTCGTCGCGCACTCTTTCAACCGTGAGCAAGATATAGCGATAAAGAGATGCGCTATAATAATACTATAGCTTGTGTCTGGTATGACGATGGCAAGTAATATGTAGTACCGGGACAGCAGTTTTTTTGGCTCTCAAAAGCCACGTTATGACAAAAGATTTTATTTTTTTTAATTTTCCAAAAACAAAATGTTTTTGGGTTCCGGGAAGAGGTTTTTAAGGTTCTTCTAGTTATAAAACTGTTCTACAATAGGTACACAACTGTTATAAATATGTAAAAATGTTAAATAAACTTTAAAAGCTGTTATATTTACGTACGTACATATTGTATGTATGTACATATGTATACATCTTTAATCTCTTATCGTATGGAATGGTGTTGGTTCTCAATATCACTTTGAGCAGAGTTTGGCGGAAAATAAAAATCAGAAATCTTCGCAAGTCCCCATAGAGGGTCCCCATACGGATAAAAGTGAAGCAAATTAATTAAATCAGCGAAGTGATTCAATATTCAATGGTGATTCAACTTCCTCCCTACACTTAATATAATCTGCCACCATTGCCCAAACGCCGCCAAACACTTTAAATGCGAAACTTGAGAATACATTTTGGTTCTGAATGTCTGGCAGATACGATCGATAAGTGGAAAGGGGTCTGGGCTTTCAGGCTGTTCGTGTTGCGCGTTTTTCAATTTATTGTGTGATACTACCCCATCGGGTATTGATATCGGGGAAATAAGATTGCACTTGCACATAGCCCTCGATATACAATAACAATTGATTGTTCATTAATATTATTTTCATTCTGAGAAATAGCTGCCAATAGAACAATTCTATGACATTGTCACGCACGCCCCCATCTCTAGGTAAAAAGGCAGCGAAATCGAATCGCAGAGAATTACGGCAGCGGCAACGGCAAACGGGCAAGGGGCAAACGTCGACAACGATCATCTCGTTTCATTCTTCTCTGTTTCCATGCTCGTCGTCGCACACATCTCTACACACACCCCCCCTCCGTCACTCTGCTGACCCGTTGGCTGATTTTTAATGATAATTCCAAGACTTTGTTTTCTATTCGTTTCGTTTGCCTACGGGGGCCCCACAGCACAGCACAGCAGCGTCTTTTCGATTCAACGAATTCTGGGTCACTGGAATTTAAGCGAAAGCAAAAAACAAAAGCAAATAGAAAAAGGCAGCAACGCAGAACAGAAAACGAAACGAAGCGAATTGTAAATAAAAACAAAAATAAAACGTTTTTATTAAGACTTGCAAAAATTTGTAATGGAATTAATAAATTTGCTAATTGGTGACAGATTTCGTAGTGTGGGGGGCGGCGTGAACTAAAAAATAAAAAGGGAGGGAATTCAAAGTTGGAAAGTCTGAGGAGAAAGTTACAATTGAAGAATAAACTGCTGTGTGGATCGTGAAATTGCAAGAAACGCATAAACTAACGCATAAACTATGTTTTACTTCCCATCAGTCTCTTTCTCACTCACACACACACACGTTGACTTACTCAGCACCTTTATGAACAATCAGGAAGCGGAAAAGAACGAGAACGGGGTACGGTACTCTTGCTAGGGCAAGGGAGAGCATGCCGAAGGAAGGTACGAGCCACAATCGGGATGTCATGCAGTCAGTCGCGTCACGGAAGTAAGCAGCGGAGAAGCGAAAGAGCAAATGCGAGAGGAAACACAAATAGTGGAATGCTGATAATTGTTCACATACCAAAAAAAAAATATAAAAAAATCCAACAAAAATTAACAAGAAATTCCAAATTGGAGCAAGAGAGAAAGGGAGAGGGGTGAAGCCAGACAGAGATTTAGGGAATGAACAGAGGCGTAGTCCAAGGGGTGCGCCTTGTTATACAATATGTATGCTGGCGGCACTTACCTCTTTAATCTTCTGACGTCGTTCCTCCAGAGTGGCGTCCACAGTGTCCGGCGCCTGTTCATTTCCACCCCCTCCCATGGGCAATTGGATGATTTGCTGGGCGGGATTGTTGTGTGTGGCAACTGTGCCAGAGTCGCCCTGTGCTGGAGCCGCCAGCACAGGAACGGCCACATGGCGGGCATCCTCTGCCTCCGCCCGTTCCTGTTCCAGTTGCTCATCCAGCGCCGCAGCGGGGGCTGGGGCCTGAACATTGGCTGCATCAGCGTTTAATGCTCCCGCTTCACCCGCTGCTGCTGCTGCTGCTGCCTGCGCTGCCGGTGGCTCATCCAGGATGTCGCCCAATTCTGCTCGAATTTTTTGCTCTAGCCGCTGGCGATCGCCCATAAAGTGCGGATCCTCGTTGCGCGGGGCATGGGCGGCGAGAGGCGGGGCGGGTATGAATATCTCTGGACCGGCCTTCTGGAAGTGCTTGTAGACGCGGAGGACACGATCGCCACCAAAGTTATCCGGCAGCAGAAAAATGCCGCCAAAGCAGAGGAAGCACAGGGTGACCAAGACGAGGCCAATCAGACATTTCTCTCGCGAATGGAAGTTTGATTTCCGTCCAATTGGACCGATGCGATACATTTTAACAAATTAGTTTTTATTTTTTATGTTTGTGTTTTTGTTTTTGTCTTTATGATTATTTTATATTGCTTATGCGAGATTGTAAAGGTTGTTGTTGTTGCTTTTTGATTTTGTTTTAGGAGGCACACAGCTGTTCGGTTTTTGAGGTTTTGCCGGTTGAGGTTTACAGTTGTTCACACAGTGGCAAACGCGCGCACGCTCGCTCTCGCTTCCTGCCTCTCTTGTGACGTCAGTTATGCGGCTGCATTGTTATTGTTTATTGCTATTTTTGGTTGGTTTACAACACGCACACAAGTACAATTTAAAGAACTGGATGCACAAAATGAAACGGTAAATACAATTTTAATGCAAAAACAACAACGCTGTGACTGCGGCACCGCGTACCGTTCACGAAAAGGAATCAGCAGAAGAGCAGCAGACAGAGGCACACACACACATACAGATTTACAGGAACGTTTATGCGGAACCATTAATGCGTTGTTGGTCCGAAGGAATTTCTTCAGTTTTCTATTAAATATATATCAATTATTGGTAATTCCCATAAACGCTTGCATCCGTTATGCTATCGCTTTTGCGTGCCAGTATAGACAATTTTCTTTTCGCTGTATTTTATTGACGATTAAAACACGCACAGGCATAATGTGTTCCAAAAACAGGAACTTTGTCATAGATTTGATTAAGGGACTGACAATGAGATTTATTTGCTTTGCATCGCATTTCAGCTGGGAATTTCCTTCAACGCATTGATCACGACTATGCTCCACTGCATAAACTGCAAGTAACACACACACACACACACATACACAGTCACTCAAATACAGTAGGGAAGGAGTGAGAGAGCAAAGGAGAGCAAGCACAGTAATAGGCGCACACGCAATATTTGCAATACGTTTGCTAAAACAATTTGGACGTATTACGGAATATACCGTTAGCATGCCAGAAGTACCGTTCGTCCATGAACAATAAAAAAAAAGTGAACAAAAAATATTCTGTCGCTGCTGGTCGCTATACGGTAAGGTGCGAAGCGGTGTGTGGGGGGTCGGTCTCTTTCCTCTCTCTCACTATTTTACAGTTACAGCTGACAGAATGGTAAAGACCCAAGAGGGGGTGGTTGTTGGGTTGCTGCGGCACAGGAGGAAACTGAGGCGTCGCTTTGATTTTTTTTTTTGCTCTTTGGTTTTTTTCTGTTTTTTTTTTAGCTAACTGCCTCTTGCTCTCTCTGTCTGTCTCTGTCATTGCCTCTGCCACTGACTCTGCTGCTTCATCAAATTGACGCTGTTGTTGGTGCTTTTGTTGTTATTTGAGGACTCTCTCGCCTAATACCTGAACGTTGACTTTCTCTTTATTAACACAATTGGTAGACGAAGCCGTTTCGATGGCCGTTGCCGCGGCTGGCACACATAATATTATTTACAGCACGGATTTCACGCAAGCCACGGTTTAATTTAGTATAAGATCACAGCACAGTTCGGTTCGGGCAGAGCGAGCAGAGCAGCAGCAGCGCGTTTTGTTGTCGGCGGCGTTGCCGGATCAGCGCTTTGCTGCTCTCTTTGCTGCGGACTATTGTTCACGGCTTAGAGCACTGCCACATCCAGTGCTAACCCAACACTGCTGCCAACAGCTGTTCGATTTTGCTTGCGTTTTCAAAATTTGCTGTCATTTCACATTTTTTGGCAATCTGAAATCGTTGCAACATGGAAAATTGGGTACGGGACACGCTATCCAAATGCCTGGACTGCGTGGTCACCGACAAAATGATGGAGTGAGTGCACCGCCATGGCTGCCTTCCCATTTTCCTGCCACACTAAAGGGTTTCCTTTCTCTCCATAGGGCCATCTTGGAGATCAAGGATGACTACGATTTTGATAACTATTTTGGTAATCTGCTGTGCGAGGAGAACGAGGAGCATCGCCTCTTTCTGCTCAATTGCCGCCGCATGCTGCTGAGTGGCAAACAGGCGCGCAACAACGGCAAGGGCGGCACACCGACCAAACAAATGCCAAACAAATCCCCAATAATGCATAAAAAAGCGCCAGCCGGTGTTGCTACCAGTGGCGGTGGCGGTGGCGGTGGCGGAGCCAAGGGTAAGCAAACGAAATATGTGAATCTGTATGCGACCGATGGCCGGTTGCAGGGAGACACCATTATGCTGAAGGGACGCCGCCACTGCGATTGCCAGGCGGCGCAGCATAAGCTGATCAACAATTGCCTCGCCTGTGGCCGCATTGTGTGCGAGCAGGAGGGCAGTGGGCCGTGCCTCTTTTGCGGCTGTCCCGTTCACACGCCCGACGAGGAGCTGCAGCTGGCCAAGGATGCATCCAAGAGCAACCATCTGACCAAGACAGCGAACATCAGTGGCCAGAAGCCGAGCAAGCAGCAGTCGAAGAAGAACAAAGCCACGAGCAGTGGCAGCAGCAGCAGCAGCCATAAGCCTGGCGATGGTCTGGAGAAGGCCATCGCGCAGCGGGATCGCCTGCTGGAGTACGATCGGAACAGCGAGAAGCGTACGACAGTCATCGATGACGAGCTGGACTACTTTCAGGAGAACTCCGTCTGGCTGAGCGACATCGAGCGGGAGAAGTACGAGCGGCTCAAGAGCGAGATGCATGAACTGAAGCACGGCAGTCGGCTGACGCGTAAGATTAAGGTGGATTTCGCGGGACGTGAGGTGCCCGAGGAGCTGCCCGTCAGCAAGGAGTACGAGCAGCAGATAATTCAGGATTTGGCGGCCATCAGCAAGGCGGATGGTCTGCTGGCTGGCAAATCTACGTCCCTAACGGGCCACTCGGCCATGGCCTTGGCGCCCAATCTGGGCATGGCCAAGCCGCCCGTTTATCGGCCGAGCAAGGAGCTAAAGAACTGGCCGGCGGCTCCAGCAGCGAGCGATAATCTGGAGCGCATCTACAATCGTGTGCAGGACAAGGAGCTGCTCGAGATGCAGGATATGCGACAGTGCATGTCAATGCATCAGCCCTGGGCCTCGCTGCTGGTTGCGGGCATCAAAAAGTGAGTGGCGTTAGCCACTAAGCAAAATCCATTTTGAATCCATGAATCTCTCTCTCTCTCTCTCTTTGTGGCAGGCACGAGGGACGCGTGTGGTACAGCGAGCATCGCGGTCGTTTGTGGATCGCTGCGACGTCCAAAGAGCCACATCCCGAGGAGATAGCCCACATGGAGGAGTTCTATCGGCTCCACTACAAGGGTGAGCTCAGTTCTCAGCTCTCAGTTCGCACCCCCCACAGGATTCTCATCTGCTTCCCTCTCGCACAGATCCCAATATGAAGTTCCCCGAGCATTATCCCACCAGCAGCCTGCTGGGCTGCGTTCATGTGGAGAATTGTGTGCCGCAGGAGGAATATCGCGACACTTATCCGCGCGGCGAGTCCGATAGTCCCTATGTGTTTGTCTGCAGCAAGCCGGAACAGCTGCAAATCCTACTGCCCGTCCAGGGTGATCACAAGATATGTAAGTAAAAGCACACCAAAGCTATTTGAATGCGCTGCGGACTGAACTCTCTTCTATCTTCTGCTGCACAGATGAACTGCCGCTGAAGACGCACAATGCCGCCTGCAAGACGCTGCTGAGGGCCAGGGCCAACAAGGGTTAGAGCGGCCAAGGCAGGGACTTTACACATTCGTATTAATGCCTCAAATGCATTTGAAATGCTGATTAAATTTCTAAAAAAAAAAAGAAACCTAAAGGGAGATTTGTACCTCTGACACCCGACTAGAGAGGGAGAGAGAGATTGGAGGCTCTCCCTTGGCTCCATTTAATGCTAAGAATACATTTGTGTCCCACCCCCCCCCCACACAATAGATTCAACAAGTGCTAAGCGTGTAGGGAAGGCAATCTACAGGCAGAACACTCACACCAACCCAACCCGTAGCCGTACTTAACCCAGCCAGAGATGGCTGATAATGCTGTCGAATGGATTGGCATATTGAGGCATATTTCTTTCCGTTTTCCACTTGTCACACATGTGCCTGTATTTATTCTGTTAAGCTCTCTGAATTGCCCATTCGCAAATCGAAATTTTCATCCTCGAATTTCAGTATTCCACGCTTCGTGCTGCCTGGCCTGCCTGCCTTCTGGCTTACTCATAATATTACCCATTAATGTTGTTGCTGGCAACAGGAGGATCCCAACCCTGTAGAACCTGGACCCCCCAAACGTTTGCCCTATTCCCACAATTGACTGCGTCCAAAGTAGGCAGGTGCTATGGAACACATAGAGATTGTCGTACATTCTCCCATTTGAAATTCAGCTCACATCTAACTGTCGCTCGTCTCAAACTATTTTCCGAATATATTCAGCAATTGTACAAGTCTGATGATGGCTGATCCCGAAGGTGACAATTCGGTTCCATTCGACATGTCGCTGTAAGCACTCTAATCATCTGTGTGATCCATTCATTTTTTCGTAACCCCGCACCCAAACAGTTTTGACGACTTGGTTGAAGCAATGAACACAATGATTAAAATTGTCAACCAACCTGTCTCCTATGAGATACTTTTGGCGTTAACGGCCAAAATTGTCGAGCGTCCCCTGACTGTACAGGAGCGTCTAGCCGTTGAGACCGCACTCGTTGTGGCAGTGCAGATGGGTTCACTGGAACTAATTGACAAAACTCCTTCCACTGTACAAGAACTACATAGCATAGCCCCTGGTCGCTGCACGGTGAAGAATGTAAGGAAGGTAAAGAAAGGCAAGTCCTCCGCCTCCAAGAAAAGTATTTATCGCAAACATGGTGCTGTCAAACCAAAGATAAAGCCAATGTCCAAGCGCAACAAAAAGGACACCGACAGCGACACCTACACCGACACCGACAGCGACAGCGATTTAGACACTGAAGAGGATCAGGAGGAGGAGGAGGAGGAGGACAAGAAGTAAAAGTAAAGACTGGGCAAGATCTCGATATAAAACTTCTTGTAGTCAAAAATATTTCATTCTTTCTTTCAACTTTCACACATGGTCCCAAAATTTAATAATTTAATGATAATTTGTTAAAACAAGCATAAACAGTTAGATTTAAAACCACATTGGAGAGGTCTGGCAGCACCTTAGAGAGATAACCAGGAAAAAGCTATATTTTCAGTTGCTGCTTGTTAGCTATAATACTTAGCATACATAACGAACATTTCCAACAGCCTTTCTAGCCTATAAATGACTGAAACCGATAATAAAAAAAAGCTAAAACTTAGCCAGAATCTATATACACCAAAGGAGAATACAACTGCCATTTTGCATAAGAATTTTATGAGAAATTTTCCATTAAAAAAAAAGCTAGTTAGGCTTAGCCTTAAATAAGCTAAAATGGCATCACTGCTCCCAAGACATGTTCCGCAAGAAAATACAATTTAAAATCTCGAACAGTCTGGCAACTCATTACGCGCTCTTTGGCCAATTGTTGATTGAAATTTTGCATTTTATGCAATGGTCAAAGTGGATGTTGAATACTGGTAGGTATATGTGGCGGCGCCATGGACAAGAGCCGGCCCAGCCATCCCATGAGCTGCTGCTGACACTCTGGAATCCCTTGCAGCGGTGTCTGCAACTTCAAGCTGCAGTGCCATCTGCTGCGCCAATTCCTAATGGAGGCAGCCGTACCCGGAGGAGAACTGGAAGTCCACTGTCATCAGGGGAGGCGCGGCGCCTTTGAGGTGACCATCGACCAGCAGCTGGTGCACTCCAAGCTGGCCACCCTCGCCTTTCCCGACCACCAGAGTGTGCTCAAACAGGTACAGCGGGCGGAGAGCGGCCAGCCCCTAGAAACGGTCCAAGCGGCACCCATCAAAGATTGCATTTTAATGTGATTTGCATACATGAGGAGTGTGTGGTAGATTTATTCTTAAATTAAACACAAAAAGAAAGAAAGCAATATATAGCATGGATTAGCGACGGTAGCGATAGCGCTTGAAGTGGAACCACAGCTGAAAGATGTTGTTGTGGAATTGGCAGCGGAATCCCCGCTTGTAGCTAAACTCCCACTCCCGATTGACAATCTTGAAGGCGATATCCTCGTAGGGGGGACCCGTGTGAAAGCGCAGCACGGCAAAGTCTCCATTGTCCGCACAGGGTGTGAGGAAGTATTGCGGCGTCTGTGACTTGTCCATCAGATCCGGATAGAAGATGTTGAATTTGTAGCCCTGAACGATCTTTGGCGGCGGATTGTCCATGTCGTAGTGCGTCTGATTGTATTTGTTCCACTCGAAGCCCGTGTGCACGCGATTGAAGTAGCGCGGCTTGCGCGGCCGATACTTGTCCGTGGCCAGCTGGGGCACTGCATCCAGTGTGGTCTCCACACTGAATTCGGCCTCATCGCCCTGCATCCCTTGGCGCGCCTCGTTCCGCATGCGCTGCTCCTGCGCGGACAGCTGCTGCTTGCCTGAGGATGCGGCATCCACACGCTCTGGACAGACGATTAGCATACGCTGTCGATGGATGCGGCTCTCGTCGTCGCTCTCCTCGTACATGGCGCCATCGTCATTGTCGTCGCGATCGCCGGCCTGTATCCGACGCCCGGTAAAGTCATCCTCCCTGATGTACTCCGGACTGTAGCTGCCGGCCTGGTAGAGGCGAGCGGCATTGAGCAGCTCCCGCAAGGGTCCATCCTCTTCGTCATCGGTCTCGGTCTCATCTTCTGCCTGGGAGGGTGAACGCTGCTCCTCGGCAGACGTTTCCTCCTGCGCTGGTGCGGCGGCAGCTTCCTTCATCGGCTCATCGGTTGCCTGCTCGGACTCTGGCTCCTCCTTCAGTGCCGAGGCATGATCCTCGCCGCCACCAGCCGCTGCTGTCGCCTCGTCATCGTTCTCCCGCTTGAGCAGCAGCAGCTTCTCGCGCAGCAGGGCCTGATGGCGATCCCGGAGACGAGCGCGAGCCATGTGCGCCTTCAGCTGTGAGAGAAGGCTCTCCCAATAGCTGATATCGACGCCGTCTGCGCGGCTATTGATCTTGGCCTCGATGCGATCACGCATCTCCTCCAGCTGCTTGGCGTTCTTGCCGCGAAATATGTCCGCCACATCCTTGACGACACTCTGATGGATGCCATCGCGTCGCTGATTGAGCGTGCTGGCATCCGCGTGCAGTTTCTGCTGCTTCTGCAGTTCGTCCTGGACAATGGTGACCATATCGTTCCAGAAATCGATATGCTTGCCCTGCTCCAGCTCCTCGTACACCTTGATGTCCACCAGCAGATCCTCCAGCTCCTCCATGGGCAGGCCGTGCAGCAGCATATAGGGCTCGTGCATTTGCATCTCCAGCGACTCCTCCAGCGGTGCATTGCCCGCAGCCACATATTGGGCTAGCAGATCGATGGGTTTGGCCCGTCCATCACGTATGCGTATCTCGCTGCGCAGTCGCGCCTGCTCCAGATGGAACTGGTCCTCTTGGCGCTGCCATTCGCGGAATTGGACCGCCTCCTTGGCCCGCTGCTGCTGCATGGCATCGTCCTCGCGCACCTGCCGCTCCAGCTCGCGCTCCTGGCGTCGTTTTTTGACCTTTTCCAGCTCGCGTCGGTTCTCCATTTGCTTCTGCAGCGACAGCACCTCCACCGTTTTGCTGGATAGATTCGAGAGACCCTCCACCTGCAGTTTCTTGCCCCAGTGGAAGGTCGAGGTTAGGTTGGAGTCGCCGAACGGGTTGTCATCGTTGGAGTATGTCTGATATTCGTTGTCCCAGCCCATGCGCTCGCGTCGACGATGCTCCTTGGCCTGCTTCTCCTGCAGGCGGCGTGCGCGCTTCTCCTCGGGTGTCTCCTGGGCCTTCAGCTCCTCCTTGCGTGCCTGGCGCTCTTCCTGGTCGCGCAGCCGGCGCGCCTCGAGCGTCTGCAGCAGCTTCACGGAGCTCATGGCCAATGGCGATTTTGATTTTGTTGGTGGTGTTGCGGAGCGACGCTTTTTGCTGCTTCTCTCCCTGTGGCCATCCTTCTCCCGACGCCACTCACGCTCCCTCTCCTTGTCCCTTTCTCTGTCACGCGTTGTGTCTCGGTCGCGTTCGCGTTCACGCTCCCGATCTTTATCCTTCTCACGATGCCTGTCCCGGCTGCTCTTGTGCTCGGCACTCCTGCTCCTTCTATCCCGACTGTGTCGCCGGGATTTCGTCTCTTCTCTGGGCATATTTTCTAAAATTTGCGAAATAAAAACAACATGTATATGTATATGTGTTGTATATTACAATGTTATCGGCTAATAGTGTTGCACAGTGCTCACGTATTTCCGACTGGCGCTGGAGATTCCATTAGCTGGCTATCGATGTGGTCGACTAAAATCAAACTAAAGGATTGGAAATTCGAATTTTAATAATTATTTGAAAAAATTATTTCATTGAAATGATAGACTAGGTAGATAAATGCAAACACACAAAGTAATGAAGAGAATTAAATGCAACGCATTAGCTAACACTGCTTGAAACCATCGATCTATCGCATAATACGAAAACCGTGAATATTATCGATAGTGCAAACATTTATGTTGTCATCGTTGGTTTGTTAATACTCTTTATATTTTAAATTGATAGTAAAATAATTGTTAAATATGTAGAAAAACGGAACAGCAATAATAAACAACGAAAAAACATAGGTTTTTTATCAGTACAGACTATGCCAACGACTGGAAAATGAAGCAAAACTAAATCTCACAATGACTTGATGCCATAGCTAATGTACGCACATCGAAGGGCATCTTCGAATTCAATTTGCGGCAATTTTGTGCAAGCAAATAAATATTGGTGTTATTTGTTGTGCCACCAACAGTCCACGACATGTCGTCATATCAAGCGGAATACAGCGCCGACGAGCAGGCGGCCATCGATAAAGAATTTACTAGACTTGCAAGTGAGTGACGCGGGCGGGGACGGCAGGTGCCATGGTGAAATTAACCTTCTATCAGAAGATAACAATCTAATAATTGTTGTTGTTGTTTGTTTAGACAACAAGAGCATTTACCTGGATCATGCGGGCACCACCTTGTACGCGGAGAGTCAAGTGGCAGCCGCTGCAGAGCAGCTGCAACGCGATGTCATCTGCAATCCGCACACGTGCCGCCTAACCGGCGACTATGTGGATCAGGTGCGCTACAAGTGAGTGGGAGGATGGGGGTGGAGTCAGAGAGTGGAACGATTTAATTTCTATTATTATTATTCTATTTTGTTCACAGAGTTCTGGAGTTCTTCAACACGAATGAGCAGGAATATCATGTGATATTTACGGCCAATGCAACGGCTGCCCTGTCGCTGGTGGCGGAGAATTTCGACTTTGGGCGTAATGGAAACTTCCACTATTGCCAGGAGAATCATACCTCAGTGCTGGGCATGCGCGAGCGGGTCCAGGCCAGAGCCATCTACATGCTCAAGGAGGAGCAGATCAGTGGCAGGGGCATGGCATCAGTGCCATCAGTTAATGGCGGCTCCACGCCGGCTGCTGCTGCCTCTGCTACTAACCTGGACAACTCCCTGGTGACCTTTTCGGCCCAGTGCAACTTCAGTGGCTACAAGATGCCCCTCGAGGCCATTGCTGGCATACAGAAGCAAGGTCTGCCCCATGGTCCGGGCAGAAGGATTTCGGGTGCAGCAACAGAGGCAGAGTCCAGCCACAACAACAACTACTATGTGTGCCTTGATGCCGCCTCCTTTGTGGCGACCAATCCCTTGGATCTGCAACGTTATCAGCCCGACTATGTGTGCTTTAGCTTCTACAAGATCTTTGGCTATCCGACCGGAGTGGGTGCCCTGCTGGTGAGCCGTCGCGGCGCTGAGGCCTTTGGCAAGCGTCGCTTCTTTGGTGGCGGCACCATCAACTATGCCTATCCCCATGCCATGGACCATCAGCTGCGCGAGCTCTTCCATCAGCGCTATGAGGACGGAACACTGCCGTTCCTCTCGATTGTGGGACTGCTCGAGGGCTTTCGGTCACTGGAACGCCTGGTGCCGGGTAACACCATGGCGCGTATATCGCGACATGTCCATGGCCTGGCCCAGTACCTAGAGCAGCAGCTGCGCCAGCTCGAGCATCCCAATGGCCAGCCACTGATCGAGCTGTATAACAGAGTGGGCTATGAGGAGCGTTCACGCCAGGGCGGCATTGTGGCCTTCAATGTGCGCACGGATGCAAGCGCCTTTGTTGGCTTTGGCGAGATTGCCTGCGTGGCGGCCCTGCAGGGCATACTCCTGCGCACCGGCTGCTTCTGCAACATTGGCGCCTGTCAGCGTTATCTGCAGTTGGACGATGCCATGATGGATGCCATTTACAAGCGTGCCGGTCGCATTTGTGGCGACTACTTTGATTTGATCGATGGCCAACCCACCGGCGCCGTACGCGTCTCCTTTGGCTACATGACCCGACGCCAGGATGTGGATGAGCTGCTGAAAATGCTGCGCCTGAGCTATCTGGCAACCAGACCACAGCAGCGACTGCAACTGATCGAAGAGCAGGCGAGCGAACTGCCCAAGGCACTGAAGGAGCGGGCCCAGCGGCTGCGACCGCAGCTCCTGCAGCTGGCCATATATCCGGTCAAGTCGTGTGCAGCCTTCAAGATCGTGGGTGGCGGCGCCAGCTGGCCACTGACGGCACAGGGACTGCAGTACGACAGGGAGTGGATGATTGTGGACATGAACGGCATGGCCGTCACCCAGAAGCGCTGCACCGAACTCTGCCTGATCAAACCCCACATACGGGCTGACCAATTGCAGCTGCACTTTGGCGACTCGCCCGCTGCTGTCTCGCTGCCGCTTTCGCTGGCGGATCAGGCGGAGAACTCGTCGCGTTGCCGCAGCAAAGTGTGCCGCCAGCCCGTGGAGGGTCTGGACTGCGGCGATGAGGTGGCCCAGTGGCTGAGCGAGCATCTCGGACTGGAGGGGCTGCGTTTGCTGCGCCAATCGTCGCTGCGCAGCTCGTCCAACGGTGAGCAGCAACAGAAACAGCTCAGTCTGGTCAATCAGGCGCAATTCCTGCTGGTCAATAGATCCTCTGTGCGTTCGCTGCAGTTCGAAGAGTCGCTGGACGAGACGGTGGATCGTTTTCGGGCCAATATCATCATCGACACGGGCGCCGCCTTTGAGGAGCTGTCCTACAAACAGCTGACCATCGGCCAGGTGCAGTTCCAGGTGGAGGGGCCCTGCCAGCGTTGCGACATGATCTGCATTAACCAGCGCACGGGCGAACGATCGCCGGAGACTCTCACAACCATTTCCCGCCTGCAGAGCGGTAAGATGCGTTTCGGCATCTACATTTCAAGGATCTCCGCGGCGAACAACAAGCAGCAACTCACCTGCGGCGATGTCGTTGTTGTCACCTGAACACAGACACACACACACACACACAGCCCTGCCCCTCCCCTCCCCCACCGTATGCTATACCTTCCGCAAGTTCAAAGTGGTGGGAGGCAGGTCCAATGCGTTTCATGGCTTTCACAGGTGCAGGCCAACCCAAGCTATCCTTGTACATAATAGCTGCACCGTACCGTCCTTATGCGATTGAGATCGTTTGTTATCTTTAAGTGGTCGAGGGATATTCACATCAAGGCTCTTACAGATCTGACTTGTGGATCATTTACACTATTATGTATTAAAATACATATGTACTTTTATATGTATATGGAAATAAAAACTTCTATATAATTTTATTCCCATATTATTTTCCCGCATTAAAAAGCAAATCAATTCGTCCCGATACCAAAAGATTGACAGAAAGTAATCATGCAGCAGTCTGGTAACACAAATCATAAGACTACACTGACTGAGTTCCGAATATAAAAGTAGCGCCCCGGCCCTTGCCGCGGCTTAACGTTCCCGCTCGGTTTTACAATCAAATTTGAAATATGCCGCGCGGCTTATCGTTTTGGCTACCAGTGCTGCATAACAAACATATATCGAATTATCGAGCTCAGCTGTCCGCTGACTTTTAATTGATCGACGCAAAAATGTACGCCTCTTTACAAAACTTTGTGCAAGAATCTACTTCATATGTATTTGTTTTCATATTTTTTATATAATAGTTGGCGACAAAAATGACACCAATATTTTCGTATACAAAATATCGTTCATATCGATATATTGAGATATAATATCAACAATCCAACTTTTGGGGCAGAAGTAGCAGCAGCAGCAGCGAGCGCGCACACACACAGAGCTGAGCCCCTTCATCATTGCACAGCGGGCGGAGAGAGCGAACGAGTGAGCCAGCAGCGAGTGCTCAAGAAAGTATGCAACAAAAGGCACAAACACTAAAGTTCACACCAGAAGTTCACTGCAGCAGAGAAACAAAAAATGTGAATTAAAAATACAATCTGCAAGCGTATGTATGTGTAGACAGAAACCACTGTACATATGTGTGGAATTTCTACTACAAAAATCGCAGCAGAAGCTGAACAAGCAGTGGAACAGCAGCAGCATCAGCATCAGGAGCATAGCATCAACAGACAAGATCCACACACACACATGCAGCAGCAGCAGCATCAGAAAATGTTGTTGTTTTTTTTATATAAGTGAGCGTGAGTGTGTGCGGCTGAGCCTGTCGTCTGTGTGTGTGTGTGTGTGTGTGTGTGAGCGTCGTAGTAAAACATAGTGGAATGCAACAATTACAAAAAACAATACAACGAAAATATAGGAAACATTTTTTTATACCAACTTTTTGCTAAAATAATTACAAGGGATAAAGCAAAAATCAAAAGCAGCTGGCAGCAATAACAAAAACCAAAAGACATCGACCGACAGACATACATACATACATATGTATATACTGCGAAGAGTGGAGCTGAGAGCAAGAGAGTCGCAAGCATAAACAGCAAAACAGAAACCGAAAATATTTGCCCAAAGAACTAAGCCACATAAGAAGGACGCGACATAAGCAAGCACACAGAAGAGAGAGAGGCGCAAAAGGCAACAGCAACAACAAAACACAGTGGGAAGAGCACCAAAAGTAACCGAGAGAGCAACAAAAGCAGAAGTAACGGGAAGCAGCAGCAGCTGGGAGCAAAAAGGAGCAAAGCAAAAGCAAGGCAGACGCTTCGCTTCATCATCAATCCACCAACACCAACAGCAACAGCAACAAACCACCCGCTTGCGTGTGCCCCCCCAAACAAAATATCCCCCACCATTCAGCACAGCACAGGAACAGCAACAAAAATGAACATGCTGCAGAGTTTTAGCGGCAGCGCTGCCAACGCCACAGGCGATGCCACCAGCGGTGAGTGTGAGAGAGAAACTTTTACCTTCTCTGTGCCCAGCTCCCTACAACCTAAGCTTAAGACCTTTCCCCTACTCAATTCACTCGCAACATATTACAGCAGCAGCAGCAAAAGCAGCAGCAGCAAAAAAAATCCAATTACATATACATATGTACATAAACACACAGCGTATCCATTGTATGTGTGTGTGTGTGTTGTGTTGTGTTTTTGTTGTTGTTTCTGCTTTCCGTCCGTCTTCGGTCCATCCCGTCGCTGCTGCGTAGTAAGCGTCGCGACGCCGCTGCTGCTGAAGAAGAAGGTGCGAAAGTGAAATGATTTGGCGTCGTTCCGTTCCGCTAGAAAGAATGAAAGTAGAGAAAAGGCAAAACCGAAAATATTGCGCCACAGTGGACACTGACTAAGGGGAATTGGCAATTATTATGGAATATTATTTGATTTTTTGTTGAGCATTAAAATTCGATTATTATTATTATCATTGAAGATTAATTAGATTTTATCAGAAACTGATCAGCTTTGACATTTACTTATCCGTATGATATCTACGATTGGGAGTATTTAATCAGGTTACATTTTGATATGTACATTGTGGTCTAAAAGTGTAAAGTTGGTAGCTTAAATGTTGCTACTGATTCTTACCGCAATTGATCATAGAAAAAGTTTGATATAATTATTGTTAATTAACATTTTTGTTGGTTTTTACATTCATTGTATTAATATTTTCCACGATTTCCTAGTACGATCCGTACTTTCCACATTCCGTTTTTAAATTTAAAAATTTTAAGAGTAAGTCGAACGTCAAGTATTAATTATTCTACATTCCTTAGAATTAATTCTTTAATTTTCGGCTGAAAAAATTCGAGTCATAAAATAACGAAACTTGAGTTATGTTCACAGAAGTATTCACAAATTCTGTGAATTGTGTGCCTGAAATGCAAACGAATATTTCTCATTCAGGCACTACTCGTACTTGTTTGAAATTACATTCGGCTTAGCAAGACCTTTCGCTGTGAAATTTCCCTTCAATCTTAAAGATCAAATAGTATTTGGCTTTGTTAGCAGTAATGTAGAATAAGGGAGAGGGAGAGAGTAGCATTTTAAAGCAAGAGCTAAGATAAGTGACTAAAAAATTGAAGGGATAAGAGTCTCCATTTTCGTTCGTTTATTTGGGAGAATGATCCAAGAAGGTGGGAACCATAACTCAATATTGGGTTTGGGCACGAGCACTCGTACTCGTATTCGTATACTTTTCTTTATGTTGAAGTTTTAGTTGCCCACACTGAAGCCCCACTTTATATTAAAAGTTTTGGGCAGCGAAACTGTGTTTTTTTTTTCTTTTTGTAATTGCTTGACTGAACTGTTGAGGAGGGTCGGGTTGGGTCGGGTCGGCTCCGGGTAGTTGGTGGATTTTCTGGGAAGTGTGAGTACATAAGAGACCGAACATCATCATCCATAGCATACTTCTCGGAATATATGGGGATACATTCCCATAGATAGATATACACGTAAATACATATATAACATATATATTGTGTGATGTGCGAGCATGTGTAAGGGAATAACGAATGGAGAGCAGACACAATACAGTCACATATGTATATGTGTATGTGTGTGTGTGTGGGCGGAGGATTGCAGAAATTAATCAAAATAAAATACGAGAATGTCGACTGTGGACTGTCGTCGGTATTGTCGGTTGACAGGTGGTCCCCACAGCAGGTTGCAGTCTCTCCACCTCTACCTCTACCTCTCTCTGTCACTCTCTCTCTCTCTCTCCCATTCTGCTTGTGCACCTGCGGCGTTGATGTGAAATTGAAATCTGCTCTAATTGCCATCGATTTTGCTTGCGAATTCCCCCCATTTCCCCTTAATTAAATGATGAAATAACGACCATGAAAAAATGCTAAAGTTCAGGGCCAAACAGAGTAATTTTCGCATCAATCTTCAATGTGTTTTGACATTGGCATTGGCAATGGCATTAGCTTTGATTTTAGTTTCGCTGGCGTTAAGTTCGCTTGTATTTTTAATGAGAAAACGTGGACGAGGAAGCCAATTATCGGTTTTTAATGTCAAACGGCGACCGGTAATTGCATTTTAGACGGCCACTCTTACGTATACTTGATGGCATTACGCTCCCCTACGCACCCCATGCATCATGCAGCACGCACCCTACACCATCCACCATCCACCCTCCGGTTTCTGGCTTCGTGGCTTCCTGGCTTCCGACTTCTGACGGGGGGCCCTCTCATTTGAAATTCATCAAATTGCCTGCCAATTAAGTAATCATCAGAGAAGCCCCAGCGCTGGCTCTCCTACCAATGTCTCTATGTCCATCCATGTCCGGGTTCGAGTATCTCTCTCTCTCTGCATCACGGTCACGGCTAGACCTCGTACAAGGCTAAACTATTCAATTCAATTAGCTGCAAGTAACAGTAGGCAGCCTGAAGAGACTTTCTCAACGTTGTATAAATAATAAATGTACATACACATTTTTAATTGCCGTTGCCTTAGAATCTTCGAGCAACCGCATTTAAAAGACTTTAATATAACATTTCTTGTAGCAAATCAAACTCATTTTAGGTATATTAATAAGGTTTTTTTGGTTTTAACTTATGACACAGTCATGTGATGGCAGGGAAATAGGCTGTGTTTCAGCAAAAGTCTAGAAATTATGTTTATTATTTGATATTACATACATAAATATGTATTTATGTACTAAATGCCCATACTTAGAATGTTCACCACACATTTTTAAGTATTTCATTTTTTTTGTGAGTTTTTATTTATCTTAAAAATATATTTGTATTTTATTTAATTGGTTTTTTATTATTCATTAAACAAATAGTTTAATTTTTGTGCAACATATATGTATATGGCTGTATTTAATTTTTTTTGTGAGTTTTTATTTATCTTTGAAAATATTTATATTTTATTTTATTTAATCGAGTTAATTTTTATTATTACATTAAAAAAATAGTTTAGTTTTTGTAAAAAATATATAAGGCATGTATTTAATTTTTTTGTGAGTTTTTACTTATCTTAAAAATATATTTGTAATTTATTTAATCGAGTTAGTTTTTATTATTACATTAAAAAATAGTTTTGTGAGTTTGTATTTACCTTAAAATATATTTGTATTCTATTTAATCGAGTAAATTTGTATTATTACATTAAAAAAATATTTTAATTTGTGTATGGCAAGTATTTGTGGCATTTGTAGTTTTGCCTTAGGATCTTGGGATCCAGCCTGGATTTGAAATACTTTAAATATCTAACTTTAAAAAATTGTATTTATATTTGTAAGAAATTAATTAAAAGCTAGAAATACTATCTTTATAGTATCGAAAATTTATTTGCAGTCAGAATAAAATAAGAACTCAAACAGTACCCATTACCCATTAATGCCATTTTTAAGTAGAGCTTTTTTTTTAAAGAGAATATCGGCTTAACGTGCGATTACGTCTCCCAGGACACGTCGCTTCTCTGCTTCCTGTTGCATTCTCCAATTAGTTGATTTTTCTACATTTAATCTGATTAGCGTGTATATAACAGGAGAGACTTGTGTGCTTCTCCCATATGTATGTAGCATGTGGACTGAATGCCGATGCCTGGTGCTGCTTCTGCTGCTGCTTCTGCTGCTGTGGCTGTTCTTCCTTGCAACTTGAGCTTTGGATGAGGCAGTGGCAGTGGCAGAGGCGGTGGTGTGGTGTGGTGTGGTGGCATGTGTGTACATAACACACGAGCCACACGAGGAGCCAACACGTGTGTGTATGTCGTGCATGTGTGTGCGTCCTTTGTTGGGTAACAAACATATGTTTGGTTGGGTTCCCGCTTCCACTTACAATATGGTTGGGTGGTTCCTTCCTACAACAGTCAATGGCACGAGTGTGTGTGTGGGGTGGTGGGTGGGTTCGGGCTGTGTGTATTTAATGATGTATGTATGTCAGTGTCTCTGTGTGTGTGTGTGCTTTCGCCCTGTAACTGGCAGCAAATTAAAGGAACAGAACAGCAGAACTGCATGCGCCATCCCTTTCTGATTACAGCCCTAGAGTCTAGAGCAAGTGCTAGGCTGGCTGGCTGGCTGGCAGGCGGGGTGCAGGGCATCAACTTTCAGCCGTGCTGTTGCCGTTTTTGCCGCCCGTCTCATTTGCGCGCCTGCTCTTTCTTCTTTTGTGGTGTGCCTGCCGGTTTGTCGTTTCGTTTTAGCCCTGTCATCAGCTGTTTTATGTTGTTCAGGGTCAAGTGTGTGGCCTTTTGCCTCGACTCGTCTCTCACTCTCACTCTCTAGCAGGTGTTGGTTGTGTGCTGACACTCTCTCGCTCGCTCTCTCTCTCTCACCCCGTGCTGGCTGGCTGCTCGTAACGGGAGTGTCGACTGGGCACAAAGTGTAAGGTTATAATTCAAGGAAGTTTTTTAGCCATAGCCACCGCCAGCCAGCCATCGTTGTCGGCGAGTCAAGGTTACTATGTCCTATTGGGTGTGGGGCTGAATCTGCTGTGTGTGTGTGTTTGTGTGTGTGTGTTGGGGTGGGTCTCGACTCTCGACTCTCGATTGTTGTTTATTGAAATGCTTTCCCACTTAAGGACCAGGAGGAGAGCGGCGGCTGGGCGGCAATTGCAAAAGAAATAAGAAAATGAGAATAAACAACTTAGGACCAATGTCGGATATATACTTTTTGCTCTCACTGTCGTCTCTGTCTGTCTGTCAGTCGGTGTCTGTCGTGCACTTAACATAATATTCCCTTTGTATAATATTTTGTTTGTTTGGTGGCTTTTAAAGCTGCCGCAACGTTGCCGCTTTTCACAGAGAGACTGAGAGAGACAGAGACTGAAGAGGCAGAGATTCTCTGTTGTCAGCGCTGCTGCAATTTTTCAGCACCACCTCATCCTACTCCTCCCAATCTGATGTGAAAGTTTTGCTCCCTTATCGATTTTCGGGAGTTGTTTTCTGTGTGTGTGTGTGTAGGGGGGGGGGGGGGTCCTGCCGGGCATTGCCAGGCCATGTCACGTAGCTGCGTAAATCCTTTATTTCCATTCTAATTAGAAGCGCGCGCGCCTCTCCTAGGAGTTGGCTCTCTCTCTCTAGCCTGCTGCCTGCTGGCGTTGGTTTATATCCTATTAGCATATTTTGTATATGGACCAATACACGGGACCCAAACCCATACACACACACACACACACACAGCACAGTACAGTGCGTTGAATAACTTTAATTCGCATGGGTTTTTTAGACAACAAAAATTATTGACCAATAAAATTTGATTTTTTTTTTAATATTGTTTCTTTTATATGTAGCAAGTTTTTAGCCGATTTAAGAGACTAATCTGTCGAGAGATTTTTCTAAAAGCTCATAAATAGAAGTATGTGTCGCGCACCATGCGGCAGCGCCCCTCGGACTGCGCACTTTACAAGCATCGATGTGAAGAAGTTTTGTCCACTAGGATTGGCTTGAGGATACTTATGTGCATAGATATGTACTTGATATTGATATGTATGATAGAGTTTTAGAGGTATAATTCCCCTAACAGTGTGATGTTAATACGAACGCCTTCAATTGCTCAAAATTACTTTTAAAAATCAAATATGTATGTGTGTATATTTCTCTGATATTTCCCATAGTCGGAATGCTATGATACTTTTGCTTTAATCTGCCTCTCGCATTGTTTTATTAAACTAAATTTTTGGAATTGCTTAGCTACAAACAAAGTTGTTTCCATAATTATCGATTATAATTATAATTCAATTATAATTGAATATTTTTGACGAGTTTTAGGGTTGATTGGTAAATGGAACATGTTCCATTATTAAGTTTGCTTAATTTGCCAAATAAATAAACTAATTAATGATTAATAAATTAATTAATAATTAATAAAAAAAAATTAATTCTTAATTAAAATATTAAACTTTTTAACGTTATATGGTATATGAGTGTGGTGTTTGAAAATTTATTTATTAATTTTAATTTTTATAAATATATTTATTATTTTTTTACGCTTATTTTTTTATATTAATGTATGATTAAATTTCATTTTCAATATTTTTGTATTCTACTATTAATTTTTTGTATTTAATTTTTTTATTTTAATTTTTTAAATTCTTTTCTTAGTTTTTTTTAGCCAATTTTGGGCATTTTATGCATTAAATAAGGCGCAGTCAGCAGATATGTGTCTCACCCCCATGATTGTTGCATGGTTCACCTGCAATTACACGTGATATGGGGTGTGGCTGGGGTGAGGCTGGGGCTGGGGCGTGCCGTGTGGAGTGTGGGGGAGTATTCTGCGTAAGTGCATCCACTGTCATCACAACGTGACATGCTGCTGTGACTCTCTGCTGTGACTCTCTGCTGTGACTCTCTGCTGTGACTCTCTGCTGTTATGCATGCGTTCTTATGGCAACGAAGCGCACTGTACAACACAGACACAAGCACATACACATGCACATAAGTGCGTATCGTTTTCGTATCGTACATAAACATTTATATAAGTATGAGGCATGCGGCATGGGGCATGGGGCATGAGTAGGGTGGCTATGAGGCAGAGGAACTCTGACGGATTTGTGCACAGGAGCAAACAGAACCAAAATTGACAGCGATGACAAAATGATTGACGTCGGGTCTGGGGGGGGGAGTGGCGGCTAGGAGAGTCCACGTGGGTCTCCTCCAGTCCCAACGACGACACGGGGCATGTGCAATCAATCAAAGCATATTTATGGGGGGGTGGATAGTGATGTGTGGGGTGCGGGGCTATGTCAGTCATTACCAGACGAGGAAGAGAGAGGACCACGAATTATTGAACAGCAGATTACGCTTTTGAGTCGCATTAATTTCCCATTTGCCATTTGCCATTTCCGATGATTTCCAACCCACAGCCGAGACGGAGCTCAAGGAGCGCCTGATAGCCAGCGTCAAGAAGGAGGTGAAGCAACTGATGGAGGAGGCGGTGACCAAGAAGTACGTGCACGAGGAGAGCAGCTCGGTGACGTCGCTGTGCGGCGCCGTGGAGGCCTGCCTCAGCCATGGCCTGCGCCGTCGTGCTTTGGGCCTGTTCAAGACCTCCTCGACAACGGCCCTCATCCAGAAGATAGCCAAAATCTGTCCGGAGGCGGACTACGTGAGTCGGCGCCTGCTGGAACTGGAGCTGGCCCACGAGAGTCCCACGGTGAGCGGCAAGCGTTCGTCCTCCAGCAGCGACAGCATCATCAAGCCCAAGCTGATCAGCAAGCAAACGGGCAGCAGCTGCAGCAGCAGCTCCGTCACCACCATCAATACGGTCAGCAATGGTGCTGGCGGCGCTGGTGGCGCTGGTGGTGGTGGTGCCGGCGGTGTCCTTGGTGGCGCTGGCACACCCCTGGGCAAGTACCTGTGGATACGGCTGGCGCTGTACGAGAAGCGGCTGGCCAAGATCATTGAGCATCTGGTGGGCAATGCCAGCAACTACTATGATCGCGAGGCGCTGGTCGCCGACGCCGATTATGGATCGATACTCAGCTCCCTGCTGGTGGGGCCCTGTGCCCTGGAGTTTACGCGGGCCAAGACAGCCGATCATTACTGGTCCGATCCCTGTGCCGATGAGTTGGTAAGTGGATGCTGCCTCCCCCCATCCCCCCGACCGATCATCTTCAACTCTGTTTTTTTCTCCGTGTTTTTAGGTGCAGCGGCATCGTATCAGCTCGGGTAACCGCACACCGCCCACCTGCCATCGGCCGATCATTAATTTTAAGAGGAGTCTGCACACCAGCTCGGAGGACACGAGCAGCGGCAGCTTCAAGGCCTGCTCGCCGGCGAGCGTGGCCAAGGACTATGTGGAGTCGCTGCATCAGAATTCGCGCACCACCCTCCTCTATGGCAAGAACAATGTCCTCGTCCTGCCCAAGGACGTATCGGAGCCGATGCCCGGCTATCTGAGCCTACACCAGAGCGTCCAGTCGCTGACCATCAAGTGGACGCCAAATCAGCTAATGAACGGCTACAACGATGGCGACAACAGCGACAAGAGCTTCTACTGGAGCTATGCCCTCAATATCAATGTGGACGAAATTGTCTATGTGCACTGTCATCAGAATCGTGGCGGCGACACCGGCGGCACCATCATCCTGGTGGGCCAGGATGGCGTACAGCGTCCGCCCATTCACTTTCCGGAGGGCGGACACTTGCAGGCATTTCTCAGCTGCCTGGAGACGGGCCTGCTGCCGCACGGACAGCTGGATCCGCCGCTCTGGTCACAGCGCGGCATTGGCAAGCTATTCCCCTGGCCCAAGAGCGTGCGACGGCACATACTGCCATCCGTTATGGAGGCCTCGTCCGCCTCCTCCAGCGATGAGACGCCCATCGACTATGTCTTTCGCGTGGTCAGCAAGAGTCAACACGAGGAGTTCTGTGAGCATCGAGCATCGCGATTTTGTGAACTGATCCATCAATCTGTACTCAACATTCTCCTCTCTCTGTATCTTCCCCAGTGGCCACGCATCCCATTTTGGAGCTGGGACGGTCGAGTCCGCGTCGCAAGCATTTGGGCAGCTGCTCCACCACCGGCAGCAGCGACTGCTCCAGCAAGAGTCTCTCCATCGATCAGAGCAGCAGCGATCCGCCCTTGATACAGGCCAGTCAAACGGCCAGCATTGAGCTCGTGTGCTCCACCATGCGGCGACAGATCATCTCGCGGGCCTTCTACGGCTGGCTGGCCTACTGCCGTCATCTATCCACAGTGCGGACGCATCTCTCGGGACTGGTCTATGGTCGCATTATGCCCGATTGTAAGTTCTGCCAAAAGAAGCAGATACAAATAACTAGATTAAGACCCTCCTTATTCGTCGTAACAGCGACTGCGTGCCCGCTCTCAGAGAGCACTAACAGCGCTCTAGGCAGAGAGCGGCTACAGGCTGTAAGCGGAGATAACAGGCTGTAGGCAGGGAACGGCTACAGGCTGTAAGCGCAGATAACAGAGCTGTAGGCGGAGAGCGGCTACAGGCTGTAAGCGGAGATAACAGAGCTTTAGGCAGAGAGCGGCTACAGGCTGTAAGCGGAGATAACAGAGCTTTAGGCAGAAAGCGGCTACAGGCTGTAAGCGGAGATAACAGAGCTTTAGGCAGAGAGCGGCTACAGGCTGTAAGTGGAGATAACAGAGCTGTAGGCAGAGAGCGGCTACAGGCTGTAAGCGGAGAGCGGCAACAGTCCGTTACTCTGTTCTGTTCTCTGTTAGCGCTGTTCCATTAGCAGCAGTGTAATAATAGATTCTCGGATGAATTTCCTTTTCTATTTCTTATCCAAAACCAAAATGAAGAACCATTTGAATTTAGGCACTGGATGAAACCCTTGTTTAGTTTTAAAAATTATTTTGGATTTCCAAACTTTCACTTTTGCTAGTACTTACCAAAAGGATAGGCCTCTGTGCTCTGGGCTGTTGTTTCTTTACTGGTTCTGCTTTGCTCTCTATTGTACAATCTAAAACTACTTCTCTACTCCGCACAGTGGCTGCCGACGAGGAGGGCCTCACCCGACAAAAGTGGCTGGAGATGCATGTGGATGGCGTTGTCTCTGGCGAGTTGGAGCTCTATCGCTTGGTTTACTTTGGCGGCGTACAGCCCGATCTGCGGCAGGAGGTTTGGCCCTATCTGCTGGGCCATTACGCCTTCGGCTCCACGCCGGAGGACAGGAAAAAGCAGGACGAGACCTGCAAGCACTACTACGAGACAACGATGAGCGAGTGGCTGGCCGTGGAGGCGATTGTTCGTCAGCGTGAGAAGGAGAAGACAGCGCTGGCCGTGGCCAAACTGAGCGCCGAACAGGCGCGTCTGGCGGCCAATGCCAATGGTGCTGGTGTTGGTGCTGGTGGCGGTGCTGCTGCCGCAAATGCCGCAAAGCCAATGACCAATGGCAGTCGGGAGCTGGAGCTGGAGCTAGAGCGCAGCGGCCATGGTCAGAGCGGTGATGAGGCGGAGCTGGGCGGCGATGAGGGTGAGAACGATGTGTTTGATGATAATGATTTCTCCGATATATCCGATCCTGGAGATCTGTCCGATGAGCCCGAACTGGCAGCCGAGGCTGAGGAGCAGCCTGAAGAGGATGGAAACGAGAAAACGGACGAGGAGCAGGAGCAGGACCAGGACCAGGAGCAGGAGCAGGAGGAAGGTCAATTGATGCCACAGCTGAGCGAACAGCTGATGCTGGAGTTCCAGAATCTCGACTGCATGGAGCCGCTGCATCTGCAGGAGAACTGCTTTGCCGACTCTGAGGCGGAGGGCGAGATGGGACTGGGACTGGATGCTGGCGGTAACATCCTGCTGCTGAGCATCAAGAGTTCTCCCTCCACCAGCAGCTACGAGACGGTGGGCAATGAGTTCGTGGACATGGTGGATGTCAAGGAGGAGCCAGAGACAGAGCCCGAAACAGAGCCAGAGCCCTGCGGTTTGTTGAGTAAATTCCACAGCGCCGATGATGTGCGTCGGGATGTTGGTGAAGAGGCAGACCATGAGGAGGAGCATCCATCCACGTCGGTGATCATCACAGAGGCCGCCTCCCTGGACGCCTTGGATGTGCAGTGCAACGATGACGAGACCACCGAAGATTTTACCTCACGCAAGACCAGCCTCATGTCCCCCATGAACGAGGACATCACGGTGGTGGCCAGCCTGGATGCCCTGCAGGAGCCCAAGTCTGCCTGCGTCTCACCAGCCAGCTCCAATGGGGGCGTCTACAGCGTTGAGCTGCTCGAACAGTTTGGCCTCAATCTGCATCGGATCGAGAAGGATGTGCAGCGATGCGATCGCAACTATTGGTACTTTGCCAACGAGAATCTGGACAAGCTGCGCAACGTGATATCCACGTATGTGTGGGAGCATCTGGACGTGGGCTACATGCAGGGCATGTGCGATCTGGTGGCCCCACTGCTGGTCATCTTCGACGACGAGTCGCTCAGCTACAGCTGCTTCTGCAAGCTCATGGAGCGCATGATCGAGAACTTTCCCAGCGGCGGTGCCATGGACATGCACTTTGCCAATATGCGGTGGGTATATCCCTATCCCCATCCTAATATTTTATTACATTTATAATTGAATATTCTCAATGGCAGTTCCCTCATACAAATCCTCGACTCGGAGATGTACGATCTGATGGACTCGAATGGGGACTATACGCACTTCTACTTCTGCTACCGCTGGTTCCTCTTGGACTTTAAGCGGGAGCTCGTCTACGACGATGTCTTTGCCACCTGGGAGGTGATCTGGGCGGCCAAGCATGTGGCCTCTGGCAACTTTGTGCTCTTTCTGGCGCTGGCCCTGCTGGAGACCTATCGCGACATCATACTGTCCAACAGCATGGACTTTACCGATGTCATCAAGTTCTTTAATGGTATGCTGCTTGCTGCCCGATACTCCTATTCTATGCCGTTATTCTATGCATTTTTCTCTTGCAGAAATGGCCGAACGTCACAATGCCCAATCGATTCTGCAGCTGTCACGCAGTTTGGTGCTGCAGCTGCAGACAATCATCGAGAACAAGTGAAGGAGGAAGCCAGCCGAAGCACGCATCAACTTTAACCTTAACCATAAACATAGCCCATAATCCGTAGATGTATACCCGATGTAATTGCCGATCAGTATTGAGCATGCGATGATGTACTATGTAGTAGAGAGCACACACGTAGATCATAGAATGTTGTTGGATAGTAACTGCGCTTTAGTCATTACCTGCACACACGGCATACATACATACATATGTAGTAGATGGCAATTAGCTGGAAACTCTTGATGAGTTTGGTGTTTTGGTTTTTGGAGTAGTGTGGATTTTTTTTTTTTTTTGTTTTTTTTTTTAGAAACGGCTGGGAATCGCCTATGTTGCGATGCAGAAGTTTACAATTTGAAATGTAGCTAAAATTAAGGAAATTGTAGTGACCTGAGATGTGAAGCGTAAAGTAGAACAAACAAACAAACAAACCAAAAAAAAAATGATATGCAAATGAACAACGTAAATGAAAAAATACTATTTACTATATACAATATATATATATAATATATACAACATACATATACCGATTATATATATATATATACAGCCATTCCACATATACATACATAGAAGCAGTTACACATAAAAATATATTTATACTTTTTGTATGGGGATGGTCGGTCGGTCGGTCGGTCATGTGCTACGCGATCATCAGTATACTTGTATTAGATACCATCTATATAGAGATATATATACATATACACTATATACATATATACTATACATACTATTATATACATACATACATACATATATTTGCAATGCTGTGCGAGGTTTTCGGCTTGGGTTGATTGCGGCCCAAGCTGTGGGCCAATTGTTGTTAATGTTATTTTATATCGATTTGGCAAAAATAATCAGATATATACACACACACACACAAACACAGAGACACACGGACACATGTACATACATATATGATAGATGCTATATAGATTAGAGGTCTGCAGATATGAACTGCAAATATTTCGAGTTCCTATAGATACCTTCCCTCTCATTCGCATTCATGCTGCCGCTCCGAGTCCTTCTGCATTTTGCATGCAATATTCATTTATTTACATTCATTGAGTTCAAAACGCATTCATGCAGACCGCTATATGAATATATGTATGAACATTCAATGATATTAAATTGCAATTGTTCGTTTCTAGGATTTAATTTTGTTATTGGCATTGTTATCTTTTGGATTGATATAAAAATTGCGATACAAATTTGCAGTTTTAGTTTTCGTTACGAGTTTTGGCTTTGGGTAGATCCTATGGCTATATACCATGCATAGATCGAACAATTGTAACACACACACACAGACACACAAAAAAATGTTATGAAAATGTTGTTGAATGAAAAACGTTGAGTTTGAGTTGATTGCGTTATTGTATTAGATGAATTAATATACAACCAAAAAAAAATATTATACATAAAATACGAATATATAAGTATATATAGATATACAATATACATACATATATTAAACGAGTATTTATACGCAAACATATTATATATACATACCCCAACATATACATACAGCAGAATGTGTTAAATGTGTATGTTACTTACTATATATATATATATATTTTTTTTTTTTTTGGTTTCCAAAACGAAAGTTCTCTCTCAGGCAAATTTTTTATGCTTTCTGTCAAGCAATTTCTTGTTTTTTGGTAAGTGCAGGCGCACCAAAACTCCCTCCAATAAAAGGGCTAACGGTTTATCGGTTTATATACATATATATATATATATATACACATTATACAAATAAACAGACCTACCATACGCTATATACATTGTATGGAACATATGTATGTAATTTAATGCGAGTAGCACGCTTTTTGTGTATAGAAAACTAAACGATGGAAACGAAAACAGAAAAAAAAAAACTAAAACTTAAACAAAAAAAAAAAACTTAATGTGATTTCTTGTTGCTTCTTTGAATATTGATATTTTTGTAAGCGCTAAACAGAAACAGAGAAGAAAGAAGAAAAAAAAAAATATATATATAAAATGAAATAAAGAAGATAGCGAGAGAAAGAGCGAGAGCGAGGGAGAGACAGAGAGAAAGAGAGAGAGAGTGCGTGTGTGTGAGCGAAACATAAGAGATATATTTTACACATGAAAGCGAACTCATGGAGCGAACTCTGACCTCTGGGCCACTGAGTCCAAACAACATTTTGGCCACACTTTTGATAAAAATATTCGATAAAGGATCAGCACGATCCAGACGACAACACGACAACACAGCAAAAACTCTCGCTATAAATAAACTAAAATAAAATAATATTGTATCGTAATCGTAAACGTAATCAAAGCTAAGCTACTATATATTTATACCACGTCTGTGTAGAGACGATGACACCCTATAGAGCCCCCGAGCATATGGTACATACACATATACATTACAGTTACCCACGATTGTAACTGCACACACATACATATATAGCATTACACATGAATACTACAAATATCCTATGTTCCCCGTACAAACAACAACATCACAATTACAGAACAGAATACATATACCGAAAACAAAAAACAAAACAAAAATTAAACATAAATTTATAATTTAGCAGAGAACAAAAAAAAACAAAAAAAATGAACGAAAATAAAAGCGAATTATGTAAAATGTTTACACAAAAATCAGGTAACCGTATTCATTATTCATTTGTTTTTTAGCCCTCGATGAATATGCTTAATGCAATTTAAGTTCGATCTCTCAGGAAATATACCACCAGTACAGCATATAAAATTGATTGAGCTGTGGCTCTTAATTACTCTTATTTATCTATGCATATAGTTTCCCTTTTTTTTTTTATAGTCTCCTGTCATTATTTGCATCCATAATACTATATGTGTATGTCTTCAATTTCAATGACTTGGTTTTTAAAAGAAATCAAAATTATTCAGTTTTTATTTAATCACGCCAAGTTGAAGCTATTTAAAACAATGCAAATTTGAAGTGCAGATTAATTTATTTATACATTATGTTCACAATGTCATTTGGGATATTTAAACCCATTTTATACCCGTTAATCAGAGGCCATATATAAATTTTAAATAACAATAGCCGTGTCGATATATAGCCATGTCTGTCTGTCTGTCCTTCTGTCATTAATTATAGCCAGAATGAATCAAAATAAGATTTTTAGTGCTTTACGCTCCTTCCATCTCTCTCTCTCTCTCTTTCTTACAGTGTAGCTAGGAACTGCAGTATCAGATAGAGAGAGAGAGAGAGACAAAGAGGCAAATGTACTGTGGATTCATTCAACGTTCTAATATCTGTATCAAATTACGATACGCACCACGAAGTATTACATATGTACATATGTATGTATGTACATGTGTTTGTAGAAATGTACATATACATATATTTACCTTTGTATTATATGACGGAAACAAATCAAACTTAATTTAAATCATTCTCTAGCAAAGAAAAGAAAAAATAAATAATTTGAAATTAATTTATTTATTTATTATTATTTTATTTATTTATTAACATGAATTTATTTATTTTTATATTTATATTTATTATTTGCTTTATTTGTTTTGTATTTGCAGCAGGTCTTAGCAGCTAATTAAAGTTATAATTAGGTGCAAAAAAAAACTTGGTAATATGTTAACTAAAATGGTTCATAAGTTATTCTTCATTATATTTGCCCGTTCTTTTATATAAAAATATTCTAATAGCTAATGAATGATATCTCGACGATCTCACTGGATGATATCTGGATCACCCTTAGAATTCTTATTTGATGGTAAACAATTAGTAAAAAAATTCCTGGCAGCTTTGTTTGCAGCTAAACATGTACGAGTACATATATACATATAAATGCGCCCCACTAACTATGCTATAGCTGGAAATTACTTGCAATAAAGTATGCCTAGCACTATCATTAAATCCTCGTAACATCTTCATTGGATATTCCATTGGCCAACACTCTAAATGGACCACAAGCAGGAGATTACCTGGCCCACACCAACATCTATCTATCTATCTATCTATCTATTTGCTGGCATCTTTGCTTGCACCTGAGGAGCGAAAACTGGGCCACGGCACGACACGGCATACGCACGCAGGCCAAACCTTAAAATACATTTCGTACATTTCGGTACACACGAAACCAAAGTGTGCAGGTTATGTTAAGCACTCTAATGGATCGCTACGGTACGGGCAGGGTACGGGCAGGGTACGGGCAACAGGATACAGGGTGTGGAGGCAGAGGCAGAGGGGCCCAAGCGTTATGGCGCACACTCAATGCGAAGCAACAGCGGGCCCCCATTACACCGAACTGTTTTTCACCCAAAAATTTGGGGCATACAAGCACAAGCGAGCGAGCGTGTGTGTGTGTCTGTGTGTGTGTGTGTGTAAGTGAGGCTGGGGCAAGTGGCGTGTTGTCGTCCTGTTGCTTGTGGCAGGCAGATTTTCACCACGCAACGTGCGACGTCAGCAAACTGTTAACGGTTTACACACACACACACACACACACACAGTACAAACACATACGTGTACAGCTGCATTCATACATACACATACATATGTATGTATGTACTGGGCAGGTGCGAGCGAGATAGCAAGGGCCTAAAGGGCGCAACGCGAAAAGCTTCCGAAACGTAACGTAATGTGGCAGCTTGTATGGGGCACAGTGGTACAAAAAACACCAAAAAGGGAGCACAGCAGCAGCAGCAGCAGTAGCAAGAGGCAAGAGCTTCGTGCGTTTGTTGCTGTTGTTGTTGTTGTCGTCCAGCGTCAGCGTCACCGTCAACGTCAGCGTCAGAATTTGTGTCTGGCTGGCTGGCGTGGCGGGTTCCTTCGGTTCGTTCGGTTTGCTTTCAGTTTCAGTTTTCAGTTTTACTTGGGAGTTCGTCGCGTTCAGTAGTTAGTGGCAGTAGCTCCACTCTATGGCCCCCGTACGCTTACCAAAGATAATAATTAGGGACTTAGTCAGTCGTTCGTAAAGTGTCGAGGAGTGGAGTCGGTTTGTCGGTTTGTCGGTTTGTCGGTTTGTCGTTCGTCGTCATTCCGTCAGTGATTCAGTCAGTCAGCTATTCAGTCATTTCGGTCTATCGGGGTTATACGGTTATATCGGTCTATCTTCCAATACATTTTCAGCCTTTCTTTCGGTTTTAGTCAGTAATTCGGTCAAACACTTGTGTGGAGAGATTTGTTTTGTTGTAAATGATGGGAGCGCGCGCTCGTTGCTCCTCTCCCTCTCCGGCGGCTGGCAGGATGCCAAATTATTTATAAAGAACCCAGGCAGGCAGGCGGGCAGGCAGGCGGGCAGGCAGGCAGCAACTAGTTAATAAGCAGCCGAAACACACAGCAAAAGAGCGCAATAAGAAGGAAGAGCCCAAAAGGGAGAGCATCGAAGCAAAGAAAGCAAGGAAGCGCAAAGGAAAAGGAAAAGAATAGGCACCAGAACGAGGAACAGCACCAGGACCAGAACGAGGACCAGGACCAGCACCAGGACCAGGGCTAGGACCCTAAAGTGGAGTGAAGAAGACGCTTCAGCCACAGGCGACACTTTCACCGTTCCATCCATTCCCTGTTGCTGCTACTGCTACTGCTGCTTCTTCTTCTTCTATTTCGGCCCTGTACCGTTACACTCTACGCGCAAAAACAAACAGAAACTTTTTCGAAATACATTTTAGGCGCGCGCGTGTGATTGTGTGCGTGAGACGCAGGCAAGCAGGAGAGGCAGAAAGATAGATAGAGAGAGAGCGAATAAGGAATTACGGTGCAAAAAGCTTTGGGCAATCTGCCCCGCCGTAAGCGTCAAAACACACGCCCACGCACACACGCACACAAACACACACAGAGAGAAACTCGCCGAAATTCCACAGGAAGAAGCGCCCGAAAATGGTGCAAACCAATGCAGGTAATATATACATATGTACTGTACTGTAACCCAACAAACCCGCAAACACAAAAACCACTGACTAAGACAATAGGCTGGGAAGGGACAACAGTCCTATGCCTTGTGTTTGTGTGTGTGTGTGTGTGGGTGTAGATAATGGATGCATTCAGGCATCACTTTTCACATTTTCGTGATTTCACACTCCCGCTGCGGCGATTGAAGCGACGACAGTGAAAGCTTCATGCTAATATTTTATACGTATTCTATACATACATATCTACATGCACACATACATATGTACATGCATACATACATATGTTCATATGTATAAGAGTATTGGGCATTGGAATGAGGCAATGAGGCAATGTGGGTTGGGCTTTGGTTTGGGTGTTTGCAGTGCATCCAATGTGTGCATTGTGCATTGTGGATATGGATAGGGTATGGGTATGGGTATGTGTATGTGTTCCGGTAATCCCGGGCAATCAGCGAACGGTGCTTCACTTAATGCGACAATGGTACATACATTTTTTTTGTATTTGCAATTGCTACAACAATGCTGCCCTGCCCTGCATTGCCTTGCCATGTGGTGGCGGTGGGGGGGATGGCACATTCAAGGACGTGCCTTTGCTGCAACAGTGCTCTTGGTTTGGTTCTGCATTTGAGCAAAAACTCCGACAAAGCTGCTGGAGGAGGTTAGCGGCTAACCAATAGATTTAAATTTTAAATTATTAAAATTATTTAAATTATTGTTCGATTTAAATGCTCACACAAATATTGTTGCTTTTAAGCATTAATTTAATTTGAATAACTGAGGAAACATATTTATTTGTATTTGTATATTTACTAAAAATAATACTTGTTTTTAATGCATTAGTCACAGAGGAGTTATGGCTAAAATTACAATATTTAAGTTTATTTAAAAAAGATTTTATTTAAAAAATATTAATTTATTTAATTTTTTTTTTGTGTATTTTTATTTTCTCCATTAATTTAATCTGCATAGCTGAGGAAACATATTTATGAGGTATTTTTATTTTTTCCTAGTGTTACAAGTAATACTTGTTTTTAATGCACTAGTCACAGAGGAGTTATGCCTAAAATTACCATATTTAAGTTTTTTTTTTAAAAGATTTTATTTAAAAAATATTCATTTATTTCATCTATTTTTGTATGCACTAAACACAGAGGAGTTATGGTTAAAATTACAATATATAATTTTTTATAAAAAGATTTTATTTTAAAAATATTAATTTTCATCTGGTTTTCGATTTTTGGTTATGGTTTTTGGAGTTATGTTTAAAATTAAAATATTTAATTTTATTGAAAAAAGATTTTATTTAAAAAATATTCATTTATTTCATCTATTTTTGTATGCACTAATCACAGAAGGGTTATGGTTAAATTTACAATATTTAATTTTTTATTTATTTATTTTGTATTTTATTTATTTAATCTATTTTTGTATTTAATTGAATTTTACATGTGCCATAAGTGTGGCCCGTGACTGTTGACCGTTATGCCATACATACATACATATGTACATATGTATATACATGCGTAGATCCTACTCCACTTGCTGGTATGGTTTTGGGGGCGTATCTTATATTTTACTAGCAAGTAATCCTGCCCAGCGGCTGCTGTGTTCCCTGGCAACAGGTTATTAGGCCATCTGGGCAATCAGTCATTGCATTGCATTGCACAAACCACATTCTTCTTCCAGATCTTCCATCACCATCCAACGGCAAGGCCAATGCGGATGATGAGCTTTTAGCATAATGAAATTAGAATGAATGTGTCCAGGTGCGGCGGCCATGACTGTGGTATCCCTTTAGGCTCCAGCTGCCTGCCCTGCACTGCCGCTTCGCTTCGCATCGTGCATTCATTCTGTCACTCTAGTCGAGTATCTCTGTGACTGTGGCCTGCCATTTGTGTGCCTTTAAGCTTAGCCACAATCAAGGCCGCACTAAAAGTGCATGGCGCACGGCAACAGGTTGCGGGCTGGGGTGGGCGGTAGTCTTGTCCGCCCTTTAATCCCATGTAACGACTTTAGCGGTGGCAGCAACAGCAGCAGCAGAAGAAGCAGCAGCATTCTCCTGATTGATTGTCTGCAAAAGATTAAGCCCCGTCCGTTTGTCCATCTATTCATTCTGGCCGTGACGCTGCTGCTGCTGCTGCTTAAGTCCTTTGCACATACTATACATACATACATATGTATGTCCCAGATCCGCAGGATAGATAGGCTGAAGCTGGTGCTGGTATACACTGCAACAATGTGGCAGCTTCTGCTACTTGATGTGGAAATTTCCAACCTAAAACGATAACTCAAATCTGCAGTCAATAAAGAACGGATATCTGGGCACAATATTAATTGTATTTATTTGTATATGCCATTTGGAAGCATTTTAATTGATTTATTTGGATTGATTCTATTGGTACTTCTTCGGCTGCTTTGGCGACGAATTTGGCGGCTTCGGAGCAGTTAAAAATAGCGATTTTGGAGCCCCTGGAAATTGCGATTTTGGAGCCGCTAGAAATTGCGATTTTGGAGGTTTCGGAGCCGTTAAAAATGGCGATTTTAAAGCCGCTAAAAATTCGGAATTTGGAGGCTTTGCATCAGCCAAAAAGGGGGACATTGGAGGCTTCGGAGCAGCCAAAAAGGGGGACATTGGAGGCTTCGCAGCAGCTAAAAAGGGGGACATTGGAGGCTTTGGTGCCATTAAAAAGGGGGAAATTGGCGGCTTCGGAGCAGCCAAAAAGGGGGACTTTGGCGGCTTCGGCGGCATCAGAAATAACGACTTTGCCGCTGTCATAGAGAAGACCAGAGAAAAGGTTATTATTATATTTATTATTATAAAGCAGCAGCAGACTCACCCTCTGGCGATATCTTCTCGTCGTCTTCGTCCTCCCCAGTCCCATAGTACTGGCCGCACCCCATTAGCGCATCCATATAAGCCGGACGCTTCGGCGGCTCTATGTCCAGCAAATCGAAGCGCTTGTCGCTGGACGACACCTCCCCGAACAACGAGACAGTTGGTCGAGTGCGCTTTTGAAAATTTTGCAGATTTTTGGTCATTTGCAAACGGTTTTCAGCGTTGATTTCGCGCGCCTCGACGTAAGTTTTATCGTGTCTGGGGGGCACCATATACGTTTTCTTCCAGGTATGTGCGGGCGGAATGGGCGGCAGAAACGGGGGCACGTTGGGCGGGCGTCTTGGTGGATCTTCTTCGCCGCGCAGTAGCTCCATGGGCCTCTTGACGGCACATCCCACATTACCTTTTGGGTCCCATGGCAAGACATTTTCGTTAGCTGGCCGTGCCATGGCATTTTCCTCATCGTCTTTTACAAATTTTTCAAGTTCCTCGCCCAGAATCTTTCGCTTGCGAAAAGTTTCCTCCAAATCAAAGTAGCTCACTTTGGCGCGCTGGGCGCAATCGGCATTGCGACGCGTCTCCTTACCAATATTCTCAATAACTAAATGCAGCAAAAAAAAAAAAGAAAAAAAAGGAAGTAAAATAATGCTACGCTAAGCTATTAAAATACTCACAATCGCCCAGCTTGTAAGCTAAAATCCTGCGAGTTTCTGGGGTTGCATCCAGGTTTTTCTCCTTCAGCATTTGCTCCACAACTTTTTTCAACTCTTCATTCATGTTTAATTAATTTGGAGCACAATTGAAATAGATTTCTAGCAAAACGGTGCAAAACTCAGGCAGCAGGCAGATGGAAAGAAAAGCGTTTGTCATCGGCCAGTGTTGCACAACAAATGAACTGCACAGGACTGCCATTTCAAGAGAATGCATTTCCACGATTAATTGTTTTTCAACACTGAACCCTAGAGCTCTTTGCTAACATTGCTGCAAAGAGAGAGATAGAGAGAGAGAGAGAGAGCAGGCAGGAGAGACAGAATGCTGTAGTAATGTTCGTAGCGATCTGCCAGCCATCAATCAAAGAATTCAGCCACTATTTGTGTCAAAAGCCTACAAATCGAAAGCCTGGAAATCCTGGAAAGCCAAGCCTGGCGCATATATTGCTCTCGCTCGCACTGGCATGCTTTAGCCATAAGGCTAGCTCTGTCCTCGCACGAATAGAGTTGCCCACAGCACTGAGCTGAGTAGAGTTGACAGCAAAGTGAAAGGATTAAGCTTAGAATCTGATTTACAAATAAGAAATACAGCTTAGTAGCTACTAGTTTTTAGTTGGTAGTTCCAACTAGAACTTAGAACTCCCAAACCGGAATGTATATTTCCCACTGGGTAGGCGTTGCACTTCTCTCAGTGCATTGAATGCAGTCACTCTGACTCTTGGTGGCAGTGGGCCAGTGGGCAGGCGAAACCTTTGCTGACACTGACGGATGGGTTGGGCTATGGGATGCATGGCATTGATGGGCATGTGGCCGGGTACAAGACAGTTGCCAGCTTGCTTTATGGCTTCCATTGGATCAACGTAAAACTTTTATGAATGAAAGGCAATTGGCCACATCAATGTGGAAGTGAAACCAATACTAACACGAGACATGAAGCGTAGAGTAGAAAGCCGAACCACAGTCAATGTCGTCCCATAGAAAGTGGAAGCAACGTGACGCTTGGCGTGTGGGCGTCTGTTTACGTTTTATTTGCCTGTACTGGCAGCGGCGGCCTTGCCCTGGCCACACAGCACTGCTCTACGCCCCAACTGGGGCACTCGGATGTGGGCGAACGTGAAGGCTCTGCTGGTGATGCATATCCGCCTGCGACTGTTACTCTGTGACTCCGATGAGGCTCAGGCGAACGATGATGAGGGGTCGATGTTTATGACGATGATGGTGATGGTGATGGTGTGGTGATTGTGTGTCCTCCCATCAATCGTTCAATTATGGCATTAGCTGTGGGCTAAGGACGAGATTGACTGGAAAAGAGTCACTCACTTGCGACGCGGCCTCTACGTTGAGTCACGAGTCACAGAGGTCACAGAGCTCTGCAGAGGTGGCCGTGTAGCCACGTGTAGGGGCCACATGTGTACGCTAAGTGCGCTGTCATAAAGCCCTATATATACTTTGGAGTTTGCGCCTCCAACGGGGATTGCTAGGCACCAATAATCTGCCGCAGCCCATCAAATTGAAAACAAAAGCATCCTCCCTCCATTGGGAGATCAAAAAGCTTTCAACAGATGCCTGCACATGGCAACCAAGAGCAACCAAGCCAAGGGCGTGTCGCAGTCGAGCAGTCAACGGGGGCGCACACGATCTTCCAGAGTTTAGTTTTTAACTTGAGTGTCTGGTATGGCTCCTTCTGCTGGTGCTTCAATCTGCTCGGGGCAATGGATTTCTAGTGCAGTCTCTCTCCAGTCTTTGGGTCCTACGTATAATACTTATATATGTATATATTCCATCCAGTGAATCTGCTGTTGCAGCGCACATTCCACCGTCCCCTGTTGGACCTGTCCTTGGATTTACTTTTTTGCTGTTGCCTCGTGGCACGTTGCCCGACTAAGTGCCATCAAAATGGGACTGGGGGGGAGGGCTGTTGGCTTACTGTCAGGGCAACAGAGAGTCGTTATCCTGCCGTGCGTGTACGTGTGCCCTGCGTCCTATCAGAGCCATTAATTTTAAGCCCCAAAGTCAGTGTCCGTGCGTCGGCTCTGCTTAGGCTCCAGCTCCGTCTCCAGCTCCTGCTCTGGCTGGCTCTACTTCAAAATTAAAAATCAACTGTCTGGCCATCATTAATTTTACGTCCAGCCAGACCAGACCCTCACATGACAGTCAGTCTCAGTCGCCGTGCCCTGTCCCTGAACCACTCGATTGTCCTCTCATCGTTGGTCTCTTTCGTTTTTTATACCAGATAGATAAAGATAACAGATGTAGCAGAAAAATGTAAAATAAGCCCACAAATTTTATATACTGACTGAGTAAGGGTATAAAAGTAGAGTCGCGTCCACAGAAGCGACTCAGAAGTGCCTTCTCGTTGCTATTTTTTTTTTTTTTTGGTGCTGTCATTGGAATGCCTGCAAAAGTTGCCCATTTGGATGGGACCAGAAATTTCTCAAGTTCGAACGCGAGCAAATATCAAACTAAAAATTAATTTAATGTCAATCAAATGCCTTAAAAAGTATTCTTTGCATTGCTCTCAATAATTTGCAATTGTTAAATGGTTTAATGATCGAAGTTATGAGGGGCTATAAAACGCTGATGTGAGGTTGTTCCTGCACAAATTCAAGTATTAAATAGAGTGTATAAATAGAGACAGTAGAGCGTCCAGTACGAGTATTTTGGAAATAAAAACTTTACTGATGCCAGTTGAATGCTTTCGAGCTCTCGCTAAAAAAGAGACCAGTCCACAAAAATCCATTGAAATGTATGGATGAGTAAATCTGCCTCTTTATATTCACTGTGGCTTCAAGCAGCACTCAACGAGTGACAAATATCCGCATCCAGCACTTGTATTTTAATTCTTTCACTATGTTCATTATAATGCCATGGAAAACTGCGACTAAAGCGTGCAGCAATTTGCAGGCTTGGGTAACTTAAATTAGTTATTCAATTGCCTAACTGGAATGTTGTTGGAGTTCCCTGCGCTTTCGCTTCGATCTTTGAGTTCACATAACGCAGAGGAAAAGTTTACCTACTTTTTTTTTTACAACTTTTCTTACACTCTTTTTGCTGCTGCTGTTGCTGCTCCAAGAAAATGCAATTTGTTGGCATTTTGCAATTAAGACTGAATTCTTTCTTGGCTTCAATTATTTGCCACTAGTCGAGTCACGGCGCCCGTCCTCTGACCTTTTGCTAAACATTCCACCAGTTACGTAGTTACGTGGAATCTCTGTTGCAGGAGAAATTTTCTCAAGAATGTCTGCCCTGAATGGGGGGACACGATGCAGAAATCTGAGCTTGTGCCAAGCTGAAATTACCATTGCACAATTGCAGTTTCGCAATTTGCCATTTCCTCATTTTTCATTTGAATTTGCATTTAGCTGACTCTCAATCCAACACCCACGCCTCATGCCTCATGCCTCACGCTCCACGCTCCATGCCCCCCTTTTATGCTGAACTGAAATCCTAATTATGCTGAGCAAACATTTCCAGCTGAGTGCAGGCAACGTTGTGAAATGTCAGAGGGTGCTGCATGGCTGCACTGCACTGGTGCGTGGGTGTACAGCACAGCAAAAAGGATTATTGAAATGGACTGGAATCACATCCAGCCCCCCCCCCCCCAACCTCAACCTAGTGACCTTTTCAGCCAAGCACTGATCTTTGGCTCAAACACTCGATTCAATCGATTCCAATTGGAGTGTGTACTGGACTTGACACGTGAGCAATGAAAATCCATTTCAAACGAAGCCCCAAAAAGCAGGCAACAATTTGTGTAAAGTGCCAGATCCACTCGGGATTGGGCTGGGTCCAATGGGTAACAGCCGGGGCGGATGAGTGATAATTTCATGGGAAAAATTACAGCAAAATCTACATTGAACACCTTTGCCGTAAGTGTGACCAAAACTCGCATATGTCACAATTTAAAATTAAGAACTTTAAGCGATTTATTTGGCAGTAGCAATATTTCAGACTGATGAAATAATCTGCATATTTTTGTGCGCTGCCATATAGAGAAATTCTGAACTTACAGCATACCGAAATGCCTTTAGGTTTTCCACAGTAAACCCCCAATTAAATACGAAACCTTTTGACTGGGCTTAGGCTGGAAATTAAGCCATAAATCAGAGGCCGCCGGGGGAATGACTTTAATCGTAATCTACTAAATGTATTTGCCGTAGAAAATTCTCCTCTATTTTTTTGTTGCCAATAACAAATTAATAAGTGACTAAGGATTAACTTAACTTATTGCGAAGTTATGTTTAATTAGGGCAACTGAAACCCGGCGATAAACCGTACTCCCGAGTGTAATGAGTAGATGAAATAAGTTTTGTTTTGGTGTGATTTCATTGGCATCCCATGTCCATATGTTTGCGCGCGCCCAAACCATTTCCCTATGGATTCTGCTGGCAGATTCTATGCCCCCTTGCCCCGCATCCTAAATTAAGTTGAACTTTTTGGTCTGGGCGGCGGCTCCAATGGTAATGCAGTTTGCGTGTTGAAACAAGCAGCAGACACCAGCCCTTGCCACACAGAGCACACACACACACACAGCACAAGAAGCACAAGCAGACACACACACAGCACAAGCAGACACACACACACACAAACACAATACGTATACGAATAAGAGTACATTAGACCGTAATTAATGTCGCAGTTTGGCAGTGGCATTCGCCCCTCTCACACACTCTATGAATATATGAGTACACAAATACATATATGTATGTATGTGTGCATGTATGTAGTCTTTTGTAAGCATATATTTGTGTATTTTGCTATCTGTTTATGCGGGTCTTTCCCCGCACGAATAGGAGATAGCAATACAAATAGTTCCACGCCCCCCAGCCACCCACCCACCAAAACAAAAAAACAAAAAGGTACAACCGAAAGCTCATTTGGCCACAAAATAAATTGAAAGCGAAGGCCAATAAGAAAAACAACAAAAACAAAGCTACATGTAAAACTGATAGGATGTGGCAGGGGGTGGTGGCAGGGGGTAGGGGCAGAGCACACACACACATGAGAGTTTCCTGCTGGCAGCCTGCTGCTACTTCTACCCATACTTTGCCCACATATTCCATTGTCTAATTAAGTGTTTATCTTAATTCTACATACGAACGTATAGCACATACATACACACATTTGTGCACAAAAAAGTTGCCAGATTGGATAGTACATGCGAGACATTTATTATTTATTTACTTAACAGCTTACTATAAGGTTTAAACCATATAGTACGTGATAATAAACGAGAAATATCTGCTATGGCCTTCAGCTAGATTAAATGTAATAATTTGACAAATGTGTTATTCATTTTTACAGTACGCATAGACACTTATTTTTTCTCCTAAGACTAAACAATTATAACATATTGTAGGTACATTTAATTGTTAAGGAAATCTATTCGTATACTTCAATTTTTAATTTAGTTTTGTTCTTCTATTCGCATGGGTAGTTCCGCCAAAAGGTCCACCAGGCCAAGAATCATAAAAAGTCAATAAAAACCGATTTCCATATGATTTTTTCCGGATATTTTTTTCTAAATTTATTGAAAGGTAACTAATTTACTTTATTGACATATAATTTCATTGACTTTCATCCTAAAACCTATGAAAATAAGGAAAAGTTCACGTTTTTGGTATTTTCTGGTATTTTTATAGACATGTTTTCTTTTACAATTATCTCCTAGGAAGAAGATGATTCTTAATAAAAGTTTCTCCTTAAAGTCTTTCTAACATATTAAACTACCTAAAACCATTATCAGAACGTTGGTCCAACCTCGGCTAACAGTATATTTGTAGGCTTTTATAAACGCGAAATTTGGTAACGTCACGCCAGTAACGTTCGCCAGATGCCTCCGCGGATTTTTAACAAAAAAAGAGCAAAAAGTTTTTACATTTAATAAGTTTGAAAATTAACTCTCAATACTTCATTTATTACCACAAAAAATGTTATCCAAATACCCCTATCCAATACGCAGAGTTTTGCCATTTTGTACCCCAACCTCGAAAACCACTTCTAGGTCTTTTAGGTCATTCTTTGGCGTATATCTTTAAAACCGTACGATCGATTATTTTCACTTTTCTGGTCTAACCTAATTATATTCAACGAGGATAATCTTTTTTCCAAATTTCAGCTTTTTGACTATTTTTTCCAACATTTTGTCGTACGAATGTAACGTAACGCCAGATAGGAACTGCCCATATGTATGTACACATGTAAGCATGTAAATATATATTTAGATGTTCAAATATGAATATGCTACTGGGGCATTGTATTGGGGCTGCAAGCATCTTTGTTTGTTCACCCAAACTCTTTAAAACAAAAGGCAAACTGAAGCAATTTTTTACAATATTCCAAAGCCCAAGGCAGACGCCGTTCGCTGATTTTTATCAACTGTAAACACATCAAACTCATCTTTAAATAGTTCTAAAAAAAAAAACAGAGTCAATTCTAAAGTATTTATATTTATTTATTTATATTTAGATAGATTTATCTTTATAAATATCCCTTTGTGGCCCATCCAGGGGTCCAGTCCAAACGAACGAACAGCAAAAAAAAAAAAAAAAAAAAATCTCGCTGGCTGAAAATAGCAAAACCTTTTGCTTTGGAGTTTAATTTAAAATTGTGGCACCCAAACCCCTACCCAAACCCAAAGCCCAAAGCCCAAAGCCAAACCGCTGCCTTAATTAGGTTTGGGCCCTCCCACTGAGCCCGTTTAAGCCATCAATTGGCATTTGTGGGACAAATGAATTTACGATTACGTCTTGATTTCAAGCTAAAATATACGGAAACAAATATATTCGATCCAGTGGCCCAGTGGGCGGAACAGCACAGTGGATCCACGGATTCCAGCTGTAACCCCAGTTGCTTGATGGCTTAAAGCTACGACACAAAAAATAGTTTTAGCTCTCAATCTGAGAGATTTGCTGTGGCTGCCACAGACTCCTTAAGGATATGCCGTTTAAGCTTTAATATCTTTCCGATATAAATGCATTTATATTTCCTAGATTTTCTGCTGCTGCTGGGAGGGGGTGCAAGACCACATCGAGGTCACCTAGAACGTGAAAAGTTACTCATTGGTTGCTCGTTTCCCACTGCAGCATGGATCCAGTTTCCGTGCTGCGGCTGCTGCTGCTGCTGCTCCTTGTTCTGCCTTAGATCCTGGTGCCCTGCTAGCCACAGCTCGTTGTCAATTTCCTGTGACTTGTCCTGGTCAAGCCTTGTCCCAGTCTCAGTCTCAGTCTTTGGACTCCTTCAAGGCTCTGCTCATGCGTCTCGTACCTGCTGCTTGCCTTGCCTTGCCTTCTGCTCCTTTCGCCCCCACTCATTGTGTATCCTTGTCTCTGCTGCTCCTCCGGTTAGTTACAGATGCTTTACTCCTTTTCATTATTCCTGCAGCTCCTTCCTGCTGCTCCTACTGCTCCTTCCTGCTGCTCCTTCTGCTCCTTCCTGCTGCTCCTTCCTGCTGCTACTTCTGCTCCTGCTGCTCATTCCTGTTGCTCCTGCTGTTCCTTCCTGCTTCTTTCTTCTGCTCCTTTCTCTACTCCAATTTCAGCTGCTGCAACTCCTGTCAACGCTGGCCATTCCCCAATGGGTTTCAAAGTTCACTTTGTCACCAGATCCAATGTCCAATGCAGGAGTAGGACGAACCATCAGCAAAGCAATGGGCATGGGCATGGAGATGGAGTATGGCTGTACTTGGGGCAGTCACAATTATCCATTGTATTTGCTTTCATTTGTGCAGCGTCAACAATGGGGTGGGTCACGGGTCACTGGGCAAACAGAGATGCAAATAATTATACAAATCAACAAAAGACAAATAGAAACAGAGAACTAACTTTTGCTCTCAGCTGCCCCAAGTCGGCTACATTACTGCTCTCTTGTGTTATTTGCATTTGCCAGCTGCCCTCATGCCGGCTCCCCTTGCCAGTGCAAAAATTAAGTTATTAAAACTTTGATGCCTCCTCCCCGCTGACCATTTAAATGCTAATTGCATGTGTGTGACACATAAAACCTAAGCGATGTTGCACACAGCCACAGCCACAGTGAAAATGGTGCAACAAAAGAGCTGTAATTAAAGCGGGGAAGCCCCGTGCCAGCCATCCAGCCAGCCATCTTTCCGAGCCACACAGGCACAGTCACAGCCCCAGCCACAGCCCCAGCCCAGCCACAGCCACAGCCCCAGCCATTGGCAAGGACATGGCCTGGCGACAACTCGGTCGGCGTCCCAGACAACAGCACTGTGTCGCCGCCACCCCCATGCCTTATGGCAGGACTGCTGCCACATCCACATCCACATCATCGTCATCAACATTAAAACGTGGAAAGGACACACACATAATGAGCTCGACACGCAGCTGGTGACATGACTTTACTGCTGGCTGGAAGTGCATTTGGAGGGGGGCAGGGTTGAAACCCTAAAACCGAAAAGTCAATGCTGTGGCATATCGACTCCCCCAACCTCGCACGCTTCGCATCTTCACTTTACTTTTGCTGCATTAAATCCTAAAATTTCGTTTATTTTTTCACGCTCACTCTGCATTCGGATTTGCTGGCAGCTAGAGCGAGAAAGCAACACACAAATTGGCCAAATGAAATTAATGTTGGATCAGCTAACTCTTCTGGGCAGTATCAAGTGCATAAATGTGCTCCTCATCCCTCTGGCATTTGTTTTTTTAGTTTATTCTATTGTTTAACTTTGCAGACATGCCTGCAGATATGTAGGTACATACATATATACGCCTATGTATGTGCATACGAGTATATGCATAAATATTCATATAAATTCATATAAGCCCTGTTCCGCTTTAGCAGCATTCTTCACTGCTGACTTTTGCATGACATATTTATTGCAATTTGCATCGTGTGACCTTTTGCCCTAGCCCACATTTAGCTGTTGCTCGTAATTCATCCGGAGTTCCATACTCCTGCTGCTGCTGCTGCACCTGAATGCCTGAAGCTACACCAGCCACCACCCTCCACTCTCCACCTTCAATTATTTATCATTCATCACAGTTTTTTTTGTATCTCTGTGTACCTGCGCTTGTATGGGCTGTTGCACCATTTGTCAGCCCTCTAAATGGAAAACAATTAATGAAAATGAAAATAAAAATGAAATTATCCATGGAGAGCCGTAGGACATCATGAATTTTGAGTGCAAATGCCATTAGCATTTGTGCTTGTGCTTGTGCGCCAAAGTGGTCAACATTTTGGAGGAGCAGCCAGGCCAGGGCAGGGCAGGGCAGGGCAGGCCAGCTGGTAGTCAGTAGGCAGGGGATGAAGGATCTGCCGCTGTGTGTTCGTTCTGTTGATTGGGGGGTGGGCTGTCAGCTGGAACATGTTCAACATATTGAATTTCAGAGTGCAGGCAGGATGTGGGGCACACACACACACACACAAAGCTGCTGGCAGGGGGCAGCAGGCAGGAGTCCATTTTGACATTTGGGGGGCGTTGTCGCTGTGATTTCATTTAAAGGCCCCGTGGGGGGGCGGTTTTTACTCACCATGAGATTCACTTTGCAGCAGCAGACGGGTGATAATGATGGACTCGGTTATTCCAGATGGCTGCGACTACAAGGAGCGCCTGATAGCCAGCGTCAAGAAGGAGGTGAAGCAACTGATGGAGGAGGCGGTGACCAAGAAGTACGTGCACGAGGAGAGCAGCTCGGTGACGTCGCTGTGCGGCGCCGTGGAGGCCTGCCTCAGCCAGGGACTGCGCCGTCGCGCCTTGGGCCTGTTCAAGACCTCCTCGACGACGGCCCTGCTGCACAAGATCGCCAAGAGCTGCCCCGAGGCGGAGCACATCAGCAAGCTGGTGCAGGAGATCGAGGCCATGGATCCGAACAAACGCTCCTCCTCCAGCAGCGACAGCTTCCAGCGGCCGCCCATGCTAAAGAAGAGCAGCAGCAACTCGATGCAGTCGGCCAGCAGCAGCAGCAATGCCATCGGCATTGCGTCCACCTCCTCCGTGGCCAGTGGCAGCGGCTCGAGCATTTCGCTGGCCGGCCTGAAGTATCTGTGGATACGTTTGGCCCTCTACGAGAAGCGTCTGACCAAGATCATCGAGTATCTGGTGGGCAATGCCAGCAGCTACTACGATCGCGACTCCCTGGTGGCCGACTCCGACTATGGATCGATACTCAGCTCCCTGCTGGTGGGGCCCTGTGCCCTCGACTTTACCCGGGCCAAGACAGCCGATCATTACTGGACCGATCCGCATGCGGATGAGCTGGTGAGTGCACACAGCCGAGCCCACCCCTTGGGCTGGTAACTTTATGCACCGCTCTCTCTCTCTCTCTCTCTCTCCCCCATTGCAGGTGCAACGGCATCGCATTAGCTCGGGTCGCCGCTCGTCCTCGACCTGCTCGCGGCCGGCGATCATTAACTTTAAGCGGAGCCTGAACACCAGCTCGGATGAGGCCAGCACCGGGTCGTTCAAGTCAATGGCATCGGCCAGCGTGGCCAAGGACTATGTGGAGTCGCTGCATCAGAATGCCAAGGCGACGCTGCTCTATGGCAAGAACAATGTCCATGTGCTGCCCAAGGATGTGGCCGAACCGATGGCCGGCTACCTCAGTCTGCATCAGCACATCCAAACGCTGACCATCAAGTGGACGCCAAATCAGCTGATGAACGGCTACAACGAGGCGGCGGACGAGGGCGAGGACATCGACAAGGAGGCCTTCTGGGCGTACGCCCTCAACATCAATGTGGACGAAATCGTTTATGTGCACTGCCATCAGAGCAGGGGCGAGGACAGCGGCGGCACCGTCATCCTGGTGGGCCAGGATGGCGTACAGCGTCCGCCCATACACTTCCCGGAGGGCGGGCACATGCAGCAGTTTCTGAGCTGCCTGGAGACGGGCCTGCTGCCGCACGGACAGCTGGATCCGCCGCTCTGGTCACAGCGCGGCATTGGCAAGATGTTCCTCTGGCCGAAGAGCATGCGCCGCCGCATTCTGCCGTCCGTTATGGAGTCTGTGGACGAGACGCCCATCGACTATGTCTTTCGCATTGTCAGCAAGAGCAGGCACGAGGAATTCGGTGAGTAGAGGCCGCCAGCGGAATCTGCCCGGCGAGGAGCGCAGCTCACATCCGATCTGTGTCTCTTTTTACAGCTGCCACCCACTCGATACTGGACTTTGTGCGGAGCACACCGCGTCGCGCACAGCTGAGCAGCTGCTCCACCACCGGCAGCAGTGACTGCTCGAACAAGAGCCTCTCCATCGATCAGTATCCGCTGGAGTCGCCGCTGCTGCTGCAGCAGCAGCACGCCCAGAACACCAGCATCGAGATGGTCTGCTCCACGATGCGGCGACAGATCATCTCGCGTGCCTTCTACGGCTGGCTGGCCTACTGCCGTCATCTATCCACAGTGCGGACGCATCTGTCGGGCCTGGTGCATGGCCGCATAACGCCAGAAAGTGAGTGCGCCCGCCCCCAAGCAGTTCCCCATTGAATCCTTTTTAATATGCTCCTGTTGTTGCTGTTCCCCAGTGAAGGCCGATGAGGAGGGTCTGACAAGGGAGCGCTGGCAGCTGCTCAATGTGAATGGTGTGCTGCAGAATGCCACTGAGTTCTATCGCTTGGTTTACTTTGGCGGCGTGCAGCCAGAGCTGCGGCAGGAGGTGTGGCCCTATCTGCTGGGCCACTACGCCTTTGGCTCCAGTCGCGAGGAGCGCAAGAAACAGGACGAGACCTGCAAGCACTACTACGAGACAACGATGAGCGAGTGGCTGGCCGTCGATGCCATTGTGCAGCAGCGGGAGAAGGAGAAGACCGCCAGGGCGGTGGCCAAGCTCAGCTCCAGTGGCAGCAACAGCGGCAACGAGCGGACGGTGCGTGCCGCCGATCTCGATCTGGCGGGTGGCGAGCTGGAGAACGAAGTGTTTGAGGATATCTCAGACATATCCGATCCGGGCGATCTGGAGTTCGATGACGAGCAGCGACAGCAACATCAGCAGCAACAGCAGCTGCAGCAGCAGCAGATCCAGCAAAAGCAACAGCAACAGCAGCAGCAGCAGGAGGAGGTATCCGTTAGTGGCATGCATCTGTGCGTAAAGCCCATTCCAAGGGCCATGAAGACCAGCACAGACTCGGGCCATGTGGACGAGGGTGAGAATTTCAATGAGCTCGATGAGGAGGCCGAGCAGGAGCAGCAGGAGAAAATCAATGCCGAGCCAGCCATAGCCAGCTGCTCCACCTCGACAGCCTCCTCCTACGAGACGGTAGGAGCCGGCGGCAACGTCCACCAGCCCAGCGACAGTCACAGTCGCAGCCGCAGCGTTCTCAGTCCGGAGTACCTCAGCGCCGATGATCTGCAGCTGCCCGAGGACGAGCAGGAGGAGGAGGAGGAGGAGGTGAAGCCACCGCAGCAGCAGCAACAGCAGCAGCAGGCAGCTGTCATTATCACCAACGCCTCGGTGGATATTGCCAACTGGGAGCGAAGTCCCAAGGGGGGCAACAGTCAGCAGATGTCACCCGTCCAGGAGCAGGCGGCGGCGGCGGCGGTCCTGGATGCCCTGCAGCAGCCAAAATCAGCTTGCGCCTCGCCAGCCAGCTCCAATGGCGGTGTCTACAGTGTAAGTAGCATCCCAGAACATCACCCCAAATACAGATATATAGGTATGTATACATGGCTTGCACCCTTTATGATCCACAGAGTGAGCTGCTCGAACAGTTTGGCCTCAATCTGCATCGGATCGAGAAGGATGTGCAGCGATGCGATCGCAACTATTGGTACTTTGCCAACGAGAATCTGGACAAGCTGCGCAACGTGATATCCACGTATGTGTGGGAGCATCTGGACGTGGGCTACATGCAGGGCATGTGCGATCTGGTGGCCCCACTGCTGGTCATCTTCGACGACGAGTCGCTCAGCTACAGCTGCTTCTGCAAGCTCATGGAGCGCATGATCGAGAACTTTCCCAGCGGCGGTGCCATGGACATGCACTTTGCCAATATGCGGTGGGTATATCCCTATCCCTATCCCCATCCCTATCCTAATATTTTATTACATTTATAATTGAATATTCTCAATGGCAGTTCCCTCATACAAATCCTCGACTCGGAGATGTACGATCTGATGGACTCGAATGGGGACTATACGCACTTCTACTTCTGCTACCGCTGGTTCCTCTTGGACTTTAAGCGGGAGCTCGTCTACGACGATGTCTTTGCCACCTGGGAGGTGATCTGGGCTGCCAAGCATATAGCTTCTGGGCACTTTGTGCTCTTTCTGGCGCTGGCCCTGCTGGAGACCTATCGCGACATCATACTGTCCAACAGCATGGACTTTACCGATGTCATCAAGTTCTTTAATGGTATGCTGCTTGCTGCCCAATACTCGTATTATATGCCGTTATTCTATGCGAATTCTCTTGCAGAAATGGCCGAACGTCACAATGCTCAGGCAGTGCTCCAGCTGGCCCGGAGCCTCGTTCTGCAGCTGCAGATGATCATCGAGAACAAGTAGAGAGGGCGAGAACAAACAAACAAACAAAATATATAATAGTAAATAGTAGACCAGTAGAACCATAGCTAGCGTATGGATTATGTAGAGAATTATTCCTAGATCCGTAGTTCAGATCGTCAGTCAAATTTCGTTTGCCAAAAATGGATAAAAATAAAACAAAAACAGCCAAGAAACCAAAAAAGAAAAAAAACATCACAGCAGATGGCAACAAGCAACAATAAATAGTATGCATAGGAGATACGTTTTGTTTTCTCACTCGATGTCTTCTTTATAAAGTATATACATGTACATGCAACATGCCACGTGCAACATGCGACTCTAAATGTAAACGTAACTGTATTTATATGAATGTAAGCTGTTCTTCCTACAAAAAAAAAAAACCCAAACATTTCTCAAGCATATCCCCACAAAAAAAAAAAACAAATAAGAAACGGAAACCAAACCAGGGGCTGACAATGCAAAAGACTCTACAAAATCAATGGAAACGATTGAAATCTTATATATACATATATCTACTGTATACTGTATAGGAAACTGATGTGGCACATAACTGTTGTTTTTTTTTTTTTTGCATGTATGGGCAGAAGATATACCTAACTTGTATGAATATACACATATGTATTCGATATACGATATACTACGATATTGAGTATCAAATTAGTGCAATGTAATTATCACGCTAATATCAAAGGCAAATCAAATTATGAATATATACATACATACAAATACTATAAACATATACACAGTGCATTTCAAATAAGTGTTGGACAGTGTTTGAAAAAAATGTGGCAAATTCCAATTAATGAAGCGACACAAAATGAAATTGGAATGCAATTAAGGAATACAAAAAAAAAAAAAAGAAGAAAGCAAATGAAATGAAAAGCACTTTACAAAACAAACAACAAGATGCATACATATACGAAACGATACATATATAACTATGTACAAAGAATAATAATCAAAATGAGAGATCTGAATCTTAACTCAAGCCTAAAACTCTGTACCAGCGAAACATAACCAAATGAATGTAACAATCAAAACAACAATAAGTCGAGAGAATAAAAACAATTATGTACTATTATTCCATAGATAAATATGGGTCTATATGGGTGTCTATAAAATATCCTCTATAAGCAGCTCACCGAATCAAACCCAACCGAATCCCCAACCCAACCCAACCAAAAAGCGCAAGAAAAAAGCGCGCAAACCCCAAGCGAAAACTTCAAATTGTCGTTGTTTTTATTTTAGTTGTAATTTATTTTTTATATAAATATATTCAAACACACACACATATTATATAGATATATGGATTATATATGTACATATGTATGTATTCTTACCTTCCTCCCTGTGTGATCTCTCTATCTCTACACCGAGTATAAATGTTGTGGATTACCCATATATGTATATGTGTATGTATCTTTATACGACGCAATTAATGCGATAACAGAAACTCAGACAACTCTCTTTGTAAATGTACCTTTTTGTCAGCAGAGTACCAGAGCCGAGAAATAAATCATTTGCTTTTATATCTGATTTTTATCTCAATTACAATGGCATATAATATATACCCAAGCAGCCAATTCCCCGTCACACCTGCAATGAAAAATAAAAAAATAGTCAATAAATAGCGAAAAATTTGATACCAGTCAACACCGTCCTTCCTCATCGCCTGGAAGATTTTGGCTCCATGATGCCAATCTGGAGATCCATCGTTGGCATGTGCCTGTGTGCACGAGTAAATCCGACAATGTTTATGCAAGACGAATGCACATTGCTACAACCCGCCACTTCAATCAATTTGTTTGATTATTTTATAATTGAATCCTTGGCAATGGCTTCGTCGAACATGAGCACGGGAGGATGACATCAATGCACGCAGCTCCATGTCACCTGACCTTTGGTGGCCTGATATGGATTCTGAGTGTCCAGAAGCTGAAGGATTCAACTGGATTCAGCTTATATGAAATATCATCACTCGCAATTAAAAACACCCGATTTGCGGAAGCCGTGGCAGAAATCCTATACATGGAGTGGTGTCCTGCTTGGTATATGTCTTATGAAGAAATATAAAAATTGGTTTATTATCATATGATATGGGGAATATACTTTGCTGGCAATGTCTGTTATATTATATGGTTGGATATATATATGTTTATTAATATATATGTATATACAAGTACAAAAGCAAAGCAAAGCAAATGAATGAACAACACAAAGAACATGTTTAAAATGAAATCAATAAATACCAAATACTATACCTATACGATAAAAAGCAATCAAAATAGAATAACTTTTTGGGTGAGCGGAAATATGAGCTGATTTATTTATTTTTATTCTATTTGATTTGATTTGATTTTATTTGATATTTCTCTGTATGATAAAACCAGTTCCATCAGCTGATTATCCTCCAATCCCAATGGCAACCAGAGGTAAACAAATAAACAAAAATTCGCACTATCAAGCGATAAGGCTGGGCGCGGACCTTCCTCGAAACTCTACACTCGGTATGGTCATACATACATACATATATTGCTGCTATTCCTGTACACTCTCACGGTTGCCAATGGGCCCGAATCTTGATCGATAACAACAAGTGACGAGTGGGCAGGTGGAGTGTGCCATTGCCATATGTTACCCGGGGAGGCGGGAAGTGTATGAATGGATCGAATGATTAGGCAGTAGGGGGAAACCGTCTTATCGCACATCGCACACTTACTTGCGCCGCTATTTCGCCCTGCGCTTTTAATTCCATTACTGTTTACTTGCCTCCCCATTCCCATTCGCATTCGCATATTCTGTGTATTCGGTCGGTATCGTTGCATCAGATCGACAAGCGTCCAATTTTACTAGCATATGTACTAGTATACAGAGGTATATAAGTGGCACCGCTGCAGCTGCAATCAAACCATTCCGCACAGGCAGCGAGTCGTGTTCACATCACATCAGATCACATCACACAGAATGTCGTCGTCGCGTTTGGCAACTTTGCTGGGCCTCAGCCAAGGATCGGAGGATCAGCAGCAGCAGCAGCAGCACCACCTGCAAATGGCCTTTGAGGAAAGCAAAAGGGCAAAAAGTGAGTTTCATTTTTGCATATTATCTACGATCCATAACACCCCGCGCTATCGTTTTCCCACTCGGTACGCATAAGCCATATGTAGATAAATATGGTGTGATCCTATATTCGATGCAGCCATTAGCCCATGGGCTGTGGGCCATACCATAATCATTGTGATTTATGTGAACTGAATGTCGCACTTTAGCTTGTGTTAATGGAATTTTTGCACTCCACAAACAATATCATGTTTCGGTCTTTGGGCTTGATAACTGAGTTTTAATTAATCTTCGTCGGAAGCAGTGCATAAAAATTCCACAAGCTTAAACTGTTCAATTGACAAAAGATATTAAAGTAGATCTTTCCATATAAAATTACAAAGAATAAACATTTTTGGTCCACTGTGCATTGAATTCTTTTCAAGCGCCGTCCATCTGCCCGTTCCGTTCCTCTGCGACAGAGCAAAAGATCACGCCAGCCAGCCCAGCCGGTACATTTTGTAAAGCTTTTAGTTAAAAGGGGCGGCGTTTTGACTATCGCAAAGCTCTGCGTGTTTACGCACGCACTCAAAGCTCACGCTCTCATGCTCGCACGCTCTCATGCTTTCATGCTCTCACGCACGCTCTCAACTCTGTTTGTGGATCTATGAGCAAAGCTTTGCTGGCTGAGCTTTGCCTTTGCTTGGCCACACTCGAACAACTGTGCTTCTGGTGAGTGCTGGCTGACTGGCAGCGGCCAATTGAGGCCGCTTTACTGGCTAGGCTGGGGATGTCGTCTATGGGGAGAGGAGAAATTATTTGTGTGATCTTTGGACTGTTGTTGCAATTCTGTTTATTCTGTTTTCTTGTGCAGCTCCCACCAGGCAGACAACGAACCTGAAGATGTCGCCGATCAAGTACTACTACGACCTCATGTCACAGCCCTCGCGGGCTTTGTTCATCATATTTCGCCTGAGCGGCATGCCCTTTGTGGACCGTGTGGTCGCCCTGAGGAATGGTGGGTGTGCTGCCCCCTAATCATATGTAGCTCAAATCTAATCTTTGCACTTTGTCCACAGGCGAACACTTGACCGATGACTTCAAGCGCGATATAAACCGCTTCCAGCGCGTGCCCTGCATCAACGACAATGGCAACAAGCTGGCCGAGAGCGTGGCCATACTGCGGTATCTCAGTGCCAAGGGCCAGATACCCGAGCATCTGTATCCCAAGTACTTTGTTGATCAGAGTCGCGTGGATGAGTTCCTCGAGTGGCACCACATCTCATTGCGGCTCACCTGTGCCATGTACTTCCGCACCGTGTGGCTGGAGCCGCTGCTCACTGGCCGCACGCCCACCGAGGCCAAGATCGAGATGATGCGCATGCATATGGAACGCAATCTGGATGTCGTCGAGGAGGTGTGGCTGGAGAGCAGTGATTTCTTAACTGGAAACACGCTACGCGTCGCAGATATATTTGCAGCCTGTGAGATTGAGCAGACACGTAAGTGGCTTGGATTTGAATTTGGAGTGTACTTTCTTAACCTCTCTCTCTCTCTGTCTCTCTCTGTGTGACCTTAGGCATGGCTGATTACGATGTGAGGATCAAGTATCCCAAGATCCGTGCATGGCTGAAGCGCGTGCGCCAAAACTGTAATCCCCACTACGATGTGGCCCACGAATTTGTTTACAAGATCTCGGGAACGGGTCCACAGGCCAAACTCTAAAGCAACACACAACCACACCCTTCATCACCATCTGTGAACACCCCAGACTGATTGCCATTATTTGTACATTATCATTGTTTAAGGTTAGAGTTCACGTTACTTGGATTTATCTGTAGAGTTACTAGAGTTCCAAATTATAAGTACATACAAATTGTCTTGTTTCTGGTTTATTCTTGTACATTTATTCTTAATATTTGTTGTTGTTTCTCTTTATTGTGTCGTCATTTATAGAATTATAGAAATCCACATTTATTTTGTTGTTTGAAAAAAAATCATAATAAAAATACAATATACACATATACATACAGTATACAGTATAGTAGATGTACATACATATATGTACATATATATATAATAATAATAATAGAAAATACAATTTTTAAAAAATAACTACCTAAACTCTAACAAAAAATTGGTTTTCTTTTATTTTGTAATAATAATTATATAGCAACGTTACGCGCTTGGGGGTTTGTTTCATTTATATCATTCGTTTCCTACTCTCCTCTCTCTCCGTTCTTTATCCCTTTCGCTTTCTACATGTCCATTCCGTATCGGGTAACAAAACAAAATGCGTAAAAAATATATATATATTTGTATATATGTATGTATGTAATGGGGAAAAAAGGAGAAATGAAATCATAAAATTAAAATGAAAATAAATTGTATATACAGTAAATTAATTTAAATAAAACAAGGGGGGGGGGGGGATATATACTATACAATGTGTGTGTGTGTGTGTGTGTCTGTGTGTGTATCTATATCTGTATGTAATACTACACACAACTATAAGCTAATTTCTTAATTATTCATACATTCAATTTCTTTCCTTTCTTCTCATTATCCAAAAAAAAAAAAACACAAACAAAAAAGAATCATATACAAACCACACAAAAAATATATCATAAAATATATATAAAATTTATGCCGTTTCTCGTACAATGAGTCTATATTTTTGTTGTATCAAATATATTATCTCTGTTTATCAAGTATGCATCATTTTGAACCCAAATATTAATATTAATATTAATATTGTTGCTCAAATGTCGCCTGTCTGGGGGCGGGTGGGTGGTGATGTATCCTCTCAGCCTGAGGTTGGAACAAACATACATAAATTTACTTTAAAATATATTGTATACATATAGATTAATCTATATTAAATCTGTTTCATTTTGCACCCTCAGCTTAGGCTCATGCTTCTGGCAGCACCTTTCATGACTCCAAAAAAAAATATATGTATAAACAAATTAAATTTTCGCTAATTCAAAACAAATTTCTATACATAAACAAACGACGGTTTTTGATAAAATGTTAAAGCAAATAATTTAAGGCACCAAAAATGGTTTTTATGCACTGAATCCTTTTTTTTTTTTCATCCATATTTCTCTTTCTTATGGCAGGTACACACACACATTACATGCAGACGAAACAAAACATACAATAAATAGGAGACTTTGGATAACGAGAGGTGGATGGGGTGGGTGGGTGATAGGAAGGGGGGCACGGGCACAGGAACAAAAAAAAAAAAAAACAACACAGCTAGACAGACAGACAGACAGGCGACATATGCATTTCCACATAGGTATATATGTATAGAATAATGCGTGTTTGTGTGTGTGTGTGTGGGTGGGTGTATATGGTTAACAATTTGTTGCATTCGTTATGTATGATAATATTACAAATATATATGTATAGTATATATAGTGTATATACTATAAGGTTATTTATGCGTATGGTTTTTCATTTTTACTGTACTGTGTATACGGTTTACAAAATAGTTATCTCTCACGCCTCCAATCACCCCAATCACCTCTCTCTCTCTCTCTCGCTTTTTCTGTCTATCTCTTTCTATTTCGCTGTCTCTCTCTCTTTGTATCTGTATCTCTATCTCTGTCTCTGTATATCCACTCGTTCGTCGTTTCTTCCGTCCGTTCGCTTGCCTTGTTTCCCATATACATGTGTATGTAGCATATTTATATTTATATTTTGTTTTTGTGTGTGTTTGAGTGTGCGAATAAATATAATCGATTCTCCTGAAACATTTGTTATCTAGGATTTCTTTTGTGGTTTTTGTTTTTTGTTTTTTGTTTTTGTTTTGTTTGCATTCGTTTAGGGAGTTGTATCTCTCTTTCATTTCGAGTGCCCATTAATGATCTAAGATCTAAATAGAATGTACTCCTATGCACTCTTGATTTGTTTCTACTTCTGGTGTTGGTCTCTTTTGGGTCAGATTACCTTTAGTATCATGCTATCGGGTTATCTGTGTGCGTGCCCTACAGCCCTACAATTTGTTGAATTTGAAACTCTCGAACACAACTCCCCATCATCGATCCCTGCATAGACATAGACACATATACACATACAACATACATATATATGTATACATATCTCTATATATATATATAGATATATATATAAACCATTATGTAATACTAATTTAAACTGTGTGTTTGCTGCTGCTGCTGCTGCTATAAGCTCCAAATCATCTCTTCCACATCCGCTCTAGTAGCGTCCGCGATTGATATTTTTGATGCGAATGCCCAACTCCAGGACTTGTTCTCCTCCTCCAACTCCTACTCCTGCAGCGGAGCCAGCCACCACATTGGTGGGTGTGCTGCTGTTGCTGTTGCTGCTGCTACTTCCGGATGATGGTGGGGCATTGGAGGCAGCTCCACCGCCGCCTCCTACTGCTACTCCTGCTCCTCCTCCTGCATTGCCATTGCTGCCATCGCTTTGTGGCGAATTGTTGTTGTTGGTACTGCTGTTAGAGGAGCCGCCACTGCCGCCGCTGTTGCTGTTGCTAGAACTGGACACAGAGCCGCCGGGCAATGCCACAATCGGATCGCTGGCCACACCACCCGCACCCGCACCCGCACCCGTACCCGTACCCGAAACCGTTCCCAATGCCGTACCCGAGCCCAGGCGACGCAGCACCGTGGTGGTTGTAGTCGTTGTGGTTGTGGTCTCCGCAGCGGCAGCTCCATTGCCGCCAACGCCGACAACCACAACCGATCCCTTGAGCAGCTGCTGCTGGTGATGGCGATTGTGGTGATTGTAGTTGATGGCGGCCAGATCGTGGCCACCATGGCGATGGCCACCATCGCCATGTCCGTGTGTGCTGCAGCCCCCATTGGCCGAGTAGTCGTGTGGGCCGCCAACGGTGTGGCGTCGCTTGATGGAACGATTCTGCTTATTCTGGATCTGGCGCTTCTTGGTCAGATTCATGTCAGTCTTTTCGTCCTTGGTCAGGCCGGTGGCCAGGGCCGATGATGGTGACTGACAGCAGGCGGCCACCGTTGCCACAGTCGCTGCCGTTCCGGCCGCCGTGGAGCTGCTGCTGCTCATGTGTCGTGTCGAATAGTTGCGACAGTTGAAGCTGGCGCTGCGAAAGAGCCGATGGTCCCGACGCTTCTTGTTGTAGCGCTCGAGAAAAAACGAGGGCGATGGTCGTTCGCCCGCCAGCAGTAGCTTCTCCTTGGGATCGCTGGTTGTCGAACCCTCCGAATCGTCGTCCTCGGAGGCGACACCGCCACCACCAGCACCAGCGCCATGATGTCGCTCGTACGCCTGCGATGTGCTGAATCTCAGGTGCATATTTTTGCCGCTGCTCGGGTTCCCGGCTCCTCCTCCAGAGCCGCGCTGTGCCCCCACTGTGGCTGCTCCGCCTCCAGCACTGTTGGTGGGTGTACCCGCCACTGGGGTGGAGCCCCCACCCGTGCTGGCGCTGGTGGGCGTTGCAGCTCCGCTGGCCGGTGCCGTGGCGCTGCCCTGATGTATCTGTATCTGGTGTATGGGCACCGTGGCCGAGTGCTGCAGCTTGTGGGCCGCCTTCAGTAGGCTGGGCGGCAGTGGTGCCACGCCAGCCATGGCCATGGCCTGCTTCATGGTCGTGGGCTTCTCCTCAGCGCCCAACGTGTTGGTGGCCGTGCAGGAGCGGCTCAGGTGCAGCGAATGGGGTGCATCCAGGGGGCAGAACTGATGGAAGAGCCGCTCGGGCGACTCATCCGCATACGGAATGTTCTCGGAGTGCAGATGCAGCGGCTGGCCGAGCGTGTGCCGGCGATTCTTGGGGAATTCCGGTGAACCGTTCTCATCGTTTGACTCTGAGCCGCTCCGTAGATTCCGCAGCTTGCTGTCCAGCGTATCCGTGATGGTGGTCAGCGACATGGAACCTAAATGCGAGGGAACATCGAAGGCAGTGAGTAAGACAGAGGTTCATCCCCTTCCTGGAGCAGCAGAGGAGACCTACCTGTGTCGCTCAGCCTGCTGCTCGAGTCATCGTCGGTGAGGAGTATGGATATGTCCACGCTGCTCCGCTGCTGCTGCTCCTTGCCATGTCCATGTCCATGTCCCAGTCCTAGGCCCAGACCCAGGCCGAGGCTCAGGGCCAGACTGCCGGCAGAGTCCACGCTCGTGCCAGAGTCCTTCTCGTCCAGGCTCGCTTTGCGCGTCTGCGAGCGCGAGCCACCGCCGAGGAACCCCACACCGCCGCCCATGGTGCTGCGCTTCTTGGTGCCTATCAGGGAGGCCGCGGATGATGCCTTGGACGCAGCTGCCGCTTTTATGGTGGCGGCTGTTGTCGTGGAGCTCGTGGCGCCGCCCGAGCTAAACTTTGTGCTGTGGCTGTGGCTCTGACTCTGGCTCTGACTGGTGGTGGAGGAGGAGGAGGCTGTGTTGGTGGTGGTCTTGCTGCTGCTATGCAGCGTGGAGCTGCTGCTGGTGCTGCTGGCCGAGACCTTGGTGTAGTCCAGCGACTGAAAGTGAACGGAAGATGGGGGAGGAGCGGGCAGGATTAAAGCAAAGTCACAAATGCTCTGCACAGCCTTGCGCTGCTGTCGTCTTTGTTGTATGGTCTTGTGATTGGTGGTGGTGGTGGTGGTGGTGGTGGTTGTGGTGGTGTTGGTGCAAGTGGAGATGGTGCTGCTGCTCGGTCTACCGCTGCTTACCAGAACACTCTCCCCCGAATATGTGTCCGAATTGACGGCACTCCGCTTGCCATGGGTGCGACGACGCAGCTGTGGAATGAACCGGGATGTGCGCGTCTCACGCTCAGTGATCCTCTCGATTTTCGATAGATTGTGCAGCAGCATGCTCGTCTGATCCTCCTGCGTCTGATGCTGCGGCTGGGCGGCACTGGCCATGGCCGTGCCACCACTAACATCAGCCAGATCCGGCAAATTGCCGCCCTCAAAGTAGTATTCATACTGTAAGCAAAATATAATTTTAAATTATGTTAAAATTATGCCTTGGATTTTTATATTGTTATATGGTTAAGAAAATATTGCAGCTGGAGTTTTTTTCGCATTCAATAGCAGGAAAAGAATCTCGGAAAGGGAACGCTGTGAGCCGCTTCTGTTGCCGCGACTCTACTTATATGATTTATGTTGCAATTTATAGCTGCTTTTGCCTGAATGTTTTGCCAAACCGCAAACTAATTCTCTGCTAGATATATTTGGCATCGTGTAAATGTAACCTCACCTGTGTAACGAGCAGCTCAACGATGCGGCACTGATGCTTCATATCCTTGACGGCCGTCTCGAGTGTGTCATTGGGTGTCCGTATGATCGAGGGGCCAAATATGATGGCCAAATTCTTCGGCTCCATGCGATTCACCTCACAATTGTCGCTGACGCGGCACAGATGGCGTATCAGATGCTTCATCGTCTCGTACGGATGGCGTGGCAGCGACTCGACAATCTCCCGCAGCAGTACGATCCGTTCCAGGCCGAGCTTCTTGTCGGCCTCAATGAAGTTGATGTAGTAGCTGGCCGGCATGAGGGCGTCGGGCAGGCTGCGTATGAACAGCTTCAGCAGACTGCTCACCACATTCACGTCCTCCCATCGCACATCGATCGCACAGCTCTCGAACTGAAAGTCCTTGGTGTTCACCAGCTCCGAGAGCTCGGAAATGGCCGCCTTATTGCCGGGTATCCGATAGATGCCCACCACACTCAGACCCTTGGTCTCCACAATGTTGGTGCACACCTCCACCAGATGGGGGACATACGGATTAAGCTTGGACATCGGACAGCTGCGCAGTGGCACCCCAATGGAGCCACACGTCTTGATGGCGCACGACGAGGGCGAGCCCAGATCGGTGTGATGGTGGGAGACACCGCCGCTGCCACTGCCACTGCCACCGCCTCGACGGAAGAGCAAATCCTTCCAGTTCTTCGACTTGGGTGATCCCAGATCCTTGTCGGGCAAATGCTTGTGCGAGGACGATTTGCGGGCCTTCATTACCGGCGATATTGAGTCACTGGTGGCGGCCACAATTGCCGCGGCAGCAGGCAGCGCAGCCACATGATGATGACCCTCCGCCATGCCGCCGCCACCGCCACCGCCACCCGAATGTGAGCTCAGCGGAGAGCTATCTACGCCAGCTCCACCGGTCACATCATCCAGATAGTGGCTGGCTGTGGCCACCGTCTTCTGTGGCTCTGCCAGTTGTTTGCCCTGCAGCGGCTGCTCCTGAAGTGCAGGGAAAGGGAAGACAAATTCACAAATTAACTATGAAAAAACACACAAAAACTGAAAGCTGGTGGGGCTTACATTATCATCATAGTTGAGGCTATCCTTCCACTGCAGCAACCCAAAGAGTCGCTTCATTTCGTTGCTGTTCTTTGTCTTGAAGAGTATCTCCGTATAGGGGCCGCCGCCAGTGCCAGTGGCAGTTCCGGTGCCAGTGCCAGTGCCACTGCTGCAGGATGCTGCCATTGGTTCATTGGCGCTGCTGCTGCCCGATGAGGTCAACTTGTCGTGTACATCGTCCAGATTCAACTCGTTGCCGAGACTCGCCAAATGGGCACCGCTCGGCGATGGCTTCGACTGCATGCGTATCAAGTACTTTTTCTTGTCCAGCGACTCATCGAAGAACTTAAAGTTTCTAATATCAAGTTCTATCACCTGCAGCGACACATGAGAAATTATTTAAAATATATATAGATTTGCGTTTTGGTTTTCAATTGTCCAATTGCCCTTACATTGTGCTCCGACTTGGCATGACGCCCTGAGAAGATGCGCAGCAAATCGCCCTTGATCTCCAGCTTCACCTGACGCCACGAACGGTACTCGGACATGCGCTGAAAGATTGCAAATTAAATTAAATAAAAGCAATGAATGTAGGAATCAATCAAAATCTACTTCTATCGACTTCGACTTCAATTGGAGCTCCTGTTGTCTTTGCAGAGTGAGCGAGAAAAAATAACCGAAATTTGCGGATTCAACACAGATCCACTATAAATGCTTCGTTCGGTCTGAACTTTCTGAGCGAGCGTTTTGTTGAGATACGAAAGCTTAGATGCGGATTCGAACTGACCAAAAACGAGCCGAATACCAAATCCCAACGAAGCGATACGAATGCCTGTTAATGCAGGACTCTACGACGGCACATATCCAGAGAGATTGTCAGGGGCATGTCACACGATGAGCATTGAAGAAATGAGAGAGAGCTCTAAGCTCTAAGGAAAGATCGGAGCTAAAGCTCCCACATATAAACCCAAATAGATCGCTGACTAACTCATTTTCAGGCACTCCAGGCACCAGACTCCACAATCAACAACTGTTCGAATTAAAATGTGTCTTCACTTGACCCAAATGATCCGATGATCCATGACCATTATTAAAGTAAGCAAAACTCTCGTATTAAATAGCTAATAAACATTAGCCGACATCTGGTCTAGCCCTTACCTTGCCATTGATGCAGGAGGATTTAATTTCGATTTCCGTCTCAAAGGCCTCCAGTTCATTGGGCACATACTTGCCATTCAGCTCGGCATCAATGTGAATGCTTAATAAATGGACAACAGCATAAACGGAAAATGAGCGTTAAGTCAGAGGGAAATGTAGAAAATGTTTTTGGGGAGAGACTCACCTGCTACGCATATCGCTGCTCATAGAGGCCCTGCGACTGCTGCCATGGGCCGATAGACGCACATCCTCGAGGCCGTTCGGTGTCTCGATGAACTCGTGGCCACCGCCAGTGTTGCCGCCAATCACATCGTAGGTGGGATCGGGATGTTCCTCAACCATTGATTTGGTCTTTTGTGGCTCGACAACGGCAGCCGTCACAATGGGTATTGCAACTGAAATTGGTATCGAAACTGGGGCGGCAACAGATGTTCCTGCTGCTGCTGCTGCTGTTACTCCTCCTGCTCCTGCTGCTGCTGCTGCATCTCCAGTGGCTGCTGCATCAGGATTGAATTCGGTCTCGTTATTGGTGGCCCTCAAATAGGAAATGCGACGCATTGGCTTGCCCTCGTCAAAGGAGCTCGAGGACAACGGCTTATAGCGTCTTATCACACCAGCACTCGAGCTGCCAGCAGCCGTTGCAGCCGCCGCTGCTGCAGTGAGCGAGAGGATTAATTTCTGCGAAATATTGTCCAGATCAAAATGTAATCAAAGACTTACCGCTGCTGGTGCTGGTGCTGCTGCTGCTCTCGGAAATGTCCGCCAGGGGGGCTCCGGCTTGCTGCTGCTGCTGCTGCTGCTGCTGCTGGTGTTGCTCCGCCAATGCGCTAAACTCTGTCACAGGAAAAGTAGCGGAAAAGCCGCATTTCAATTAGCAATTCCCAAGAATTGAGGTGGCAAGGACTCACTGTTAACCACCAACGGAGCGGAGCCATCAATGGTGGCATTGGCCAGCGTTGCCTTGTGCAGCTCCATGCGACTGCTCGTCTGTCCATCCACCGTATTGGTGCTCTGCTGTTGCTGCTGCTGATGCTGGTATTTGGCCAGTGGATGCTGCTGCAATGACTCGTATAGGACACTCTGCTTTTTCACAGTCGAAGCAGCCGCTGCCGCTGCTGCTGCACTTGTGGATGCCGATGCCGCCTCCAAGGCGCTGGTATTAATAGACAGCGGCTTAAAGGGATCAAAACCCATGGACATATGGGACACCAGTTTGCGTTCAAAGCTGTGGCAACGGCAAAGAAAAAGTCCATAAGTACAGCTAAGCTTGTTCTGTGGCATAAGCCGAGTAACTGTAAATGAAACTCACACTTTATTGGTCACTCCGGTCTCTTGGAGTGTCTCAAAGTAGTCCAAATCCTTTGAATACTTGGCATTGTTATTGATCATCTGCACCTGCCGCTGCTGCTGTTGTTGCTGTGGATGTTGCTGCAGCTGCAGCTGCTGCTGCTGCTGTTGCTGCTGCTGATACTGGGGATGATGCTGAAGCTGGGCGATGTGATGATAATGTGTGGATGAGCTGGACGATGCCTGTATAGGCACCGTCGAGGAACGTTGCACTAGTTTTCCGCCTGCATAGTACATATCGAAGCTGCCGGCGACCCCCTGCTGTTGCTGCTGTTGCTGCTGCTTCATGAGCACCTGATGGCGACCACGTGGCGGTGGGGCAATTGGAGCACCTGCTGCAACTCCCGGCGGAGTGTGTGAGGGAAAGAAATGCTGATGCTGATGCTGCTGTGGCGTTTGCTGCTGCTGTTCTGTTGTTGCTGTTGAGCCGGCGACGATTGTGCCTGATTGCCATTGGTCCCAGGGGTGTTGGTGGAGGAGGAGGAGCTTGAGCTGATGGTGGTGGGCACCGGTGACTTAAGGAACTCCTCCTTCTGCTTGATGGACTCCCTCAGCCGGATCATCAGGTCACTGTTCTCTGTGCTGCTGCTGCTGCTGGCAGCACCGTTGCCACCACCGTTGCCACCACCAGAGGAGCCTGCGGCGGCATGGCTCACATAGAGGGCCTGACTGAGGGCGCTGCCGGACTTTGATTGGCGTGCAATGGGCGTGGAACTGGAGGAGGTAGCCGTTATCGAGCCTGTTCCTGATAATACTGTTAGATTCGGCGGCTGATTGGCACTGAAACAAAACAGAAAAGAAAACATACAAAATGAGAGTAAGTTAAGGATAATAGTTTAATGGAGTAAGAGTAAGAGTTGGAGAGTGTTCTTATGAGTTTGTGTTTGTGTCTGCGTGTGTGTGTGTGTGTGTGTGTGTGATTCTCAATCACCTCCGCGTGGAATCGGGCAATTTATAGCTGCCGCTCTGTCCAAAGCAGTGCAGCACAGCATTCAGCACATATCCAGCCACTAAAAACAAATATATGTAGAGCTTATATCCAGCTAATTGTATAAATACCTAAGCATTTAGCTATGTATCTGCCTATCGAAGTGGTGGCGGCCCCAAACTGCACACAAATTTTTAGTTTAATTTGAATAAATTTCTGATATTACTTTGAGTTATATATCAGATAAATCAGCTGCAATCCACAGCACTCAATTATGATTTTACGGGTTCAAAAATCGTCACAGATTGTGCTTGAATTTAATTCGAAAATGCAAGGCAATTGAATAGATTTTTGACTTAGCCCCACACGTATTTTGGGTGTCCATCAGAGCACGCCTCAAACGAGACTCAAGGGAGACTCATAGAATACTCAAAGGAGACTCAAAGGAGACTCAAAGAAGACTCAGAGACTCAAAGGAGACTCAAAGAAGACTCAAAGGAGACTCTTAGAATACTCAAAGGAGACTCCTCAAAGAAGACCAAAAGTATAGTGTATTTTCGTCTGTGATTTCCTTGGCCGTTCCCCTATTTTTATCAACGAACCAGCAAACAGGCACCTGTTGTATCATCTTTAGAAGCCTTAGCCTTAGTTTCATGGCAAAAATATTTGTCAATTGAATCAGCGATCAGCGATCAACGACAATCATCGATCCAAGCGACTGGAGGGAGATCCAATTTGGCAGTCAACCAAATAGAGTTCCCCCCGTCAATGACTGCGAGACACTGTCACTGTCACTGGGAATGGGAATGAGAATGGGGCGGGCTCTGCTGTGGCACGTGCCATCAGCAAAGGGGTTTCGGTATGCAGATGGCGGAGGGTGCTGGTGCTGGTGCTGCTGATGGCGTGCTGTCGTCATACGATATACGATGGACGCATGCGCAATCCATACCGATCGAACGATCGATCGCACCGATCGTTAATGCTGGTCACGCTCTCTTCTTTAAGCTGATTGCCAAATTTTCGAATTCCGTTTTCATTTACACACTTTGAGGCCACCACCACCACCACCACAGCAACCACTAGCCAGCCACTATGGCACGCCCCCTTATTATTAATTTATAAATTTTATAAATTTTGCTTTTGTTTTGCACACTTTTCTATGGGTTTTTTTCACTTAGATATATATCTGAATGCAATTGCAATTTGCACTTCAACTCAAATCGTAATATGCTTCATGTTTTTTTTTTTCCTATTGGCTTCCGTTCAGACACCTCGACGGACGGGCACTGATGCAACTGATCGAACGATGGGGCAAGTAGAACGCTTCAAGTGTTTATCCCCCCCAACCGTTGCAATAGAAAGCAACAGATTTTTGCTTTGATGGCCAGTTGTGTTTGCCGGCCAGAAGCAGAAGCAAAAAAAAAACATTACAGGCGCCGCGCCCATCCCCATTCCCAAATCCCCCCGGGCGTTGGTAATCGCGCAAACTTTTAATTTCGCGACAGGCACCACAAGAAACTTCTGCATCTGCTTTTAGCACTTTTACACTTTTCATTTTACTTGCACTTCTGCTTTCGTGCGATAAATAAACTTTCACACACCCACCACACACCTCGATTAAAAGGGGGGTGGGAAAGCAAAGTTTTAGTTTGGCAAGAAATTTGCAGATAGAGAAAGGAAGGAAAGGAGAGAGAGAGAGAGAGGAGAGGAGTGGAGTGGAGTGGAGTGGAACAGCTAGGGTTCATGGTTGAGTCTAGTGTTTTATGGATAGATGCATAATGGATAATATGGATAATGCAAATTTGCAACAATTTCCCAACGCTTAAGGAGAACTCCACGAACGCATTGGCCAGTTGTTTGGCTCCGATTCTTATGGGTTCTTTTTTGAATGAGAATCAATAAAACGCAAGTTTTATTCTCACAATAGACTTAGAACTTATAACTCTGAATTATCCCCTAAAAAAGTGCTGCTGCAAACTCTTTCGATTTTTTAATTAAATAAATTTAAAAAAAAACTTTTTTTAATTATTATATTTAACACATAAAGTCAGCATTTAACCCAAGCAGAAACTTCGATTTAAATATCAAAATTGATCAGGAAACAAGACAAATTCGAGGAGACGAAACTGTTTTGGATTGCAACAGACAGGCAGACCTTCCCTTTTCCACCCCCCCAGCACCCCTTTAAAAGTATAGCTAATGTCATGGGCACAAGTGCAAAGTTCTTGGGTTTTTGGCGAACATGTGTGTATTTGTGAGTTTCGTTATCGGTCAGCCCTGGCCATGACCATGACAGATGGAGGAGGAGGAGGAGGAGGCAGCGGTGGAAGCGTTGGCCCCAAGGGACAGGCGAAAACCGAAACCCAAAGCCCCCAGGGGAATGAGGGGGATGCACATTCTGTATGCTCCACATCCCACACATTTAGGGGCACAGAGGGAGAGGAGAGGGAGAGGGTGGTGGTGGTACATAGGACCCAGGTATTACACGATTTTCCTATTCCGGCTCGTGTCAAAGCTAATGACCATGACCATGACCAGGACTCGTGGACTAGCACTGCACTCTCATCCACCCTCTCTCGCTCTCGCTCGGGCTTGGGCTCAGGCTCAGGGCTCGGGCTCGGGCTCTCTCTTTCGCTGCCCACCCACATTAGCATGAGTACAGTGGGACCTGGCCCTCAATAAACTGTGCAAAAAGCCAAACAAATTAGATTTAGCCGTGGGGCAGAAGCAGCAACATAATTCAATTTCATGCGACACAAGGATGCCAACAGAGTGGCAGGACACAAAGTGGAGGGATCTTAGGAGAAAACTAAAGAACGATAGAGCAGAGAGAGAGAGAGGGCCTGCGGTTATGCACTGGAAAATGGAAAATTAGTTTAACTATTCCCACTCCATCCTGCCTGCCTGCCTCACTTTCTCCACCTGCCCTCTCCACATTCTCTCTGCGTGTTTCTCCAGGTCTAGTTCTAGCTCTCTCTCTCTTACCTGAGGCCACATCAGAGATGGTGAAATTAAAGTTCAAAGTTCTATAAATAGTTGACAGGCCATCGTAAGCATGTGTGTGTGTGTGTGTGCGTTTGCTAGAAAGGATAGTTAATTCAATTTCGCTTTTAAAAGCCTTTCCTACACTCAAAACTCAACTCAAAAGCCAATGGAGGGGTAGCAGGCGAGAACGACAGACTACCGATGACGGTCAAGGTCAAAAGGTAATGAATAGAATTATCTCTGCGTCTCTCTCTCTTGTTGCTGTTGCTGCTGCTGCTGCTACCTGTCTCCCCTATTTCTCCCATATTTGGATCGTATTTCAAGTCGCAAAATAATAGAATATCGCCATCTCTGTCCCCACTGCATACATTTTCATAGCCTAGCTTTCAGGGCAGCGACAGCAGCAGCAGCAGCAGCAGAGGCAGTGACAGAATTACTAGTAGGAAGCTCCGAACAGCAGCAGCGGCAGCAGGAGCAAATAAGCAGCGGCCGAACAGCAGCAGAAGTAAAGTAGCAGCAGCAGAATGCAGGCAGAGTGGATCAGGCAGAGGACCATCAGCCGGCAGAAGAGAACAGCAGCAGGCTGAAGAGAGGAAGCAACAACTGCCGACAGAGTGGTAGTGGCAGAAATGCAGAGCCAAATTGCTGGCAGAGAGAGAGAGAGAGCGAGTGAGTGAGAGTCAGGGGGAACAGAAGAGCATGAGCAGATGCCGGCAGAATAACAGAACGCAGCGGGCAGAGAGTGAATCAGTGCGACGAAAAATGAGCTGGCAGGCAAGTGGGTGAGCGACTGGCAGAGCAGAGCGCTGCCAGCAGAGTTAGAGCAGCGCAGCAGCAGCCAGCAACCAGCAGGTAGCAGACAGCAGACAGCAGGCAGAGAAGCACTGCAGGAATAGGAGTAGTAGCCTGCTGCTGGCAGCGAAGCAAATGCAAGCAGCGATGGCAGCAGGTACTCGGCATTAACGGTAAATTCATTGGATCACAGCCCGAGAGCTTTTTGCCCCTCCAGCAAGTCAATGAGCATGGGTGTGCGCGTATCCGTATGTGTGTGTGTATTGGTGCGTGTGTGCACGCTTAAATTATAATCTATGCATAAGCTCCACTACACCCGCACAGGCAGCCAGCCAGCCAGCCAGGCCACTCAATTGACACGCGCACACCAAAGGACACACAAATAGGGCACAGCGAGGCGCGCCAGGGCTGGCCAAAATCAGATTAAGTTTACCAATTAGGTACCATAAAATACTCTCAAAAGAAATGAGATTTGTTTATTTATGGTTTCTGTGTGGGAGGAGACTCTTTCATCTTTGAGGCTACATTTTTTAATTCCCTGCACATTTCAAACTGCATAAAAAATCACATGGATACGCAGCTCCAAGCATACTCATATGTAATTTCCATGCTTTCTAAACTTATTCCGATTTTTGTTAATAACAAATAAAAAAAATTATGAGTAGCAAAATTCGTTTTCAAGTCTCTGAAAAACACTCCAAATATTCTAGGTAGAGAGGATCTGCTTTTTTTTTATTATTTTGTTTGATTTCACACCATTCTGGGGAAACATAATCTTCAGAAATACAATACGATATTTACGTATCTGGAAACTATTTCCTTGTCACAACATATTATAAGCCATGAGAACCCAACATGACATGAATACCGTTATAAACATACATACATATGTGGATATGTTTACAAATCTCCCAATAATAATAAATAAGAAACTGATATCTGGAACGATATGCCTGTGGAATTCGTTACCCAGCCACTAACCAAAGAAAAAAAAAAACTAAAATATTTGCATCCAGGCAGTGAGCCAGGGGGGACTGGACTGTAACAATAAACAAAACTCTTTCTCAAAATACCAAAACGATTCAACAATTTGCCGCACAAATGGACATTCCAGTTTGAAGCTGAATTTGAGCGTTCGTCAACAAATTGTGGGATCAACAGAATTTGATACAGGGCTGGGGGCTGGGGGCTGCTGGTTGGCAAATTTCACCTACGGAGGCGATATTCCGATATTCGCCACGAAATTCGAGACTCAATTTTATATTCATATAATTCTGACTTATCGGATAAATGTATGTATGTATGCATGTGTGTATGTGTGTTTATCTATGTAGCTATTCGTGTGCTCATGAATGTGCTGTGCATATGCGTATGATCCACCGAAGCATTGACACAAGTGTGACTCTTACATGTACGATTCAATTCGGTTCGATTTGATTCCGCCCCCAACACCACCATCCCCCACCACCCACCACCCACCACACATTCTAGCATTCTCACATTCTCATTCTCTGCCGTCATAAGCTCTTGCTCTCCCTTCTTCCTCTCTGCTCACCACTCTCTGTCTCCATCGCACTCTCTATATCTTCTCTCGCCACACACACACACACACACACCACACACCCATTTGTGTTGTTGTCTTATCGATGAAAGGCGGCAGCGGCAAGCGGTGCGAATGAGCTGTATCTGTATCTATAGAGGCCATACCACTCACTCACACGGATTGGCAACCCCACACACACACACACACACACACACACCACCCCCCTCTTCTGTTGCGTTCTCTCTCTCTCTTTCTCTCACTCACTCACTCATTTTCTATCTATTGCTCCCCATTCTGTTTGCCTCTCAGTTAGTGTGTGTGCGGAATTTCGCGCTTTATTGTCCGATTGTTGTATCTACCTCCCTCCCTCCTCTGTGTGTGCTGCACACTGAACCTATCCATTGTTGGGCCTCTTGCGCTCATTGTTGTTGCTTTTGTCATCGGTTATTGTCTGATTTGCGTTTTGCCAACGATTGCGGGACTCTCTTGCGACTCTTTGCAATTAACAAGTCATAAATAAAAAATTGTTGACACATTTGATAAGCAACAAAAGGGCCCAAAGGTGTGGTGCGGCCAGGGGGGGGCCGGGGGCGGTGGACAAACCTGTCAACAGCACACACATATGCACATATGCATGGCATGCATACACCCACGCTCTCTACCCCTTCCCATCCCGCTAACTCTTCCAACAATCAGATACTTGGTGTGAATGATTTTGATATCGATTTCGCTGCCGCTGCCGCTATTGAAACTGAGACGACTGCGTCAGCAGCAGGAGCAGGAGCAGCACTAGCGACGCTGCAACGACAGCAATTCCTCAACTGGCCCCCATTGTCCTTCACTCTGTACCTCTCTCCCCGCCTCTTTGGCTCCTTTCTAAAATCTCTAGAACAAAAAAAAAATGTACTGAGAGAGAGAGAGTGCTGAAGGATCAGCTGCTTATTGCCTGTAGGTAAAAGCTGAGATTGATAGAGAGAACAATTTGCAAAGCTTAGCCTTCGCTCCACTCTCATTCGCTCTCGTAACGGGATATGCATATGTGTGCATGATCACCTGCTACTCTGTCCCGCCATAACAAAAGATCAGCTGTGAGAGAAAGATAGACCTGAGGCAGATCCTCTCTCCCCCAAAGTATCGATCGGTATCAGTTGAGTGTGAAAGAGAGAGAGAGAGAGAGAGAGAGAGAGAGAGAGAGTATAAGATCAATATTGATCAGCTGGCTGAGTGAGAGAGTGCTTACGAAGATGATCACCAAATTGCAGCTTAATCTGCCATCACACTCTCCTCCACCCACTAAAGCGAACGAGAGAGAATACGTGCATGATCCCCCACTGAGAATGATGATCGTTTGCAACTGATTTTAACCATTTCATTCTAACCTTTTTTTCAAGAACGAGTTCTCTTGTTTGGCCGACATTGCAGAACCTTTATACATATATCCGTAGGACACTTCGCTGTAAATTCTACTGTCTGAATGAACGGACGGATGGATTTTTTTTTTATTTTTATTTTTTTTTTTAACAAAAACTTGAAACTTTTAAGATGTTTGAGTATAGCTGATTTTGGATATTTAACTATTTAAAAAAAAAATCTGGAATACAAAAGAAACAATAGTAATGACTGAAGATGATAATTTGTTCGATCAACTTAATCCAGTTAAAGATCGCTACGCTTTAAAGGTGAAAAAGTGTACACAAAGTTTCGAACACTATTAAGTAAATTTTTGATGTAAAAGATTCACTCAACAATTGATAAACAGTGGATAAAGTAGAGTAAAGAAAGAGTTGATTAATTCTACAATCATTGTTAGATTATTTCAAGCAACTGATGTCCATTCAGTCGGTAGGAATTCCAAGCGAGTGTTCATATGTATAGATCAAAATACACGATCTATCATTCGAGAACACTTGAACTTTTGATCTAATGATTTGTATATATATATATATATCTTTGATTCAAGGTCTCTGAAGCTGTTGGTGATTTCTTGTAGGATTTGTAGCTCCTCCACACTTTTTTTTTTGGTATTATTTATCACTTGAACAAACAAAAAGCAACCACTGCGATATTTGCATAGTATAATAAATCAAATAGTACAAGAAGAAATCTATGAACAAAAACAAATGGATAAACAACAAAAATAAATGCAATAAACTCACAAGAGATCAACCCCCCCTTCCCGCCAAATAAAAAGTTTATAAAATAATTTTAAAACATATAAAACAAAATAAGAAAGTATGGAAATGTACAACAAATATTTTGCTTGCCGCGGAATCACAAAATATGAAATCTGCGCGCTCTGCTTGCCGTCGTCGACTAAACTAAAGTACAGCGCAGAGTCCATGCAGCTTAACTAAAATCAAAATACAAAATAAGAAGAAGAAAAAAAAAATGAAAAAAAAAAATACAGAAATTGGCTTTGTGTGTGCATGTATGAAATTCATATTAAGCAGCAGAGGAGGCACCGCGACCGAGGACTGAGGCAGAAGCAGCAGTAGCAGCAGCAGCAGCAGCGGATAAACGAACCCGAGCAGAGGAGACACTGTCACTGCCAATGGGAAAGACAGGCAGAGGCAGAGGCGGTGGCGGAGGTGTAAGCAGAGACAGCGACATAGCAGAGCAGCGCAGAGTGGCGTGGCGTGGCATGGCATGGCGCAGCGCAGGCAGAGGCTCAGAGCTCAGGCAATTGAAAGTGGGCAGCGCACAACGAGCGTACGTATGCGACCCACCGGCTAGAGATGGGCGCTCGGGTCGGGCTATCATCATCGCGGAATCCCGAACCAACACGAGAACAGGAGGCACAACGCACAACGCACGACGCACGACGACGACACCAACCCACCCCAGCCCCCAGCACCCAGCACCGACTTCTATATACTCGTCGTAGCTCCTGCATTTCCCATTCCACTCTCATCCACTCGAACCCACTAACAGGTAAATTTGATCTACTTAATGCCACTCAAATGCTATTCAACAGATGAGGACGAAACGCACACACAAATTTTTTGGCAATTCATCAATCATCATTAAAATTTGTACCTACGCATGTGCATATGTGAAATGTGAAATTATATACAACTGCAGCTTGCAACATTTTTGATGATTTGTAGGCGGAACCTTAAAAGGTTTTAGGCGATCGTCCTTATATGTGACATACATATGTGTGTGTATGTTAAGGATCCATAGAAATGTTCATTTATGTACTCGTTGATTGATTGAAATATATAGTCAATAATAGGTACTCGTTCTTAGACAGGCGATGCAATATACTTGTACTCGCTCGTTAATATATGTACTCGTTGATATAGATACTCGTTGATTTATTTATAACTCGTTGATTCTAATAGATATGCAGATGTCCTAGATCCATCCAATGCAATAGAGATGCAATCATTTTGAAATGGCTGACCGGTATGAAAGACCTAACAGATGATCGAACTGGAATATATTCTCACTAAAAAATATTCTCGCTTACCAAATCATAGATCAAATGAGGATCATTTTGTTGGCTAAATTTTGAGCCATATTTTTACTTCCCCCGGGGCTCGTGCTCTCCCATTACTGCCCCATCTCTAGGCCATCGACTGATGCTCGCTCTTCCTTTTCCACTCATCTTCCGTTTTTTCTTTTTTTTTTTCTTCGTGATTTCTTTCTTTCACTCTGCTTGATTTTTTTTTTTTTTAAATATTTTATAACCAATAAAAAGATAAATAAATATTTTGAGTGGATGAAAGAGGAGTGTGACAACTGCCCACAGAGTGGGTTTATGCAGAACAACAGAAGGATGGGCGGGCAGTCGATATGCATGCGACATCCACTGCTCTCGCTCGAGAATCACTATCAGTGTCCACCGACTGACTGGCCAAATACTCGGCGCGTCGCATCCCAAGTACTCCTCCCTCCTCCCCCATTAACCTTGTTTATTTACTCGCCCAGCGGACGTGGGGGCCCAATGGATACAGAGAGAGAGAGAGAGAGAGAGAGACAGAGAAGGAGTGGAATGTGGTGCAGTGTGGAGTGGCAAGGTGTGGCTAGGGGTTGGAATATCCAAACAATCGAGCCACCCAAACACGGTATGGGGGGCGTATACGTAATGGTCAATGCAAAAACAAGTATTTAAATTTTGTCATAATGCACAGTGGTATACAAAGGAACCTAAAACTGTAACTGAAACTCTGTCGACTACAGAGACGACAACCTAACTATGTGCAAGGATTACTCGTTTTTACCTAGAATTCTGTCACCAGCACTAATGGAATTTCCGTCGAACTCGAAAAGCCATGGGCATGGCTTCGTAGGAGGTCTTCATTTCAGGTGAAAACCAAGCAACGATCTCTATACAAATTTAAGCCACACAATTGCCACAGTTGCTGAGGATGTCGAGTGTTGTTTATGTGGAATTTGCATTAAATAAATAGCTATTCATGGATAATTGCGATGCAAATTAAATGTGAAATGCAGTTGTGTTATTGGAATGGAATTTTCTGAGCTTCGAATTCATTTTAAAGAGCGAAGCGCTTTATGCAGGGCGGGAAACTAAGTGATGCGACATGCAGCATCACCTATCGGTAGAATAAGAGAACTGATCACTGATCAAATAATCAGATCAATCACAAAAACAAACAAAAAAAACAAAACACTGCCCTGATGTATTATTAAAAAATAACTTAAATAAATAAAGAATTCATGCGACTGAATATTCAATCTGAACAGTTGAAATACTCTCGACTGTATGGGGTTGACATATATTTTGTTGCACAAGATATACCGGCAGGCACGTGCAAGCACCACATCCACTGTGCGCGCACATGCATATGCACATGCCACACGCAATGGAAATATTGTTATGGGTTTTGCTCTTCTTCTGCTTTTTGGGTCGAGGGTGTGTCGACATTTTCGCCACCCATCAATCAGTCAATCAATCAATTGAGTTACAAGTGCGCAAACAACAAAAAAGAACCAAATGCACGCGGCAGGATAATGCGTTATAATGCGGTACAGTTGTGTAAGTACTCATAGTACCTGCACACCGATATATATTCCATATTGAAGGTCAACTTCTGTTTGGAACAGGGACGGGGTACAGGGTACAGGCAGCAGCAGCAGCGTCAGCGGCAACACCAACGTAAACCTTAAAAACAACAGCAGCAGCATATGCGCATATGATACGAATGCGAGTACAGCACAATATATATGTATGTATGTATATGTACAAACATCTGGTTTATAGCCATGTTAATAGATACTTACATACCTGTACTCGTTCGCATATACTTGGTGCCTCAAGTATTCGTTGGTAGTCAATAATTTACATAAATCAGCCACCCAACCTCCCACCTACCCCTTCCAGCCAAGACGAGAGGCTCTAGGTCTACTCAAAACTCAATCTGAACTCGTGTCTCAATTTCCATTTTAATCTTTAGGAAAAACATTTTAAAACACACAAGCACACACGTTCGGAACTATATAATACCTTCCTTAATAAGAATTTATTAACTCGTAATACACATTAGGCCAAATAGTAGTTCAATCTTTACTCTTTAATATCGATCAAAGGTTTTTTGGTTCTTGTTTTTCTTTATTTAGAGAGGATTAGTCGTTTATCAGGAACTGCCTCAGCCATATTTTTAAACTTGTAAAAACTCCAGCTGGATTTACGCTGCTAATCAATATTCCTTGTCATGCACACGACATATATTTTGTTTTTTTTTTTTTGTCTTCTCAGACAATTTTTGTTTTTTCGTCAAGATATAAATTTCCTAGCAGGGGGACCTGCACCTGTCCACCCCTCTAGTTTCTAGACGTTACACGACGAGTCGCTCGTAATGCAGCAGTGCACCTCGGTCATTGAAAATAAAGTCTCAAAAATCTCTTGTATCAGTAAAGCGCTTTCTACCGCCTGTTGTGCATCATCTCGGTTGAAACCAATACACCCTTGTGCTGCCAAGTGGAACAGAGGGTATGGGAATCTCTCTCTTTCTCTCTAGCGCGCTTTTGCCCTGCCTTCTAGCCTCCCCCTCATTGAGTGCGAATGGCGAAGTGTGTTGTGGTGTCTTGCTGTCTGGTTGCGTCGCAGCACACATCTCGATGAATGCATTCCTAAGCGTGGGCGTGGTCCTCCGTTATATTTTCCATCTCCTTTTCACTCACCTCAAGCCACCCACCCAGAAGCTGTACCATCGAAATACCGCCCGCCCACCTACAGCTGATAGCCGAATGAATTGACATATGTATGCGTTCCTTTGCTCTGCTGCTGCCACTGCTACTGCCACTGCCACTGCCACTGTTGCTGCTTCTGCTGCCTGCAGTCACTGCCTCTGTCAGCGCACTTCCGCTTCTCAATTTTCTGCCCGTCTGCACTGCCGGCTCTTATTCTGTTCTGCTCTGTTCGGCGGCAGTGTTTATTCTGCCTTCCTGCACTGCTTTTTCATCTGTTTGCACGGAGATTCGATTATAATCATTAGCATACAACAAGCACAGCATAAAAACGGCAAACTGGTCAGTCAGCCAGAAACATTGGACATTGTCTCATTCTCAATTGGGTATGATTATTTTACAAGTTTGTTGTTTGCACCTTCCACTGCCAAATTTCAACAGGTGAGTCGAAATATAGTTGCATTGTCCCTCGAGATAGAAACTAATCCCATAGCATTCATAATTTATGCTTGAGATCGCTTCTACACTGCTTCAACTGGTTCTAGTGCCTCCTTGTACTGCTGCTGCCTCTGGCAGATCCCACAGGTTCTTCGCTTATTCTGCCCTCTGATTTCCCCGCCTGTTCTGTTTCTTCTTCTGCTTCGCCCTGATGATCGTTCCATACAAAATTCAATTAAATTTGTCGTAATTATTTAACAATGGTGGAACAAGAGAGAGAGCGCGCGCGGTGTGTCGCGCGTCGGCAAGTCACAAAAAAAAAAACAGATATATACGAAAAAAAAATGCTATTCCCATTGTGTATTGTTCGGGCAAAGTACTGGGATTTTATCAGGGTGGGGGACGTGTTGGTGTCGGCGTCGGGTGTTGGGTGTCGGGTATCCATTTACACTCCGATATTTGTATAAGGTATTGCAGTGATTTTCCTCTTCTTCCAAGTTTTTTTCTCTCCCTCTCTCTCTCTCTCACCACCCTCCCCCCACCTATTTATTGATTAGTCAATGAGTTGTGTTATTGCTTTTGTTGCTGCATTTTTACAATATATGTATTAATTGATTTATTTATTCATATTCATATGCAACAACGCTGCGTATACGCAATGTGAGACGATGGCAGGGCCATGAGATTGTGACAAGGCGGGCACAGGGTTGCACAGGAGGGTACAAAAAATATTGTTCGCCATTGCGTTTTGCATATTAAAATAATTCTCAATAATTCATATGGGACAGCGACCACGGGGCCACAGAAATCTCATATGGGAGGAACGTCAAACTCAGTTTTAATGGACGTGTAAAATTATCAAGTGGCGAAAATGCAGCCGGAAAGAGAGTGAAGGGGGAAACGACAAGAAAATTAGACCAATTTCCATTCACCATCTGACGCTTTCTGAGTCATCACAGGAACTCGAACAGCAGGTGCCACCAATTAAATCTTTTACTTGTAATAAGTATGAAAACCCTTTGTCAGCATAGGCGAGGCTTTCGGAACTCAACAGATTGTAGATCGTTCCAAAAGATTTACAAATATTATTCATGCATTTTCGAGAATTATTACCGAATAATAAATAAATGAATATGAATGCCTGCGCTGGGATCTGTAAATCTCCTTTCATAATAGCTCTGTTCTCCATTCTACACGTTCTGTTGTTCTGGAGAAATTATGTTTTGCTAATCTATTACAGTTCTCTGTTGCCCTGCCTCACGTAATGTGTGCAGGGTAGAAAAATACAAATGATAATTTGAAAATTGCACATTGAAATTGTGCGGAGAGAAAAACGTGACAAAGTGCAGAGCAAAGAAAAATGTAAAGTATAAACAAACCAAGTGAGAGGAGACGGTAAAGGTAAAGGTAAAGAAGTTTAGAGCCCAAAGGTTAAAGTGATAACATGTTTAGGGTACGACCTTGTCCCCCCCATCCATGGTGAAACGACTGCAGCATTAAGTGGCGGCACAAAGCGACAGCCAAGCGGCTCTGACTTGACTTGCCCCTGAGAGCAACATGAGATAAATATTCCCCCTTTTTTTTATACACCAGAAATTTTTCGCTTTCTTTGTACCTTTAGTCCCAATCAATCTGTTGTTTATTCTTCAAGTAATTTCAATTGTTTTCTTTGTGGCATTTCCCCCTTAATTAACCCCAAGAATTGATTCCAGTTTTTCGTTCCGTTTATTTTTTTTTTTTTTGGAGCCAGGAATTGAGGAATTGCTTGATTTTCAGACGTCACACTACATTTGCTATATCGAATAAAATAAAATATAAGAGAAAATATGCATGGCATATAAATTTTCATTCCGTACAGATACAATGGGAAAACAATGGTTGGGGCAAAAATGTATGACAGAGGGACGAGAGATGAATGAAATGAGATGAGAATATTTCGTATGAACAGAAATTCTGATGACGGAATGAAATCATCCAAAAAAGACACAGACTCACCCCCCACCATACCCCTCGCATATTTTGTTGGGTTTTCCATATTTTATATGGCGTGAGTGGTGTAGGGGGCAGGGTGGTTGGGTGTCCCCCTTATCCCCAATATAAATTAAGGCCACAGAAAAAACAAAAACAAAAAAAAAACTGGACATTATGGCGGGATAGGCGGGACAGGGTAGCCGGGACAGGGTAGGCGGGACAAAACAGGGTTTTGGGGTTTTTGGGCTGGGGTCTGATGCATTGGGCACAGTTTTCCACATTTGCAAATTGTCTTTAATTATTCGCATTGTTCGTTCCGTTCTGTTCTGTGCCATTCCGCTCCATTCGTTGGTTTGTGGTTCATTATGCGGTTATGACATTATTAATGTCATTTAGTTCATCAGCAGCTTGAATTTCCCTGCTCTTTGCCTCTGCTTTTCTCTGTGTGTGTGTTTCCCTTTCTCTCTCCCTCTCCTCATATTCGTATCGTACCCAGAGAAGCCGAAAAACATTTCTCGTGTCTCATTGAGAGTTTTCCACTTAGTTATTTGCTTGTTTCTGTTTCTGTTTCAGTTCCAGCTGATTTGTTTTGGCCTCTTTTTTCCTCTTCAGGTTCCACATGCTCCGCAGTCAATGGACTTCAATCGCCATCCATAAATCACGCATCACAGACAACGCAGAGGAGTGGGGCACACGGATTGGATGCCAAGGATCACATTCACAAAGTTTGTTTCCATTTTCACATGTCTCACTCAACAATATAGAAATCTAAACAATAATTGCTTTGTATTTCAGGCATCTTGCCAGAGGATGGCTTGACATTTCCATTACAACACTGAATGCAGAAATATTTGTAAATAAATCTTCAAAAGGAAAGATCGTAAAGTATCCCATGAAACTGGAACCTTAGGGCTGAAAACATACACAAAAGAGGTGCACAAAAATCTAACATCATGCCACACTGACCAGACTAAGAACGCAACCCTTCATGAATTCACAGTCGAATATAAAATCAGTGGCACTTGGAAGACCCAACATGTGACTACTGAACCGACACCGAAGTGCATGTGTGCAAAGATAATTCTAAAATATCAAGATGCATAAATTTCAATGGTACATTGAATTTTTTCGGTGTGTAAATGGCTCTCCTAAAATGTTCTTTTGTCAAGAATTGAACCTGCCATACCATTACCTCCCATGAAACCTGGCCTGAATCGTCAATGACAGTGTCCTGGTGGGTTGTGGGTACATTTCGGACTTTTGGCGATTCAACTATCCAGCTACAACAATATGCAATCCCCACTTATTTAATTCTGTTTCTTGTTTGTTATTATTTAATTATACAGAAATATTCAAAATTTCGTTTTATGTTAATTCTGGCCAACAATTATTCAATAATTTCTTTATTATTCGGAAATGTTCAGCGTGCATTTAAAAATCTAAAATGTCAATTACAATTTGTAACTAAATATTTGTCAATGCAAATCAAAGACCAAGGAAAATTTACTGCACTCTAGAAACGGTGGCACATTGCCACACATCCTCCTTTTCTCTGTAACAGTTCTGTCTGTGTCTGCCTCCTATCATATCGTTGAGCTGGACATAAGCAATTAAACATTAAGCACACCCTTTTTTACATCAATTCACCATTTATTTCCCCACAAATAATTATTGAATTATTTTCTGTTGTTTCGAAATTCGGGAACCAAGTAGTCCTTGCCAAATATTTCATAGTCACTTTAAAAGGGGGAGTTTGTTTGTCTCTGTCTCAAGCTGAACAACGAAAATTCAGATACAAAAAGGAATTATATATTTTACAAAAAACTAAACAATTTTGTAGCAACCAAGCAACAAGACTCAACGGGATTTTTTCTCTGTCTCAACCTGAACTAAACAACAGTTCATATACAATCAGGTATTTGAAATTTTTGAAATAGTTAAACAATTTTGCAGCAACCAAGCCTCAACGCCTCTCAACAGTCTGCACCGCCTCAACCGCCAAAACGGCAGCTAGCTTGTCTCTGTCCCTGTCTCAATCTCAAAAAAAGGAATAATATTACTTTACAAATAATTGACCAAATAGCCACCAGCAGGTAAGGGAAATCAATCAAAATATTTACACCATTTAATAATGTGACTAATTTCCATTTTGTTTTTACAGTGGAACCCACTCGCAATATGATTGATTTTAAGAAACGTGCTGACAAGATTCGCGTTATATGCAATGCGATATATAACGAACCGTTCGTCTGGGACATTATCAAGAGCTACGCTTTCTTTGCGGTAGCCATACCCATTGCCAAGTCTTTTGATGGCGTAATGATACTGCCTTAATGATTAGTTCTCAGTTCACGTTTATGGGTTAGGAGTTCTAGCTTCAATCCGTTGGGTTTTTGCATCGAGACATTCGACAGATCGAAATTGATTAGTTAAGCAAACATTCGAAAATATTTCTGTATCAAAATTGTTTCGATGGCGGCACGATGGGCATCAGACCTGGTTTTGGATTGGATTGGTAGCCCCTAATTTAATATCTAATATCTTCAGGTGAGGATTCAATTGTTAAGCCAAAATCTCTGTCTAATTTTTTTCCCTTTCGCTTTTTTTTTCGCAGCTGAAATTCTTTGTTTGTTTTTGAATGTTTCGATGTTTGAACCCCATTAAATCAATTAAATCTATTCGCCAATCGATATTAATTGCATTTGTTTTTTTTTTTTTCTTTTTGTTGTTGTTCTAAAAGCCTTTCCCAATCACATAAATTAATCTGTTTCTAGATTCAAAATTAGCTTTGATCGATCTTTTCTTTTCTTTTCATTTCATTAACACACCCGACCCGTTGCTCGAGGGGAAAAGTTTATTGACTTACCGCATGAAGGCGCCACTGCTGCCGCCGCCAGTGGAGAGCAGCTGATGCTGTTGATGATGATTATGATGCTGCTGCTGCTGCTGATAGAGATGCTGATGAGGATGCTGACGCAGGCCAAGGGCCATATCTCCGAAATCAATGCTACTGCTGCCGCCACTGAGAGCCGGATGACGATGATGATGATGCTGCTGCTGTTGCTGCTGCTGCTGCTGATGATGATGATGATGACTCATGGAGGAGACGACTCCTCCGCTGTTGGTGCTGGTTATGCTACCAGATCGACTGCCGCCATGCAGGGACGGTGCATGTCCATGTGAAGGATGTGATTGAACAGGATGCGGATACGTGTGCGTATGCTGATGCTGGTGCGGCGAGGATGCCGGCGATGATGTGGCAGCCACAGCGGGATATGAGATCAACTGTTGCTGCTGCTGTTGTTGTTGTTGTTGTAGTTGTTGCTGCTGCTGCTGCTGTGGAAATGTGGATTTGTGGATTGTGGAGGCGGTGGAGGCATTGGTCGTTCCATTGGCCAGCAGCGTATGCCCGTGCCCGTGCCCGTGCCCATGCCCATGCCCATGCGATGGCGAGTGCGTTGACATTGTCAACCGATTCGATTCCGGCGTATGGGCAATGCTCGTATAGTGCTAACGAGAGCGAGATAGAGTGAGTTAGATAAGGGGCAATAGATTAGATATATTATATAATATAATATAATATACTATAATATATATAATATATATCCTCTTCTTACTCACCATTTGTAGCACATCGCATTCCTTGGGTACAACGTGCAGCGTGAGCACCGCCGGCGTTTGCTTGATCATCGAAACGATGGTGCTGTAGGCAATGCCAGCTATCGGCTGATTGTTGACCATCAGCACACGGTCGCCCGTCTGGAGGTTCGCATAGTGGGCCGGTCCGTTCGCCTGTACCTCTTTGATGAAAATGGTCTCCATCGCTTTCACCTGGTATGGCGGCAGCGATGTCGGTGATGTTGGTGGCTCCATTCCGGCAGCGCTGTTGCTGTTGCTATTGCTGTTGTTGCTGTTGCTATTGCTGCTGCTGCTGCCGCTGTGGCTGTGTCTGTTGCTGTTGCTGCCACCTCCAGTGGATGCTTCCTACACACAACGACAACGAAACGAAGACCAAAAAGCATTACAGAAAAACAGAAAGAAAACAACAACAACAGTTTAAGGCACATAAATCGTGAATAAAAAGCAACAACAACTACAAAAAGCATTCACCCAGGAGAGCGTATAGCGCGCAGAGAGAGAAAGAGAGAGGAGAGCCCAGCCGAACCGAACCGAGCCAAGCCAAGCCCCAACCGTTTGGATTAAACGAGTGATCAAGAGAGCGAACTACTGCTGCTGCTGCTGCAAACACGTAAAGCCTTCTGCCAACACTTTTTCAACGATAAAAATCCAATTGAAATGGCCAAGCATAATCCATCGATTAAAAATAGCAAAAGATTCTCATAATTTCCATTATTATTTTGGTTCTTTTATTAAAGAAAAAAAAAAAAAAACAATTAAGCAAAAACTCTATCAGACTACAAAAAAGCATCGGTGAAAAACTGAACGTGTACAGGCATCTTAAAAGAGGTTCGGGCGAGCGAAAGAGCCAACAAGAGCGGGCTATGATTTTTAATATTAAAACAAAAACCAACAACAAAAATTAAAATGAGCCAAACGCAAATTAGTGGGGAAAAAACAACAACAACAAAAAGGCGAATGAAAAGAAATATGAATTTAAGCATGCATTCGGCACCAACGAAGAATCGAATACCCTTTCCCATAAAATAGAAAACAAATCGAAAAGTTTCTTTTTTACATTTTTTCATCCATTTAAATATTATGGCACTTTTACTTTGTCTTGCCTCAGATCATTTATTTAGCATAAAAACAAAACAAAAAACCCTGTTGAATATTCATTCATCCAAAAAGCATCCTCCAGTGCCGCACAATATGGGCAAACCGAACACAAACCTCTTGATAAACCGCGCATGCTCGATGCTGTAAGAAATCGTCGCTCGCAAATAAAAAGCAAAAAGAAAGCAGCAAAAAAAAAAATAGTCGCAATTTGAATAAGTCGCGCGTGCGCTGCTGCCGCTCACGTAACGCGACAGAGCGCGACGTCGTCGTCAGAGGCGGCAGAAGACTTTGTGTTCCCCATTGAAAGTTTACTCCCTGTAAGCCTGTTTACTCTCTCTCTCTCTCTCTGCCGCTCTCTGCCTCACGCGCCCTCTCTGTCCCACTGTTTTGCTGTCACACGACATTTGCATGCGGTAAAGCAACAACAACAGCAACAGCAACAACAAAAAAGCAAAAGTGGACGGGCAGCAGCAGTCGGATGACTAATTGCACCTCTCTGCTTGACCGGCGCGCCAGCGCAGTCAGCGCTCTCTTTCACTCACTCTCTTTATTTTACTCTCTCTCGTTTCCTTTCGCAAGGTCTGATTTCCCCCCTTTTCCAACCCCGTTGTTTCTCACCTGTGACCAGCTGGTGACGCCGGCTGACGCTGCCGCCGCCGCCGCCGCTGCGTTGGCATCATCTTCCGGTGGATAGGCAATAAAGTGACGCAGCGTAAAGCCGAAGCCCTGATTCGGACGCCTTCGTATGACAATCAGCTTCGGCTGTATGGATGAGGCGGCAATTGCGGCATTATTAGCCGCCGCCGCCGCTGCTGCTGCTGCTGCAGTCGATGGTGTGGCCACCGCCGACGCAGCCTGCGCCGCTGCCTGTGCCGCTGCAGCTGCGTTCGAGTTTTGTAACATTTTGCTTCTGCTTCTGCTGCTGCTGCGATTGCGTTTGGTTTTTGTTTTTCTTTTTTGTTGATTGGATTTCTCTCTTCCCTCTTTTACTCTCACGGCTGCCTGCCCGGTCGGTCGGTCGGTCTGCCGCTCTCTTTAGGCTGGCCTCTGCTTGGCTGTTTCTGCGGTTTTGGTGATTTTCTCTGTTTTATTTTGCTGCTTCTTTCTGCTGTTGCTTTTGCTCTGGCATTTGCTTTTGATTTGTTGTGCGCTTTTGCTTAGGTGCTGCTCCTCAACCTGTTGTTGGCCCGTCGTTGCCAACCCTCCTCATTTGTGGGTGGGAGGGGTATATTGGCCCTGGCCCTGGCCCACCGCTGCCACTGGCGCTGCTCCTACTATTATTATTCTTCCTTCCTTTCTTCCTCTTTGGCTTTTAGCGTCTGAGATCCGTTGCAAATAAACGGCGGTTTGGCGCCACGAGGCCCATCGTAGCGCTGCATATTATCATATTTACTTTCCCTAGAATAATTTTTTGCATTGCTTATCCCATGGATCCCCAATGGTTTAGTCGGATCTGAAAATAGTAATTAATGTAATTTTGTGATTAACAAATAAATAAATATGGAAGATCTATTGTAATGTAATAAATACAATGGTACAAATTTTAGATAAAAAAAAAGATACCTCCAGAAAAAACAGAAATGGAACTCAATAATTCAAAAGAAACTGCTGAAGCAAACCTATAATAATGCTGCTGGAAAATCCCACTTAAAAGCCCAAAATGTCATGTGGTAAGTATTACCTACCAACCAAAAAAAAAAAAAAATAATAAAAAATAAGTGAGAGATCAGTAAACCCTAGAAAACAAAAATGTTTAGTTTTTGGGGGGCGGTTTCTGTGTCTGTGTCATGCGATTGTCTGGCGAGGAGGAGACTGGCACTGGTGTGGCAAATGCGACGGGGCGTGCCTGCTGCTGGAACACTTTTCAGCTGCCGCCCCTCCCCTACCCACCCATCTGCTCGCCACCGATTTGACGGTCAATGTCCAGCAGACACACGGATCATACGCAAGTTATGGCTGAGGCTGTATTTTTTTTTTTTTATGTAATTAAAGCTGTAAAAGGTTTTTGTATTTTTTTTCGAGCTTTTGTTTTGTTTTCCAGTTCCATAAAAAGCTGTTAAAAAGCACTCAACTAACTGTAATCGGACATATGGGATGATCATAATGATCCATGATATAATGACGATATACGGTGGCGGTCAGGCCACAGGGTTTGTGGCCGCCACAAAAAAAAACCCAAACGAGTAAAACTTTCAAGCCAAAAGAAATGAAAATGAAAAATGTAATAGAAATAAAAATACAGCAACTTTTTTTATGTTTGTGTTTTTGTGGCTTAAAAAGCTTAAAGGCCAAAACAACACACAGCTGTGGCAAGAAAGGGTTAATACCCCCTCCCGTTCGGCGGGGCGGGTCTAGGTGTACTCCCCCAGTGAATGTCATTGACAGTAAAATGCAGCGGGAGATCATCAACATGGAGATGAAAAGCCAATAAAAATAGTTTTCGTTTTAAGTATATAAAAAAAAAAAAACAAAAAAATGTCTGCAAAGTTCAATAGTTTTTAATGAATTGTATTTGACTTAAAGTATGTTGAAATATTTGCATTTGTTTTCACCATGCATATTGAAAACCGCTCTGCTGTGTGCAGATTTGGGATTGGGGAGTAAATATTCCCCATTGCTCATTCCATTCAAAATAATTTTTTTACTGGAGTTTTTCAACCACATAATTATGCAGTTGAATTCTTTTCTCATAGTTCCAATGCTGCCACCCCCTGGTGTGGCTATTTTTGTGCTGGCTTATTCTGTTCGGTCTGTGACCCCATGGCACCCCTGGGAGTTCCATTTAATTGGCCAAGCGATAAGGTCAAAGGCCCTGCTCTGCGCTGCCCCAGTGAAGGGGTCAAGCGTCCTTGACTTGCTTAAGGATTTATAACCATCTCTCTATCTCTCTCCCTGTCCTCTCCTCTGTCTGTGTTTGATTTCCTGCTAATTTAAAGATTTGTTTTTATATATATTTCTTCAATTGCTTTTTCAGTATTTTTTTTTTACCACTTTATCTCGTAATTAAACAACGAGAAACCGCACACGACAGACAGACAGCCACACAGCCAGACAGACAGACAATAATAATTTGAGAGCTAAAACATATGTAATTACGAGCAACAGAGCGATTGTTCGGATACAGATACAGATAGAGAGATACAGAGATACACTCTATAATTGCCCCATTCCCCATTTTTACTGGTAATTGCAATTGTCAAAGTGGTTTTTGCGGCTCTCAAGTGTGTCACAAGTCATTCAAGGCAATAGATATACGATCGTACTTATAAACAGAGACGGAGAGAGAGAGAGGCAGACAGACAGGCAGACCAAACAGCAGCACAGATAATCTTCGCGTAAAACTGAAAAACAGAATGGCAAAATCATTAAAAACAGAAAACATGAGTTTCTGTGGCGGCTTCTGTTTTGTTTGACGCTGTCAAATAAAAAAACAACATCATATAACGACCTATATATCAGAATTATCAGCAAATTGAAATGCGATAGACGTTTTGAAGGTTGAACGAGGTATAGTACTCCCCCATCATAACTGGCACTCCCCACAATATCCCAGGAATTAAACAACACAATAGAAAAATTCTTGGGCATTCTCTTGTGCAGCATTCGCTTGTGCGTCTCGAGTCGAGCATCAATGTGCATCTGCATCATGTGGGAGCGATGGGAGTACTTTAGAGATTGCGAAAATAAAGTTAAAACAAATTGGAAATGGAGAACGGGGGTCGAATGCTTTCTGAGACGAATAGGAAGGGGAATAAATTCTCCGAATTATTCAGTTATTCACTGGACAAAAGTTCCCACTAACATGAGGAAGCATATCGATGCTGCAACAATATTTGCACTTAAAATCAATCTTTATGCGTTCATTTTACACACATTTTCTGAAGAAAAATATAAGGAATGGTTTCTGGCAATAGGCACTACTTCTTTGAAAGGCATGGACATTGATTGTTCTTCCGCTTAATATAATAATATGATATCACGACAAACAAAACAAACAGAGGAATCAGTTGCCCAGCTTTTTTTCTTTTTTTTTATTGACGACTATACTTAACAGCTTTTCTAGTGTTTTGTTGTTTGCTTTTGAGTTCTTTCTTTTGCTGGTCTTTCGTTGATAACACAATTAAATTGATTGTTTTGCACTACTCGTTTGGACGAGTAGCAGAAAGGGAACAGTGTTTACCGACTATAGGATACCTATGTACATATAATACCTATAAGAGATCAGATACGATAGCTTTTATTTAATTTTAAATGTATTAAAAAGCATTTTAAGTGCGACGCATATTTAATATATGTAAATATAAAACATTTTAAAAATAAGTATTAGAAACATATAATTTAAAAATGAAATATATTAAATTGGTGCTAAGAATATTTAAATTAAATTTATTGATTTGATTTTAATTTAATTCTAAGATCAACACATCATCCCTCGAAATCATTTGCTCTCCAAAAGTACAGGGTATACAAAAATAAAATGAAACAAAGAAGAAGCCCAAAAGCATAAAACGAAAACCGTATCGCCCGTATGGCATGGAAGATTGAAGCAGCAGGGCCAGCCGAAGAGAGCGAATAAAGGTAGAACATGCGTGTAATGAGCAAACGAACGGTAAAAGTACAGAACGGTACAGCAGTAGAGAAAGAGGAACAGGAACAGGCAGAGAGGGAGAGAGAGAGAGAGATCCGGAGAATTACATCAATCAAAGTTGTTTTCTTTTTGTTTGGGGGGCGTCACAAAAGCAACAATCCGAAACCGAAACGAGATTAAATGAGAATTAAAACAAAAAACAAAAGGGAGAAAGAAACAATAACAGCGTATTAATCGGGTGGGGGGGCTAATGGAAATAAGAATAATCTGTGGATCAGAGGCACGGATCAATCAGATTGCAGCTGCGCCTCTCTCTCTCTCCTCATTTGAGTGGCGCTCTCGTTTGAGAGCCAGATGGGGTCAAAAACAACACAAGAACAAAGCTCAAAATGCATCCAATGCATGGAAAATGTGCCAGCCACCTGTACCATTGGTGCGACTAAAAAAAAACATAGTAATTTGATTCAAATTAATCCTTTTTTTATTTTTAATTTAAATATATTTTTTCATACATTTTTGTTTATTTTTTATGTTTACATTTTTTAAATATTTTTTTCTTTGTTTTATACTACTAATTTTTTATTTTTTACATATAATTTTTCTATATTTTTGTTATACTTTTTTTTGGTTTGTTTGTCTACTTTTTGAGTCCATTCATAAAAAGAAAAGGAAATGACCGTTAACGTTCCAAGAAATTCCAATCGAATTCGATAAGATTAGAACAAAAGATCTGTTGTATCAGTTATGTATGTGGGGAATAATTTGTGTGGGGGATTACTAAGGGCAAGAGCTACTCCTGCTCTAATCAGAATCGTATATCAATGGACTGAAACGCCACCGTAAATATTTCCATGGCCAGAGAAGAGATGGTATCATATTTTTAAAAAGTGATTTTAAGAACGGAAAATACATAGGTTCTAAATCGTATTACTACTATTTATTTTAACTACTACTAACTTTCTGCAATTTTCTTTGGTGCTCTCCTGGCAGAGAGATTCAAAGAATAGCAATGAAGGGCATTGCGAGAACACTCCTCTTCTGCTCTCTCCTTTCATACTGGAGGTTCTCATATCTATCGTATCTATCCCCACCCTATCTGTCCCTTGTCATTACAATTTCATTTCAAGAGATAGCCCCAAGAGATATTCCCCCCGACTGGTTCCATGGTTCCATGTTCGATATCTGAGTAGGCAAACAAACAAAACAGACAGCGGAATAGGGGGGGGAATAGGAGACGAGGACTAGACGACACCTCTTTTATATATGATACGATACGATCCGATACGATATGATTTGATATGGGGGCTGGCTTTTGTTGTACTAGAATCACTATCAGAATCGATAAAAAAAAAAGGCAAGCTAAAATTAAGAAAGACACACGCAACACGGGGGGGGCATCGCAATTTGTACGTGCAATTACAGATATATATTTATGTATATGAATCTGTATATATATTAAATACATATGTATATGCCTAGACTTCATTTTTATTCTTGATTTCTTTGTCTATCAAATTCGCAGAATTAAAGTCGATAAAAAATAAATACAATATACAAGTAGGAACATAAAGCTGACACAAGAAGCAGCAAAAGTACAATGCAAACAGCGATATCAACGCGATAAATCATTCCCTCATACGGGAAGTCTATATATACATATGTACATTAATATGTGTATATAAGGCAGATGGTAGGTACAGATACATATTTGTCTGTACATATGTAGAATCATATATCTGATTAATGGGGCAGGCGATCTAGAGGTGAGGATAAACAAAAGAAAGAAAGGATACCCAGAGAGATAGAGAGAGAGCGACACAGGTGAAAGGGCAAGAAAAATCCAAGGAGAAATACACGGTTAAATAGGGACAGATTTAATTTATTGAATGAGGTGAAGTTCCCCCATTTACTGATTATTCTAAGCGAATCATCGAAATCATAATGGAATCAAAGAAATTGTGGAACAAGTGTTCAAATTGGACTGCTTTACGGGTGAAACAAATGCTTGGGAGTTGTTCAAGGTATAAATACGGATTTGCTCAGTGGATGACCCATCCACACATCAGGAAAGCACTACTTACAAGGTGTACCGCCCGTTATAGAGAGAAACCACTGCTTTTTCGAGCTGGATGAGCTGCATAACTGACAAACACCACTGCTTGCAAGGTTAACATACATATGTATATACTGCTTTCGGATCAATTCACTGCTTGCTGAAAGGCAGAATAGCCGCTAGAAAATGTCTCAATGGACTAGAGGAGGAAAGAGGGGAAAAGAGAGATAGACAGAGCCAGAAGCTGGATAAATGGCTGTCCCACTTCTGGTACATGTTCCAAGTTTAAGGAATATTCTACATTGCTGACCTAAGCCACACGACGACGCCACACCCCGTCGATTTCACCCATTTCGAAAGGTTATCTAAAGAATTTCCTCGCACCTCCATACAACCACAGTCCCCGTGCCCAACCCCGCCCTTGCCCCATTCATCGGTCGATCTGTCTGTCTGTCTGTCTGTCTGTCTGTCTGTCTGTCAGTCCATCAAATGTGATTGAATCCATCAAAACAATCGGAGAAATACGAGTGCACGCGAGTGCGCGCGAATGTAGAAAGAGAATATATGGAAAATATTGTGGCAAGCACACAAACATCAAAGAGCAATTGCCGATTCTCCATATACATATATGTATGTATGTATGTATGTATGTATGTACATATGTACATTCCCCATCCATTCATTCATTATATATATTACCGATCCCATTGCTCGCCTCTCTAGCAGCGATGGATTTCTGATCTTCTGCTTCATGTGGCATTCAACTTGTTGCCAAGTGTCGCCCGCAGTCAGCCCTCCCCCACCCCAAAAAAAAAAAACAAAACCCGAACGAAACACACTCTTTGCCTCTCATTTCCATTCCTATTCGAAAAGGCAATGTACGAAGAGAAACCACACACACACACAAGATTTTAATTTCAATTTAGCATACCCTATACTCTCATGTGATTTGTAAAGGCAAAACCAAACATAACAAACCGAGTTACGCCGCTGCATGACGCGTAGCACACACACACCACACCACTAGTTCCCTATTGTGAACTTCTTAAGAGACCTGGAGAGTACAGTAAAGGATTGTCTTTATTCTGGAGGAGTATATTGGATAATTATTTATACACTCTGGCATTTGCTTTCACTCCCATTCAGAGAGTACCTTCGCGTGCAGGGTATCCCCTATGTAGCATCAACTGACTCAAAGGTTTTCCTACTCGTGTTTTTTTTTTTTTTCGTTGGTGTTACGTTTATTTTCGAATTTTGTTTATTTAATGTTTTTTTTTTCTCTTGCAGCGATGCCGTTGCCGTCGATCGTTTGTTTGTTTGTGTTTTCTGTGTTTAATGTATTTTTTTCGTTCGTATTTCACGAATCCCCTCTGCCTCTCCTAAAATCATCTATCCACTTTTTTCTCCTTCACACAGCAGGAAGACAGCGGTACAGAGACAGAGAGAGACAGAGAGAGAGAGAGAGACAGCACCTTAATAATCTCTAATTTTCTGACATCTAAACGCCACAAATCAATAAATGAAGTGGAAAATAGAAACAAAGTCAAGAAAGAGCTTGCCCTTTTCCTTTTTGGGGATACGAAGACTTTGATACCTCCAAGTAAAGCCAAATGTATGTTCCACTGGTTCAAAGAGTTTTTCTTTCCTATTACAAGAATTTGCTTTATATATTTTCGAATAGTTCCTGCTCTGTTGAAAGTCATAAATACCCTTTACCCTGTTGAAGCAGAGATGGTACAAGGAGTCGCAGCAGCAGCAGCAGCAGCAGAGAACCCCAAGGAGATACAGCGGCGCTAGGCATGGTGGATGCCAAGCAGAGCGAGAGGGAAAGAAAGCCAGAGAGCATCAGCCAGCTCAGCAGTCGCTACCTTGACCTCATTCAACGACCTTTTTTTCGTAGCTGCTGCTTTCGTTTATGGTGCGGCTGCGGCGGCTGCTGCTGCTGCTGCGTATTGGCAGAGGCAGAGGGTGGAAGCAGTGCAAGCATAAGCAACACTGCTTGCGTGCAAAGCTTCTTAAAGTTTCTCCGCCACCCTTCCTCTCTCACAATCTCTCTGGCCTTGTGATTGTTCTTTTCTCTGTGTTTGCGTGTGTGTGTGTGTGTGTGTGTGTGGTTGCGTGGGTGGGATTCGTAATCGGTTTCGTATTATATCATTCATCAAATGCTGTTGCCGCCAAAACGAACGAAAAAAAAAACAAAACAAACAAAAAGTAAAACACACAGCGAGAACGAAAGAAAGGCAGTGAAGAACGCCCAGAAGGCAGTGGAACTAGAGAGAAAGAAAGCAGTGTATGAACCGCTAAAGCCACCATAATTTAGATCACAAAATCAAGCAAGCAGTGCAATACGTTTGCGAGTCAGGCAAACAGAAATGCAGAAAAGTTCGAGAACTCCCTTATTTTTTGCTTTGTTTTTTTTCTTTCCCCCCCAAAAACATGTTCGAAAAACAACAAACCATCAAAAACAAATAACGGAACACAAACAAAAACACAAATTCACACACACAGAATGCAAAGCAGAAAACAGTTCAAGGAGAAACAGAAGAGAACACAGAAACACATGACGGAAAAAAAGGCATAACAAAAATCATTAGAAAAACTAGTTAAGGAAGGTGTAAAAAGGAAATAAGGAATGACAGATGGATAAAGAAGAAATGCCATAGATTTAAAAAGAATTTTAAAGGAATTTTTCAAGAGGCAAAAGCAGCAGTGAAAATTTCACCAGCGAAAGCTAAAGGTGAAAAGTCCCTAAAGGGAAGAAGAGCTCCCCAAAGTATTCAAAAAAAATTCAAAACACTTAAAAATCTTCCACATCGAATGGAAATTCTTGTAATTTATACTATGCGCACATTTTTCCCCTTTTTATAGTGTGTGATTCTTCTATGATTTTTTGTACTATTATGTTCTTGTCACGATCCAAGCCTGCTAATTGATCAGAGACTTGCAATATTAGTTATACACAAAAACACGTACTACTACTATGTGTATATTGTGTATATTTTTTCTACCTTGCCAATCATTTTATATGAATTATTCGTGCATGATTAATGGATGGGTTGTTTTCGCGTATAGATTTGTCTGTCTGTTTTTGGCGTTGGGGCCTGTGACAAATGTAATTTAAGTGTAAAAACATTCTACCCCTCGCCCACCACAAGTCGTCTTCAATGACGACGCCAGAATATGAGAAACATTTTGCGGCGAGATTTGTGGCGTGATTATGTCATTGAAGATTAAACCCAAGCATACAAAATAAATAGAAAATAGATTTCTGAATTCTGAAAGCAGAGATCACAAGATCAAGTATCGATTGGCATTTAAATGATGAAATTTAGTCATTTAAGAAGTGGGATCTATGGAAGAGTTCCCTTGGAGTGTTTTTCGCCTCTCTTACGAGACATCAACATCTCCCCTTGAGCGGACACCTTCCGCCTCTTGCTCCTGCTGCTCCGCTTGTCATTCTGCCTCTCTCCCTTTTGGGTCACGGTGCACGGCCTATTAGCCCCAGATCCATTCTACAATTGATTCCTTTTCCTGCATTACTCTCTGTTCCCTCTCTCACTCTATCAACAGATGGCGCTGATAAAAACCAGAACAAGGCAAAGAGTGAAAGAGAGACACACAGCGAGAACCCAAAAACAGAATAAACATAAACAAAAAATTTCATAAGTAAACAAAAACCAGCAACCCAAAAAAAATAGAAGAAAATGTATAATAAAACAAGGAAAAATATGAATAGGGTGGGAGCATTAAGGGGAGATGGTAGGAGAATAAGGAAGCATGGAAGAGCAGCCGGAAGGAATTCTTCGATGCACAAGCGAAAAAAGGGCCAAAGAGAATGCTCGAGAATGCAACAATAAAATGCATTTATATGTAGATCTTTAAACAAGAGAACACTTTCTCCATTTTCAATCTGTTTTTGCAGCGGGCTGCCCCCTTTCCTCACCCACATACACACACATTGCCAAGGCCCTGCCCTAAAAGGAGGGCACAAACCGCGAAATGCAACAGCAGCAGCAGCAGCACCAGCAAATAGAGAGCTAAGGAGCGAGAAGGCCGTTATGCAAAACGACCAACAACCGACCTGCCCCACACTGTGTTGCATCATCACACTGTTGCACACACGCGCGCTCTCTCTCGCTCTCTCTCTCTCTCTCTCTCACTATGTGTGCCGCCCCTTCTGCTCCAACCCCTGCCACCCTTTTGGCAATTATTCAGAGGTCTTTGACCAATTTATTCGAGAGCACATCCAATTGAAAAACGAAACAAAAACAACGAACAAAGAGAACAACAGAGATCGAGTATGATGGAAGCCTCGCATACCCTGCTCTTGCTGCTGAAGGCACTCATTCATCGATCGAAATCTTCCCACTGGTCGAGCCTCACGGGGTATCCATTTGTGGCTGCCACTCATTCGGACATGCGAGATTCTCTCTCTCGTCAAAGTTCAATTGGAAATTTGAACTCCAAAGTAAAATGATCTTTGATACCCCTTAAATGCAAGGGTTCAAGGATGTTCAGGCTGCTGTAAAAAGAGTTTTTTCTAGCCTTTAATTTGACTATTTTTTGCACTATTTGCTTAATTTTTAGATCTTCCATTTACTCGCATTTTGCGAGTGTTTTGCATGGATCTCCCCCCCCCCCCCCCCCAAAAGTTCTCTTCGCTTCCCCCAGCCCCTCTTAATTTTCCCATTATTTTTGTAATGTTTTTTTTTTTGTGTGCTTTGTTACGTGACTCGATTTGCATGTTGCAACACAATGATGCATTGTCGCTACCTCCACCTTCACCCTCTCCTTACCTCCGTCTCTCTATCGTCATCGTCTTTCTGTGTGCTGCCTAATAAAGTTTTCAATTTCAAATTATGAATAAAAAAAAAACGAAACGTCCACAGGGGAAAAAACAAAAACACAAATTACTCCATAAATTGCCAAGTCACTGTGCGGACGGTGACGGGGACGAGGGACGGGGGAGGGGGAGGTGCATGCAACAGAAAACTCAATTACGATAGTGAGGAGGAGGAGGAGGAAGCTTCCATTGCACTTGCTGACGGAGGGCGGGGGGTTGAATTGGATTGGATTCCCTGCCCCTTCCCATTTTGGTTTCGTAGTTTTTCTTTTGTTTGTGGAGGCCCTGAAAACACGGCGGCGGGGAGGAGGCTCATGCTGTTTCCAGTGGTCACGGAGGGGACGGGTGATAATGAAACATGACTTGAGCTTTTCCAAATGGAAATTGCTATATTAACAGCGAAAAAACCCCAAGTAGAAAACTAATAAAACCATTAGACAATCGATTGTACATGGTGGAGAGACAATACTTCTTCCTGTTACATCTAAGTCCCAAAGGATTTATCCCTTACCTCCCGTTGAAGCAAAACCACGCGCATCTGTAGCTGTGTCCTTAGCTTAGATGGACATCTGCATCCGTTCTATTGGTGGAGAGCTGTAAAGGGAAAAATCCATCAAAAACAATTTCATAAATTGAAAGAAAATTTTTCTTTGTTTTCGCAAAATTTCATTTAATTAAAAGAAAGTCTCCAAGGATTATGCTACCACCCCACATATCATTATCGTATCAGTTACAAAACCCTCGAAAATAGTCCACATTCGTCTTGGGCTTTAACTTTGACAACTTTGATGGATGGTGGGATGGTTGAATGATTGCAACTATCCGAAGGATTAAGGGTAAAGTGAGAGCTAGCATTTATCTTGGGGTTGCTTGGTTGGTTGGTATTTCAGGGGTTGATTTAGCTAATAATCATGATTCGCTTTGGGTATTTATATTCAGTGGTTAGGAGGGGGCCCGTATATTTAAATGGTCTGTAAGAGGGGAGAGATCAACTGAGAGTTTTGGTATGCAAGATAGAGGAAATTCTAGCTCGATTTCTACTAAATAGATAACGAGAGTCTCCAAAAGATACCAAAAGATAAACACACAAAAAATAGTTATTTTTAATCAGAATTTAGCTAGAAATTCCCAGCTACTTTTCATCGGAAAAATAAATATTAGATATATATTATGAAGCAGATAAGTTCTAGAAAAGATTTTTAATCAAGCGATTTCTCCATTAGCGTAATCCTAAAGCAAACAACGTAAATAACTTTAGATTTTTCACTTTCCGTGGCCTTCACCTTATACCGTTGTGGGCGCTGCCAACTGTGCATAGACTGTCTCGAGTGTTGACTGTACTTCAGGCAATGTGCGTCTATGGGGTCTACATCCATCCATCCATATGTATATTCCAACGTTAATTTCATAATGAAAGCTCCTTCAGTGAAGGAGTGGAGAGTGCATACTCATGTAAATAATAGCAGCAGTTTTTCCCCGTCCCCCAAGGCCCACAAGGCCCAACTCCCAGCTACAGCCACAGCTCTGCCCCAGACATATGTACATACATCCTGCCCCACGGGTGCGCTAGGCGGGACGCAGATTGCATCCACTTTAAAATCCATTTATGAATGAAAAACACACACACACACACACACAGCAGACAACAGAACACAACACACAGCAAGGGGGTGGTACCGGTCCCCGGGTTAAAAGGGGATGTCTCGTCTACTCCCCCGAGGGGTGGCCCCGGGGGGAGGTTGGGTTCTGCTCATTTCATGCTGGGGGAGTGTGTGCCTTTGCCTTTGCCTGTGCCTGTGTTGCCCTCCATTAATGAGTATTCAAAATGCAATCCAGGCAACAGTAGCAGGGGATCACAAAGGGGGGTTGCAACAGCAGGATAAGGGTGTGCGCCCCCCCCCCCCCCCCAAGACCATATGCATAATGTTTTCCGAGTATAAAATCCAAAAGGTTTTTCCCACTCTGGCAGATTAAGGCTCGCCCAAGGCGTTGGCTGGACAGTGGTCCTTCGTGTTTTTTTGTTTTGTTTTTTTTCGGTACAGTTTCATCTGTAAAGCCAAAAGCCTGCCGCCCGCAAGCCATTGATAAATTGGATGCCAAAAACAAAAAACAAAAATAAAAATCTTTACTCTCCTTCTGCTTCGTTCGCTTGAAAACAGTTCAATGCAACTTGCAATTGCACCAAAACAGACAGACAGACAGACAGACAGACAGACAGAGAGAGGGAGAGAGGAGGCTCAACAGAAAGAGAGGCAGAAGCAAAAGTAACAGCAGCAGCAGCGACAGCGAAAGAGGGGTAGGGGTAGGGGGGGGGATGGGTCCATGAACAGATGAAGCTGCTGTTTCAGCAAATTTTCTTGTATTTTTCACCTTTGTTTTGTTGTTGTTTTGTGTGCTTGGTTGTTGTGTTTGGGAACCAGGGCTTCAAACAAAAACAGCTTAAAAGTCGAGAATAAAATCAAGTACAGTAGAGACCCCCGAGAAAAGACAGGACAAAGAAATAGATGATCATAAATTGAGACTTATCAAAGTATATAATCGAGAATGCGGACAACAAATTGCAACATGAAATAAAGTACAGATTTCAAGCAGATCTGTTCTATAAAATATAACAACTAAAATACTACAGTACCAAAAAAACACTAGAAAAATATCAGAATATTAATTGATACTTTGAAAGATAAAATATCAGAAAATAAAATAAAATAACATATCAATTAAATTACGCGAAAACTTAAACAAATACAAGACAGAAATACTATTAAAATATCAGAGAAATACTAGAAAATATATATACCAGAGAAAGTACGATAAGATGAAAAAAATATACTAGAAATAATTACGAAAACCAGATAATTGTTAGATAAATTATAAGTAAAAGTACCATAAATATGTTTAAGTTTTTAATTTAAAAATATACCAAAAAAATACTTTAAATGTAACAGAAAGTATTGGAAACATAAATGTATAGAAAAGTATACCAACAAAATACTAGAGTATTACTATTTATGTGATGGTCATTAATACTCGTTTGGTCTTAGGAGATGAAAACGAGAAACAGAGAAAATCGGACTTCCCGAATATTTGTAGAATTCCCCAGCAAAATTCGTTGAGCCATTCAAGTCCCAATATTATACATAATAGCCAGAGCGAAAGATGGGCTTTCTTTTTTTTTCTCTTGTATTTAATTGAAGTTTTCGGTTTCATTTGTGTGTCGTCCGCTGTACCATCGCCATGGCCCTGGTTTGCCGAACAACAGCAGTTCAAGGACCAGGCCACAAAACAGGCCACAAACCGGCTCCAAGTCGCTGCCGTTGCTGCAGCGAGGACGCAGGCGCACACTCACACACAGACACAGACACAGACACACACACACATACTCGAAGTAGCAACAGCAGCGGCAGTGGCAGTGGCAGCAACAACTTCAAGGCTCCTTGACTCTGACGTCGCATCGCTGCCTGCTGCCTGCTGCCTGCATCGATGTCGCCGTCATTGTTGCTGTTTTTGCATACCCTGTAAGATATAGAAAGCCGGCTCCAGGGGGGGATACGTTTGGCGATACAAACAGGTATGAAACAGCTAAAAATAATGCATTTTTCTGTGGATCCTGGCACAAGCTAAGAATCGCGACTATTCCCAGTCCATATGAGCATTTTTCATTGCTGCTCAAATCGAAGCAGAAGTCAAAAAAAAAAATAAATATAGCAGCAAATACTAGACCAAAAATAAAATACTGGAAGAAATATCAGAAAATACAAGAAAATTTCCAGCAAAAGCAGTGAAAAATTCATTGAAAAATAAAAATACCAGAAACATACTCAAATATCTAATGTAAGGAATGAATGCATTATGCTTTTGCCGATAAAAATACCACAAATATTAGGGACTGAAACTAAAGGCGATATATCCACAATATATATATGTATGAAAGCCTTATTTTATTTTGAGAGCTTTCTACTAAAAGAGAACATTAAAAATCTAAAAATCTTTTAGTGCTTAAGAGGGATTCTTTTAGTCGGAAGTATTTCCCTTTCGTTCTGTTTTCATTCTTGTTTTTTTCTTCCATTTGTTATCTCCTGTCGCATCCTCCGTCGCAGAAGAGTCATTATGGAATCCCCAGATTGCGTGGAGGAAGGGCAGCGAATGGGTAACGAAACGGAAATTGTACACATAAGGGGGTAAGGGGGGGAGGGAGTAAGTCAGAGTCCCCCCCCTCACTCTCACTCTCAAGTTCAAGTCCTATCCCGCTCTATATCGTTCTGTAAGATTTCCTCCTTGGGGCAGGCAGGCGGCAGCGTTCAAGTGTTCGAGGAAGGCGATAGATACATAGTGGATGCGAATGGGAGTGCAATTGGCAAAAGCTTTTATCCATTGATTCATTTAAACGTAATTTCCTGTACAGTTGCCATTCGTTGGCCCTCACTGAACGGCAGGAGGGAGTGGCAGGAGTAGCAGCATACAGGCAGGAAGGAAGGAAGAGTCGTTGCAATTGCATTTGTTGAAAGGAAAGAAAGGAAATCAAGTTATCTGTGCGATGCATTCCTCCATCCTCAAGGAATGGGAATCCCATCTGTTTTCAAGATTGCTTTCAGGATTATTGAATGAAAAATAAAGCAATACCAAAGCAGCAGCAGGGGGGGGGGGGGGCGCGGATATTGAATAAACGAATGAGCCAAATGACTCAATTGACATACACTTGAGTGAATCCAACAGAGGGATTGTCGTATTTCCGAGTAAAAGTATGACATTGATTCGCTGCAGAAATCATCCCAAAGGCGAACGGATAGAACGAATTCATTCCCGTTCATTCATGCGAAATGTGCTGCTCGTTTTAAATTCAGATTACTGGGGCTGGGGCAAGGCGCCTCCTAGACTCCATCTACTGCAGAGATTCCCGAGTCCCTCCTGTTTGTAAGCACCGATTGCATCCGCCAAATGGGGGGGCGGAACTCTGTTTAACTGCGGGGGCGGCTCTTACTTTCAAATTTAATGCAATTTTCATATAAGTTCTTAGCTTTAACCGTAGCATTTGAAAAGCATTAAAATACGATTTCAAACGTTGCCAGAAATCTTACTATTTTTTTTTTGGTATTTTTTTTTGTAATTTTTATTTGTTTTTTATTTTTTGTTTGTATTTTTTCTTTTATTATTTAGGTTTTCCTTTGATTGATTTTGGGTGTACTTTTGAGTATATTTTTACACGAAAAATCGAACGAAATCGATTAAAGAAATCGAAATCTCTTTTGCCAGCCGATTGAAAAATGCCGTGTGAATGGCAAAACCGATTTACATCTCATTCCGATCTGCATTTTCTGCTCCGTTCTGTTCTCCGCATTCTCTGTTGCCTTCATTCTTCGCGTTCTGCCATGACACGGACACACTGGCTACTGCTTTACTGCTACTGCTACTGCTTTACTGCTCTGCTACTGTTTCCGCTTTTCCAGCAGTGTTCTGTTTCTGTTTCTGATTTTGTTTTGTTTCTGTTTGTTTTGTTCGTTGTTTTTGTTCGTTGTTGTAGTCAAGTGTTGTGTCCTCCAACGCATTTGCAATGATGCGACTTTCCCTTTGCCGCACTCTGCCCGCTCACTCACACGTTCCAGCACTTCTCCCGATCTGCAACCCTGACGCTGCTTCTGCCACTGCTGCTGAACAACTTCCACACGTTCCAACACACACACACACAAACATTCACTCTGTTTGTACAGTTTTTCTGTCTATCTGTCTGTGTCATGGCTTTTGATACCCTTCCGTTTTTTGTGGGCATGATATTTATTGTCCACTCCACACGCATATCGGTGCCGATGGAAGGTCCCTTTTGTCTGCTGGGCAGCATTGTTGCCCCAAACCTTGAGGAAAATCTTTATTAATTTGGTATATTTTAATGGTATATTATTTTTTTTTATTTTTATTTAATTTCATTTTTTATTTTGTAATGTAATTTGTAATTTTTTGTTGAATTTTGTTGTTATAGTTTTTATTATTTTCTTTGATTGTTTTTTTTTTGTATTTTATTTTATTTGGTATTTTGTGTGTGTTTACTTGGTATGTTTGTTTTGTCATTTGGAATTTGCTGGTATGTACTTTCTATATATTTTTTTTACTGTTTGTTTTCTTTGATATTTTCTTTGGTTGCTTCTCTATTCGCTTTGCTTTTTCGATTCACAGAAAATACCGCCGATTTTTTTGTCTACTGTTTTTTCTTTTTTTCGTAGAACCGTTTACATATTTTTCCAGGGTATACACCACTGGGTTGTGGGCAAACGTAGAACAGCTTTTGATTTCACATTTGCTGTTTTTTTTTTGTTTTATGATAAGAGAAACAACGGCAGCTGCCGCCCACTCACTCACTTACCTTCCCCTTACCAGCCCCCCGACACCAGCTTCAGACACGTGTCTCAACCATCCGATACCCCAGGGCTGTGGATGGATGGATGGATGTGGGGAGGGCGGGGGGACAGTGGCAGTGCCCCAATCAGCAGGATAATCACAATGCTCGACGTTGATAATGGCGACGTTGATGAGTTTGAACCTGAGCACACTCCCACACCATGGAGAGGAGGAGGAAAACAGGTGAAAAAAAAAATCTAGAATCATTTGTAGTGCTGCCAACAGACAGAGCCCATACCCATACCCCCAAAGCCACATGCCTACGAATGACAGACTGGAGACTGGGGACTGGACTTCCTGCTGCATTTCCCTTTCGACTCTTTTTCCGGTCTACGGGGCTCTGGGTGGAGTTCATCGGGTTCGTGGGCTCAGGGGGGGACTGGCGTGAAATGTAATCACATCCCTGCACCGGACGCCCTTTGGCAATCAGAGTGCCACCAGTGCCACCTGAGTGACACAGCAGGGTCCCGTCCCGTCCCGTGCCGTGCCGGTCCCTTCCCTTTGCATCGAAAAGGTGTCCGATTGCTCCACAGGATGGACGGAGGCAGCAACAGCAGAAGCAGCACCAATCAGAGTGTTTTTGTGGTTTCTGACATTCGTTCTCTCTCCGCCTTTTCGCCCCCCATCCGTGTGCAGGCTTTATCCTTTAGGATTAGGAATAGAAACTGAATTCTTGTGTCCTTGGGAAACCTGCAAACAGTTGGCAGAAGAACAAGAAATTTCGGGGAAGGTCTTCCAACCATTGGACAGAGCAAAAGCAATCAATAGCTGCAGATTCTTATTCTCAATTGTTCTTCCACGAGTCTATCATTGCTCTGCTTGATATGACTGCTTAGATATTGAACACTATTCCCCGCTGTTACCGGACTGCTTCACTGCTTGAGTTTACCGCAAGAAAGTCACTCTAGCGTTTTCTTAGTTCATTTGCTTTTGTATCTACTTGTTTTTTTCTGTTTTGTTCGCCCTACTCTCAGATTCTGTTGTTGTTTTAACTTCCACACACACTCCACACGAAAAAGAATTCCAAGGTCATTCCATTGCTTATTTATTTATTCATTCATTCATTCAATCTCTCTCTCTCTCTCTATTACTACATCATTTTCTACTTCTTTTGCTCGATCTTCCTCTTGCCCTTTCCCCCGTTCGTTTTCTAGTTGTGTTATTACTATTGCGCGTTGCTTCTGTGTTTGATCTGCTCTTCTCTTTTTTTTTTGCGATAAGAAAGAGTTTTTTTAATGAAAATGACAGAACTAAAAGAACAACGTGGGTCTGAGGAGTACAAGGAGAACAACAAAAGACAAAGACTGCGAGCAGAAAACGCGGTAATGATTAGCGAATCCTTAAAATTTATTGGAAAAAATTTGGCTGAAATGACTAAGATTTTAATGTTGAATGCACATGCGATCACTGCTTTATTTACTACTTTTCTACTGCTCTCTAGCAGAATATAGAACAGCTTAAACTGCTTAAACCTACTGCTTTCTGCTCGAATGTAGTGGATAACTTTCGCATCATTCGAATACCGAGAGAGACAAGTGAAACGAATGTTGTTGGAGATGTTACATCTTCTCTCCAACGAATAACATTCCATCCCACCACCCACTCTGGCAGTCAAGCAGTTGACAAGCACCGGAAATGGGCCAACAACAACAACCACAAAGACCCATCTAGAACAGAACCCAAAAAAATAGTTGAAATATTTGCTATATCGTAAAGCATTTTATCGGTTACTAGTATACATATATATATATAAATATGTCTCTGAATAATAATGAGAGAGAGAGAGAGAGATATGGGGGGGTTATGTCATCTCTCCATCCACACTCCCCTCCCTTCTTTCCTTATCGTCTCGTTTTGCTATTCTGCTGTTCTCTGTCATGCACCAGCAACAGCAACAGCAACAGCGACAGAACAAATGTTTAATTCTAGTATTTAACAATTGTATAACGCTGTAAATTTCACGCGATTTACAAATGCAACAACCACACAATGGTAATGGCAATAACAAAAAAAAAAAAGATGTTGACAAATGTCCGGAGCTTAATTAAAGCGACAGCCGTTCCCCCACTGCCACTGCCACTACCACCCTCAACAACAAACACAACAACAACGATATAGAAGGGGATTATGAGTAATGGAAAGGAGAACACATAGTAGAGGGGGGTTTAGAGAGGGAGCATTACCTGACGACATGGCTCATTCGAGAACACAGAGAGAGAACTGGAGTGGTTCTAGGAGGAATATCACGGATCCGATCCTTTGGGTATCCATTTCTACACATTATAACCTAAAGCAGTCTAGCAGGTGAAAGCAAGCAATTGAATATGAGCAAAAATTAGCAAAGCAAGCAGTATAAAGTAGTACAAATCTATGGTGAAGGGGGAGTAGGAAGCAATAGATTATCTTTTGAATGGAAAATCATCCTATTGAAGATCTATTGGATCGATATATCTATACCTTGACATGAACTCTTTTTGTTTTTGCCACTTTATCTTTTGATGGGAAATTGGTAAATATGTATATTCAATGGATAATTAGGTTTAATGAGCAAAGAATTACTGAAAACCCAACCAGCACTCATTCCATTGCACTACCCAAAACCCAAATTGGTGGCAACAATTGTTGCAACAATAATCTCAAATTTATAACCGAATGCTGGCCCAATAATAACGGGCATTTTCGGACTCGAAGCAACTCAAAGTCGAAGTCGAATTGTGGCCCCAAATCACGATTACGCTCGGTTACTGCTTGCTGCTGCTGTTATTACCTCAGTTTTTGTTGTTGTTTTTTTTTTTTTGGTCGATTGTTGCACGCAAGAAGCAAAAGTAATACAAATAAAAAAACAACAAAGAAAACAAAATGAGAGAAGAGATCCATCGGCAAAGGGGTACGGCGACGAATGGGATACTCTCTACCCCTCTCTCTCTCTCTATGGCCCGATAAAGGAACACACACAAAACAAGGGAAAAGAAATATCGTTTGAACATAAATTTGAATATATAGAATATATTGCATTAGTTATTATTGGAAACTCGTATAAAACTTTGTTCCTTGACAGATTTTTATTATTTTGGAAGCGAACAAGATGGATAAATGTTTTACTACAAGCAGAAATCCTCCCACAATTAAAATCTCAAAAAATATGATCTTTTGCTTGAATCTGTTCCTTCATTTTTAATCGAAAAACCTCTCATATCCGCTGTTAAGGAAAGGGTATACAAATTACATAAAACCTTGGGACAAGCCAAAAGCCTGAGACAACTGAGTGACGGTGAACGGGGGGGCCTGGGAACACAACTGTCTTCACCTTTTTCCGCAGAGAGCACGAGGCAAACGAACTTGCCCCAACAGTTGCTGCTGTTGTGTTGATTAACCTTCTTTTTTTGTATACATATATTTTTTCCCCCTTTTGTTTTTGTTTGTGTGTTGTTTTTTTTTTTTTTTGCTCAAAAGGTTTTCAAGGCGACGAAAGACGGCAAGTCGCTGGCAAAAATTAAATAAATGTGCAATTATTTTACTGCTGCAACAAAAAGAACAAAAGAAAAACGGGTCGACTTGGGAGGGATACCCTGTAACTGTGATGTGAATTCCAATTGGAGTTCAGGGAAGAGTCGTCCTGCGTCCAGGGATGATCAGTCATGCCTCAACGAGTAGAGGGTATCGCTGCAAAAAAGAGAACTGCCAGCTTAAGGGAACGCAGAACAAAGAGGAGCAATAAAAGGAAGAGCATGGCGGCGAATGAGACAAAGCTTTACGGATCGCCTTTCTCTCTTTCTTAAAGCCACTCCATAGGGAGAGCGCGCGAAGAAAGAGAAACAACAACAAAAGCAGGAAGACAACTTTCGCTGTTTGTGTTTGTTGTTGTTGTTGTGAAACGGGAAATGTGAAACGACAAAAGAAGAAGGAGAATATGGGGAAGGAGGAGAGAGCGCAGCAGTGGCGGCGGGCTCTGTCCTTCTGTTCTGATCCATCTACTTAATTTCTTTCCTTCTGCCTTTGACCGTCTTCTTGTACTGCTTTCTCCTCATCTCCTGCTACTTCAGACTCTTCTTCCTGCTCTCAGAGATTTGATCTACTGCTTCCTTTTGCCTATCCTGACAGTTCTAATATTCTTTCTCTGCTGGCTGCTCTCTTCCTCTTCTTACGGTTCTACAGCGTTTCATTTCCACCTCATTCGTTTTGTTTAGATTTACACCAAAATACAATTTCCAATTATTCACAAATAAACAACAATTAAGAGATGGAGAGGGAGGTAGAACTTACCGGGAGAAATAGCGCACGAGAGAGAGGGACAGAGAGAGAGAGAGCAGTTGAGGTGGTTCCTGTTGCGCTGCTCTCTGCTGATCGTCGCCGTCGTGCGACTGCCTGCTGCTTCTCTTTTTTCACTGCTGCTGCTGCTGCTCAGCTCCTTATTTTTTGTACCGTTGCTTTTAATCTACTTTTTGTTGTTGTCTTTTTACACTTCGTATGAGACTCTGCAGGACAATGTGGGAGGAGGGAGTGTGGATTAGAAGAGGAAAAGAAGTAGAAAGTAAAAGAAGCAGAAACACACACACACACGCACGCACACTTCTTTTTTCTGCGGCTGATAAGAATAACAGTAATTGAAGGATAACAACAAAATGAGTCAGGTTTTCTTGTTGTTGTTTTTTTCGTTATTTTTTTGTAACTAAGCGCACGCTGCCAACGTCGACGTCGACGCTGACCATTTCCTCATGTGGCGAGCCGCACGCACAAACAGACACACAAACACACACACACACACGCATTTTTTGGGACTCTGCCGCTTCTCTTCTTTCCTTCTGCTGCTTCATCGTGTTATATTTTTTTTCAGTTGTTTGCCCGTTTACATATTTGTTTAAAGAGCCGTTTTCATTTCTTTAATGCTCACATTGCAAAAACACAATTGTTTCTGCAGTCGCCGCTCTTTATTACTCTTCATTTTTTTTGTATTTGTATTTGTGTTGGTGTTGTTTTTGTGACACTGCTTGGTGGCGTCGCTGCCGCCGATGGCATTAATTGGCGGCAGCGTAGGAAAAAAATATATATACGTATGTATATACAAAATATATTACGAAGATATATTGAATGATTTGAATGCCTCCCGCCACAACTTCCTCACATTCTTCTTCTTCATCAACCGCTTTTACTGACTCTTCCCCCCCAGACCCCCTTGCTAACGACAGACGCACTTTTGAACACTTTTCGCTTTTTCCTTTCGCTCTTCAAAATGCACGATTCCCCAGAAGAAAAAAAAGTATGAAACACACACAAGAAAAAAAATTAAACTCACGCCACGGCCGCGACACAGTGTTTGTTGCTGCTGCTCTTTCGTATTTACCGCTATTAATTAATTAATGAATCAACCAAAAATAAAACAAACACAATTATTAATGGTCGAATTCGAATCATTTATTTGGTCCGATTCAGAAAAAAATTCACTTCGCGGCGGCGACCAAAACAAGCTGTGTGTGTTAGAGGTGTCAAACCATCGAGAGCACTATCGATAGTACCGATATTTTACAGCTAGCCTCTACTATCGATGGTTCTGCGATAGTTTTGATAGTTGATATTCCTCAATTTTGTTATTCAGTTTAATATTACTAGATAGTTGGCCCTCTCAGCCCTAAAAAAATAATTTTATCCAATTCCTCAATGAATTTTGTTTAGGATTGGCTAGTTTCCAGAGCTCTTTTTCATTGGATTGTTTACGTAATAAGGTTCAAACAAAAACGGCCAAAGCATAAAACGTAAATGTTGACTAAATGTGACGTCACTGTTGCTGGGAAACCAAGTTTCTTCCATGCATAAGGACTATTGTATACCGTATTTTCTTTAATTGATGTTAAATTTATTGTTGAAAGCTCCGTTGAAACATTAATAATGATTTTGTCATAGATTGACATATTTTTACCTATAAATGCACATGGTTTTGTGCTATATATAAATTTATCACGGTTCTGATACCTATTATTGGTACCCGTGAGCTACAAAATTTCGTTGATGTCTTAAAAAAAGAGACTGACTAGTTTCTGCATTAATTGGAGCCTGAAATTACAAACAATATCTCAAGTCTATAATATCCATTTTCCCAAGGTATGCAGATGGTTGCTCATTCCGTGCCAAAGTTGCACAGCAATGCAGCTACTTCATTTCCCCATGTTGCTGAATTTTTTCCCATACAAATCAAATGTATCTTACGGGAACGTCGCAACCATGAATTTACGTTACCGTAAGATACATGTTGCCACACCACGAAAATGAGGGGAAAGTCACCACGAAAACGCTCTCTCCACCTCGGAAAAGAGAGAACATTTTGAAAAACCACCACGAATTGAGAGCGGTCAATGTCAGTATTTGGCGGTCATTTTAAAAAGTATATTAATATATGGAAAAATAAATATTTCACTTGATTTGTTTTGTCGAGTGTGACTCAGAAACGTAATTTTCAAAATATGCCGTAAATATACAAACACACACTCAACTCAAGCAGGGTGTCGCAAATATTATCTATTAATTATCTTGAATAACAATCTATATATTTATCAGCTGATATTATCTAAAAGTTATCTGAGATTTCAGCAATGACAAAACGTATCCAGAATTGTTGTGCGATAAACGATAAGACTATCGCCAACCAGCGAGATCACATTCGTTCAGCGCAAAAATGAGTCCGGGATAGCGTTTTGAGTGCTCTCTTTCGACATTAATTAAGGTTTGATTTGATCGATTTTATAAACTGTTTTTGTATTATGAGTGAAAATTCGAAAATTGTCACTAAATTTAAAATCCATCTTATTGAAAGGAAAAGGTATACAAAGTGCCATACTCCACAAATAAGTCGTTGATATGTAACAAATGTGTAGTTACTGTGTAGCTACCGTGTAGTTACCATGTAAAAATGGGACATTATTGTTGACCTTCTTTGTTTAAACCTTATTTTATAAGTAATGAAATAAATGGTAGTCCAAAAAATTTGCCAGATTGTAAAAAATATATTCATCTTTATGATAAAATGATATTTTTAGTTATTAATGTCCTAACTAGCTAGTAATATGAAATCGAATATCAAAATTGATGAATCTGGTTTTCCTCAGTATATTTACGGTATATTATGAAAAAGAGAAGGTAGTATATTTGTGGAGGACTTAATATATATATATATATATAGTGTGAAAAGAAAAGAGTGGACTGGACCAGAATATTGCAAATCAATTGAGGCACAAAAAATAGCTAAGAAATTGCCAATTTGGTGTTCAAAGAAACAGCAGAAGAAACGGAGCCAAACTAAACAACAGTTGGACTGTGCAACGGTGCAGCTCTCTCTCTCTCTCTCTCCCTCCCCCCCTTCCAGCGACGCTCCAGGGCCTTTTGCAATCGACTGCGACGCGCTTCTGCTATCAATAACAAACTTTTAATTATAGCAAGGCAAGGCAGACTTTCGCGTTCTTATCGCCGGAACCGGCAGCAGCAGCATCAGCAGCAGCAGCAGCAGCAGCGGCAGCTGGGTGTCGCACGGGCTTCCCCAACCTTGGGAGTGACGGGAGACCCACATTGAGTAAGGTTGTTTTCTGTTTCGGGTACATGTCCAGAATGTCATCGGCCCAGACACAAACGAATGTCGAGGAGGACAGCCTACTGAGCGGGCTGAATAAGCTGCGTCGCGAAGAGAAGCTCACCGATGTCACACTGATTGCCGGTGGAATAAGCTTCCAGGTGCGGTGTCTCTGCTCTTGGGAGTACCAATGCTGATGACAATCTTTCCTTGCAGGCCCACCGTGTGGTACTGGCGGCCAGCAGTGATTACTTTTGCGCCATGTTCGCCGACAGTGCCATGATCGAGACGCGCAAAAAGGAGATTGCCCTGCATGGCATCACAGGGCGAGCCATGGGCTCCATTCTGGACTACATATACACCTCTCGGCTAGAGCTGAACATAGACAACATCGAGGAGACACTGGCCGCCGCCAGCATTGTCCAGGTGCGGGATGTGATTGATCGCTGCACGTTCTTTCTGCAGCATCGCATTGGGCTGGACAATTGTTTGGCTGTGGCCACCATGGCGGAGATCTATGGCCAGCTGGGGCTATCGGCGCGCGCCTTTCGCTATATGTGCTGCCACTTTAAGGAGTTTTCGGCTGGGCCGGACTTCAAGGAGCTGAGCGTTGATCAGATGCGCTTCATACTGAGCAGCAACTATCCGATTGATGTCAGTGAGCAGGAGCTGGCGCGTCTGGTGTGCGCCTACTGCCTGGACCAGCGGCTGGATGATGCGGTTGCCTTTGATCTGTTTCGCCTCATCAACTGGCCGCACATCAACTACAAGCAGCTGCACGTAGTGGAGGCCATGAACTGTTCGATTGACGATCAGGTGCAGCGTCCGCTGCCAGCCAGCTACTTTAATTACATACGCGAACTGTATCTGTCGCGGCTCATCGAGGGTGAGCGTGCGCTGGAGGATCTGACGGTGAGGGATTTGCCCACCAATTTGCGTGGCATGGAGCTGAGTCTGCTCAAGATCGGCGGCTTCGAGTGGAAGGGTCTTACCAATGAGATTATGTGCTTCTCCCCAACCAAAATGAAGTGGTATGAACTGACAACCATACCACACATCGACCAATGTGAGTCGGTCTGTCCCCTTAAAGGTGTTGGTCCTTGGAGTAATTTGAATCCTTTAGCCTTTATATACGTGTGTGTTTGCTTGCTCGTCCATTGCAGGCAACTTTGGAACTGCCGTGCTCAACAACGAGCTGTTCATTGTCGGCGGTGCGTATGATGTGTGCCTGAAGGAGTACATCCATCCGTTTGGCTTCCGCTATTGCCCACTGCGCAACTCCTGGGCGACGATAGCGCCCATACAGCTGGACCGTTGCCGTTTCTCGCTGAATGCCGTCGGCAACAAGTATCTGTATGCGGTCGGTGGCATTGTGGAGAACGATGACACCACCGAGGAGGGCATGCGTCGTGCCTCGAATGTGGAACGCTACTCGCTCGCCGACAACAAGTGGTCGTATATGCCCTGCCTGCAGGAGAATCGCAGCCAGCATGCCGGCGTTGTTGTGCGCGATAAGCTGTATATTTCTGGTAGGTTTTTTTTGCCTGTGGACGTTGTTTGAAGGCGTTCGCTAAATTCTGTGTGTGTGTTTTTTATGCGTTTCAGGTGGCATTTATATGGCCGTCATTTTGCCAAGCTTTTGGTGCTTTGACACAAAGGTCGAGACGTGGCTGGAGCTTGAACCAATGCCCATCGAATGCTGTGATCATGTCCTGGTGGCCTGCGATGATGTCATCTATGCGTGCGGTGGCTGGCACGAAAACCAGGCCGAGACCCGTGTCCTGGTGCAGCACATCTATGCGTACAGCATCAAGTCAAATACGTGGCAGGTGGAGACACGCATACCAGCACCAAAATTCTACTCGGGCATTACGATGATGGGTCGCACCATATTCTTTGTGGGCGGCCTCGACTCCACGGAGACCATCGATCGGGCCAGTTCGGCGACAATGGCCTACAATGTGGATAGAAAGTGTTGGTGGCATCGCAAGGATTCGTGGGACACGCCCTCCGATGTCTGGGAGTCCACATGCGCCGCCCTCTATGTACCCATCTGTGATTCCTAAATGTACTCCTATTTTTCGTTCGTGTTTTCGTTCTACTATTTTTTTAACACTCTACCACAGAAGACTTTAGCCTACAGACTACACTAGACGCTATACACGCACTCAATGGGCGTTCCTCCTCTCAGCTCAGCGCTCTTTGTATCACGGAAATTCTTGACACAATTCTTGACACCTAAACGAATTTAACGATTCTCAAAACACATACATTAATTGTAGCGTTAATATTTACAAACAAGTTCATGTACTTAAAACTAGAATAATTATACAATTATACATACGAGAAGCTGCAATGGGCGGTAACGGCGTCGCGGCTGCCTGTACAGACAAATAAATGTGCCAAGCACCGGCTCAAAATAGTGCATATTAAATAGAATATACTTGTATATCTTTAAAACCATTCCCTGCCGCTCCCAGGCTGTTTTTTATGATATAAAGAACACAAATGTTGTTGTTCCTTCTATTTATTTATCCAATTATGATTTTTTGTGCTAAACAAAGGAAAAATCATGCTGCTTGTAAATTCTCCTTGTAGTCTGCACATTGTCATGGATATATAAAAAGTCCTGCGGGATGTACATACATATGTACATATATGGAATGGAGGAATGTATTAATGCAGATACAGCAAATTTCTATTCCAAAAAGTATCCTAACATTAATCCTGATCTTATTTCAGGTTCGACTTGAATAGATTTAAGCAAGAGGAAGTATTCTTGCACCGAGATTTATTCTTTGGCACCGGAGCCAGTCAGAAGCACAAGGAAAAATTCCCGTTAATGCAAAAACAATATACAAGAATGCATGGGAAACAAAAGCAAATAAAAACAAGCATTGTGAGTGGCGCACAAGTAGAATTCTAATTCTAATTTGGAGACTCAAGTCCGAGGCTCGGTACAGAGAATGCAAAAGTAAAATACATTGCTGCTCGCTGCTGTGATTGCTAGCCAAAATAATCGAATTGTTTCCAGAATATATGCTGTCATTCGAACTGATTAAGGGACTCTTCTATATTCCAAAGGCCAGGATCGCGCAAGTTACTTAAATACAAAAAACAAAATTCTTTTTTTGTATTTTTTTTGTGATGTGATTTTATATTGTTTTTTTTTTTGGTTTACTCCTTGGCATCTCTGTCCTTGGACAGATGTCTGTGTCTGGTGTGTGTGTGTGTGTTTCTGGTGCGTATGTGTATAATGCATATAGTAAAATAGTTTAAGCCTAAAAAATATTTAAGTGTTCAGAGAATGCCTTTGGGTTGAAAGTTGTCCGTTCGTACAAAGAAATAAACACATGAGCCAGAAGCTCACCTTAAGACTTAAGTTTAACAAAATACGCTTAAAACGAGACACAAAACGTAGCAGAAAAAAAAATAATACACCCACACAACACACACATACACACAGATATATAGTTCTATAGCTAGAGATACAGATTAAATTAAGGGTTTACAGATATTACAGCTTTAACTTATTTTGTTTAGAGAGTCATATGCGATTTGAATGGGTGTTTCGACTTCAACTGGCACTGGCACTGGCACTGGCACTACGCGTTAGAATGTGGCGGTATGACCACCCAGCCATCGTTCTCGACTGTATCGACGCCGCTTATGTTGCCACCAGCAGCAGCGGCCACCTCCTGGCCACCGTTGCCCCCCCATACCTGGCCAGTGGCGCCGCCTGTCAGTGGATGGGGATGTGGATGCAAGTGCGGATGGTGGCCGGCCTGCAGTTGTCGCGAGGCGGGCAGCTTCTCCCACTGCTGCTGCAGATTGTTGTACAGGCTCTGGAGTCCCTCCTGCGCAAAAAAAAAATAATATTTAAAGATGCTTGTGGCATAAATATCTAAAGGTTCCTTTACCTTGTCCTTAATCTTGCGCAACAGCTCCTGCTTCTGGTCGCGCTCGGCGAGATCCATCTGGAGTATCAGTTTATCCTTGAAGTCCTGCGCATAGTAGAGGTTCGTGTCCACGCTCAGGTACTCTTTGGCCATGTGACGATGCTCACGGTAGATGGACTGCGATTCGGCATTATTCGGTATGGGTGGCTCTGGCTGCAGCTCCGGATCGAGTATTTCGGCCAGCGACTGCTCGGTGCCGTCATTCTCATCCGCATCTACGTCCACGTCCAGCGAATTGTTAATCTCCTCCTGCTCCAGATCCTGCTCCTGCTGGGCATGGGCATGGGCATGGCTCAGCAATCCATTCGTATGGCCATGGCCGTGGCCATCGCTGTTGTTGTTCGTCAAATCGGTGGTGGTCATTATCACCGGCTTGGTGTCCGTCACCGTGAGTCGCTCGCGCCCATCGCTTTTGGCTGCAAGAAGCGCAACGGATAATTATTAATTGCAATTTTTGTTAACATAAATACATTCTCGATTGCAAGATCGCAATATGGCTAAAACCCCTTCTAACGTTAACAGACAAAAAGGAAAGGGAACTTTGTGACTCACTTCAGTGGCCGCGACTCTACTTTTATGCCCGTACTCAGTCAGTGTACGTGAGCTTTTTATTCATGTGGATTTTATAATATTTTAAATTAATAAAATCTTCAAATTTTATTGTATTTAAGGGTAATTTAAAAATAAACATGAATTATCTGTTAAATAAAAGTCCCCCAAATCATTATCAATTTAAAGGCAATAAAAACTTTGCAATTATTTTCCTTAAATCATTTTCGTTTCCAAAAATGAATCACACAAATTTATACAAACAGATAATAATGCTCTTAAAGATCCCAGAATTTTTAATCAATTTGTGTTTCTATTAAAATGATTCAAATTCAAAGAAATAAAATTTGTTCATAAATTAGCTTCGAATTGAAGTGGGAGGGAGCGATGGATGCCCCAAAACAATTCCTTAAAAAACTATGTAATCTAGTTTGTAAATCCATAATCGCATTGGAGGTGGGAGGAGGGGGAGGGGGGCTATAACCTACTATATATGATCCAACAACTGTGCAGATCGTTGGTCTGTTTGGTGTTGATCAGAGCCCGCGTGTCACACATCTTGAATTCCTGTGGTTGTGGCAACTATTCGGTTCAATTCGATTCGGTTCCCCTAAGGGCTTGACTATGCAATGTCTGTTCCCCGGGTTCTAGATCATTTTCATTTTCACAAATAATGTTAAGAGCAGACTCGAACTAGAGGAGGGCTGCTGCGTTGTTTTGTATGTGTCATGCGTAGGAAATCCTTCACATTGTTTCCAACTGAAAGATCGATCGATCTTTCTCCCTCCCGATGTCTGCTTTTCTGTTTTCTTTTTTATTTTTATTATTATTTTTCCGATGACGTGTTTTCCCCCACACACACGCACACACAGGCAGACACACGAGCGCACACACCGCCAGATAGTCGGTCGGTCCCTGGGTCTCTATGTGCTTGTTGATTTTCCACTGAATCGTTTTTTGGGGAAAACAAACCACAAACAAATAGTAAAAACTGTTGGAAATTTCACTTGATTTTCTTTTTGTTTTTTTTTTGGGTCTTTTTGTGGCGGGTTCTGTGGGATTCTTGGTCAGATATGAATCTGTTTGGGGCGTGTGTTATTCGCAAACTCGATTCTGGCCAGAGTCCGGCAGCAATTGACGAAGCTTCGCGCGTTTCGGTGCGTCGCCCGATAATTCCGTAACATCTCGTAGAGCACTCAAGACCGCACGGCGCTCGGACGCAGACTGAGGCACACACAGAGACCGATACCGATGCCGAGACCGAGTCCGAGACCGAGACGGAGGCATCCAAGCAAACAGACGACTCTCGCCGGGGATCTTCTGCCTGCGCCTGAACGCCGTCGCGTTTCGGCAGACGTGGCAAGATGGTGCCGAGATGGGGCAGAGACGGAGACGGTACGGATCACTGCTGCTGCTGCTTTGCTGCTGATGACGCGCCCAGAATGAGTATATTGTGGCAGCATTTCCCCCCACCAGCCATGGGGTTGCAAATCGCTCGATGATTGGCGGCTGGGGGTGGCTTAAGTGGATGTGCTTTGTCCGCCCAAAGATTGCCACGCTAAATGGCTGGCACTCATCTGAGGGGGGATTGAAATCTATTTAGTGATTTATGATTCCATATCCAGACAGTTGCCGCTCCCCCCTCTCTCATTCATACAAAAACAAGGATTCAGAAATTATCAGAGCTATCAAATGTGTGGATTCCTTCATGGATCATGATCACCTTTCGAATGAAATTAAATGCAATTTTCGTAAATACAAATATGGATGAAAAAGACCCAAAATTACAATTAAATACTGACTAAAATCTTCTTTTAAAATCATTCCTAACAAAAAAATCAAAATACATATATACTGACTTAAGTTTAAGTTTTAAGTTTTTAATGAATTAAATCTTCAAGCAAATAATGTCCAGAAAATTCGAATAGTCACCAAACAAACAACAAAAAATTTTTCTAATATTTTTGGAGCCATTAAAAATAAGTCAATAAAATATCAAATAACGTTTACAATTTATACATAAAGAATTCATTCTAAAAAAAAAAAAACAAAACTTTGGCTTAAAAACTGTTTTCAAAAAACGTAAAATAATTGGAATATGAAAAATATGTACAACAAAAATATCCCAAAAAGCTTTAAAAATTGGTTATCAAAAATAAAAATTAAATTACAAAAAAAAAGAGTATAGATCTTATATCTCCATTTAGATGATTAGATCACATACAACACCCAAAAATGGTTAACAATTTCTACGAGTAATCTCTAAGCAGACGAGGGGCTGGGGGGATCCTCCCACAACTACTCTCGTAGCATTTTCCATGACGAACCAAAACCTGATGAAGATTCATTCAAATTCATTCCGATGCCAGGCCCCGAACATTGATCAAATTCGATGATTAATGCAGTTGGCATCTGCAATTGGGAAATCTCGAACAGATCGCCCCAACGAGAGGGTGGAAGGAGAGTGAGAGAGAGAGAGCAACAGACAGAGAGAGTGGGATGGTATCATATAATGGGAATCATTTTCCTATAGCTCGTAGAACTGACGCAGCAGCCAGCCAGCCAGCCAGCCAGCCAGTGAGTGAAGTGAACTCTATGATACAATAAAACAAAAAAAACGAATAAAAACGAATCTCAAAAGTATCCTCGACCACTGGGCTGTTGATGCATTTACTATTTACACATTGCAAAGTGAACTCTATGCATATCTATGCTATATTATATTTAGTATATATCGTATATAGTGGGGAGTGAGGGCAGACATTGAGTGGTTAGATTGCCTCTGGGATCGCGGTCTGTCTGTGTCAAAGAAGAGCCAAACGATTTGGCTCTGCTACCACACGTTCTCCTTCGGACTTTTATAAATATATATGTACATATATCTGTGTAGATCTCTCTATATATATTCATATACGTGTGTGTGTGTGATCTATATATATATATACATGTGTGTGTGTGTGCGCCATTTAGACGAAATCAAAATAAAAGTGAGATTATTGCCGGGTGAGTCATATCATGGCGGCGGGACTGTGGAGACTGATGCTGAGGCATCGTCATGTGTGCGTTTTTTGTACGATATAACCTGCCTGCCCCCCCACCATCACGTTCCCCCTCCCCATCCCTTTGTGCTCGCTGTTCTATTCAGCGACGGAGCATGCCTTTGGCTATAAATCTGTCCCGAAATTGCCAGGCTAGCTAACAAATTACAAATTATTTAATTGTGCAGCAAAATTTTCGTGCAACTATTTGGTTGTGCCTCTGTTTTTTGCCCTAACATCCCCAACGAGGTATAACGATTTTTATATTTTTCTTGACTTCAGTTAACAAAAATCTGTTCCTGTTTTTATATCCCATCGATTGAGATGGAATATTAATTCGTTGGGTACTCATTTTGGAATTAAATAGATTAAATTGCCAATCAAAAATGTTTTAAATTTTATCCAAAAAGAGTAGCAAAAATGAACATAAAGAACAATTTTTAAGTAGAATTTTTAAGTACCATTTTTATGGGTAGTAAACGTATTAAAATGTCGAAAAAACAACGCTCAGAAATCGCTATTTAAAGGAGCCTTTACTAAAAACATGCGGGCACCTTGCTGCTCGATTTGAGACGCACAAGCGAATGCTGCTAATGAGAATGCCCATGAATATTACAAAAATATTTGTTAAGCCAATTGAAATCAAAGCATCACTAAATACCTTTCGATTAAAATATGTCTTAAGTGATTTTCATATATTTTGAAATAAATTTCAGAATTGTTAGGAAATTTATAATTTGGCTTTAAAAATTAAATGCCCATGAAAATGGATGTTGATTGAATTTACTTATAAATAGGTCCCCAATTTAATGTACTGTCTGTAAACTTTAAAATGGGTATCGAAAATCGGATACTTTCGTATCTAAAGAGATGGCATAGAATATTAAAAATTAATTAATTAATCCCTGTAATTTATATGCTCTGTCTCTTTGTGGGCAAGTGAAATCATACCAGATATCAACGTATGTATCAATCTTGCATGCGAAACAATGTCGTAGCGGTAGGTAGGATGCAACCTCCTAGAGCATTTAGAGGCCGCTAGTGACCCATCGTTGCGAATGAGTGCACTAAATATTTATAATTTATGCAGCTCAGGCACAGCCACAGCCACAGTCATAGCCACAAATACAGTCAGACTACAAAGACATTGACAATTGAATAATGTTCAAAAAGACTTTTTCTATGCATTAGGCAGAGACACCGCAGCGGCTAATTAACCAAAATATTCATTGAGTTTGCGGCACGAAAAAGAGATGGCAAATCAGAAAGAGATGGGGCTAATGCATTGTTTACAAAATGCGTCACCTACACAGCCAGCCAGCCAGCCAGCCAACAGCTGTCGGTGCCACCACAAACCAACCACCAGAGCTGACAATGCCCCAAGCTATGTGCCACAACAACTTCGAATTATATAGCTGTTCGATCCGAGTGGCGGCTGCTCGACTTCTAGATACCCTTTGCTTTTACCCTTTTTACCCCTTTGATCTGGGAAATTTCAGAACATTTCTAAAAGTGCAAAAAGAGATTTTGGACAGCTCTGCAGAAATCGGAACATTTCCCCCCGAGTCTATTTGCGAGGAAATTGGAATGAACTTAATGGCAGAGAGCAGTCTATGCTGTGTCCATAATTGACTAATTTAAGTGAACTTTTCAATTGCATTTGTGGTGTTTAGCAGGCTTTAGAATTCTTTCTTTTGACTATTTACAGGTGGTAGCGTTTACCCCTCCGGAACGGACATGGCCTGCATTTGGCGCGTTCTTCTGTTTACCAAAACAAAAACAAGTGCCACCAAATCGTATGCAGCGTCCAATATGCGTGTGATTCATGGGAGACAATGAGACGACAACGACAACGACAACGACGCAAAGACCAACAATAAATGCCGCCAGTTGGGTTTGAGCACTCACCATGCGTGCTGCTGCTGCTGCTCTCGCTGCGACTCAAATCGAAGCCATTCTAAAGAGAAGAGAGAACCGAGAGTGAGTGATAGATCACGTGGGAGTAAGTAGTGGGGTGAGTTTATCATTCAAAAGTACGCACCGCCTCCACATCGAGGGTGAGCTGTTCCATGGGTGTGCAGGCCATTTGAATCATGCCATTGCGTATGGTCTCGAGTCGCTGTGTTGCCTCCACGGAGGACGTTAAATTGAAGCTATCGTTCGTCTGACTCTCATTGCTATCCTCCTCGGGTATGGCGTCCCAGCGATTGCTGCTCATTTGGAATAGAGGATTATTGTCAAGTTGGCCCGAATTTGTTGGCGTTATATCTGCCGATGATGTTGATGATGAGGTAGTATTTTCGGTCGTTGAGCTAGTCGTTGTTGCATTTGCATTGGCATTTGCATTGGCATTGGCATTGGCCGCCGTTGTCGGTGTTAACTGTGTGGACGAGAGACTCAGATCCGTTGTTGAACTGAGACTACTATCATATTGAGCGGCCACAGTGCCGTCGCTCTCTTTGGTGACAATCTTTGGGTAAGAATCAAGCAATTAGGGAATTAGAAATTATCGGGGGGGAGGGGGTGTGTTTCCATTTAGACGCTCACCTGTTGATTCACAAATGTATATTCCAGGGCCTTGTCAGCGCCCATATAGTCTTTGACAATCTCATTCATAACGCCCACAATATACTGCATGGATGGCCGATCTTCGGGTGCCGTTTTCCAGCAGGCTGTCATTAGATTTTCAATATGCTTGGGGCAGGTCGTCAATAGCGGCGGACGTTCACCTGTTCAAGTCAACAAATTTATTTAATGTTTTAAATGGATTAAAAAGCAGCACCCACCCTTGTATATCTTCCATTGTATGGTGTAGGCATTGTCAATGCCCTTGAAGGGCTGCTTGCGCGACAGCACCTCCCAGAGTACAATGGCCCAGCTGAATATATCGCATTTTTCCGTATACTTTGAGCCCTCGAATACCTTAAAAAAAAACAACATAACAAAAATTCATTAGCTCTTAATTTCAGCTGTCATCTGGGATAAGCTACCTCGGGTGCCATCCAGGCAGCACTGCCACGATTGTTGGTCATCATGGTGGACTTGTCGGCCACTGTGCCGAAATCACATATCTTCAGATTGCGTCCCTTGTTGGTCAGCAGCAAGTTCAACGGCTTGACATCGCGATGTATCAATGGCTTTGGCGTCATCGCGTGCAGATAAGCCAGGCCCTGCAGGAAAGCAAGAGAATAAAGCAAATGCACGGACTAGAATGGATGGATTGGTGGCTTACCTCCGCACATTGGCGTGCCCAACTCATGGCATGGGCCAGCGAGTAGGCCGGCTTGACCTTGCCGTGCAGAAAATTATGCAGTGAGCCGCCTTCGGCATATTCCATAATCAGATATGTGGCCTGCTGGTACGATGAGATGCCATGCAGGGCAATGATATTCACATGCTTGACGCGCGACAATTGCTTCACCTCCTTCTCGATGTCCTTCTGCTCGGCACTGGCAAAGAACTCCTTGACGGCCACCAGTTTGTCGCGCCACACAGCCTTGCAGACCACCCCATAGGAGCCGTGTCCAACTTTCTGCGTAAGGCCAACAAATCATTTAATTTAATTTATCAATTAATGTATTGCAATGCAATGGTTCACCTCTCGCAGCGTTAGCTCGCTAAAGTCCACATGGAATGCCTGCAGTGCATCCAACGATGCGGTGGCCATGCCGCCTGCCTGCTGTTGATTCTACTTGCCCGCACGGATGCCTGACGATTGCTGTCTGCTGGCTGGTGGTGGCTGGTGTCAAGTGTGTGTGCTCTATTTGCTTGCAATCAGACTTCTTTGGGGCCTGCAGACATCGATGGCGTAGTGGTGGAGCAGGCACAGAAGTTCTATATCGACCAGCAGAGATTCGCACGGAACGCGAATGCGCACATCCTCCACATCCGAACGGGGTCTGGGAAGGGGACCGGACCGTGTGTGCCTCTGCCTGCGGACTACACACACTCAACAGTCACGTGGAACGCATCAGCATGGGGCGGCTAATGGATGCACTTGAGTGGTTTGTTTTGGTATTTCGGGGCAGCGCTTTAGCAGAAATTCTTAATAAAATTTAATTCTCATTTTTCGATTTTGGCTTCGCAGTGTGACCGTTTATTGTGCTGGCGAAAATCCCAGAGCCCAGGTGTCGCCTCAACAAAATCCCAAAACATTATCGATACACACACACACATATATTTCTTTTAAATAATTGTTTTAGGTAATTAATTAATTGTTTAATTAATTAAATAAAACGTTTTGTTTGCCGTGTGGCGCCCTCTGTTGTTGATATTCAAACGCTTGCACAAAATATATAAGAATGGATTAATGCTCGCTAGATGGCGCGTTTCGAATGCAGCTGTGCAGACTGCTTTTCGACTGTTGAATTAAAAAAAAAGACGTGGTGGGTTTTTTGTTTTGTTTTTGATTTGCCGAAATATATTTAATAATGTTTTTAAAGAGTTTAATTTGAATTTAACTTTCACTGCTTATCGTCGATCAACGCCGATGGTGAGCATGTACACTTTTTTAAGGGAACACCCTTCTTCTTCGATTTCGACTTCGGTTTGGCTTTTGGCTTTTTTCCTCCCTTGACGGCTGCTTTCGGTGTGCGTCGAAGACGAGCAGAAGGTGTCTTAGTGTTCTTGCCCTTCCGTTGCTTGATATTCTTGGCCGGCTGTGGTCCCTTTGCCTTCACACAGCTTGGTGTACGGCTTTTCGGCTGTGCTGCACGGCTTGTGGCACGACAGGTCGTACGGGCATTGCTTGCTGGAGCCAAGCTGCGTGCACGGCATTTTGAACGGGTTCGTGTAGCTGGGCCGCCATCAAAGTCCATAATTACGTTTTGTTTTAATTCGTTTTGCCTTTTTAATGTTTGAAAATGAGTTTTTTGGAATAAATTTATTGTTGTTTACTTGTTTACTTGTCTGCTTGTTGTTTGTTACTGAATCAAATGGGGAATCGGCTGAGCTATACAGTCTCGGCTCCACACAGCCTCCTATGTTCGGGAGAAAATTGAGAATTTGTGTTGTTTTTTAGCCTGTTTACACTGGTGCTGCGTCCTGCTTCCTTGCGTCCGATATCGATAGGAAACGCAGCCAGTGGGAAAGGGTTATTAGAGACGCAAATACGCAGAAAAGGCGATCACATTGGCAGACTCAGATTGTTGCGTCTTGAAATATTATGTATAAAGATTTTCAGCAGTCGATGCGAGAGTTTTTCCGCACCAATAATGGACTTTGCTGACTGACTAGCTGCAGAAATAGAGATAGAGATAGCCTTATGGGAAATGCCTGCAGTCAGAGCGAGAAAACTATATGCGTCAAGCTGGCCTTCCAGTTGAGCTGGGAGCAGCGTTGCAGTGCAGAATTTATCGACTGTCTTCCTTTGCGGATACAATTTTGCTGGCTGGGTGCTCTGTGTTCTGCTGGAAAACATCATTTTTTCTCAAGTAGTGCCTCAAGTAGGGCCAAGTGGTGGCCAAAAGCTGAGCTATGGTTGCGTTTGTTCGATTTTCCGAATATCAACGCTGTTCTCGCTGTAACTCAATAGCTCAACCCTAGTGTAAACAGGCTATAAATCGTATAATTCAAGATTTAAATGCTATTCTAAAAATGTGAATATAACTAAGTAAATAATCACAGCGATCAATAAAAAACCGATCGATCGACCGATCTGATTGCATATGGATAGTAAGTGCCAGTGTTGCACAATACAGTCAGCAGTCAAGTTTAAAAAACATTCAATTTAATTATTTGAAACTGAATAATAAAATAATACAAATTGGCCCGTCAGCATTGGCCCGTCAGCATTGGCCGGCATTGGCATGCTGCTGACGCCGCTTGGTGGTGGCCACTGCATCGTCAAAGAGCCGCGAGAAGGCCTTCTGATTGAGGTCCAAGTTACGTAGACGCGGCGATGGCGGTGGTGCGCGCACCTGCGGCGGTTCATCGTCCACTTCGGCAGGTCGCTGTATCATTTCGGGCATCTCCTCCGGCCACAGCTGCGACTTGGGCAAGAAGGTGACACTTGGCGTGGGGGAACTGCCCTCCCAGTGCACTGCCTGTTCCACTTGACGAGGCGCCAGACGCACCAATTTCGGCTTTGCCACCTTTGCCGCAGACTTCTGCACGGACTGGGATACTTCTTTGTTGGTCTCCATGCATCTCGTCCGCTGGGTCATCTCGCGACTGGCCCACTTGGCGTAGGCGGCTGCTGGCGACAAAGGCTTGCGATCCATCATTGAAGTGGACGAGCTCAGAGCCTTGGGCAGCTTCATGGCTCTGAGGCTGTGGCTGTGGCTGTGGCTGTTGCCATACTCCCGCGACATTCTATCAACAATTTTTAACACAAAATTTGCAATACACGAAATAAATTCAAACGAGTGCTTACACTAGCAACACTAACTAACACTGCTGCTCAACACTGACAGAAGCTCTGATTTACGACACATCGCCATCTTGAAATGCAAGTCCCGAAAAACCTATCGATAACACGCACGTTTCCTTTTTCCTGTAACTCTGACGGCCGCCTCGTTTTCTGGCAAAGTAAAATCATTTTATCTGTGATTCAGAATATATATGCGTATATATTCTTTGTGAGCTATTCCGTGTGACGAAGTGAAGTGACATTCAACGATCTACGCAACAATGTCGGACCTACCACCGCAGCCCACATTCGCTGACGTGCTCAGAGGTTGCCCTGCAGTGCCGCCTGCCTCTGCCTCTGGCTCTGCCACAGCAGCTGAACGGCAGCAGGAGGTTCGTGGCTCATCTGTGTGGATCAACAGCGCCGCACCGAGCCAGGAGCCGATGCACAACCGCAACGGGGCACAGCCACCATTGCCAGGAGCCATACAATCGCCGGCAACTGACTTGAGGGAAATTCTTTTCGGCGGCCCCGTTCACGTGCCGGACGATGTCCGAGATGTTGAGTTTCTTGGCCCGTCACTGCTGCCGTTTGCTCCCATTGCAGGGGAGCAAGCAAACGGGGCAGCCAATCCACATCAAGCGGCTGGAGCAGAACGTGACCCGCTGCTGGCTCCCATATACGCACTGCCACAGGCAGCACAAAGTGGCCCGGCTGCGCGCGCTTCATTCAATAGCCAGATGATGCCACCACTGCTGGACTCCAACCAGAACATTATACCGGTGCTCGATTTGCTGGACATTTTCCAGACCATAAACAACGAAGCCAACGCAACGCTTGCGCACATGCAACGGCAGCGGCAACGGCGCATGTCGGACCGTTGGCGCTTGTCGGACGAGTGGCGCATGCCCATTGAGAACCAGGCACAGGCACAGGCACGGGAACAGCCACAGGTACAGCCACAGGCACCCATGCAGCCACCACAAGCTCGGCTGCAGCCACAGGGCAGCATGCAGCAGATGTGCCGTCACTGCTTGCAGGCACTGGGCCACCGGATTCCACAGCAGTCCGGCCGCCTCTTCCCAGCCCCTTGCTGCGCCGTGCGTCGCACACTTGCGACTCCGAGCATGGGGCAAGTGGCAAAGCCAAATTATCCGTCCAATGGCTGCCTGGGAACCAGCGGAGCCCTGGTTCCCTTCGGACCGAATGGTAAGTGGAATAATCGTGGCTTGGATCGTGGCTTCTTCATCCGCTCCCATTCCCGTTCCCATTCCCGTTACAGTGCGTCCGACAATTGGCAGTGAGAATGGTGGGTCAGTGCCACCCCGCGGTGCCCCGGGCCGCCCGTGGGGGCCCCGCCCAGGGGGGGCGGGGGGGGGGGGGGGCCCACGGGGCCCGACTGATGGGTGGAGGTTGCCGGTGCCCGCCGCCCGCCCGCCCCCGGCCACCCCCCGCCGACCCCCCGGGTGGGTGGGGGGTAAGTAGCGGTGCCGGCGGGGGGGCCCCCGCCCGCCGGTGTTACTGATTGAGATTGTCTCCCCCCCACCCCCCATTATTGCTATTACTCATCCTTTGTTTTGTTTCTTGTTTCCCTTAGCCGAAGAGGACACCCACGTCGGGGATGACCACAGCCAGCTGTCGGTGACCAATGGAGGCACAGGGGATGGATACTTTGTCCGCTCAAACAAGGAGAACTTGGGATAAACTTTAATTGCATTTTATTCGGATAGTTTTATAGTTTAGATATAACTGCTGCTGCTTCTGCTGCTGCTGATCACAGGTCAAAATTGTATTCATGTTTCGTACAAATTCGATTGAAGAGAGACGAAATTTGATCAGCTTTTAACAACAAATAATATTTATATGTCGATCCTATTGATCGCAGCTCAAAATAGTATTAATATTTCACCCAAAAAGGACACAGAATCGATTCAACAAAAGAACAAAGAAATGTAATTGTAAAAACTGTAACGATTCCCTTCCGAAATTGCCCCTCTGGCATGCAGCCAACCACAGCCTGATGATAAATGTTCAAAGCTATCCATTAAAATACGCAATGCGTGGATTCTGCAAAGGTCTATAATTTATATTTATTTTGCCTGTATGTAAGTATACAACTAAGTATTTACCTTTACAAGTCCAAAAGAATGGCAGACCTTTGAGCAATGGCATTTCTATATTCCTTTCTGGTAAGATTGCAAAGTTTAATTCAGTCAGAAAGAAATTTATTTGAATAGAGCACACAAACATATGGAACATACGACTATTATTATGTTCATTATATATCTTGATCATTATATTTAATGGCTATATGTACAAAATACTCAAATATTAATTGGCAAAATCATTGCCTGGCCAAAAACTGTGATAGCTCTTGGCAGTATGCCTGATCTAGTCACACATGTACCTCAATTCGCTGTCCATTTAAATATCTGTCTGTATTTATTCACGTATCATATGGGTCCAAAAGAATTAAATTAGTTTCGAGTGGGTATATCCGATACATTAAAAATGCTGGCAAATGTGAAAATGCATCGAAATTTAAAGACTGATAGAGAATCGTAATATGTACTAAGTATTCTAAGTATAATTCTATATAAATCTAATTAGTTATCTCTGCGTAAATCTACATAAATAGATCATAGATTTTAGGAATTAAATTGAATGCTCAGTTCAATATGCAGTGCACACACATGAACTTAAATTATTTTGGCAAACCCTTTACACGTTCGCCAGATAGTACTTAAGTAGCTGCAGATCCCTATTAACGATACGCGTACGTGTGTAGTATTATTTTATAATTCTCAGTCATTAGTCTGTGCGTACTTTTAATATTTTTCCTTGTGCACAAATGTGATAGTTTCAATATCAATTTGAATATTGAAAGCGAACAAAGCTCATTGTCCTGAGAGCTGAGATTTGTTGTTTTGAATTAGTTATCCATTAACTTTAATAACTTGCCAATTGGGACCCTGATACTTTCTTTGTTTTCTCGTAATTAACAGACTGTGTTGCTGCTTGCATGGATAAGCTTGGAATAATCGTATCCATAGCTGAAGGGCAATTAAAATAAAAGACTGCTGAAGAATGTACACCCATTATGAGTGTGTGTGTGTGCGTGTGCGTGTGACCCTGCTTTAAGGCTGTTTTTATTTAATTACACACAGACAGACCGATAGAGCACATGTAAAGGAGAACTGGAGGACGTTTGAAGCGTTGTACATAAATGAAAATGAAATAAATTAAAATAAGTGTCGAAGCAAAAGGCAAAGGCAAAAAAAGGACCAAAGGACGCCAAAGTCGTTGGCTTTATGTGTGTGTGTGTGTGTGTGTGTGTGAAAGTAAAGCTCCCACACACGCACACAGCAAATCTCTCTAATGTGCATGCATTTGTAAAGTTCGAGTATCCTTTTGATACCCTTTAATCGTAGAGGCTAACGAGCATATGGAATACATGTAAATAAATGCAATAAATATAGGCAATATGGATTTAAATAAAACAAAGTAAAAAAACAATATATATAGGTAATCTAGAATTAAATAAAACAAAGCCAAAAGTCAATAAATATAATTACTATTTTAGGTATTATAGTATATAGGCTTAAAATAAAAATTGTGATAGAAAGATTGTGATGTCTCCTGATGCTGAAAATGCATAAATATTATATCTATTAAATATCTTTGCTATTGCATATATTTTAATAAATAATTATTAATTTAGTAAAATATACATAAACCTTATTTCTTTTTTTCTTTTAAAAGATATCTCATAGTCGGATCGTGGATATCTTAACTCATGTTTTCATCTCGTTCCTGCAGATGCGATATATGTACGTACGTATGTAGAACTTTGTTGTTGTTGTTGTTGTTGTTTTTGTTGTCTTTTTTCGAAGAAAGAGCAACAGCACAGCTGCGTGTGGGGACGCATTGTGGGATGGGTATGTGAGAGGCAGCTATGGATGGGGGGTGTGCGGGGCGGGGACATGGAAATGGTCGAGCAAAGACAAATTCATGTTGCATTTGTAGCTTAAGGATATTATTTTATCCCTTGCATCCTTTGTGCCCAAAGTATTTTTGTTTCACTCTTTTTGCATACTTTATTTCTTTTTTATCCATTTCTCTTTCTTTCTTTTCTTTTTTTTGCTGTTGTTTGTCCCTGCCCCCATGCGCCATCCTCTTGTTGTGTCCTGCGCTTTGTTTTAAAGTCCAAAGTGAAGACAACAACAGCAAAAACAAAGTACAAAAAAAAGGGACAAAGAAAAAGCAACTGAACAGAAAATTCAACAAGAAAATGTTAAGTAAAGCTCACGTATAATGCAGATATGACGATGATGATGGCATATGCTATACTCTACAAGCCTCTGAGCAAGGGGTTTTAATTTAGCAATATGCCAGTTAAGCAGACATTCGGAGGGGTATTATAATATTAATAAAAATATAATATATATATAAATAAAATAAAAATAAATAAAATAAAAATAAATAAAATAAATAAATGACAGGAAATAAATAATTTCAAATTATGCATTTAAAAAAATATATTTAAAAAAACTTAAGTAATTAATTTGAATACATTTTCATATACATATGATATATTTTAAATGGAAAGAAATTTAATATTTTAAGGAGTTATTTTTTGTGTGGAAAATAAATAAATAGCTGCACCAAAAGGTTGTCTTAAAATCAACTCAAAAGCGTGCTTCAACCTCAGCGTGGGAGAGTGTATACAAAGGAGCCCAAAAAGGAGCACACACGCACAGCATCAGACGCAGATAGATATACATAAATATATGTGTGTGTGTGTGTGTGTGTGTGTGTGCATGTAGATTCCTCTATATGTGTAAGTATATATGTATGCATAATGCATGTGGGCTGATGTAAATGCAAAAATACGAGTAAAACTGCGAATTGCCAACTGCGGCTGGACCCGTATCCTGGCATATCTCAACCATGCAACACTGACCCCACACCCCCACCCACACCCCAGCCAGCATCCTGCCACTGTCGTGCTCCGTAAGTCCTGAACGTGGTCCATATCCATCAGAAATGTGCGAGTTTTAGATTTATTTGTACGAGTAGTTCTACGAAAAAACAGAAAAAAAAAAACAACAAATGTACGAACCAGAGGAAAGGACTGAAAGGGATATTATCCACACCCCGCCCACTCCCCCACCCCCTCTGCCACTCGCATAAGAGTGGAAAACTTTATTTTAATTTTAATGTGGGCGCTTGTAATGCAAAGTAGATGCTGCCGCTGCCGCTGCAAACCCCAAGCCAAAAGCCTTTCAATGATGACCAATGAGCAGGGCTAGGGGGGGGGTTGTCTAAGTCTGGTTCGGGTCGGGTCGGGTCGGGGATTTGTATAGGGCTGGGAGAGTGGAGCAGGTGTTCCGGCTTCCGTTCGATTTTAGCCCTGGACGACGACAGACAGACAGACAGACAGACAGACAGACAGGCAGCTCCGTTTCCGTCCAATGATGCCTGCCCAGGACACTGTGTCGTGACTCTTGTTAATGGGCTTGCCGCACTTTTACAAATTGGCTCAATTGCAAGTTTATGCGTTGTGTCCCTTTCCCGCACCACCCCCTGCTACTGCTTTGTCCAGTGCCCATGCACACACTTTTGGGGAAACTTATGCCGCCATATGTGACCGTCCTCGTTATCCTTTTCCGATTGCGTTTCTCCTCTCTGTCTCTTCGTCTCTCTGTGTCTCTCTCTCTCTCTCTCTCTCTCTGCGTGTCTCGCGCGCTTCTGCCATTGTTATGGGGTATCATGGCAAAAAATTGTATTACACCTCAATAACAACACCAGGACATGACAATGAGGGGGCCACTGGCACTGCCACTGCCGCTTGGCTTGGCTGAGTGGTGTCCATGCCATTGGCTGGACTCGACTGGCACTGGCTCTACCCCTCGGGCTGCCTCTGGGCCGCCTGCTAAGTATGTGTGACAAGTGATGCGTGTTTTGTTGCGGCCTGGATAGAGTTCCCTGCCCCTCCCCCCAAAATACCGAAGCTCTGAACCTCCTTTAAGTGATGTCCTTTTTTTATGGACTATCCATGGCACGTCCACTGTCCCCCCCACACACACACACACACACACACGCCCTTTTACATCTTCGCTTCTTTTTTTTTTCATGCTTAATTGAATGGGTCAGTCATGGGCCGTTGTCCGGTTGCCCACATGGTTGCCATAAGCGCTACAACTTTTCGTACCCAGGAAATGTTCAATTCAATTTTTTATGTCCTGACCCACACCCCCCCAACCGTACCCCAGCCATACCCCTGCCATACCCCAGCCATACCCCGGCCATCCTGTGTGGTTATTGAATATCGAGCACGTTTGGCTAGCATTTCTTGAACGCTTCTGGTCATTATTGAGGCCCATCCCCATGCCCATGCCCATGCCCATGCCCATGCCCATGCTGTCACCCACTCAACCACTCACTTAGTCGCTTATTATTATGCCCAGGCCTTATGGTTATTGTCATTCTTCGAGTCCAGGTCTTCCTGTTGCCGGCGACCATTAAAACAAATATGGATTTTCGATTTTAGCTATGCTTGGCACGCACCAACAGCTCGGCACTTTTTTATGGCTCGCACTCGGACCCTTGGATGTGTATGCAGTAGCGGAAGCTGCAGGAGCCGGAAGGTGCTCTGAGAACTGAGCACAGCAGAGCGGAAGGAGACATATTTGGGAGTGCAGAATGGTTTCTTGAGGAGCCCTAGCATATGGGATAGGGATATGGCAGAGAAGTAATGTTTGGGTCTCATAATTGGCAGACCAAAAACCTACCAGAAAATTGAAGCTGAAAAATAGCCAGCAGATCGGTGGATAGCTCTGCATGCATTAACCGACTATTCGAACCACCTCCAGCGCCTGCCTCCGCCCCTTTTCTCTGCCCTCAAGCATACCCATTAAACTCATATCAAAATTGTGATTGAGCCCCGCCGTAAAGAAATCAAAATAAGATTTCAATTTGTTTTATTTTACAATTTTTTTTTTGTTTCTACTTTAAAATTGTTAGCCTGCAACTTTTGTGAATATTCCCAGGACGATTCCCAGACCCGCCAAAATGCTGCAAGCATATAGTACATATGTATGTGCGTGTGTGTGTGTGTGTGTGTGTTTGTGTGTACGTGTGGTGGGTGAAAATGGCTGTGTCTCAGTCATATTCTCCCCCTCAATCCAGGGCGAGTGGCAGCCCCCCATAGACGTCGCCAGAGCCACGTTAAACGTCGCCGATTACACACATGGGAGCTGTAAACCGCGTTTTATGATTTGTTTTTTTGGCAACCGATCCGATAGATTTCAGTGCGATTTTTGTTGCTGTCGTTGTTGTTGTTGTTGTTTTTTATGGACCTGCACGTTTTATAGACTCCGTTACTCGTCACCAAACAGATCACACACACTGCTAAAAAAAAAAAAAACAAAAAATAAATAAACGGCCAACGCTTAATGTGAACTTTGCGAAATTTTGTGAAATTGCAGTTTTTGCCATTTATATTTTTTGTTTATGATTGGATATGGTATATGGGCTGTCTTTGGTGGTTGATTGGATGGGCGGCAGAGGTTTTTACGGCACTTGACACTCGCCTAAGGGCTGCAAATATTTTTTGGTAATTCTTTAGTTACAGTTGAAGCCAAAAAAGAGGGCTGGAAGAGTCATATTTCTGGCTAACTTATACCTAATAAAAATAACTTATTTTTTATCGTAAATAAAACTTTGCAGAAGCTAAACAAAAGAGTATGTGGCACTTTTGCAATTAATAATATTTATTTATATTAAAAGGCAAACAAAACAAACATCAGCGAACAGGAGCAAACGTTTATAGTGCATGTGACCAATCATTGTTTGAGGGGAAGATCATTCTATATTTACGTGGAAGCACATAGCGGCCCAATAGCACAGGCTCAGGAATTTTGGTGTTCGGCAGATAAATAATGCGCCCCATGGGCTTCCATGAATAATACCCATAATAGCCATCGGAAAAAATCGCCTGAATTGTGCAGCTGCTCAGCGTTGTACGAGTCTTAAGATATTCTGATTCGGAAAGCTGCTGCTTCTCATATAAAAATGGATTAAACCGGCGTGGCTTTGCGTGGGGGCCCCCTGTTAGGGGGCGAGGAATTTTGGTTTTTTGTAGACAATTGATAAGCTCCTTCGGAGATGCCCGATCGTTTGGGAGCACTGAATTTGAATCGTCTAAGTAACTATCCGCCAGGGCTTCCAACTTGCCTTCTGTCATCGCTGTGAGGTTCTGTGCTAAAAGTTAAAATTTTATCTCGGTTTTCTTTGGTTTTCTTTGTTATTTACTCACAATTATTTAATGCGCAATTTGGGTGAATATTATTTTTATTACTGTGTGTAATAGTTTAATTTATGAATAACTATCTGGTCGACAGCTTTTGCAATGGTATTTAGTTGCTATGATTTCTGATATCAAGTATAAAACATAAATATTGTGACATTCAGTTTTCTTGGCCCACTTTGAAGAATAAATAAAATTCATCTAAATATTTGCTGAGTTTTGTAACAAACAGAATAGCAGCTAAGGGTACAAGATTTAAAGAAGTTATATACCAAAAAAATAAAAAAAAAAACAAAAATTAAAAAGGGAAAAACAAAAAACCTCCTTTCAAGAATCTTTCAAAAATGTAAATAATTAACCTGCCTGCATCCCAACAAGTCAAAAATTTCGTTTTGGAAGGAAGGTATTTATTATTTTAATAATAATATAATATTATTGCCCAACTTTATACCGTGGAACTCTTCCTAAGGAGAACTGTAAGGAAAGCAATATGCAAATATGTATGCTAATATCAGGACGAATATAGTGACGCAACCAGTCTGATAGATTCGCCCATGTGCGGGCAGCTAAATGGTGCCGGCCTGTGCCATACAATGAGGCAGCAAGTCTTGGGTGCAATGTGCAATTGAAAGTAGGGCGAATGGAAAATAAAGATGGTTTCAGGCAGCAGGCTGCAGGCTGCAGAAACTGAACTCAACTCTGCGTACTCGATCTGCCCAAGCTACATTGCCATGAGGGTGCAGCATCCCATGCGATGCCCCAAAGGGGACCACTCCCATGACACTGAATATCTGAGGCTGATCTGGCGATGGGTTGTGTCACATGGAAACCCCAGTACATGGAAGTCATCTGTAAAGTGCGTGCAGCTTCCTTTCTAAACCCTTTTCAATTTATTTCTGTGTGTTTGGTATTTATTTGCTGAAATCACAATGCCCAAGAAACCATTTTTTGTTTTATGTTGTTGTGTGTGCCTATAAATAAAGAGGCAGTCCTAGAGACTAGTGTGTGAAATGTAGTTGCTTTTCTTGATGATCGATGGGAAGATACTCCTGAGGCTGCTGCTGCTGTTGCTATTGTTGCTCCTGCTTCTGCTGCTTCTGTTGCTGTTGTGGCTGCCGTTCTTTCTGCAGTGCCGTACGTTGCTTCTGCTGCTCCAGGGCCGTCTTGGGGGCCCTTGTTGTCCCTATCAGATCGCCCTGCCTAGCGTTGCAGGCACTCACGGGCTTTACCTTGCCCCCTGTATTTTCTATGTTTGTGGCGCAGCCTGCTTCTGCTGGGATAGCCATTCTTTTGCACGGCTTTTCGGCCAATTGCGCTCTTTTTCTTTTTTCGGCGCATTCTTTTGCCTTCTCCTCGTTCCAGACTTCACCGTTCTGACGCGCTTTTATCTCATCCTCGCTGGGGTAATGCTCCCTCTTGTATACCAACGATTGGCGCTCCAAAAAGAGCGAAACGAGTCCGGCCTCTGCAGCAATATCATAAATGGCCATGCGATGCACATTATCCACGGCCTCCAACTCGATATATGCCCGATCATCTTTGGCAAATTCGTTGATTTGATTTCTGACAGATTTTCGAAAATTTCGCAATTCTTCCTTGGCATCAAGCTTCTTCCTCATTTGCTCTATCTGCTCAGGTGTCGGTAGAGGGGCCGCCGTGGGATTCAGTATTGAGTCGCGTTGATCCATTTTGCTGATATTTGTGCTTTTATTTGTGAATTCTTAGATTAATATCGGGCTCTCGCACACTGTTCCCCATTTACTTACCAATGTTCAGCGAATATTCAGCGAATATTCAGAGCTTAACAAATTGTTGAACTATAGCTAGTCAAGTTATTTTTCGTTGTGAAAATGTTACATCAAACGTATTGACTGTTCAATGATAGCCAATGAAGTTATTTTCGTTGTGTACAAATATACATACTAGTAAATAATGTATTGACAAGAGCAGCGCGCCAAAAGGCCCGCTTAAAAACCAAATAATTTCTGAGCATGAGCTGCCAACTCGTTGAGCATTTATGGTGACTGCTTGCATTATTTGTGCTGCTTGCACTATGCACAAATTAATTATTTTAGCATGCGATTTTTTATTTACTAATTAATTGAATTAGCTATAAATATTATTACAATTAATCAATTAATAATTTTATTACAATTTTTGTTTTTCAGAAGCTTAGTGTAAAGAACTTAAATATGCATAGGTTATGGGTTGAGATCTTAGCTCCTAATACATAAGTAAGTATGCATGCTTGTGTATGCAACTGGGAAAAGGTACTTCTGTTTATCAGTCCCTTCCAAGCTGCTTTCTGGATCATAAACTGTTGGGTTTTCTAAGCCGGAGCGGAGCAGCCTCATCGTAAATCATTATTGGCCACTATTTGCACTATTTGCCCACAGTGCATACATTGTAAACATTGTCCTATGTATGATTATGCACGGCAGTGCTAGCGGCAGCGGCAGCAGCAGCATACGTGCTTTCGTTTCTTTGTGCCGCCTTCTTCGTGCCTGCAGCTACCTGCATCGAAGCTTCGCTCGCGCGCGTAGCTCGGTTGAGCAGCTCTAAGCCCAAGCTCTCTCTCTGTCGCTCTCTTTCTCTCGCGATCGCTCGCTCCGAAGCTTTCCCGTCCCGGGCCCCCGTCTGTCATTTCAGTTAATCTTGAGCTTAATTGTGGTTCAAATTAATTTAAGCAAATGTTCGACTCCTTCATTCGACCTATCTGTGTTTTGTTTCTGCTCTAAATCTGGTTTTCTTATTCGATGAAGACACTTAACTGCTTCCAAAACTTGTTCCATTGTACATCCCAAACCATACCCTGCCCCATTCAAACTCTTTCATTATGACGTGACGAAATTTCCGCATAGAATTCTCAACTTTTTACACAAACACACACTACGCCAACGCTTGCCCACACTCCTTTACCTCCTTTACGTTTGTTACCTGGCGAGTATTTATCATTGTTTTTTTTTTTTTATGATGGAGCTTAGGGAAGTGGCGGGATGGCTTTAAGGGAGTGGGCAAAGGGCATTTGGGGCCAGAGTGTTGCAGCACTTGAAACGTGCTGACAAGGGTATTTGACACAAATTCGCGTAGTTTTTCAGTTTTGACACATGTCACTCAAACACAACGACACACCGACGACACACACATTCCCATTCTCGTGCCATGCACTGAAACAAAAAATCATGTCAGTTGTTGCACCAAAGATCAAAGTTTGATGGGCATTGAAAGCTAAGCTAAAGATATTTCAGCAAGCTTCAGTTTCTTGTGGTTTAATCGTAGCCAAAATATGGGCTACTAAAAATTAAATAACAAAAAAAAAATATAAACTTTAAGTGGACAATTTTTTGTGCGAGTGTCTGCATTGTTGGGTCTTCTATTCCCTCGTTGACAAATGACTTGAGTGGGGGCGGGGGAGCACTCTCTGGCCGACTGGTTGGCGTTTATTATTATCCCAACGGACCTGACACACACACACACACACACACACTGGCCTACCCCTTTCCGTGTCTTTTGGGTTAATAAATAATAAACCAACCTTGCCTCATCCCAGGGTTCCTTCCTGGGCCCCCCGGTGCCAGTTGTTTCTCCGCCCTCCTAGGGCATCCTTTTGTGCCACCGACGTTGAGGTTGACAAATGTGTCAGAATGCAAATCCGCAACAATTAAAAGAAAAATCAACACAAAACGCCTGACGGAAGGAGCGGCATGAGAGGGTGAGAGCATGGTTGGATGGTGGCACGCCGAAGGCCATTAAAAAAAGTGGCACCACCCCACCCAACACACCCAGCACAGACCCAACACAGACCCACCTGCCTGCAACACTTGAATTCCACTTGTCGCCGCTTTCCATCCATTGTCGTTCCACTTTGGAATTATTTGCACAAAATCTCATTCTTTGCCTTGAAGTGCGGACCAACTTGCTTCATAATTGTCCTGCCACCCCCTTCGCACTCTCCGCAGAGGGAGAGACGAGGTGTAGGGTTTTTCGTGTGGGTGGGGGGTACAGCGGTTGTTGGTGGATCGTTGCTTAGCGGTCTTGCAACTTGAACGCCTTTTGTTGCCTCTAACTACGGGCACTTGAGCGCTTGGGTGACGCAGGCAGCGGGCATAGACTGCTGCAGGAAGAGGGGCGTTGCATAGTGGCCAGAGTGGCGGCGCGGGGGGGTTGGGGGGCACTATGATTTCCACGTACACCGCAGATGCATTCAGCAGTGTTTGATAAAACACAAAGAAAATATACTCTAAGTAGATGTTTTCTTCATTTGATTTATATAATAATATAATATATAAATAATAATATATTAATATAATATAATATATAATAATAATAAATCTAATCTTTTAAACTAGATGTTCCATAGGTTTAGGTAGGAACACTGAAATATCTTTATCGTATTGCTGCCATTAGGAACGAGTAGAATCGACAGAAAATATTATTCGTATTTAATTCGAAGCTATATTCTATCGGTTGCATATGCAAGGGTATTTGGTGCTTCGTCCTGAAAAAGTGATCCTTAATTTCTTGGTTCTTGGTTCTTGGTTCAGCCGCTTGCAGTTCTCATTATTATTTACCCTCTTGGTTGACGCCTCTGGGCATTTTTGGTTTATCGTTTTAATTGGCTTGGTTTTCTTCTGTTGTTGTTGCAGAGGCTGGCACAAGACCAGGTCTTGGGCTAGTGGCAGTTTTAAGGGTGTGGGGGGGGGCTGGTCTGTGAAAGGATGTTATCGATGAGCCCCGTGTGTGTGTGTGTGTGTCAGTGTGCATGAGTGTTTGGCTAATGATAAGCACACAAACCTATATATTCCCACTACTCACATATGCAGAAATGTCCTAATTGGAATGACACTGTCTTTGGGGAGGGGTTAGATTGATATACCATAAAGATTGGTGGTTCCGCTTTAAGAAAATACATTTTTAATACTTTATCATAATATATTTAATATATATTAATAAATATTATATATATATTATATTAAATTAATATAATTACTGCATTCACATTTTATTGTCATTCTTTGTTACATTGTGGCCACTGTAAAGTGCAGAACACTTTTGTATACCCATGAATACATGGCGACAATTATGGTACTAGCTTAGAGTGTATGGAATCAAATTGTTCCTATTTAATATCGATTTAAATAAAGTTCTTTCTAAGAGAGACTTGTGTAAACATGTTTATACAAAGATATTGCAGCCATTTACGACATATATAATTAAATTTATGGAAGAATAATTGAATAAAAGTACTGGACAAAGGCTGAAGGTAAATTAGACACACAAAACAATTCCTATAAAAATAAATATGGCAGGCCAGTGAGTCTACTAATCAATCAGTGTAGGATCTACGATTTATTTACTTATATATTTATTTATTTTTACATACTTTTTTTTAATTTAAATTGACAAATAAAAAACTCTTTTTGGGTATTTCACTTATGCTGCAAATTGTTTATAAGAAAACAAGACAACTTGCGCAAAAATATTTAATGGGGAGGCAACATTGTACTTTTTCTACCGGCTGCACCTCTTTTGGCCTCGTTTTGGGTTTTCCACCATTTTTGCATGGCTCGGTGGGCTTTTGCCAAGGTTTTGTTGGAGCAGCGCGCCTTGCGAGCGACTCAAGATCCGCCCATTGGCTGCCAGAATTCGAGCGGAACGCGTAGTTTTGGTTGGCCAGAAGTCGATGGCCGCGGGGCTCTCTTGCGGTTACCCGCCCGGCATATAGTGGTTGCGGAGCGGCCTGTCAGCATCAGAGCTGCCTGATTAGAGGGGTTTTGATATAGTAATCGACCGCAGCGTATGATAATTCTTGCGGTTTCATAATGCCCAACCACTGGCGGGCACAGGCACAGGCACAGGACACACAGGACACCCTTCAGCTGCTGCGCAACCGTCGACTGACAGAAACACAAACACACATGCACATCCACATCCACATCCACCACCACGGAGACCACGACTACCACCACAGTAGCACGACCGCCTCCCGCCACCCGCCAACCGCCTCCCTCTTGCATCTTTTGGATATTTCGCGTGGTGCGAAGAAAACCGCAAAATGGAGGAGGGTTGAATCCTTAATATGCTGAGCGACCGAAAGGAGCAGAGCAGCACAGAACCAGAACCAGAACAAAACAAAACAAAACGAAAAGTAATGCCCGAATCCGAAAAGAAATGTCAAGAACCGAAAAGGAAACTCCGCCCTGAGAGGGGCATGGGGCATGGGGGGCACGGTGCTCGGTGCTCGGTGCTTGCTTCTGCCCCACCCTCATGTGGTTGCAATTTTTCACTCAAGGTTAGGTGGGCCCCCCCCATGCGATGGTGTGGGGGACACTACTACTGCGTCTTCTTGGCCGCAAATGGCAGCCGCAAGATTTCACCTCTCTCACTCGCTCCTGTGCGGCCAGCCCCAGCGCTGAGACTCTCTCTTTCTGTTGCACTGCGGCGCGGCTCGGCTCGGCTCTCTCTCTCTTTCCTGGTGCCGGCAATTCCTGGTTAGCTAGAGGCTTGCCGCAAAGCCGCGTTGGCTTGGCTTCGTCTCATCTCGTCTCGTCTCGTTTCGCTTTTGCTTTCCACTTTCTTTTCTTTCTTTCTTTCTTTCTTTCGCTCTAGCCTTTTTTTGTTTTGTTTTTTTTTTTTGCTTTGCGCCGAAGTTTGAGATTTTTTTGCACTGCTTGAGTCAATTCCAAGACAAAATTCTTATGGGGGTTGCGCGCAGCAAGCGAGCTAAGAAAAAATTCTAATGGAAATTCATAAGCAGCAACAAAAAAAAAGCGGGGGGGTACTCGGGGGGTACACACACACAGAGAGAAAGTTCACCACTCCGTAACGCCTTCCAAAGCTGGGGAAAACTCAACTCAAGACAGCACTCACCCTCTCTGGTGCTCTCAAGATTTTTTCCAGTCCTTGGGTCCAAAAGGTGCGCCAAAAAATTGAGCGCAATTTTTCTATGCCGCGAATTGAGCTTGAGTTGAATGGTGGGCCTGCTCCTTGGGCCTGTGCTGGGAGTGGGTGGGACCTGCTGCTTGCTTGCTCTGTTTGTGGGGCTGTGTGGGTGTGTGGGTGGGTGGGGTGGGTGGTGTGGTGAATGTTGAGGTGGACCAACTTGAAGATGTCGTTGCGGCCTTTCTGCTTGTGGTGCAGTTGACGTTTTCTGGTTTTGGTTTTCGGTTTTCGGTTTTTCGTTTGCCTTAGCCTAAGCTTTTGCTTTTCTTTTTCGTCTTTCCGTTGCCGCTGCCAGCGCCAGCTGCGCAGCCGACTACTGCGCCAGCGTCGCTGCCTTGGAGAAACCACTGCTACTGGTTCTCGCGGTAAATGTTAAGCCAAAAACGAAAGAAAGAATTATATACCCCAAGAGCGGGAGCAAAAAAATAAAAAAATAATATAAACGAAGCAGCAGACGAAGGCGGCTGCTGCTGCCGTCAATTTTGGGGGCGGGGTAATGTCGCAGCAGCGCTGCGGAAGTGGCAGTGGGAGTGGGTGGACTTGGACCCGGACCCAGGACCCTTCGTCCATGATTATGATGAGGCGTCGCTAACATTCTGCCCCCAGCTCGTCCTAGTCCTCGTTCGTCCTCGTCCTCGTCGTTGGCTGCTGCCTCGTTGCTCGCTGCCTCTGCTCTGTCGCGGCTGGCGTCGCTGCGACGCCGTGGTCGGCGTTGCCAACCGCTCGTAGTGGTCGCGTTCATGGTTACCGCAAAAAATAGTTTAATATCTCCGTGTCGTTTGATTCGATCGCCAGAGTTGCCAGTCTCTCAGCCACAGCCAAAGATCCACAGTCTCAATCTCAGCCACAATTTCCCGCTCTCGCTCGCTCGCTCTCTCTCTTTCTCTCGCCCTGTACGTGTGTGTAGGCGTGCGTGTGTGTGTGTGTGTGTGTGTGCGTGCCAGTGTCTTCAGTGTTAGTGTGCCGTGTGCTCGATAAATTCTCATAGATCCCCCACAGCCTCATGATTCATTCTGAATATTGATACTTATTTTAAAAGAGTTCCACAAAATTAAATCATTTTTTTCAAGTGTTTCTTGTGCTCCAACCGAAAGGGAAACCTCATAAAAATCGTTGGAGAGGAATTTTTATCAAGTCAAATACAATCTTAACCGATAACAAGTGTTTCGGACCAGTGCGGACAAAAGATATCACGAAATGTAAGTCGAAGGAGCAAACAACAAAATAAATAATGTGGTCTTCGTTGAGAGTATTTCTTTGGTCAAGCAAAAAGGGTCAAAAATTAAGTGAAATTATGTGATAATATACTTAAGATCAATGGGTAGATTTAGAGAAATATTTAAGAACTTAACATTGGATTCATTATGTGTACAGGCACCGGGATCATCAGTCATTATGATGGGCGACACTTGAGGCACGATACAGCTATGGTGGATATGCAGAGAGCTGCTCAAGAGCTAAAACTTTGATTGTTTTATGACGTAATCATATTATGACATTATTAAAACCTTTAAGACTGTAATTTTTTGATTAAACTTAATCCAAGGATCACCGGAATAAAACCGAAGGGTTACTTCAGTTTTTATTCTTTTTAGAACGCTCAAAAAATGTCTAGTGATATTATCAAAAGTATTTAATCACCGAAAAGCATAAACTATTTTTTTATTATAATAACTCATCTAACTTTTATTATTATTACTTACATATAACAATTTTTTTTATTCATTTGGTTCTTCTTATTACCCATCATAATTCAGTTGTATAGAAAACTGATCGCCAGCTCAATGCTGAAAGTCTTATCAATTTAAAGAGAACTAAAAAAAGGTTAGCCGGTCAAAGTATGTCAGGATCTTGCAGATCGTTAAGACAATTTATTATGCGTATATTTTACACGTGATTTAAGCCGATTGCAGTAAACTCCGTACACTCGCACTCTGCCAAGATTTAGCTTAAATCAGTTGAAAATTAAAAGCCAAAATCATTTGTGACTTATTTTAGCATCCTTTCGTATTAACTTTGTAATATTAATATGGAGCAATTTATGATTTGTTTGCTTATATTATCATTTGGCATGAACTTGCATTTTTCTTGCTGCTGTGCTCTAACCTGACGGACTAATTCAGTTATTTTGCCACAAAAGTTCATTTGCATTTGTTGATCTAATTGTGTGGCTAGCCCCGCCAACCAACTTGTTTGTTAACCAATTATATGGACCACCTTCTGCTGCTGCTGCTGCTGCTCTCACTCCGATCCCAGTCCGCTGGCATTGTCTCTCGTATCTGTGGCCACATATGTCGCCACATAGTCGCTTGGCCAGCTCATTTGGCCGGATAGCTGCATACAGCTGCAGAAAAAAATAAATAAAAAAATATATATAAATATACAAATGTGCACATACATATATGTAGATATATGCATATGTATATTTGTACATTTCAAAGCGGAAGTTGTAAAAAAGTGAATACATTTGAACTACAGATTGCACATGTGTGTGCGTGTATGTGTGTGTGTATATGAACAGGCAACACTTGGTTCTACAGCACAAAACATGGGGAAAAGGAGTGCCTTCTAATGGTCCGAAGCTTTAAATACACTTGCATATCTACGCATAAGTAATTGGATCTCTAAAGCAAAGGATCAAGTGATCTGTGATCGATTTAAGCTGATCTTTCGTATGTCTGACATATTTAAATACATAGCTACAAGAAAATGTATTCCAACTGGCACTTCAGCAGTTCCAGCGAGTAGTAAAATTAGTTTTCTCCTAAGAATAATGTTTTACTCGTTGGTGTTTTTCTTCCTTATTGAAAACTATAAATCGAGCAGCCAGTTAATACTGTCGATCCATGCTGTCAATTCAAATAAATGAAGAAATATTTCCACTTGGAGTTACCGAAGAACGATCTCAGCTTTTGCACAGATTTATCAATCTTCTGCAACTAAAATGCATGTCATATATAAATATATATGTTATCTTTGTATCCTTATTTTGCTTCTATTATTTTTGCATTCAAAACTCTATTTCTTCTCACTGCTCCTGACAAACGTCTGGGCAAAGTTTGTATGCCCTTAAACGAGTTAATACGAAAAGTAGTTGGTAAAAAATAACGTAGCGAAAACCAAACGCGACTGGTTGGGTCCTGCAAATGATTTTTATTTATACAAGAGCTACCACCCCACCACACCCTCCACTACATGCACGAGAAGTGTATGGGCATCTGTGTGTGTTGGGGACAGCGAGCATTGTTGATTTTTTGGTGGCCAAACACAGGCTGGCAACAGCTGGCGCTTTCGATAATTTTTCTCTCTCTCTTTTTTCCCCATTTGACGAACATGAAATGAACTTTTTTTTTTTTTTTGTGTGTGTGTTTTTTTTTTCTCTGTTGTTTTTGTTTCGCATGCGGCACGGAACAGATGCCGTCATACATCTTAGTTTATGCATTGGCCTACGGCTCAGCTGACTCCATTTCATCGTCATCGTCAGCGACTCATACTCATTTTGTGTGTGTGTGTTTTTTTTTTTTTTAACTCCCATTCAGCTCTTCATCATTATTGGTTATGATTTTTTAATATTTAATTGAGCTGCTCTCGCCGATGGCGGCTTAAATGCAAATTGTGCGCAAAGGTGTGCGGTTCGGTTCGGTTTGGTTTGATTTGGTTTTGGTTTTGGTATCGGTTTCGGGTTCGTTTCAGTCCATGTCGCCTGTGGCCATATTCAGAGACAAAATGCAGGTGGAGTTGCCGATGCAGATGCAGTTGCAGATACAGCAACTGCCACCGATTCTGTACTGGTTGAAAGTGCAATAATAATTGAGTTGTTGTCGATGACAGCGACAGCATAAAAAATATACAAAAAAATAGCTGCCTACTTATGCGGGCAGCGAATGTGAAAACAAAGAAGGAAATGAACAAAAGAGGATATTGCAGAACCAACAAAAAAAAAAAAAAATTATGATTCTCACTGGGCGTATTCCAAAAAAAGATTTCTACAAAGCTTTTGCGAAGTGTGAAGTTTGTTAATAGTGAAAATTGCATTAAGGATCCATTTGCTATCACTTTTATTGCTTAATTAATTAAAAATATTTAATTTTTAATTTTTTTTTCTTATTTTGAGAGACAGAAATCCAGCCAACAGTAAAATATTTTATTGCAACAAAAGAAACGTTCTTAAAGTTGTTTTCCAGTGCATTTCATTTGAAAGAACAGCCCACACGAATCATTTGCATTCACATTTATTTTCCAGATTGACCAAATGAGCTGACAATGATCGGATTGAAAGCGTCGACTCTTTGAGGCAACATTGAAATCAAACCAAAAAAAAACCAAAAAACCGTCAGCAGCAGCAGCAGCAACAGCAGCAGCAACAGCAACAGCAGTACAGCCGGATAGGACGTATTCAAAGCTGAAACGAGAGGCAACACTGAATACCTTGCAGCTGCAATAATGCACATTTCTGCTGAGGTCAGTTCGACCACCTCAAATCAAATACAGCAGCAGCAGCAGCAGCATCAACAGCTTCACCAACAGTTACACCAACAACAACAGCAACAGCAGCAGCAGCAGCAACAGCAACACCAACAGCAAACGACTCCAACAGCAACAACCACAACGGGCAGCACCACGAAGCGGCGCAATGCAGAGTCTTCCTCCAATAATAACAACAACAACAATAGTACCACAAACAACAACAACAACAACAACAATAATAGCAGTAATAATAATGCCAAGACAAAACCCGTGGATACCAGTCCATATCTGACACCAGAGAATCTCATCGAGCGCACCGTCGACGTCCTGCTCGCCGAGCATCCCGGCGAGCTGGTCAAGACGGGCTCACCCCATGTGGTAAGCAGCCAGTAGGCTAAGCAATAACTGTATAATATGTATAATTAATAAACCTATAATTGATTTAAGGTCTGCACCACATTGCCCACGCATTGGCGTTCAAACAAAACGCTGCCGATTGCCTTCAAGGTGCTGGCCTTGGGCGAGGTCATGGACGGCACCATAGTCACCATTCGGGCGGGCAACGATGAGAATTTCTGTGGTGAGCTGCGCAACTGTACGGCGGTCATGAAGAATCAGGTGGCCAAGTTCAATGATCTGCGATTTGTGGGCAGGAGCGGCAGAGGTGAGTAACTACGCAATGAAATCTGAGATCTTTAAACGCAAAAAGTCTTGAGCCAAATACTGGCCAGTGGTACATAGACCACAGCCAGTGGTGTGCCAGCAGTAAAGTAAATTCTGTTATGGTTCGTTGCTTGCTCTGTTCACTGTACTTTGTTTTTAGTCACATATCCACATATACGCAGGGCAGCAGGCTATGCAATAGTTTTTCCGTCTCTTCATCTCGCGCCTTGCTTTGTTTCTCTCTCTCTCTCGGGCTCTAGTCTAAGCATCGCCTGGGGCACGGACAGTTCGGCCCCTTCTGCCCTCGCAAATAGTCTTGATCTGGTTGGTCTCTTACTTCTATCGTCACATATTTTATATTACATATTACAAACATACAAAACGCGCTCTATATAGGTATATATCTCGCGTCTTTCTTTCGCTCTTTCGATCTGTCGCACACTCGCTTTTATTGGGGTATTATTGCATTATTGTTGACGCTGAATTAGTCTGAATCTTCTCGCACACTTCTCGCACATCGCCTTCAATTTGACATCGTCTGGCGTGGATCCTATCCACTTGACTCGAATCTTTCACTGCTGTTCGACCGCTATAATAGACCACAATACATCACATATTTTGCACTTAACAAAGCTTGACTCTTTGCTTCAAACTTCAAACAGCTGCTGAAAAAGCTCAGTGGCTCAAGACTATTTATTTTTTATTAATTTTATTTATTATCAATTATTTGCAATTATGCTTTTCATTATGGAATATGTTAATAATATAAGTAAGGATAAATACAGATAGGAAGAGGAACAAAAAAAAAAATATATAAAAGTCTTATATATTTGTTAAATTCAAATAATGGTAGATATTAAGTGCTATGATTTTAAGGGACATTTCGGGGGATATGGAACTATTAATAATGACATAGCACTCGGAACGGCTCATGCTGGGCATAGTTTCAAAGTACGGGTCTAAAGGGAACTGATAGTCCCAATCCCGAGCAGGATCTTGTGCACAAACACTACCCCATTGCATACTCTGCGATGGTGCATTGGATGGTAGGTCTATCTAAAGCTAAAACTACCAATAAAAAAAACAAATAAAACTGTTGTACTTTCGGTGTAATATTGAAGTTAATTTACTTCGATCTGAGACATAAATAATGCTGCAAAGCTATGCGGAAAGTAACGGTATTGATAATAGTCATCATATGAGCCGCCTCAAGAGCCTTTTCTTTAGCTTTGTCTGCTTCGCTTTTGGTCATTTCCATTTGGAATATCAGTGGGAGAGTTGATTGCTTACTTCCTGCCCTGTCATCGCATATTGTCACACCCACACACTCGCAGACACCCACACACACTCAGGAACTCTCATAAAAAAAAGAGAGAGAGAGAGAGAGACATCAAAAGCCGCTGACAAACTTTTTGTTGGCGCTGCTCCTGGGGATTCCATCGGCTGTTCCTGTGCCCTGTCCTGCGACTGCGACTGCGACTCATGACTCGACGCTCTGGCATCAACAAATAAGATAAGTAGTCTGTAGTTAATTTTTATATGTCTACTGTGTGGTGGGGGGGGGGGGGAGTGGCAGATCGGCGATGCCTCTGTGGATTGGCAGCAGCGTCGGCGGCGGTGGCGTTCAGACAGCAGACAGTCTTGACAGTTGTCAATTTTGTTTGAGATTTTTTTTTCGTGTTTGGGGGTATGGGGGGGGTTGGTGCTGCTGCTGTTGTTGTTGCTACTGGGTAGGGGGGGGGGCTCTCGGGGCGTTATTGCTGTTCATTTCGTCAATTTATCACGAACGCAATTTAAAAATCAAATCGAGGGTGACAGACAACATACTGTGATAGAATTCGCCCCTCCGCCCTGCCAGCCCACATCATCATTTTTCTCGCTTTTCGGTTTTCCTTCTTCTTCGTTTTTTCTTAGAATTTTTTTTCGTTGTTGTATATTTTTTGCTGGCCAAATTAAATCAGCGTAACTGTTTATTCAAATCCCCAACAAAACATGGCTAACAACAGCGACAACTTTGTACTTTTCCATTTTGCTATGCAGCTTTATCGGGGTCTCCGCTTTCACCAAGTTATTTTTCTTTTCCTGTGGCGTGGGGTAGGGGGGTGTATGGTAGGGTGTTCCCGGGCATGTCTAAGTGCTCGCTTTGCCGCGGCATTTGACAATTTGCTCATTAAGTTTGTCTGACCCCTCAAAAGGCGAGAGATTGCTTTTTTTTTGTTTTTGGGGGGAGAGGGCAGCGGGGTCACAGTCGCGTCGTCTTTTGGGGCACCCTCATCAGCATCAGCTTCGACTACGGCCTCTACCATCCATCCATCCATCCATCCATCCATCCGAGCAGCCATCCAAGCAGCCATCCATGAAACTTGTTTGACATTTTTAAACGTTTCAAGTGGCAAATAATTCCTTGGGATTTACTTTGGCAAATCTTTTTTTAAACATTTGATTATGGGGATCTCTTTTTGGGTTTCGTTGCTTTTTCCTTACTAATTATCTGACGGTGGGCTTGGGGCTGGAGCTGGGGCTGGGGCTGGGGCTGGGGCGGCGGCGTGACAATTGCCAAGAGGCAGCATCAAATGTTCTACAAATGGATTTAAATTATTTAACCCAGCCAGGCAGAACCCTTTCACCATTTCTATTTTATTTTCTGGTTTTTCTTTTTTTTTTCTATTTTTTTTTTTTTTTTGTCTTTCTGGGGACCCTTCTTGTTTTAATGCGCTACAAAAGGATTACGTGGGTCAAGTACCCCGCACTCCACACCCCACATTTTTGCTCTCTCTCTCTCTCTCTCTCTCTCTGTTTGCATCTCTGGCAGCATTTGGGGATGCCTGCCCTCCTTCTGCATTATTTGCTTAATTTCAATTAGCAAACAAATGCAAATCCCTTGTACTAGGAAAAAGTAATGCAAAGCCTGCAATTGTAATTGTTGTTCGTTGCTGCCCATTGGCATTGGCCGTTGCCGTCTGTCCGCTTGGGCTTTGGCTACAACTAATGCCACTTGCAGTTGTCAAGGCTGCAGACACTCCAATGCGCTCGCTCCGCACCGCCCAGCTATGCAACAAATTTATGAGGGCCGATCAGAAAAGAAGCGTTAGAGATGAGGGTCTACCCAGAGAGACCCAGACTGGACTACGTTATAGCTGCAGCAGAACAGAGCTATATTTTTGTCTAACTGCGAGTGATATGGTACACGGAATTAATGCCTTAATTTGCAGTTCAATACCGAATAGAATTCTGCTTAAAAACTCAACGGTCAGCTCAAACTTTGCACTACTTGAAGTGATTAAAATCCATCAATAAAACATTTCTTACTGCCTGCCGCCAACTTCTGTGCCCACCCTCGCTGCGCCTTGGCTACACAGCATTTTTCCTTTTATTGCTGCTTTTTTTTTTGTTGGTGTGCAGCACTCGTAATTTTAATGATATGGACCACGCGGCGTATGCGTATTAAAGAGGGAGTTTGAGGAGACATAGGAAAGGGGCGCTGAGAGAGAGGGAGGCAGTGTGGAAGTGATGGCAACGCAATTAGATAAAATGGCGGCATCAGCAGCTGCAATTGCATCAACACTGCACCGTGCAACCGTACAGCCGTGCAACCGTGCAACAGTGGGAGTGTGGAACTGGAACTGCAGCTGCAGCTGCATTGAAGCGGAAACTGCATAATCCACACACAGATACAGACACAGATACAGCTACAGCTACAGCTACAGAGCTACGAACACACAGGCACATGGGAAATGCATTTGGTTGTTGTCTACTAATGAATTACAATCACTTGGATGCTGCCACCGCCGGGGCATGGGCCTGAAAGAGATTGCTTAAGGGGGGTGAGCACAAGCGGCGGCTGTGTGATGGGGGGGGGGGATCCGGCACATGTAATTATTGTTGCTGTATATGCTATATGCATGTAAATGAGAGGGCTGGGCCGCCCGTTGCATTGATGTGTAAGCACTTTGAAGTGCATTACCAAAGTGCATCAGCTGCAGCAACAGCAACAGCAGCAGCAACATCTAAGCCTTCTTGTTGCAATTGTTGCTGCTGCTGCTGCTGCTGCAACTGCAGCTGCATTTGCGATAATATGTTAATTAACTGCAAGTGATTATTGCCTGCTTATTGCTCAGTTTAGCCCTCAAAGCCCCGCCCCGCCCCACCCCTCAACAAATGGAGACAAGGGAGAGTTATGTGGAGTCAGCAGAGCAGCCGGACACTCAGCCGTAGATATTTACTTGCATTTTTGGGCAAATGTATGCTGTTTGTCTGACTGTTTGTCTGCAGTGGTGCGGCACATTGGGCTACAACATTCCTTGCATCCGAAACGTATGTAATGCATTAGCTGATTGTCCTTTGAGCTGGAATGGTTGCAAAATCTCGATAGAAGCGTTGAGCTGTGTGCTGGAAAACGGAATCTAGAGGCGAGAAATCAACGTAAAATTATTGCAAATTATTGCAAATTAGTATACACATAAAACGAAATGAAGTATGCTATAACCGATCCTCAAAGAGTATTTGTTGCTGTGCCCAAAAAGAGTTAGAGCATTAAAATTTTCTTTCCATTCTTCCTGTGATGGCAAAAGTTTTGTTTCATAAAGTATGATCCGTCCCGTGGCTCTCTCTGTCTCTCTATGTTTTGCCCAACTCTCATGACAAGTGAGCGAGATGGCCGTCTGCCTGTCCCAACAAAATCAATGACAATCAGTTGGTTGCAAGTGGATTGAGTCTCGAATATATTTACGCATTTCAAGCAGCTTCTTTTTGTATTAGTAAAATTAACAATAAAATAAGGAACTAACCCAAGCATAGCTATATATAATTTATATAGAAAAACAAACATATATACTGGCACTATGAGCCTAAGCCTAAGCCTAAGCAGCTATGAGCCTAGGAACTGCAACCACACCAGCAAAAGCAACAGCAATAGCAGCAAGCAGCAACAGGAGCAACAGGAGCAGCAGCAGTAATATCCGCTGTAGCATTCAGCAGCCACAGCTCGAAGTAAATATTGTAGCATACATTTCAGGGCGGTCGCTAGCTGGCTTCGCTTTGCCTCGCCTGTTGCCTGGTGCCTGGTGCCTGGTGCCTGGTGCCTGGGTGGCCATCTCATTTGCTTAGTTCCTGAGTTGCTCAGTTCATGAGTTGTTCAGTTGCTTTTTTCTTTAAAGCTTCCGGCATCCATTAAACTTCATTAAAAATTAAATATGCGCCCCAGCGCTGCAGCGTTGGCAACAGGCAAGCCAGCCAAGTCAGTCAGCCCGTCAGCCCACTGTACGGGGGCTGTGGCTCTTAGCTCTTGGCGGAACTGGGCGTGGCTGAGTTCTGAATTGAGAGTTGAGTGTTGCTGGGAACCCAACCCTTTTCCACGGACACGCATCAATTTACTGGCTCTTTGGCGGCCCAAAAAATGCTCAAGACTTTTAATGAGATGAAGGTGAAATTTCATTATGAAGTTTGCCGCACTAAGATGTCAGGTCTCCGCCTCCGCGGCGCCGTCTACGTCCTTTATACCGGGTATGCCTAGCTGGGGCAGGGGTGTGGTTGCGAACGGTAACCTCGTTAAGCTTAATTAATAGCAGCAATGTGATAAACACCCAGCAAAGTACAGCCCAAAATGGTTGCAGCCCAAGCCGCCATTTTGTGCCGGGCTAAAACCAAGCCAGGAGCCAAGAGGTGGCACAGACACAGACAAAAGTTTTTGGCCAGGTGTCAACTACAGCCCCCAAAGCGACAAGCGGCAAGCGGCTGTTGGGCTGTGAATTTGGATGGGAGTCGAAGGACAAGTTCGTTTTTTAATGAGCCAACGTCAACGTTGCCGCGCACGCTGCTGCCACTGACATTTGACAGATTTCCTAGGAGGCAGCCGCTTAGATACTTTTGTGTGCGGCCCTGAGCACCAGAGCCAGAGGGCTGGGGGCCGAGGGCAGAATTTTCTACTTATTTAGGCATTAACAGAAGTTGGGCGGGCATAAGCCAGGGCAAGAAGTCACCCAACCACCCAACCATCCACCCACCTGCGCTGGCTGTGTGGCAAGAGGCAGAGGCAGTTGCGGAGCTTAGGTTGGGTGGCCCTCACTAACCAAAGTTAGTGTATTTTTTGTGTTTCCATTTCGGTTTGGTCTGTTACCAATTGGCAACGTAACCACACCAAAGCAGGAGGCTTGGGCAACACCTTAAAAATTAGTTTGGCTGCGTAAGCGACAGTCTAAGAATCTGAATTTAAATATGGTTTAAATGCAGCAGACAGACAGCAGAGTGCAGATCCCAAAACCACATTAATCGGCAATTAAACTGTAGAAATAAAATTGTCAGTCAATCTGTGGCAGTGTCTGCTTGAAGTGCAGGCTTCGTAGTGGATTTCGCCAGGCGCTGGCTGTATTTTAAAAATATATAAATTTATTTTTACTATTTTAATATTCGTTTGAGCATCGCAGCTTTCATTTTCTTAGCTTTGTTCTGCCCGAAATCTATGCGCTCATTTTGTGCCATGTCTCAAAGCTTAATTTGTTGCTGCATCTCTTTGGTTTTGTTTTTGGTTTTGTTTTTGCTTTTTGCTTTATTTTTTTTTGCTATATAATTTTCTTCTTTGTTCTTTGTTTGTCTGTTTGCTCATAATGTTTGTTTGCCAAGCTTTGGCAAGCTCTGTGTGTGTGTGTGTGTGTGTTTGTTGTCTGGTTGGTTGTTTGGTTGTTTGGCTGTTGGCCTTAAATTCCTTGTCGCTAAAATATTTTGGCTTGGCCAAAGTCGAACAGACCTCAGCAAGTCTCAGCGCAGCAAGTCAGGGCAGGGAGTGGGAGTGGGAGTGGGAGAATCACGTACCAGAGCAATGCTCGTGGCAGTGGCAGTGGCAGTGGCAGAGACCAGTGGCAGTGGCAGAGACCAGAGTCAAAGGCGGTGGCGAGCGAGCGTTGCAAATATTTGCCGAGGGACAAGTATGCGCAATTAAAATTTGATTTAATACAAATGTACAGACACCCGATATATACCGACAGACAGACAGACAGAGAGACAGACATGTGTTTGCATTTGTGTACATGAGTACTCATCGCATTTGTTTGTCTGTTTGCTGGTGGCACACTCCGCTCGCTCATACAGTATCCAATTTCGGAAATTACTTGCGCATCATCAGATCACTCGAAATTCCTTGAGTATCGAATGGAATTTAATTGAAGTCACGAGATTTTACACAAATTCAAGCAATTTTCCATGCACACACATATGTGCTGGAAATTAGGAAGGCGGTGGGCAGGCGGGGGCGGTAGATAGGACTTGGCTTATACATAAATAAATCAGATAACACATTAACACTTCTTTTGTGGGAGCTGTAGCGGGGGGAGGGGGGTGGGGTTGGCTGAGTACTTTTTGGGTCGGGCCTTTGCCTTCCTTACATTTTTCTTGCTTTTGATGTTGAATTTTTAATTTTCATTAAAATTTGCCCGCCTTCCAAGCAGCAGCAGCAGCAGCAGCATCAGCAGCAGCCCTTATGACAGTCCAGTGGGCTTGTGTTTTCGGGGGTTTGGGGGTTGGATCCGTGTGTGGGTTGCTTGTTTCCGGTTGGTGGTGGCTGACACACACACACACACACATGCACATGCACATACACACAATTACAATTAGTATTTGCTGTGTGCTTAATTGATATTTGTATAATGAAATGTGTCATAGGATTTTCTTGCCCGCATCATTCATGAATGGCACGGAGAAGGGTTTCAGTTTTGAGGGCAGGAGCTCACACTCTGTGCATGCAGATGGTAGCTGGAGATTTTGTGCAAAGGAGAGTACGAGTGACTCAAGAGTTTGCCTCCGAAATTTGGTTCGTCTATAAATTAAGGCCCCTAGAGCCCCCAAAGCATATTACACTGCCAATAAATTGCCCCCCAATGGGATTTTTGTGTGTGTGTTTTTCCTACTTATCGGGACAGCTACTCTGTGTCCTTATCACATGACGCGCCTACAAATTGGATTTATATAGAACACTGAAAAGATTTAGAAGTCAAGTCTCCACACCCTCCTCCCCCCCTGCAACCGCAATCAATAAATCTGCTGTATAATACATATTCTTTTTTTTTACCATTATTTTTTTGTTTTTTTTTTAGGCATTTTGCTGGGTGCCTTTGGGCGCTTGATTGTTTTGGCTGGATGTTTAAAATGCGATAAATTAAATTAAATAGCTTAGGCCGTCCAGCAAGTGGTGGTGTGGGGTGTGGGGGTGTCAGTCTCGGTCGGTCTCTGGCCTTTTATTTGGCTACTTACAGATTATGTGACATTTATTGTTCACGCTTAAATCTAGAAAATTGCAATTTAGCGGCCTTTGCCTTGGCTTTTGGCCGCTGGTGGGGGGCAGGGGGAGGACTCTTTTCACTTTGGTCATTTGGTGCTGGCATCCTGCTGCTGCTGCTGCTGGATGGGCTTTGGCTGTGTCTTTGTGAATCACTTGTGGGGTGGTGGTTGTTGTTAGGGCGTGATGGCTGGGCGGGGAGTGGCTGGGGGATGGTCTTTGAGCTTATCAGCTAGCCCCAAGGACAGAATTATGTCCTTGTCGCCATCGCCTTTGTCGCGTTTATTTTCATTCTTCCTTATTTTTCACTGTTCTCTTTCCTCTTTATATTTTTCTGGTTTGGTTTTGGTTTTTTTTTTTTTGTTTTCTGCTGATGTTGATGCCGTTGCCGCCGCCACTGCCACTGCCACTGCCGCCGCACAGTTGTCTCGAGTTTCCGTTTTAATAAACGTCGATTCCGGCTTCCTGTTTGGCAACGTTGCGTGCCTCCCACCAGCCCCTCCCATTTGCCAGCCATCAGCCACCCATAGTACCCATACCGAGGCAGCCACCCCCGCAAATGAGAAGTCGTAATTGCAGGGCGCGTTACGTCTGGCTATATACAGCTCTACGGCTATGACTCCGTCTACGTCTCGGTCTCCGTCTCCATCGCCAGCTACGGCTATGACTCGCCGGCTGTGTCTTCATTTATTGGCAATATAATTTTTGACTTTGCTGGAAATTTAATTTCCTTTTTTTTTTTCCCTCGCTGTCGCTTCTTTGCCTTTCGCCTTTTTGCTGGCGTGTGGGAAACTTTTCCCAGCATCATCATCATCCGCATCATCCACTGATACTGACACTTGCCCCGGGGCCATGGGCATGCAGCACAGAAAACGGTTATGGCGTCTGCCAGCTACAGCAACAAAAGCGGATGTCAACACAGTGGCAACAACTACACGGACAAGACAGCAGCAGCCAACGCAATTGCGCAAAAAAACAAAGGGGTTACAATATATGATTATTAAACTGGAGCTGCGGCAAGTGAAATCGAAACGCGTCTCAGCTGCTTAACTGCCTCACACCGCATCCAGTAAAATGCCGCGAGCAGACGCAGGGAGAGCGGACTGCAACTAGAGTAGCAAAGGAAGTAGAAGGGAAAACAGATAAAACGAGCAACTGAAGTGACCCACCAATAGATAAAACGCTACAACAAAAATAAAAAGAAAGCTATTGAAAAGCTACACCAAACATAAAAAGAAAGCAATTGAAATGTAAGGAGTTGTGCACTTAAACCATAACTGGAACCATTGAAGAGCAACAATATTTAAATCGCCAGCAGCAAATCGTTTTCTCAGTTGCTGTTGTAGATTTAAAAAAGGGGAATATAAATATCGAAAGCAGACGTAGCAACTGCTTGCAGGCTGAACGAACCAAAACTGCTTGATCGCTAGCATGCAGTGAACTTCAAGTGAACTGCAGCGCACTGCTTGAACACAAGGAAACAAACCTTCACTGCTTGATTACTGGCCTCTACAGGGAAAATGCACAAAATATTCAAAATGGCTGCGTAATTAAAGATTCATCAAATTAAAATGAATGTTGGACTTAAAATAAATATTAACTGTGCCTAATCCTCCTCATACTGCCTAATATTTATATGTATGCGGAGTGTATGTACCCTTTCTACTTTCTTCTATTAAATTGGGGGTAGTCTTTATTTGAAGTCACTTATTTATGTTGAAGTTTGATGTACAGAGGCCAGCGCGCAATCAAATACTGCAATGGGACTGTTTGTTTATTTTCTTTCTTTTATTTTTGCCAATATTATAGAAATAGTGAGCAGCTGTTCTTTCCTTTGCTCTTTCAGCAACAGTTGCAACAAAAAGCTCTCACTAACACCCAAAGCACTCAAAACACTTTTCATTTCCAATAGGCAATACATACATACATACATACATACATACATACATACATACATACATACATACATACATACATACACAATGAAGTGCAAAAATCATGCAAAATTTGTGCTGGCCAACCCAAAAACAGTTTCATCTCAGTGGAAGTGAAAAGTCTAAGCCCTCCCCCAAAAAATGCTCCAACTTCATATACATTCTCTGTGCCCTTTTTTTGTTGTTGTTTATTTGCTATGAAATAAACATATGAATATTTATGGCGGACCAGAGAATCTATCTTTGTATCTCCAGAAAAGGGGGAAAAAAGGCAACCCCCTTGGAGCTGGGTAGTTTAAGTAAGTGTATGCAAATAAACTCTGGCGATATTGTTGCTGTTTAGGGGGGCGGTGCTAGTTGTTAAAGATTCCAAAAGACATGAGTGTAAGCTACAGCTAAGAAGCTTACCAGAAGCTAAGACTGGAAGGCCCAAGATGCAAGTTTGTGTGAGGCTTAGAGCGGCCTACGAAACTTTTTTCGACTGTCATTATATATGATGCCCACATATGTATGTACATATGTATGATATGTTGTGAGGACATGCGACCTTTTGGTTGGCTGTTCTCCAGCCCTGAAACCTGAGGCTCAAAAGCCTCGCCAAGCCATGGCCATTAAGCAAATTCTCTTGGCATTAAGGCAAAGTGTTAAAATTATGATCTGTTAAGTGTCTAAATACGAGCACAGTCATCAGAACATAACGGCTGCAAGGTGTGTGGGGGTGGGGTGTGGCATAGGCCTTGGGCCTTGGGCCTAGAGGGTTGTTTCTGGTCCTGCTGCTGCTGCTGCTGCTGCTCTGCTGGCTGTGTATTTAAAATGTCATTTTGTTGTCAACCTCAGACTTCTTGTCTTATGTCAAATTATAATTATGGCGCCATGCTACTAACGACATTAACAGCTCCCGAATACCCGACCCAACAGCAGCAGCAGCACAGCAGCAGCAGCCATTAAATTGCCTAAGCATACGAACCCTTGTTGGGTGTCCCTGTTGTCCTTGCGCCGCTCTGTACCCAGCGCTCTGACACCCACACTGCTCTGCTCTGATGATGGTGCTGGTTCTGGTTCTGGCTCTGTTCCTGGTCCTGGTCCTGGTCCTGGCTCGCCTTCATTATCAGCATCGAAAGTTAAAATGCAGGCAAAGGCTGCTGCTGCTGCTGAAACATTTTCGTTGTGTAAGGTTAAACGTTTCAAAAACTTTGTTTTAAAATCACTTAGCGCCTGGAATACACTTACAGACACACAGACACAGCTGTACATATACGTATATGTATTTAGATATATTTATATGGATAAATAGTGAAGCTTTTTGGAGGGATGAAGGGGCAGCTTGTGCCTGAAATGTTATCCTGAAAGAGTACAAATTTCAGTACTAAGCCAAGCATGAGTTTTCCCTTAAAATAGGTTTCACTGTAGCATTTCATATTCTAAAAAAAAGGTAGGGAGTCAAAGGAAGTCTACCAGCTACCAGTACCAATGGCAACTGCTGCTTGTATAACTATTTGGATTATATCCCCTTTTGGGGTCTATTTTAATTAGTTTCTACTGTACTCACCCACACACACACGCACACCCACACGCACGCCCATAAAGTCAGTCTACAAAAAGGGTGCAGACTGTTCTCCCCCAGCTACAGCTCCAGCTCCAGCATCGTTGTCGTCGCGTCGTTGTCGTTGTCGTCGCCTTTTGCAAAGTGGTGATAATTTCTGCTTTGTTGCGAAAATGACAACATTTTAACCCGGCACAGCAGCAGCAGCAGCAGCACCCATTTAACCCACCCAATGCCACCACACAAGCCAGCGACGACACCCCAGCCCCACACCACCCCACCCCACCGCCGCACATTCCTACACCACTTCTGAAGGTCTCAACTTGCAATGGACGCGACTTGTGTCGACTTTTAATGGTTTTTCATCTTATTAGCAGGGAAAGTTCTTTGTCGCCGTTGTTTTCCATGCCACGCCCCACACACAGCCAGAGGGCTTGCTGGCTGCTGGTTTATTTTTGGGTCGAGAGAGAGAGAGAGCGGGGGGTGCAAAATGGCCAACACAGCCAACACAGATTTATTTGCAATTTTTGCTCATTTGGCAAAACACACACACAAAACGAACTGCAAAAAAAAAGAAGTGAAAATAAATAGACGCCAAAGTCCTTTGTCTTTAGCCACTTTGTGAGCCTTCTTTGGTTACATCCACCAGCACCACCACCCCACACCCCACTTGGCACTCCCACCCACCCACAGCCCGCTCAATGCGCCGCTTGTTGCCGAGTATCTGGGGGGGGGGGCGCATAATTAAAAAAGTTTCATTTCATTTTCTTCGGGTTTCTTGGTTCGTTTCGCCTGTTTATGTTCATTTGTTTTCTTGTGTAGGTTTCTGGGGTTTTTCGCTTCTCTCTTCTCTTCTCTACCCCACTCTACTTCCACTGCTACTTCCACTTTGCCATTTTGCAGCCCTTAAAATTTGTGTTGGGCCCATGCCCCCATGCCAGCCAAAAACTGTCGTCAGTTTGTTTGTTGCCTTTTGTCTTAATGATTACCGCCTTCTTGCGTTTTTTGCATGCTTCGTTTAATTTAATATTAATCTAAGAAGTTTGTTTGTTTTTTATATGTTCTTTTGGTTTGGGGCAAAAGCTGCAAATGACTTTGGTTGGCTGCTGCTGAAGTTGAAGTTTAAGTGAAATGAATATGAGTTTTGATACCCACACAAAAGCCAGACAGAACGTATATGGATATGCTCAAGTGGATTGTGTTGTGCTTTTAATGTAGTTTAGTTTTAGTTTAATTAAAGTTTGCCAAGTATTTAACTACTGAATTTACTTAGCTAATTTAATGCTCACTCAATGCATCTTAGCTTTGGGCTTAATCGAGGTTAATCCTATGTGTAAAAAGCACTCAAAAGTTCTTCTGTGGAAGCAGCCAACCCCTGTGCAGCCATCCCCCAATTTGCAGGGGGCAACCCTCGCACCTTTCTTTTGTGTTGATTAACTCAAGCATTTTGGCATTCAAAATGTTTGGCAAATGAATTTTATATTCGCGCCCCTTGCATCTCGTCTGGGAGTTCCACAGTTCCACTTTATGGATATTTCAAAAATGCACAGATTCATATTTTTAGAGTGGAGTGGAGTGGGAAGGGGGCGGCGGCAAACCTGGCCCAGGCCCAGGCCCAGGCCAGCCACAATAGTTGCCATGTAAAAGTCGCCGCATGGTGCTTAATATTGCATTGGATGGCAAAGGAAATGTATGCAGTTCCGATACCGGTTCCTGTCCAGGACCCTAGCGCCTGGACCCATCCACACACACACACACACACCCACACATACAGCCATTCATTCATTCATTCATTCGTTTGTTTTCGGTTGGTGTCTGTCTGCATGCCAGCTTTATTTGTGTGCGTGTGCGTGTGTCTAGTTCTGCTTTTATGAAGCTTTCACAACTCCCGTCGGGGGTTAATTTTCGCGAAAATATTCGAGCTAAATGCCAAATTCCGCACTTTAATTTCCATATGGCATACCCAATCTCATGCGCGCTTCATGGCAACCCATTGCCATAGGGTCATAGAAAATCTATAAATTCACAGCATAATTTGGCAGCTACCGGAGGGAGTGGGGGTGCTCCGGCAGCTCCTGCTGCTGCAATTTGTGCCCCGTTGATTGCATTGGTATGGCAGCCCAAAAAAATTAACCAAACACCAAACGCATCGTCTCTGTGTCTCTGTGTGCATATCGATGGCATATACCAAAAGTGTTTTGCCTTTATTTTGAAATTGGCTTAAGGAGAATTTGCAGCGGCAGCGGCAGCAGTGGCAGTGGCTGTGGCTGTGGCTCAGCATTAAGTTTTAGAGTGTTTCAAAATATTCCTTAATGGTTTTTTTTTGGTATTTTTCAATCGATTTTTTCGTTGCTAAACGTTGCATAAATCTTTAAAAATCTCCCAAAAATAATCTCTTCTGCTGCTTTAATTGACAGGCAAAAGCTTTACGCTGACAATTGTCATCTCAACGAATCCCATACAGATAGCCACATACACGAAGGCCATCAAAGTGACCGTGGATGGACCACGGGAGCCACGCTCCAAGGTGCGCCATCAGGGCTTCCATCCGTTTGCCTTTGGGCCGCAGCGCTTCGGACCGGATCCACTTATGGCCGGATTGCCCTTCAAGTTGCCAGGTAAGCACCAGAAACAGAAACAGAAACAGTAACAACAACAAGAAAACCCGGCTTAAGCGATAGCATTACCAATTGGGCCAGATTTTGGGCGGGTGGGTAGGCGGATGGGATCCTGGGATCCCGAACGGAACTAAGCGGCTTTGTCAAATGGCCTCAAGGGCTTGTCGCTCGTTAGACACCGAACCACACGTATCAATGTCAGGTGGCATACGGCGGGTAGGGTGGCAGTGAGGCTGGCTGGCTGGCTGGCTGGCTTATTGCTTGTCTATTTTAGCCGCGGGGCCGCACGCGAAATTAGCTGTAAATAAATATACCTTTTTAAGGGGTTAAACGAACCGAAGCCCAAAGGCTATGGGCCAGAGCGGTAGAGGGGGGAAGGAGTAGCAGTTCCATCTGGATTGGCTTATGGGTTAATTAGAGATTTGTGTATATAACCCGATTGGGCCTGACTTGCCAAGCGAATATCCCTCATTATGTGCGCGTATCTGGTAGAGTTTCCATTTCCATGCAAAAAATGCCTGGAGGGGCCAATTGGCTCAGCTCTCAATATCCCCTCCCCCCCCGCACTAATGAGATGAGCATGGATTTGGCTTGGAGATTCTTGGATTTTTTGGCTATTAATTTAAACAGCATTAAAAGCTGTGCGGTCGTTTGGCAGCGATCATTTTGGTGACTTAGAAATCTATAGCTGCCTTGGCAAGGACTTGCAAGATTTTACTTATAATAAAAACTTATTTCTAAGCAAGTATTAGCTGAACCCCGGATAAATATCGATATTCTTGATGGCACTGCCAGCATATTTAGCCCAGCAGCCGCCTGCTGCCTGTCTGCCTTCATTAACACCTCCAGCCATTAGCATAAAGATGATGACAAATGGATCAGGGCGGACAAGTCGTCAGGCCTTCCAGTTAGAGACGAATTCGCACAACACAACCACCACCCTGACGTGCCCTGTCTGTTTGTCTGTCTGTCTGTCTGTGTGTGTGCCCTATTTATGGAACAACTGGGAGACACAATAGAGGCGACAATTATACAACAAAACAACAGCTTGAAAAATCCATTAAAATGATTTTAATCCTTTAACGAGTCACAAAAAGCGCCAGCCCCGCCAGCAGCAGTTCACGAAGGCTGCTGACTTCGATGTTCTCGAGGATATCCCTGCTGCTGCTGCTGCTGCTGCTGCTGCTGCTGTTGAAATGCGCATCGTCTCACGCGGGGGATGGTAATATCCTCTTGGATATTACTTGAACCCGAATCCGGGTACGCTGTACGCTCTACCCGAAACCATCCTCGAACCCAAGCCAACCCCTCAGGCCAGCAGCAGCAGCAGCAGCAGGCGTAGCCTTAAATTATTTTAAAGAGCCCCGCGCGACTGTTGCAACAATAAACACGCGATATAACCAGACTGCGAACAAGGATAACGATGGCAAGGACGACTGTGACTGGCTTTTTGGGGATGGGGTATATCGAGAAACTGAAACTGAAACAGAAACAGAAGCAGAAGCTGAAGCTGAAACAGTCGTCGCCTGGTGAACAAATCGCGTTTGATACGCTTTGATTTTATTAAAATTTAACAATTTCACTATGAAATTTATGAGGCCTGCCTCTGTTGATGCCTTTTGAGCTCTGTGTCGGGTGGTTACGTTCGCATTGGTTCAATTCAATGCGATTCCTTTTTATTTTGCGTAAGTATGGGCATGGCGGGACCCTCGGCAAAAGGCTTACCCACTTGTACCCACTTGTTTCGTATTTCATCATTCATCATTTATGTGCTCTCTTTTTTCTCTTAATCACCTCAAATTTGTCAGCCTTCCAGTGGCATTTAATTCATTGTGTTTATACTTAACATGATAGGTTTAAAATAATAAATTTAATGCAACTTTTATTGTTACAAAGCTTAGCCAGATATTTGAGTCTCCCATTATTAACTCATTTCTGTTCCATTATTGTGATTTTCCTATATTTTTGGCATTTAAATTGATATTTTTTAGGGCTGAGTGCTGGTAGAAAATTGTCTTGGCGAATATTAATGTGCCATTAAGCCTACGGATTGCTGAATGTAGATCAGATCGGACTATTGTGGCAGTCGGGATGAAGAAAAAACAATTTCACGCTCTCTCTCTAACTTTACAGTACCCGGATGGTAATTCGTTGGTGGGAAAACAGAGAAAAAGAGAAGTAAGGGACATGCTGCGGCATGGTAACAGCGAGAATATTCGACATCTACATATATTTTATATTATTATATATTATGTATACAAAAGTTAGGCACGGTGCGAGAATTAACTATAAAACTCTCTCTCTCTCTCCCTTTTTTCATTCTTTTTTTTGGGTTTTATAAGATTTATTTGACGAAGGTATAATTTTGAAACTAGGAACTATATATTACTATATTGATATTTTCTGTGTTAAATTGAGGAATCTAAGTCCACACAATGTGAAAGATTTGATTGAGTTAAAATTCGCTTGCATGCAAAACTGAGGAAAAACGGACATGCATGAGATCGCAGATGCTTTCAAATGAGCGGCACAATCATTGATCATTAATATGGTAATACCCTGCGGAAGGCATAAATATATATATATGTATATATATATATATATAAATAAATTTCGAGACAAATTGATTTGAAAATGGTTTAAATTCCAAGTTGCGTTTGTCGTTCGTTGAAACCCTTAGCCACTGCTACAATTCTCCACTGTCCTGACAAATCATTTAAAAATACAAAAAACTTTTCGCCAACAACCAGCGAACTAAGAGAATATTTTCTGTGTGTGTGTGTGTGTTTTTTGGGGGAGAGAGAGAGAGAGAGAGATACGTTAGGGCTGAGTGGATGAGAGCACTACTCTCGTACACTATCTATCCACGACAGTGCAAAGTGACACAGCAGCTGAAAAAGTCTCAAAATTACATTAAAAACTAAAAGGACTTTGTGCTTCTGCATTCTCGTGTGTACATATATGTGTGCGTGTGTGTGTGTGTAAGTGCTTACTTATATATGTGTAGTTTTTTTTTTTTGGCATACGAAAAGGTTCTGCTGCTGCTGCTGCTGCGTGTCAGAGAAAGTTTGCCAAATGATTAAAAGGACTCGGCAAATATGTAGTAGTAGTTGCGCCCTTTCTCGCTCCCTGAGACGTTGCAACGAAATAAATATAAAATGGCGTTGTAAGCAGAAGCACATTAGTGACAAGCTTCCACACACACACGCACGCACACAGTCTCCCCACACATGCCTTTCGCTCTGCCTGAATTCTCCTTAAATTTTACCCATTTTCTCGTCCCATTCTCGCACACACATCCTTTGGAAGGTGCCTGGATACCCTCCTACTCACTCACTCGCTCATTTTCTGTGTGGAAAAGTGGAAAATTTGTAGCTTCCGCAGCGGATATCCTGTTTCACACACGCGTTGCCTACCCCCACCCCCGCATTACAGCACACCTTCCCCGTGGCCACCACTCCCACTCCCACTCCACTCGCCTTTTGCCTACCCTTTGACGAGCACGAAGTGTAACTAAAAAAGTTTCACGTTGCGTTTTTAGTGAAAATTATATTAAAATTTTGCGCTTGATGTAATTTATGTCATAAAACCCTAAAGAGCAGGCGGAGTCCTTGCTCACTCTGTGTGTGTGTGTGTGTGTGTGTGTCTCGCTAATGTTGTAAATGAATTTTCTGCTCGAATTAATTTCCACCAAAACGTTTCAAGACAATGCCAGACGGAGAGCAACATCCTTCCTCCACACACACACACACACACACACACACACTCCATTGTGCATGTGTATGTATGTATGTATGTATGTATATTTTTTCCTCATTTAAGATTATTTATTTAAAACCCCTTTTTTTGTTGTTGCTGCTGGCTGTTGTTTGGGCTGCTGTCAAAGGCAAAGGCGCCCGGGCAAAGATCAAAGTCTGTTGACTTCACCCTGGTACACCCACACACACACACACACACACACACACATGCATGCACGCACTCACAGACAGACACTGGTAAAGCGACTGCACCACATTTGGTTTATCCTTTGAGTAGTAAGGGGATTGTGGGTCCGGGCACTTTGTGTTGAGGTCTGCTTCAAAGCCAAAGAATGCCAATCGAGACTCCCGAATCGACAGAAGATCCAAATCAATTATTTCAACTTCAAATTTTTTGTTGTTGTTGTTTTTGAAGGCAAGAGACTGCCACCAAAAATCAGTGGTAGATTGCTAGAAAATGCAGCTTAATGTTTAATTGATTTCCATAAACAAAAAATTACATTACAAATATTTTAATGGTTCTTCAAATTTTAAATAGTTTTCGTTCTATCCTAACAGTTGTAGAGCTTTTTTTCGATTGATTAGAATGCGAATTTTGTGAATCCTTTTTTGGCGATCGCTCATAAATTTATTACAGTTGAATGGAAATATTAATAATAAGTGCATTTAGGCGAAAGAATTGTTCGAAAAAGGCACAAACAGTTGAAACGGAAGGACAGTATATGTTTCTGCTTCTGTTTCTGCCAAAAGTCGCTTTAATCTTTAAATGTGCTCGGCATCAATTCTTAAGCATCAAATTCTGTTGCTCTAAACATTAACATTTTCTTTTATAGTCCCTCAGTCACAGTGAACAATTTCTTAAATGTTTTTTTGTCCCTTTCAACACGTTTTTCTTCTCCATTTTTGTGTGCTTTTTTTTTTGTTTCCTGTGAAGTGCCTTTAAAAGGGTTAAACGTTGCAGTCTTTAAACAAGTTAATAAACTCATGGCCCCCCTGGCACTGCCAAAACAAGACACGAAAAAAAGGGAGTGAAAGAAAAGAATGAAATGATTTAGTACATATAATCAAACATGCAGACAGACAGACAGACACACAAAATTTGCACAGTCACAGTTCGGTGAGTGGCTAAGGGTGGGGCAAAGGCCAAAAGGCCTACAGCTCAATTTGGCTGACAAGAACGAAACATACATATATATATATACAGAGAGGGAGATATTTTAAAGTCATTGTCCTTGTAGGTCTAAAGAGCCTCAGGGTCTTTTCTGCCTCTCTCTCTCTGTCTGCCCCCCTCTGGCTGTGTGGGGGGTTGTCGTCCCCCAAGGACATATTACAGCATTGATTCAATTTCATGTCAATTTACGTGTCAATGCGACACTAATACGCCAAGGGTCGTGGACTCCGCCCAAGAGTCCTGTGCCCGGCCTATCGACAGGCAGACACAGAGTGAAAGCAGGCAAGCAGAGCGGGGGTTGGCTGTGGCTGGGGCTGGGGGCAACAAGGTGTGCATTTAAAATTATTTACAACATTTGCGAAAATATGTTTGCCAAATGCCAAAGAGCACAGAAGCAGACAGAGGCAGGCAGGCAGACAGCAGGCAGAAGCAATGAAATTTTGTTCGTGTTTCAGGCTGCCCCAAAAAAGTATGCTACGGTTTTTTTTTTTTTTGCAGTCCCGTCTCGGTAATAACTTGCGGCCTGTTACGCCTTGGCCTTGGCCCCCGCGTGTGGGTATGTGTGTGTGTGTGTGTGGGTTAGATTGGTATGCCAGGGCATCACACTCACCCAGCCACACATCTTCCACACCACCCCAATCTGGGTATATCGTCTCCCTCCTTCATACCAATCTGGATCTCACGTCTCCGCCTCCACCTCCGCCTCCGCCTCCACCTCACACATTCTGGTACCGAACGCATGTGTTGACAACACTTGTGTAACGGTAAATTTGTGCGTATTGTGCGTGTGTTGGCTGAGGGTGGGTAGGCATTGAGGAAGAGGATATGGAGTAGCTGGATGGGGTCGCTGTTTCCAGGGGATCCCTGACAGAACACAAAATAGCAACAAATTTGCCAAAACAATTTGCAAATCTACAACAAATACATGTAAATACTGATATGACAGACACTTGACAAAACACACACCACCCCAGCCAAGAGGTGGGTGTCAGGTCGGTTGGCGACATTGCTCTGCGTTGCTAACACAGAGACGGGGAAAGGACATCCAACTGAGCTCTCACCTGTGGCGAATGCCACTGATAAGTGATTGGCAACAGCTGCCTGGCCCAAAAGTCTTTATTAACTTGCTGCCAATTTTTTGTTTTGTTTTGTTCCTGTTAGTTCCCGTGTTGCCACGCCAGCAGGGGGGTGTGGTTCGGTGAGTACTTTATGAAATATCTTTAAATGGCTGAATTATTTTGTGCCCAAGATGATCTGGATGTGGGCGCTGCTGCTGGGTGATTAACCTTTGCTGGTGCCAGGGTTGGCCAGGCGGACAGGGGTTTATCGTAGGCGGGGGGGCAGTGTGCTGTGTGAAATATGTGTCTTTGATTTTTCTAAGAGTGTTGCATGATTTTTATGTAATAGTTTTCATATTCTAAACTAGTTTATAAAATCTATCAGCTATTAATTTATATTACTGCAGGCTTCAAATTGTTTAGTTTATTTTTTTACTATTTAAATTCAACTGAAATATGCTGGCAAATAATATTAAAATGAATTATGTGGAGCATGTGCTAGCATCGCTGCCTTCTGCAGCTTTAAAATATTGCAAGTAAAAGAAACCAAAAAAATTCTACTTTAGTTATGATAAGTCCGAAACATTGCGAAAATTACTCGCATCCTCGTTTTTTGGCATTCCTAGTGTTTCATTTATTTTGTTTGTATTTTCTAATCGTTGTACATGATCATCTTTTGATTATTTTATTTTATTTTATTTAATTCTTCCGTCTTAGTGCCCCATTCTCGGATGCCCCTTCATTCGCAATTCTTTTTTCGCCATTCTCCACTCCCGTAGCATTATGGCTAATTTCTCAGAGCACAAAACCAACAACAACTTTGTAAATATGGGTTAATCCAAAAAAAAAAAATAAAACTGGGAGCAAAATAGCCAACGGTAAAACAAGCAAACGTGATATAAAGAAATAAAAACATTAAACATTTACCGCAAAGTGCGCACGAAAGTAACCAAAAAATAGCAATAGCAGCAGGCAGCAGCAGCAGCAGGCAGCGGCAGCATCCGCCGCGAAACAGAAACAGAGAAAACGAACTCGAAACTTCCTTTTGCTGCGCTCTCCACTCAGCCAGCCGCTGCTGGCGTCGCGGCTACCGTGCGTGTGTGTGTGTGTGTGTGTGTGTGTGTGTGTGTGTGCTGTGAGCGCAGGCGCTCTCTCGCTCTCGCAGTTTGAGTGAGTCGCAGGCATTGAGTGACTTTCGGGCCATGTACTGCTGTCGGAGATTTCCCCTGATTCGTCGGACTGGCTCAAATCCGTTGGGGCAGCGGAATGGGGTGGAATGTCGGCAGCAAAATACAGTAGCACCCCACACCCACAGTACCCCCCCGCTCACAGACCAAGTGGTGAGTTAGAAAATCGGTTTGAGCCCGAGTGGGTTTGGTTTTTTTTTCTGCTCTGCTCTCCTTCTTTTGTTGTTGTTGTTATTTTTGTCTTTTTTCCAAGGCAACGTCTTGTGGTGAGAAATTGTTGCGCGCCGTTGAGTTTTTTTTTCCTTTTCTTTTTGTTTTGTTTTTGCCTTTGCTTTGGGTTTCTTTTTGGGCGCGCCTTTCGTTTTCATTGCGGGTGTGGGCGGCTGTAGTAGTGGGTGGGTCTTTGGTTAGCTCTCCGCCTCGCTCGCTCTCTCTCGCTTTCGCCGGGCGCCGGGCCGTGTGGCCCGCGTCGAAATGCCGTCGGCGGCAGGGAAAACGCAGCATTTTCCCGACGGCAAACCGCTGAAGATGCTGTCAGTACCAAGAAGCGATTTGCCAAGATGCTGATTTAGTATTGGTATTCGATTCTTGGTAGGGCTTATAATTCAATCAAGTCTTTATTTTATTTTATTTAATTAGTTTTGGGTAGGTTTTTCTCATTGTCTAGGGATTTGTTTTGGCTTAAAGTTTATTATTTTCCTTCCTTTCCATGTGTTTCTGAATATCGCCCCAAATGGAAATGTTTTGGTTTCTTGGAGAATTTTCGCATTAAATAGTTCTAAAGGGCTACCTTATAATGTTCACTATTTATTAACAGCAAATATTTGTTTTAATATATGACTAAAAGTATTATTCTGAGCTGCGGTTGTGGACGCGACTACAAGACAGCGATGATGTCACCCAGTCCCATCAGCGGCAGCCTCTTGAGCATACGAAAATGCGGTATATTCAGAATACTCGAATTTCCAATTGGTTCTAACATGGCAGTCTATTCATAACTGGTCTTGGCATGACAGCTCTGCGAAGATTTGCACTTTATAGCTGCTACTCAAAGATAAAACTAAGTTTACAGAATAGGTATTTTGCTTTTACTCACTTACGGTAGGAGGGAGGAAGACGAGCAAGGAAAATCAGCTTTATGTGAAATATTAAAATTGTCTTTTTTTTTTTTTTTTTTTTTTTGTAAATTTCCCCCACCAATTAGAGTGAATTTGAATCGCATTGGAATCTTCGCTAAATTTAGTTTACGTTTTTCTCTGGATGGAAAATGGCTCAACTTTCCGTTTTCAAGCTGCTTTCCTTTCTCCCCTCCCACTTTAAAACAATGGACGCTTCTAGCCCCCTGACCATACTCACCAACCAGAATATCTCCCCACATTGCGGTACCCAAAAAAAAAAAAAAACCTAAGAGAAGAAGAAATAGGATAAGAAGGAGAAGAAGCAAAGGCAAAGAGCCAAAAAAACAAAAACAAAACAAAACAAAAAAAGCGGAGAAGAGAAACATAAGCAAAAGGACGTTGGGGCTCATGAAAGCTTTTTGTGGCGCACCAATGGCACCGCGTTATGCTCCGACACACACACACACACACACACAGGAGAGAGTTACTAGAAAGGGGGGAGGCACCACCCGGCACCTGCCCCAAATGGGAATATACTCCATGCCGAGGCAGCAGCAGCAGCATCGACGAATACCGTTACGTGGTGTGCCGAAGAAAGCCCGACCCAAAAAAAAAAAAAAAGGGTGAGAGAGAAACAAAAAAAAAACCAACTGTAGAAATGGCAAACCCAAAACTGACACCAAGCGCGGCTAACCCTTTATCGCACATAGGGTTTCCCTTACAGGACCGCATATTTAGGTTTTTGTTATGGTGTTCCCACTGTCGGCGTCGCTGCTAGTGCGCTCTGTGCGCTGTGTGTGTGTGTGTGTGTGTGTGTACGGGGGGCTTGGCCATTGCCCACACAGACAGTGGCATACAGACATATGTACGAGTATGTATGCATATATATATATACAAAGTTTTGGGTTACCCAAAATCGACATGATGCTATATTATATGGCAACACAATTTGCTCAATGGTCTGCCGCTGCGCTGCCACTAGCAGAGCCACAGCCACAGCGCTGCTGCTACTGCTGCGACGTCGTCGCCAGAGGAGACCCAAGCCCGCTGCCAACTTTAAGTAGCACTCGACATCGTGGGCGGGCACTACTCAGATCTGTGTGTCTGTATGCGAGGAAGGCGTGACAGCAGGATAGGGTACACAACTGCCAGGCACCAAGAGGGCCCAGCGCGCCCTTCGCCCACCGCCCACCGCCCCCCGCCACCAACAACCGATCGTCGTACTTCTGTGGGCTGTAACTGCTGCCATTTTGTGTGACACAAAACTAAAACCCAACTATAAAATTGTGTCCCATCTGGGCGAATACATACACACACACAGCAGCTGCCAACTGCACATAAATAAATACATAGAGATATGTATGTAATTATGTAGATACATATGTACCACGTTTGTATATAACACATCGAAGAAGAGCACATACATACATAATTAGATGGCCAGGCGGCCACTTGGACACCAAATATATTAGGGGGCACAAGCAAAATTCGTGAAGAATTTCAGAGAACAGAATCTTTAAGCCTCAATTAGAATTCCTAATCAGATGCCACTAAGACTGGTCATATTTCGTACGATATGTACCTGCTCCTTATCGACATAAGCCATTTAATATTGCAAGGCAGGTTTCTACCTTAAACCACCAGCTTCCCTGCCTTACCTTTTTCACGTAATATACCTTGCACAGTTTGCTTGTGCTTTCGGCCCCTAAAATTCCCAACTGGTTCAGGCTAACAAATAATGTAGCCGCATCGGCTGACAAGTCTAAATCATCGGCTTCGACCCAGTCGCGCCTCAATTGACTTCAATTCGTCGATGGAAGAAGAACTTGATTCGTTGTAATTTTTTGGACAGTGCCTGGCAACATGGTTCAACCATTGCCGGGCCATAATAAATACATTAAAAAGGGAAATAAGTCTGCAAGGGGGAGGGGTACTTGTAGCACTGAATACAAGTGGATATAAATCTGCAATGCCGATTCTGGATAGTTCTAAGCGTCTGTTTTTTGACATGCACGAACATGATTGAGTACGGAGCTTGATGTGCATATATGAACATAACATATGGGTACATATAGTCCACATATAAAGGTGCTATCCGTAGGCGAATTCTTCGGCCGATGTGTTCGACGAAAATTCGATTGTGGATAGCAGCCATATTGGTTCGTTGTTCGAAACCAATAAGATTGCCATAATAACATAGCCAATACGACAGAAACCTTTCTATTCCGACGAACAAATTCGTCTGTGAACAGATGCTGCTCAGCGGGGCAGACAATCCTATTTGTGTATTTTATTTCCCGATCTAAAATATCACTATACATACATATATAATAAAATATGTGCCACATAAAATATCGATGAAGAAGAAATCTATGGTCTAAGAAATTGTTTCTCTTCTTTAATTTTTATGCATTGACCATTTAACTGAATCAAATTCCACTTTCATACCGGAAAAAAAAACAGCAAAGTCTATTAATTTAAGGTAGGGTACGGCGCGAGGGACGCCACCTGCGCTGCATAGCTTGACTGACCTGACCCTACATCCGTTATACCTTGCACAGCTGGCATACAGCTGTGGCGCCTTGCAATTCCCAACTGGTTCAAGCTCACAAATATCGAATACGCAGCTGCTGGCATTACCTAATCACTGGCTACAATTTGACTGCATAAAACTCGTTGAAACAATTTTTGGCGAAATATCCATAATCCATATCTATATCCATTACCCATCATAAGAAATACATTGACATAAGAAGAATAAAGACAGTCTGGCAACTTCTCATATTTGTACTCCTCCTTTTGGACACGCACGCGAACATGTTCAGCAGAGATTCTTTAATAGGGAATGGGTTTTCCCTTCATATGGGAGCAAAAAAAAATATTCTTCATCTTCTTTGACGTCTAGAGAGAGGTGCAGAGGCACAGATCCAATCTTATTGCCTCCCCTAGCAACTAAAACATTTTCCAGCACCGCTTTGTTTTGACTGAATAAAAGTTTTCATCAAAGTGGAACCCAGACACAGAGGGACACTGGGTGGGAGGCAGGTAGAGACAGTCTCTGATATGACAAAAGCGACTACTCACCGTTCTGACCCAGTTTTGCATGTATTGTGCAGATATCAATGACTCTATATGCACGTGTGTGTGTGTGTGTGTGTGTGTGTGTGTGTGTGATAGGTGGAAAAACGGAAAACGTAATGCAGCCATGCCAATCAAGTAATGCAGCAGAAGAAACTCTCTGCTCAAGACATTTGGGGAGGGCGGCTGGCATAAACGACGACGCTGATGCTGATGATGAAGATGAAGATGATGTTCGTTCTACCAAACGTTGTCTCAGCATACACTGCACTGCACTGGCCATGAGTAGTGGAGTGGAGGGGTCGTCTCTCGGCCTATACCCCCGCCCGAACCACCGCCAGTGTCGCTGACTGTTTGGTTCGTTTGGTTGGTTCGTTGGTGTCACATTTTCGGTGAAATTTTGGTTTGCAAACTTTGGCAAAACTTGGCCAAGTATTTGGCCTCAAGTGTGTTAAAACGAGACAACGCTAGCGAGCGATAGAGCTAGCTAGACATAAGAAAGAGAAACAGAAACACAGATGGAGAACGAGAAGCGACAGAGAGAGAGAGAGAGAGAGAGAGAGAGAGAGAGCACAAGAGCATGTGAGTGTATTGTGGTCGGTCTGCGTTTCGGAGAGTAGAAATTCTCAGAGCTGCCTTGACGGTTTTCTTAAGCTTCGGCATTTCGTCCTTACCCCCAGCCGGGACCTCTTCTTGCGAACGTCTCTGTCACTGCCGCAGTCTCAGCCAGCGTCACCGTCGCGCTTTGCCACTGCCACTGCCTGTGCCTGTGTCTATGTCTGCGCCTGCCTCTTAGAAGGAAGCTGCTGCAATGGCAGAAGTGCACTGGCTTCCTTCCACTTGCCCACAAATGTGGGCTGCCACTTGATGGCGGCCGCATGGACACAGCCAGCCAGCCAGTCAGCCAGCCATGGGCGAGACAGAGATAGGAAGACACATGGCCAGAGAGAGAGAGAGAGAGAGAGAGCGAGCGAGTGGGACGGATCCCTGCTTGGGGGATAATTTTAATGAATTTATTTAGGAGTTTGTCTTGGTCTCGGCCCCCCCCATTACGGCAGGCGGCCAGCGGCAGGTGGCGCTCCCCATTGGACACACTCATACATACATACATACTTGCATACACACACAGCAAGCAGCAGAAGCAAGCAGCAGCAGCAGCAAGCAGTAGCAAGCAGCAATGGCTGCCTGTGGAGGGATCCCGAATCCATCCGCCATGGAGGCCTTTGCCAATGTTGTTTTGCAGCAACCAAAATGTGCGGCAACATTTTTGGTCTTGCACAGTGGGCTATATGTGGTCGAGACGGCTTTTGCAGGCTCTCTCTGCTGCTGCTGCTGCTGCCGCTTCTTCGTGCTCCAGAGTCTGGGTCTGGGTCTGGTCCTGGTTTTGTTGTTGCTTCCGGGTATTTTTTTATTTGTCTTTGTTTTTTTTTTTGGTTTAGAGATTTTGGTTATTGGTCTTGGTCTTGGTCTTGGCATTGCACTTGGCTGTCTCTCCTCGCATGATTTATGTAGTTGGCCTAACCTTCATACCCTTGAAGTGTTGCCTAATGGCAAACAACAGCTTGGCAGGGCCAGGGGGGAGGGCACACACATGATCTGGAAACGGCTGACAAATATGTGCTGCATCTGTGCTAGCAAACACTTTAAAACTAGTTACACAATTATGATAAAATGTTAAGAGTGAGGAGGAGACTTTAAAGTTTATTTCTATATGGATAGAGCGATGCTACTCTTCTTGCATCTTCTTCGTACCACTCGCTCTGCGATTTTGTTGTGTTCTCTATGGATGGCAGTAGCTGAACTTCTCCTCATTCTCTGTGCAGACTTTGGCGGCTCTCACGCTCTTTTTTCTCTATTGCCTCATCCTAAGTATTGCTGCTTCTGCTTAATCCTTTTTCCATTCTTCTCTCAGCTACAAAAAACACAAAGCACTGACCTCTGAGGCTGTGGCATTGCATCGAAAATCAATCGAATAGAATTTTAATTATTTTATAAGCGAAAATTCTTCTATTTTTTTATGCGCATATTTGGCAACGAATAAAGGAACTATTTTACGATGAGTTGCCATAAAATGTTTACAATACGGAAGAGGCTATATTCCAGCCAATTTCAATGCTAAAAGAAGAACACTTTCAGCTGTCGAAGATTGAATAGAAATAAGATATTTGTGTCTATAATTTCAGAGGAAATTTAGCTGCTGTTGCGACAACTAAAAGCAAAGACTGACTCCAGTCGAATTCCTTCCATTATACACACATATAGTATGGTCAGTAATCTGATTGTGCTTGCTCTTATCTTCCTGGCAGGTTTCGCCCATCATTTGGTGGGCATGCACAGTCATCTGCATGCGCCCGACTGGCGCGCCCACATGGCGCTGGGTGGACGTTCGGCGGGCTTTCCAGCAGGCCCATTCTTTGGCCATCATGCAGCATTTCCGGCAGCCAGCGGCTTGAGAGGATTGAGCGGTAAATGCTGTCAAAAATATACACCATTCAATAGACAGCAAATTTTAATTCTTTCAATCTAATCCAGCAGATGGCCAGCAGCAGCAGCAGCACCAGCAGCACCAGCAGCAACAGCAATTGGCGACAGTGGGTGCGGCACATAGCACCACCAGTCCGGAGGGATCGCCCACCACAACGACCAGTGGCACGTTGAGTGCGTTTGTTCAGCCACCGATCCACTGTCCGCTTGGCTCGCCGCGATCCCCACCCACGATGCTCACCTCGCTGCAGCACGACAATAACAACAACAGCAGCAACATCGATGCGGGCTTCGAGAGCGACAGCATTTCGGTGACGGGTTCGCCTCGGAAGAGCATCAGCTCGCCGCTCACGCACGACGAAGAGGAAGCTGAAGCTGAAGCGGAGGCAGAGGCAGAAGCGGAACCAGACGGAGAGGCAGAAGCGGAAGCGGAAGCGGAACCGGGCACACAGCTGAGTGGCAGCGATGCCAGAAGTCTGGGTACGATCAGTGGACGAGTTGCCGGATCACTCACCGAGAGCGCACCTGGTTCGGGTGGCGCATTCACGGCGCTCATTCAGCGCAGCAAGAATCCATCGGAGCTCTTTGGTGGCTTTGCGGCAGCGGGCGGCAATCACTTTGCCCCATCGCACAGCTTCAATCCGGCCCTGGCCGCCCAGCTCTTCCTGCAGAGCCCGCTCCTGCCGCAGTCCAGCCAGTGGCTGTACACCCAGCTCTATGGCAGCTACAGCGATCTGCCCTGGCTAAGGAGCGCTGCAGCAGCGGCAGCGGCCAGTGCGGCACCTGCTCAGGCCCAGGCGCAGGCCCAAGCGCAGGCACAGTCCCAGCAGCAGCAGCAGCAGGACTCAGCGACTTCGTTGATGAGTGGCGGCGGCGATCATGACGGTGTCAACCTGATCAAGCGATGTGTCACACTGATCACGCACAATCCACCGGATGCGGAGAATGCTAATCCGAACGCCTCGCCGCCGGTCAGCTCCACACGCCGTTCGCCCTCGCCCGTGGAGACCATCGACCTGGACGATGTCAGCACCACATCTCGCTCGGCCAGCGGTTCCGCTTCCGGTTCTGGGTCCAGTGGCGGCGGCGGCGGCGGCCCCATAAGGACGCGCACACCCAAGCCGTCGGCGGATGTGTGGCGCCCCTACTAGCGGCTGGCGGCCGCCTTGCTGGGCACTTGCCTGGCGGCGCATGGACAGAGCGAGCACGGCATCGATGGGAAGATCAGACCCAAGGCAAACGGAGAGAAAGATTGAGATTATGAGAGACAGAGAGAACAGAGAGATACAGAGAGATAGAGAGAGATAGAGAGAGAATTGCGGTTGTGGTGTTGTGTGAATAGTCGCCATATCGCAGCTGGCGAGGGTTGCTCCATGGAATTGTGCTGTTTGTGGATTTCTATAACTATATAAATATATGCAAAATTCATGCCATTTGTTATTAAAATGATCTGTTCAATGAGTGAAACATAATGCCATAAGGTCCGACGAGAAAATCGATATGCCGGCAAGATCATAAAGATCAGCCAAGAACTCACTTCACAGTTCTATGTAGCAAGAAATCCAGTTTGAATAGAAATGTACCAGCGAGCGAAGGCAATGAAAATATTAAAAACATTTTTCAGCCGCATTTAAACCATAAATATTCAGGCATCAATTCATTGAGCAACCCTCGCACTATGTAATGTTTTTTGTGTGTTATTTTTTTGTTTTTTTTTTTGGTCAACCCCTAGTCTAAGCGGCTCACATATCGAATTTAAATCAATTAGCATGACCCTATGACATATGAAATACAAAAAAGAAAATATATATATATGAAAAATAGTTCAAGGCGGTGGGCAATTATAAATTAATATCTAATATATGCATACATATGTATACATATTTACTGATATATGAATGTACATATATATGCATAGATCTGTGTACATTGAACATATATATAAAGATTGCTCCAAGTTTCTGCCCCTTCAATGAAATATTTGCAAACAATTATAAATATATTTAGAGATTTAAGATATTTAATGAAACATTTTTTTTTGTGCAAGTAAAAGAGTATAGATAATATATACATACATACGAGGAGATACATATAGAGAAGAGGAAAACATAATACAAATATTTTAAAATTTATTAAAAATAAATTTAAGCCAGATCACACACACACACACACACAGACAGAAGGACAGACAGAGATGAAATGATGTACATATACAATATATAAGGGGTACTGCGAGTAGTGTGCCAAAGATTCGTTAATAAAGATTTCAATTAAAAATTAAAAATTAAAAAAAAAATGATTCAACGAAACGAAGCAGAAAAGAGTATTCACAGTCGTATTGATAACTCATTTAGACTTGGCGAAATGCTCCTCCAAATCCGCTGCATACCCAGTTACAGTTACAGGCAAGAGCGAATGGCTGGGAGATGGGATTTGGATAATCAGCGCCGCCAAGAAAAGCTTTTAAGAAAATTAATTCACCTCCTCCTGGCCAAGCCAGCGCACACCCATCAAAGGGGTTAACAAGAGTTAGAGGCGGGGGGGGGTTGTGGAGTTTGGGGAGTTTGCAAAGCGAAAAGAGAATTGAATTTATTGCCGTAGAGACTTTGGCGCAAATAGAAGTCTCGCTAAATAAAAAGTTTAAATAAATGGTCAAACTTGAAAGCGAAGCAAAAAAAAAAAGAAGAGACGTCTAAAAGTAAAGCAGCCAACAGAAAAATCCTGGAAAAAGGGTCTCTCGGCCAAATGGACGAGGGCGATAGAGAGGGGGGCAAAAGACTTTCAACTTGTGATACGAATATGTTGCCGGGGAATCTGGCATTCGCTTTGGCTCTCGTAGTCGCACTCGCTCTGGCCGCCCTGGCAGCTTATTTAAGTCTCGGCGAATAATGAATGAGTTTTCCCAGCTCATATTAAATGAGCTTGGCTGCGATCCAAGCACGGAAATTCCCACCAGCCCGGCTCTTTTCTCCCCCCACCCCCCTGTCTAATGAAGCATAGAAACAATTAGCGAATGGCTTCTAAGACGACAAGAAAAAAAATTGAAAAAAAAAAAACAAGAATAAAAAGGGATTATCTCTGTGCAAGCTTTGGGGTCTTAATGTAATCGCTTGTCTTCAGCTCAGCTCAGATTATTTATCTTATTCTTATTTGCTGAGGAACTTTGTTAACCCTTTTTATCAGCACTTCGCTGAAACGCAATAAATAATTGTTGCTTGGTATAGGATAAATGTCCCCTAAAACTTTCCAGTTGAATTTTTCATTTTAATATATATATATATATTTTTTAATATATATTTTTAATCATTCTTCTGGTTATTTGCCCCGCTAATTTCTTATTGTAAATTCCTATATTTATTCTGGGTACAATTCCAAGCAACTCATTTGTCAACTGTTCGCAACTAATCCCAGACCCAGAGCCATATGTGACACCACCCCTCCTCACAACACCCCCTCACAATCCACAATCCAATTACGTAGATGCGACGCGTCGAGTATCATGTGTAAGTAAAGAAAAAGGTTTATCTACCGTGCCCGAATTTGAAACAAATGGCAGAAAATTAACTTTGCCTTATGACTTGGAACTGACAAATCGTCAACGTATCCTGGTAGCTGGGACCCGATCCTTGTCGTTAAAATACGAAAATTAACATACTCAAATGTGAGTTTTAACCCAAAACACACACACACACACATTGGCACACTCCGTGTGTGTGTGTGTGTGTGTAAAAAGGAGCAAAAGAAATTAAAAATAAATAACATAAAATGAAAGGCCAAGGACTGGCCTCGCCTGGCCAGGCCCTTGAGGGGGGTGGGTCCACTCTCCACCCACCACCCACCACTCTCTTTCTCTCGTCATCAAGTCAACCTTGTCTCGTCGTGTCACCTTTTCTGACACCGGCTTCTTCTACTTCTACTGGCTGTCATCCCATCATCCTGCTGGCTGGGCTGGCCTGGCCTGGGCTGGCCTGGTCAATGGCCATGACAGACCCAGCTGGGCCTTTGGCCTTTTACTTATCTTTTACTTATTTTCGTTACGTTACGTATTTTTTTTTTATTATATTTTGTTTTTTTTTTGTTGTATAGAAAATCAGAAAATCAAATGTTGGCTGTCGGTGTCGCTGTCTGGAGACGTTGTCCTGGCTACCCGTTGGTTGCCGTTTTCTGCCTCAAATGATGACTGGCATTCGATGGCGACACGGGCCAAGTGTGGGCGACTGGCTGCTGGCTGCTGGCTGCTTGCTGCTGGCAATCTTAAGAAACGGCAAGGACTCAACCTAATAAACTGTTGCCCAGGACAACAACCAGAATTGACACTGGCACTCCACCCAGCCACCCAGCCACCTCTCTCTGTTCTCACTGGCAGATGGCTGTTAACAAAGGACAGGCCAAAAACTTTCATATCGTGTTTGAGGTTGAACAGGTTCGAAATTAAAGCATCTGTCCTGGGTCCTCTTTTGTGTGGGACTGTTGCTCAAGCGTTAAATAGAAAATTTTATGGCCACTCCTGTGTGTGTGTGGCTGTGTCGCTGTGTGTTGTGTCCTGGCAACCAACACAAGTGCACAATTGTCCACTCACACAGACACAGCCACAGCCTGAGACGGAGACGGCGACTGAAACTGAGTCTGACTCTGAGTCGGAGATTTGAAGAGCCAAGAAGCAACCACTCTCTTGTGCATCTCTCAATCGCGTTTTCATTTCAATAAGTGGGCTTTCAATTAACATGTTACCCCACCCGGCACCGGCATTGGCACCGGCACCTGCCTTGCCTCCTGCCTACACTAGTACGTGCTACGTGCCGCTTGCCGCTCCTGCAAGTAATTTGACTTTATGTCATTATCAAATGCCTGAAAACTTGCAAGGAAGAGCAAGGGGGAATGCGGAGCAGGATACAATCTACCGTTTTCTGCTAATTATGCCATCATTAGAGAACCCCCCCACACCCACACCCACACACACACACATGCATACAACACACACACACACACACATGCATGCAATAAATTCCCCTTGTCGCCCCATCACACGAGGCGTATCATCATCTGACTTCAGTTTACTGCAAATTGCTTGAATCTCTGTGTGGATGGATGGATGGATGGCTGGATGGGTAGGTGTCTTTATTATGACGCCTCTGTCACACACACACACACACACACACACACACAACATGCACAACAGCATGCTATACATATGTAGATAAATTTTGGGGGCGAGAGAGAGAGAGAGAGAGAGAGCTCCTTGAGAGGCCGCCGTCGCCGACTCGCTATTAAATCACTTGCAGTGCTAATTGCAGTGCTTATTATTAATAAATTGCTGGCTGGTCTGTAATTACCGGGGTGGGTGGGAGTGGGGGTGCTGCTGCTGCTGGGAATGTAATAGAAATTGTTGTAATGCGAATGGGGAATGGAAATGCAAATCGAAATGGAAATGGCAATGGCAATGGCAATGGTATTGGTTGGTTATTCAAACTTTTGGGGGGGCACTTGACGTTGCACATTGAGAGTGTGCTACTTGTATTTAGTATTCAGGGGTTGAACAGGTGTCTCAGGTGTAAATTAACAATAACAAATTAATTTACCATTTTCAGAGCTGGAAAGCGACACCTAAAGGAGGTATTATATACATAGCCTTTGATATGGTTTAATGAGTGTAACAAAAATTCTGAGCGGACTAAGCAAGCGATTAAGGAGTTAAGCAGCCTACCAATAGCCAATAAAAATATTGAAATAAATAGTTCAAAATTAAGGCCATGAATCGGGTAGGAAATGCAAAACCCACAGACAGAATAAACTCTAGAAATAAATGCAAGCTGAACAAAAAATTCTTGCTACATATAACTACAGAAATTTATGTGCCCAACTTACTATCAAGTATATATCAAGTCTTTGGCTGAACCCCAAGCTGTCCACAGGCCAAATTCCCAACAAGTTCTTCACTTTCAGGCGAAAGCTGAGCAGAAAACTGCGGTTCCAAGCACACACTTAAAGGGCAAACTGAAACAAAAAAAAAAGGCAGCCAGGTTTAAGATTTTCCCACACACACAGATGCGATTATTCCTAGTCATACTCGTAATAAAGGCGATGGATATTTGTATGTAGAATGAGTGGGTGAGTGGGTGGGTGGGTGGGTGAGTGGGTTGATGTCAGTGTCGCAGTTTTCTAGAAGCCAGAATAAACAACAACCAGCCGGCGGCGTCACAAACTTCGTAACGGCAACGGGAACCACAAAACATTTTGTTGGACAGCGAACGGCCGGCAAAGGACATCGAAACGACAGCGTCGCCCCGTTTGCCTGCAACATGACAGGTGGCGCGACCCCACCCCGCCAACCATTCGCGACCAGGCTACCCCATGGCCAACCCATGGCCAACCCATGGCCACCCCCATGGCCTGTACCCGAGCCGAGCCCCGAGCCCGAGCCGCAGCCATAGCTGAGGCTGTAGCCCCACTTCAGTGGGGCTTTGTCACAGGAACTGTTAATAATGTGTAGCCCCAGCAGCGAGCGCAGGAACAAAATCAGCGTCATTGGCGCACCTACAACATGCGATGTTGCGGTCAGCGACAACTTCGTGCCGTATCAGCAGAGTGTGACGGGGCAGAGATGCAGCCAGCAAAAGAGAGACGGGAAGAGAGTGAAGAGTGGGAATAAAACACACAGCTTCCTCCTGAAAATTCAGCGAAAAATAAAAGTGCACCCAAATGGTTGGACATGGATGCGAGGGCAGGTCATGAGTGACGGCGCCGCTGCGTCAGCGGCATGTAATTTTCACGGTTTTTCGCAAATACGAAAAACGAAATACGTTAGACGAAAATTCCCCCCACTTGCCACTTGCCTCTAGCCACTCTTTCCGCTCCCTTTTTCACTCGCCCCACTCGCTCATGATAAAAACAAAAACTATCACGGCTGTAAGGGCAAAGTACCACAGAGTTAAAGTCGCTGAGAGAAATACCCTAACTAAGGGGGCGGATAGGATGAATGAATGGAAGATTGCTTAGACACACGCAATCTATTCCAGCTTTAGTCTATTAATAGGCAATCGATTCACTTCCTAAACCACTCAAACACCCAAAGAATCGAAACAGAAATTGCTCCTTTTTATGTGCATATTTTATGGCAATGAAAAAGCAAACTGAAGCAGGATTTATACATAATTTTGTAGCCTAGTTAATTTATGTTTTAGTTACCTATATATTTAAAATAATATCTACTTTATTTACTAGATTTATATTCATATATTTAGCGTACATAATTTAGCTCCTTGAAATGTTATTACTGGCTCATTTTACACTATGCCCCGATGCTGTCGAAACAGCACAAAAACTTATGGTGAGCGGGGTAGGGGCACAGAGTGGGGGGTAAAACAAAGCTGCCACCTACCAATCCCAAAACCCCCCCCGTCCACCCGCTTTAGCTCTGCGTGTGACAACAAAAACAGAGCAAATAATGTTGATGAACGAGAGCGAATGAGAGCGGCATGGCGTGGCGTGGCGCAGGGGTCGCCTGGCTCTGGCTTTTTAGCGCCTCCAATGGCAAAAACTAAAATTATGCAATGCCACGCCTCTAGTGATATGCCCACCGCCTCTGCAGAATGCAGCAGGCTTGCTGGCTTGGAGCCCGTGCCCCTGACCGTGCCAGTGCCCGTTCCCTGTGTGCATTATAGCATGCAATTTCTGTTCGCCATCTTCCCTGTGAGTGTCATTTAATGAGCGCTACGGGTCATCGTGGGAGTGGTAGTTGAACGGAGGGGTGGGGTGTGGGGTGTACGCTATACGTCGCTGCCAACAATGCAACAACGCTTTACAATTTTCATAGGCATTCCATGCATTTTGGTCAGTTTGATGTGGGTTTTCGTTTCTCGGTGTCGTTTGCCTCGCTTACACAGCAAGAGAAATAGAGAAATAGTGGGGAGAGACAGAGACACAGCCAGAGAGAGAGACTGAGACAGAGAGAGAGAGAGAGAGAGCGTAAAAAAAAATACCAGCTCATTCGCGCATAGCTCGCTATCAACGTCAACAAATACCCTCATCCCCCAGGGACTCGAACCTCGGACTCGACTATGGGTACGCAAATGGGAATGGGATTGGGATTGGGTTCCCTGTACCGTGTAGCGTGTTCCCTACTGCTTTCATTCAAGTATTTTTCGGCAAATGCAAACACCAACAGAACCCATGAGTATCCCAGTTTCAGTTCCAGTTCCACCAACGAAAACCGAGTTCCTGTCCAGCTACAGGAGAAGCAGAGATGACTGAGGGCATTGGGCGTTGGGCGTTGGGCAGATGTGGGGGTGTTGAGTTAGGGGTAGGGGTAGGGGTACGTGTATCCCAGAAAACCCCTGGTACTGGTACCCCATTGTCGTCGCTAACAATAATGAGTTCGTAATTTGATGTCGCTGCAGAAAAGCGTGTGCACTTTGGGCCGGTGTATGCCGCGGCGTGGGGTTGGTTGACTGGTCGGTCGCTTGGTCGTTCGGTTTGTTTGCAACGTCGCGTTTTCGACAAATACCCCTCCCGCACCACGCAACAACAGAAAAAAAAAACGTAGAAAGAAATAACACAACAGCGGAACGAACGTTGCCCCAATGCCAGTGCCAATGGCAATGGCAATGGCAATGCCCCAAACCTCAAGTTCACATCCATATGTGATTTATCAATGTCCGCTCGTCAGCATCCCCACTAACCCACGGTAGTGCAGGGCTGGCTACTTCACTGCTGCTCCATGCAGCTACATATTGTGTCAGGGACACATGTTTCCAGCTCCAAAATGATGTGGCAGTTCGGGCAAACAACAACAACAACAACAAAAAACTATTACAAGTGTCAATTGAATCGTTCAAATAATTAAAGATCAGCTCGCTGTGATAGATGACCATGCAAGACTGGCCCCTGGCTGCCAGGATCACTGCCCTGCGGGATGAGTCAGCTGTCACAGATTATCTGCTCATGATAGCTCATGATAGATGGATGGCTCTATGCCTTATATAGAGCGGACATTTAAGTCTCAAAGATATAAGGTTTTTTTTATTGTTGACTCGTTTTTGATGGAAAATAATAATAATAAATAATAATAATAAAATAATAATAATACTAAAATTATAAAAAACAATAATAATAATAAACAATCATAATAATAAAATAATAATAAATAATAATAATAATAAAAATAATAACTCACACAATAAGAAATATTCTGGAGTCTTTGGATGATTCTCTTTTGAGATTTTCATTCTTGAGTTTAAAATAAGAAATAAATATTTTATGAAAATCAATTTTTGCTTAAAGCAATGTAAACGCTTTAAAAAATAGACCCACAAGTTGAATCCCCATTGAAAAGAGTCCACCGCTGCCTCAATAAATACTTTAAGATTTTACGCATGCAAATTTAATTCTATTTTCTTTTTTTTTTGTTATCTTTTCTACTTGTTTGCTTTATTTGCTGTTAGTTTTTTGTTTGTTTGAGAAATGATCAAAATGTCTTGCTGAAGCAAAATTAATGATTTCTGTCATTAGATTTGATTAAAAATTCAGTCCAAAAGGCACACAGCGCGCCAACACGCTGTTGGCATGTTGTCTTTGGAGTTGACACATTCGAAGCACAGCAGCGCAGATGTCTAAGGAGAAGCCCATTTTTGTTTTTTTTTTTTTTTGGTAATTTTTCTTAATTTACGTGGCCAGTGGCACAGCTACTCAAGCGGGCGGGGCATTGTGATTGAAAAGCTAGCCCCATCTCTGCTGCTATCCTTAACCTTTGTTAACGTTCATACGCCCATCTCTAATCGAATGTACTGAGAATAGCCTCAGTTTCACAATAAATTACCTCCGATGGGACAGACAAGCGAGCACGAGGGGTCACCCAAATCAAACTCCAGTTAACTAAACACGCCTTAAATGGGTATTATCTGCTGGCCAGCACATTTAATTTCAATAAGCTCAGTTCCTGTCCCTGTCCCTTGCCCCGGGTGGTACTGGTCAACTTCTCTTCTGGCCGACTTGGGCCTGGGCCACCTGTGACCAATTTCGATTATGAGACTTGGCAACTTCTTTCTTTTCGCCTTCTATTTTTTTTTTATACAGTCTTCGTGTGTTTTGTTGTTGTTGTTGTTTTGTGCTGGTCCTCATCTTGGTTTTGGTCTTGGGTCTGAAGACAACCCCAGAGGCGTTGTAAATTTTCGTGCCTCATAAAATTCAACCACCCCCGGATCTGGGTTCCAAGGGTCTGGTGAATGGTGAATGGTTCGCCGCCGTCTATCCATGATTGCCACGGAGTTCATTTTTTTCTTGGCTCGAAGGTGGTTTCTGTGGGTGGTTCTGGGCCGGGCTGGCTAATCAGCTTCCGCATTTTTATAGCAGCAGGACGGACGTGCAACGGAAATCGCAAGTAGCTTAGCCTAATATGCTTTGTGTTTTGCTCTTTATTTATTTATGCCACTTTCGCTTTGTTGTCAGCTCTCCAGCTCTCCGGCTCTCCGGCTCTCCACTCTCCATCCGTCCGGTTTCTTTTATCGTATTCCTTCTGTTTTTTTTTTCTCTCGATTATTTTTCCGTGTAAGCGTATGTGGGGGGGAGGGCTGGGCCCTACCCTCTAATGTTTTTGGTTGGCGGCCGGCGATTGTTGTTGTATTGGGTCATTTGTTTTACTTGGCCTCAAATAAATCCAAATAAATAATTCATTTGGCGCTGAGTTTGCTCTCAAGATTTTTCCGTATTGATTGGATGGAGCTGCTGGAGGCTTGAAGTTGGCACTGCCGAACCGGTGGGCGGGGGCCGTTGCTTGTTGACTAATCAAATGCCCGTCCGTGGGATTATCTTAAATGCCTACAATATAGTACGCAACTAGCTTTGCAGAGGGACTGCAGATCACATCTGATGTCGAATGGCACACAGACGAAAATACGTATACGCACCCTTGGAGAGACCTTGGAGATCCTGCACACAGCCGAATGTTTCCTGCACTTGCTGCACACACACACATAAAGCCAACGAGTTGCAGTCAACAAAAGAGTCTGTGAATTATGAGAGCAATGTCCAGAAAGTATCAGCTACGTATCAGTACGTCTTGCATTATATTCCTAAATTTGTCTTTTAACATATCAATATTTAGAAAAAATATTTTTGTAAGCTAAATATTAGTCCTAAAACTGATGAGCTTTGCTCAAATACATTAAAATACATTTAGGTCACAAAAAATACATGATATGTCGTATAATAAAATAATCCAAGTTCTTTGATTTATATATAAATATAGATACAAATTTATGTATCTATGTATATTCATGTATTTTTGATATGAAATTGATATGAAACTATTCAATTTAATTCCTAAAATGTAGGATCCATGTAGATTTACGCAGAGATAACTGATTAGATTTATATAGAATTATCACACTTAAAGGAAAATTAAATGAATACTTCTTTATCAGTCTTTAAATTTCGATGCATTTTCACATTTGCCAGCATTTGTAATGCATCGGTTATACCCACTCGAAACTAATTTAATTATTTTGGACCCATACGATACGTGAATAAATACAGGCAGATATTTAAATGGACAGCAAATTGAGGTACATGTGTGACTAGATCAGGCATACTGCCAAGGGCTATCACAGTTTTTGGCCAGGCAATGATTTTGCCAATTAATATTTGAGTATTTTGTACATATAGCCATTAAATATAATGATCAAGATATCTAATGAACATAATAATAGTCGTATGTTCCATATGTTTGTGTGCTCTACTCAAATAAATTTCTTTCTGACTGAATTAAACTTTGCAATCTTACCAGAAAGGAATATAGAAATGCCATTGCTCAAAGGTCTGCCATTCTTTTGGACTTGTAAAGGTAAATACTTAGTTGTATACTTACATACAGGCAAAATAAATATAAATTATAGACCTTTGCAGAATCCACGCATTGCGTATTTTAATGGATAGCTTTGAACATTTATCATCAGGCTGTGGTTGGCTGCATGCCAGAGGGGCAATTTCGGAAGGGAATCGTTACAGCTTTTACAATTACATTTCTTTGTTCTTTTGTTGAATCGATTCTGTGTCCTTTTTGGGTGAAGTATTAATACTATTTTGAGCTGCGATCAATAGGATCGACATATAAATATTATTTGTTGTTAAAAGCTGATCAAATTTCGTCTCTCTTCAATCGAATTTGTACGAAACATGAATACAATTTTGACCTGTGATCAGCAGCAGCAGAAGCAGCAGCAGTTATATCTAAGCTATAAAACTATCCGAATAAAATGCAATTAAAGTTTATCCCAAGTTCTCCTTGTTTGAGCGGACAAAGTATCCATCCCCTGTGCCTCCATTGGTCACCGACAGCTGGCTGTGGTCATCACCGACGTGGGTGTCCTCTTCGGCTAAGGGAAACAAGAAACAAAACAAAGGATGAGTAATAGCAATAATGGGGAGTATGGCAGAGACAATCTCAATCAGATTAACAATCCCAGGCAGGTGTAGTTCTGGTAATTCAGAAGCTACTTGGCCAGGTGCACCTCTCCAGTGCCTTCATGGCTGAAACTATCTACTGGGCTTGTACTTTACACTCTGCTCCAGACACTCACCCAAGAAATATTCGCAGCGGCGAAAATCAGGGTTATGGTCGAGCATTGGCAGTGGGGTGTTGTAGCCGTGGGGTGCAGGTGCAGGTGCAGGTGCAAGGGCACCGGGCAACACATTCTCACCCATCAGTCTGCGGGCTCGTTCGGACAGAGACTCTCTCCCTGCGGTGGGTGTCACCTGCCGCTGCCCCTGCCGCTGCCCCTCTGGAGCTGTGGGCAAACGGCCACCGAACGAACGTCTTGGCTGCGCGTGTGCGGCACGTATTGGCACCACTGGAGGTGCCACCTGGCGTCGTGGTTGTGGCACTGACCCACCATTCTCACTGCCAATTGTCGGACGCACTGTAACGGGAATGGGAATGGGAGCGGATGAAGAAGCCACGATCCAAGCCACGATTATTCCACTTACCATTCGGTCCGAAGGGAACCAGGGCTCCGCTGGTTCCCAGGCAGCCATTGGACGGATAATTTGGCTTTGCCACTTGCCCCATGCTCGGAGTCGCAAGTGTGCGACGCACGGCGCAGCAAGGGGCTGGGAAGAGGCGGCCGGACTGCTGTGGAATCCGGTGGCCCAGTGCCTGCAAGCAGTGACGGCACATCTGCTGCATGCTGCCCTGTGGCTGCAGCCGAGCTTGTGGTGGCTGCATGGGTGCCTGTGGCTGTGCCTGTGGCTGTTCCCGTGCCTGTGCCTGTGCCTGGTTCTCAATGGGCATGCGCCACTCGTCCGACAAGCGCCAACGGTCCGACATGCGCCGTTGCCGCTGCCGTTGCATGTGCGCAAGCGTTGCGTTGGCTTCGTTGTTTATGGTCTGGAAAATGTCCAGCAAATCGAGCACCGGTATAATGTTCTGGTTGGAGTCCAGCAGTGGTGGCATCATCTGGCTATTGAATGAAGCGCGCGCAGCCGGGCCACTTTGTGCTGCCTGTGGCAGTGCGTATATGGGAGCCAGCAGCGGGTCACGTTCTGCTCCAGCCGCTTGATGTGGATTGGCTGCCCCGTTTGCTTGCTCCCCCTGCAATGGGAGCAAACGGCAGCAGTGACGGGCCAAGAAACTCAACATCTTGGACATCGTCCGGCACGTGAACGGGGCCGCCGAAAAGAATTTCCCTCAAGTCAGTTGCCGGCGATTGTATGGCTCCTGGCAATGGTGGCTGTGCCCCGTTGCGGTTCTGCATCGGCTCCTGGCTCGGTGCGGCGCTGTTGATCCACACAGATGAGCCACGAACCTCCTGCTGCCGTTCAGCTGCTGTGGCAGAGCCAGAGGCAGAGGCAGGCGGCACTGCAGGGCAACCTCTGAGCACGTCAGCGAATGTGGGCTGCGGTGGTAGGTCCGACATTGTTGCGTAGATCGTTGAATGTCACTTCACTTCGTCACACGGAATAGCTCACAAAGAATTTATACGCAGATATATTCTGAATCACAGATAAAATGATTTTACTTTGCCAGAAAACGAGGCGTCATGTCAGAGTTGCAGGCGAAGAGTTATCGATAGGCCTACGATATCGTTTTGGCTGAAATGCTAAGATGACGACGAAATTAAGCTTATTTTGAAAATAAAAGGCGCGGCACTCAAACATCATCTGTTGTCATCAGGCATCGGCATATACGAGATATCCGAAATATATTGAGATATGTACACAATTTGCAGAAATTGTAGCAGTATAAAATTCATAAGCTGCCAATCAGCTGTTCGTGGCATATCAGTGCTGGAAAGCGACGATATATGTTTGTATAGAATTTGCGCTTTGTGTGTTTATACATTTAAAATGATATGAGCAATAGGAAATGGTTCCCATTTAATGGAATATTAATACGAAATTAAACAATGGACTGCTTAAGTCAGCAGCTACTTATCGGCACTATTAGACTTTGCTTTTCCCTTATAAAACAGTGTTGGAAACTGACTTAAGTGCCAATTAGCTAAGAGGAAAAATACACAATGAATTGACATTATTGCGCTTTATTGTAAACTCGCAACAGAAGAATAGGAAAACATTTGAAACCTATGAAAAATCCGTTAATGATAATAAATCAGTTTCTTAACGTATTGCTGTGGCACCCGTACGGTGCCCAGGGAACGGATTAGGTGAGTGCAAGTCATTGCCTTGCACTGATGCATCACCACATCGGTGGTGCCTCTCACCAGATATCCGTGCAGAAAACGGCGCATGCCATTCGATGTTGGCGGCAGTTCGACCTTTACAAAAATAAGACGCTTAGCAAGCACGCCCTCCATGGGAGCACCTTCTTCGATTGGAAGCAGATTAAAAATGGGCTCCATCAAGTAGCCATTATTATCGCAAATGGGCTCCCAGAATGTGCCAATGTTTTTGAAGGGCGCTGAGTCCGAATTAATATCTGATTCGGGTAAATTAAATGCACCAATTAATTGACGAACCATTGCTAGCGATCCACTCTTACCTCTCTTCTGCATTGCGAATGGCACAAGAATTTATCCTTAGGCTGCTGGTATTTTCTGCTGTGTATTTCAGCTGCGAGGCAAATTTTGTTCTGTTTTCTTTGCAGCTTGCGTGCTGTCACGACGTGTTGTCAGTCGGTGTTTTCCAACACTACTATGTAGAGGAAAATAAAACAGAATGGCGGACGACGCGGTCAAGACGACGGCATTGGCATGGCCACACCTGATCTTAGCGAGGGGCCAAAGAAGTTCTTGTTCTTCCGAATTATACGGCCATGCATCCGTATGCATCCATACGGCATTGGCGGCGACGGAGAGGCCATCGCGTGAATGCTATGCGAAATGGTGAGGCGTTCGTTGGCTCGCGGTGAGTATTTCGATTAAATTGGGGCACATTTGTGGCAATTATGTCGGTGGATTTCTTCAACCTTCAGGCAAGCAGCCGCAAGCAAGCAACCTACATGCAGCCGTATACCTAGAGTTTCCTTCAGTGCAGAAGGCCAACAAAGAGACCCAGCCATATGCCAGACAATTGCAAAAAACCTATTAAAAAATTGCAAGCTGAAAATTAAAAAATAAAAATATAACAACTACACACACACTCACACACAGACACACATAAAAAAGAAATTTGCCAAGGCTGCTGGCCTGTATTCATGGAGACCTATGGGGGCCCTTATGGAGCATATTCCGGTTGGTTATTGGTCCGACTTGGAGCACACAGACCAGAGACAGACAAGGCCAAAGCCAGGCGACTCTCGTAGAGCACTTAAAGCCCCGCGTAATCTTTGACAGTAAAACAAACGCAACGAGAGGAAGCGAAAGGAAGCGAGAGGAAACAATGTAGAGGGCAGCAAGCGAGTAGCTGCCGCGTGAAGGAGACTGAAACGAGAAATTGAATGCAAGACACGTTGCAGGATTTATGGCCAAGGAGCAGCCGCCAAACGCAGACTAATAAACAGGGCCCAAAAGGAGAGTGGGGTAGAAATTAAAAATCAGAGAATGGGGGGCATGAGGCATGGTCTGCTGTGGCAAGTTCTTGGCCCCAAAAGGTTCGTGTGCGCCGAAAATTGTTGTGAAAATTATAGATAAAATATATACGTGAGTCAATGCGGCTGTGTGGGACTGGGACTGGGGACTAGGAGCTGGGGTTTGGGGCTGGCAACCCTTTCCTTTTGGCCTTGGATTCAGTCGTGCGGCAGGCGAGTGAGAGTCAAATGAAACGAAAGACGAATGAAATGAAATAAAATCCCTTACCGTAAGAATTTCATGCACGTCAACACGTCCTGGCAGCGACAATGCCGTTGACAGGCATCTCAGGCATACCCCAACCCTGTCCGACCCCGACTCCGCCCCAGCCCACTTTCCACTCTCCAGTGCAGGTCTGAGGGCTGCGTAACAATTTCTAATTCATATGTTCTGAGGCTGCCCGAGAGCAGAGGCCCGATCCAGGGCCAGGGCCAGGGCCAGTCTCGATGATTTATGATGTACGCACGCGAATCCCAAAATGAAAGGCGATAGAGGACAAGTCCTGTTCACAATCGTGGTTAGGGTTTAGGCCATGGGCTGTGCTCGTGACACGATGCCTGCAGCGAATTTCGCAGCATGGAGTTTGATTCGTGATTTTCTTTAGATTTTGATTAAGTTCAAACAGGATAGAGAATATCTATAATAGATAATATATTGCATGGTTATACTTTTTAAATTGGTTCACAGACTTTTAGTAAATTCTGCTATTTTATTTTAATTTGTTTCTTAATTAGATTTAAATTTTGGAATTTTCAGTCTGCATTAAAAGTAGAGCGCTCTTTCAGGTCTGTCTATGTTAATATGTCGGGCATAAATCCCTGCAGCGTAAGATGGGAAATATTAAATTTACATCAAGTAACAGAAACTTCCTTCGGTCATAATCCAAAGAGTTCCAGATTTAAGTCGAACCAACATGTCCTGGCTGCCAGAGATATAATTTGAGATCCCCAAGTCAATCAGTTCTCTAGCCCAACTTCCCCAAGATACGTGACACGATGATTGCACTACCCCAGTGGCCAGTTGGACCATCTCTATAGGCCATCGCTTGCCCATCGGTTGCCAGTGTCGCTGCCATCACCGCCTTCGTTGCGGGCCTTTAATCATTCAATAGGCAATTTGTTTGTACTCCTGGCAACGAAATGAAATGTTTCACACATTAGTCCGGTCAACTACTGAACCGGCTGGGGGGACAGGCGTCTCTCCAGCTACTATATTTAATATCATTTATCTTTCTTACGCTCCAATGTGCGGTTTGTCTGTGCCTTTGTGCGTATGCGTGTGCGTGCCACATCGAAGCGCAGGGTTGGGCAGGGTTGGGCAGGGGAGCTCTGCTGAGATGAATGCCTGGGCGGTGTTGTTGTGATTTATGATTATCAAAGTATTTGTTACCTTTATGTCCAAATTATTTGCTCGCACATAAATCATTTTAGCCTGCAGGCGACTCTGTCAGGCCACTTCGTCCACCTTCGGGGAGCCCTTGCCGCTTTGATTAATTTTCTTCAATTGCCTGCCGCGATTGGCGCCTCGATTTGGGCTTGGATTTGGGATTTTGGATGGCAGAACGATTTGTTTGATATGCCAGACAGCCACTTGGCACATAATTCACACAATTGGTCAACAAGTCAAAGCCACCCAACTATGCCCGAGAGCCAGCCCACTTGTCTCGGCTGGGGTCTGTGCAATCTTCAGAGTAAACGCAATGAATTATGTATTTATTTTTCTCAGTTTTACAGCACATAGCAGAATACGGGCAGTGGGAAATGTGAAATGTGGAAGCCCAAAATAAGACAGAAGACAGAAAAGTTCGAACCTGACTTCCATATATTTTATTCTTAATTATGCACTAATATCTCTCCTAGTTATACAGGCCCATTCCTCAGTTTCGATGCTAGTCAGCTGCATGCTAATTTCTTCACTAACCCAGATCCTTGCTATCGGATCAGTTTATATCTAGAATATATGTATATTTTTATTCTATATTCTATCTCGCCTCATTTATAAGTCCCTCTCGAACTCTGGCTTAGCTGCTTTTTGGGGCTTGCCGATGTCCTGTACTGAATAACTCTCAACTGGTTCAAGCCCTCGATACGTAAGGCTAAAACTTTTGAGATTTTTGGGGGCCAGTTTGTGTGTTGAACTGTTTGCTTGAGTTTTGATTTTGTGTTCGCTTTAATTTTTGGAAAGGACTGTCTGTAAATTAGATTACTGCCAGGAAAATTCTTCAAACCAGCAAATACTAGTTTTAAAACCATACCAAAATATGGCACGTCTTTGAGCCTGAAAGATCACAAATATATAGCAAAAGAAGTCCTGCCATATTCCGTCTTAAATGCTATCTGCTGTGACAATTTTATCAGCTTATTTGTATTATATTTTGTCAGCCAACAAGCTGCGCTCGTATTTCTTTTCACACAAGCACACAAATTGAAGTTCATTTCGCTCTTCAGTGCCCCTCAAATTGAATGTCCCCCCCCCAGCCCCATTGAGGAGGATCAACCAATATTCGTTTTCACTTAGTTTTCTTTCCACATGGCCAGACTCTTCATCTTCGATGGCTCGTCCGCCGCCGCTTTAAGTCGCAGTTTTCACAATTTTCTGCAGCGTAAATTCAATTGAATATATGTATATATGTATGTTGTAGTTGTTGCGCTGTTGTTGTTGTTTTTGTCGTTTTTGCTTTAAATCGATGCCCGAGGCAATGGCCACAATCCCACTTCCACTTCCGCACGAGCAGCGGCGGCAGCAGAAAATAAAAAATACAACAAGCAGGGCCGGGGTCACCCATATACTCCGCACTCGTGTACACCCGAAAAAAAAAGGGTTAAAACAATAGAAAATGTTGCCAGCGATGGGAGATGGAATCGGTTCGAGGGGGTCGGGCGCTGGATGGAAAACAATTCTTTATATGTTGTATGGTATAATGCTGTGAACGCTTTTAACGGCCCGTTCAGCTGCTGTTCAGCCTGCCTTCCCTGCCCTTGCCTTGCCCATGCCCACTCCTCCTCCACTTATTCTGCACGCCAAATCATTATTACAAAAACAATATGAGGGGAAAGAGGAAAGAGAGAGACTTGCTGCCGACTTCCGTGCTTATTCCTTGGCCGGCTCAACTCCTTTTCAGCAGCCGTGCTGTGGGCCTCCGTCTGTGCGCCCCATTTGCTCGACATTTTTCAACCCAAGCACGAACCCAAACCCCGAGCAACCCGAGGGCTGAATATGGCTGCCCCGGACATCGAATCCTTTCGTTCATAAATCAAGTCTTTGGTTTAATTAAATCTTGTGTTGGCGGTAAAAACTCGAGCAGAACAAAATACCAAAAAACAACAGCAACAACAGCAACAGCAAGGCGCAAAAAAAATAATAAATGCTGAAACGAGCAGCCAGACAGGGAGCAGCAGATGATGAAGGAGCAACAGCATCAGCAGTAGCAGCAGTAGCAGCAGTCAGGAGCCCGCCCAGCAGCTGGAGCTGGAGCTGAAGCTGAAGCTGGAGTCAGCGCCTCTGGGCCTGGTCCGCGGCCTGGGCCTGGGCCTGAGCAAGAATAGGAGAAGGAAGCAGCCAAATATTTGCATAGCAGGCAGTAGTCTAAGCCGGGATATGGCATCCACAAAAGGATTGCAGATGAGCATGAGTATTGGTGTGTTGTGGGATTGGGGAGTGTTGGGGTGTTGGGCATGGCATTGTCGACTCGTCACGTTTTAAATGTCGCCAACGCCGTTGCCGCTGCCGCTGCCGTTGTCGTTGTTGTCGACGCGGTTGTCCTTTTCATATTTTCTTTTTGCAAACTCATTTCCTTTTGTCGGTTTTCGTAGCGACCAAAAAGCCCTTTGACTTGTTGTTTTGGCCTCCATCTAAAGAGGGCTGTTTACAGTCCTTTTAGCCCTGCTGTAGGTTCTTGGCCTGCACAGGCAGACACAGTGACACTTGGCAACGAATCAATACGAGTGGAACGAACTCTCCCAAGATATTTACCCAACCAATAAATTAAAAAAGACACGCGACATTCGACTGAAGAATATTGTACTCAAAATGGGGGAGCATCGTTCCAGAAACCAAAACTCTGTTCCAAATAGAGGCTAAAAATGTACCAGAAAACTATCGTATTTAATTGGATCTATACTTTTAGATTTAAATATTTATGACATTATATAACCCTAATGAATATGTAATATAATTTTGGCCTACATTTTGAAATTAATATGAAAATATTTGATCTAAATATATTTCATATTTAAAAGAAAAAGATTTCATATTTTAATGCTTAAAATAAATAAATATAAAAAAATTTAGTAAATTTAGTATAAATTTAATTGTATATATTTTTTTAGAGTGTTTTATATCTATATTAAATATGAGCCGCATTAAATATACTTTTAAATACGTTAATGTTTTAATCAAGATATTTTAATTCTAATTAATTTCACTATGCTTGAATTTACACACCGAATATTTAATTTAAATATGGATGTGTTTTCGCCTCTTTCCTCCTCAATGAATAGTAAATTTATTTAGTTATATATGGCTGGAAAGATGAACCATTTAAGGGCCTTGAAACACTCGCCTGAAACATGATTTAATACTTTTTTTAATTAGCAATACAAAATATATACATATTTATATTTTCTAACGTTGACAGGTTTAATATTGAAAAGCTTACCAAAATGTATTTAATATGCTCCTCAAATTGACACAACAGAACCGTAAAACTGCATATATTTCCACTTGATTGATCAGCACCTGAGCACATCCTCATCCTCAGCTCAGCTGAGCTCAGTTCATCCTTAACATCACAACACAAAGCTTCTCTCATGCGAAATATTTTAATAAATCTCTGCGAATCAATTTGAACAAAAGAATACCTCTGGCCAAACAATCCAATGCAGTTCAATCCACACAGTCATCGAAGCTTGTGGATTCCGATTGTTAATATCTAAGCCTTGGCCACAAGCAGCAGCAGCAGCAGGACGAGCTGATTTTCATGTTGCCATGGCAATCGAGTAGTCGGAGTTTATTAATTTGATTTTGTTGAAGAATTGTACATTTTTCTGTATGGCCAGAGCCACAAATTGGACTACGCACTAATTGGGTTTGTCCAAAGGGCGGGAGCTGAACCAGAAGCAGAAGCAGTCCATTCCGGTACTGATGATGATGATGATCCTGACCAGCATGGCTGCTCCGGGTAGGTGGGGCGGGGGGGTCCAGTCGGCTGTTTGGCATATTTTCTCGATGGAAACATTTCTTAAAAGTTTTCCTTTCTGGTAACCGCCATGCGCTCGGCAAGTAGTAAAAAGTTTATAAGCATTTCCCTTCCCCTACCCCTACCCCATCCATATCCATCCCTTGGCTGCACCCCTGCACACCCCCAGGCCGTTTATTGTTTACCACAACCTCAGTTTTTGCTAATTTTGAGTATTGCCATCGTAAATCTTTTCATTAAGAAAACTTTGCATAAGTTTTCCCCGCACTTTCTTCTTGTTTGCCCTTTTTTCTCTCTCTCTCTCACTTCTTTTCTCGTACTCTTTGCTGCCCTCTATCTCTCTCTCTCTCTCGTTCCCCTTTTCGTCCATTTCTATTGCCTAGACGCCTTTTCTTCGGCTCGGCGTGTTTTCGTTATTAGTCTGATTAATTTGGCTCTTTTCATAAATTGCCAACAGCTTCCAGCCGCAGCTTGCCAGCCTCTTAGGCAAACACCGCCATCCCACTCATCTCTAGTACCATGGCTATAGCGCCACCTCTTCCAAGGACTTGCACAAAAAACCCAACCCCATCTAGGCAGAGGACCAGGCCAGCAGCAGCAGCCCAGCAGCGGCCCAGCAGATCCCCGCTAAACCAAAAGAAACTTGTGCGGAAAATTCACGAGCTCAACGAATTTTTGATGCCTTAACGTCAAGAATTTCGAATTAAATCTTTAGAGAATATACACAGGGAATATATATATTTGGAGGAGAGTAAAATTTTACATATATTATTTTCTGGGGAGGGCTTTCTCTTTTTGGTTTCCTTTTTTTGCAAATGAAAATACAAATATTTTCAACGACATCTCCACAGTATTAACTTCAGCAGAAAAATGCTACAAAATCCCTAAATAAGTGCATGTACTCTTGTGCTATTTGCAAAGGGGAAAAATCTGGCAAAAACTCGCCATGAACCTTTTTCCGACTTTTGGACTCGGTCTATTTCCCCCCACTGGTCCGTCTTTTCCTTTCGCCGCACCCCTCATAGTGGATGACAAGCTGAAGAGTCGAGGGCGGCGAGGGCGGCGGCAAAGGCGGCAAAGGCGGAACGGCGTAACCGGCAAACTCTTCAGGAACCACATCATACATTATCCTAATAAAGGATAATTCATTAGTATTTGAACTTTTTGGCATTTTTTGAAGTCTTTTGGCTGACGGACCAAGCGCCATTTTAATTGCTGACGGTTTTCTCGGGATTTTGTTTCCTTTTCTTTCCTCCCCCCTGGCAATGCCCATAACCCTACACAACCACCAACTGCCAGGATCCACGACTGCTTCTTGGGCATTTAATTACGTTGATTTGTTGGGTCGTTTTTTTCTACTAGATTTTGTAGTATTTTTGCAATGAGCTTCAGTTTCAGAAACAGCTTTAGCTTTAGCATTCGCTCTTGCTTGCTCGCGTTTTGTATTAAAAAATTCCGTGATGCTCTGCATTCAATCTGGTGGGATGGTCGCTGGGAGGGGAATCTGCTTTGGAATCTGCCACGAATGTTTATTAATAAAAATTTCATAAAATCAATAACAACACAAAAGGAAGAGCAAAAAAAAGAAAAGAAGAAAAAAAAGAAACCTGCAGTGCTGCTAGACAAATTCTCAGTGTTGTCCTTGGAGTTGCTTAAAGTGAGATTTAAATTTATGCAAAATTCTTGTGCATAATTCGAGGCTTAGCAGTAAAGAAGTGGAACAAAAAAACCTCACGTAAATTAGAATCAATATTAACTCGGCTTTTCCACAACACTTTCCCAACCTTGCAGATCATAAGAGGTGGATTTTTGAAGAGTAGACTATATTTAAATTGATATTCTAATAATGACAGGAAATTTTCTTTGTATGTTTCACCGCTGTGAATATTTGTTGTATAATTTTATACACATATATTATTATGTTTTTTCCAATAAAAATTATATGGTCCAGAGCTGAAGGCCCTACAAGCTAAGGCTCGCATAGTTTTAAGTTCATATTTTATAAAAGCCTTAAATTAATAAATAAATAAATACATTTTTTTGATTTTTGATGGGAATATTGGATGATTTAAATTAAAAAAGTATTATTATTTAAATTAATAATAAAAATAAAATCATAATATAAATGTCATGTGTATCTGTTGGGTTCTTCGTGAGTTACTCTTACGTTATGTTAAATTGATAATAATAAATAATAATAATAATAATAAATTAATGAATAAATATATTTTTTTATTTTTGATGGGAATACTTGGATAAAAATTAATATAAATCTAAAGCTCATAATATAAATGTCATGTGTAGCTGCTGGGTTCTTCGTGAGTTGCTCTTATGCTATGTTTATTTTTTGTTGCTGTTTTCAGTTGCTTTTGACGAAGGCTGGTGGCTGGTGGCTGGGGGCTGGGGCAGGGTGCTGGGGTACTGGGGTAGTTTTCATTAGTGCAGCATGGCCACAGCCGGTACAGAGTGCGATGCGATGGCTTTGAAAAATCGACGTCGTTCCGTTGCTAAGCCAAAAGGTAAAGTGTAAAAAGCGGAAAAGCGAAATTGGTAGGTGGGACGGTGGAGGAAGGGTAAGTTGTGAGTGGCGGGGAAAGTGCAAAGACAGCACACAAAGTGTGTCCCTGTATGTGTGTGTGTGTGTGTGTGTGTGTGGTATCTTCTTTTAAGCTGTCAGCTCTGCACCACCATCGGGCCCGAACCCTTGCCCTCCCTCAACCACCTCGTCACTCATTATGCGCTGTGGCACTCGCTGCCTTAGCCTGACATATATTAGTATGGATTTTTAATGGATTTTGGCGTTAAACTAATGTCACAGCTCCGTTGTTGTCTCCTCACTGGAAGCACTGTGATGTGGTTGGATGGTTGTGGAGAGGAGAGCAGAGCAGACAAAGAGAACCAGAGAGATGGCAAAGTCCTTCACTTAAAGTTTCCCCCTCTTTGCTCTTGTTGTCTGCCGTTGGTCCAACATATTGTCGGCGGTTAGCGACTTGAAAGGCGATTCGTTTCAGCTTGGAAAACTATTAATTCTGAAGCAGGCTCTTGCTGCTGCTCCTGCTCCTCCACTGCTGTTGCTGTTGCTACTGGTGCTGCTGCTGGCTTGGATGGTGTGAGGTATGTGTGGCTGGAGTATGGAAAGGCAAGAAAAACTCTAATGTGGAAATGGTGTAAGATGTGGGATAATGGAAAACAAACGGTAACTAGATGAATGGATGATATCTGGGCACAAAAAATACATGAAATGCTGGCTAGGGGTAGATATAAACAATTTAAAAATCTCTTTGGTAAGACCTAAAGAAGGCAAAAATCTACGTAGGAAAACTATTTGAAAGTGGATGAAGATCTTTAACTGATATTTTATTTGTGGTAAATATTTGTAGTGCCTAATTTAGCTATCTGTATATTTGAGTAAAAATATCCAAAGAAAAGCTGCCCCAAAAAAGGGAATATCAATCGAAATTCTTGGCATTTCACCACTTGCCGTAGATGTCTCGCTATGCCAATGCCATTCCTCAGACCTGTCTCCCACACACACACACACACACACACACACACACAACCCCCAAAAGAAATGCGTCACCACCTCATCGCCTATCCAATGACTTGGCTCGTTCTCGTTCGCCCACCCACCCTCTGGCTCTCTCGCTCTGTCACTGGGCCATATCCATACGCACATCCCGCTCGCACTCGCACATCCATTTCGAGCATTTTCTTGAATAAATGTTGCGGTTAACCACAACTTATAATTGGTCGAAATGCCTTACGCCTGCCTGCCTGCCCGCCTCTTCGTGTGTGTGTGTCTGTGTCTGTGTGTGGGTCGACTTACCCTTAGCCAGAGTGCGACTGCGTAAGTGTATGGGTGTGAGTGTGTGCCCAATATATTGATGGCAGCTATCAATAAAGTATTATTTATAATTTACTGCCGCAAAAATCAGCAAAATATAAAAAAAGAACGAAACTCCTCAGGGAAAAGAAAAAGCTTTTGGCCTGGCGCCATCTGGCGTCTTGAGACTGAAGCAGCAGCGAAAAAAAAATGCCAGAAGCCAAAGAAAAAATATCCTGAAAACAACAACAACAGCAACAGCAACAACAACGTGGGCACGGAGCGCCAAAACGCCAAAAAGTTTCGCCTCTGCCGCTGAGGGAGCAGTGTCTTGGTCTTGGTCTTGGACTTGGACTTGGAAGACGGTAGCTAGCCCATGGAAGCGTACTGCAAAGGGGGTGAATGTCTAAGTTCAAAGCGGGTTCTGCGCAGACTCTTACACTCACACACACACACACACTCAAGTACACGTACTCCTTGAGCAGGAGCAGACAACCCCGAAGTTCCTTGAGATGCTTCCGTTGGAAATTTTCTTTTTCGCTGGCATTTTTCTTAAGAAAACTTTCGCAAGCTTTGCGTGCTTATTAACATATTTTTCCTGCTTTGCTTGGATTTTTTTTTGTTGGCGATTCGCAGCACTTTGCTTGCTAGATGGAGCCACAGGGAGTGAAATGAATTAAAAAATAAGATCTTAAGTTGCATCAAAAGGAGCTTCGATTTTAAACGATCTACCCAGCAACATATCGACTAATTTACAAGGTTTAATATCTTGTAGGGCATACAAGATTCTCGTTGAGTGCAGCCCTTTGGGCCGCCCTTTGATTCGTTCCGTTCCGTTCCCCTTGCCATGTCACTGCCAAATTTTTGGCCGCTGTTGTTGCTGCTAATAAATAAACATGCGTAATGAAAACTAATGAATAATGTAATCATTTTCCATTTTCTAATTTTGATATTTTAATTAAAATGATTTGCAACTCGTAAAAACCGCAAAACGATTTCAAATCATTTCATGCTGGAGCACGCACGGGTGTGGGTCATTGTGTCGCCGTGCCCCCTTGTTGGGGTCTCCCGGCGCGGCAACAGAAATGTTATTCAAATCATATCATACATTAAATAATTTTTTTTTTGTATTCCATTCTGCTTTTTGGTATTACCCACTCAGGCACACACACACACACACACACTCGTGTCTAGTTTTTGTTGTTTCGGCGGACGCCATTTTGTTTTAAAATGATCGCATTTATATTGCAATTGCCGAAAAATCAAAATCAAAATCAAAACCATTTCTGGCCACTGCAACGCCTGCCGGCCGTTGTCCGCCGCTGTGGACATTGTCGACATTGTGTGTGCCGTGCCCCAAAAACATGGCCAGAACAATATTTGTTCTGGTCTGAATATATGTATGTGCCATATACATCTATAACTAAATACATGTGTGCATTTCTGTGTGTGTGTGTGTGTTGGCCTTTTGTGTGGTAAGCGCGTTTCGCTCTTTGTGCTGCTGCCGCTGCTGCTGCTGGCCCCCAAAATGTGCGGAGTGGTCAAATTGGGTTTTAGTATTGGGGTATGGGCAGCCCGGCACGGGCTCGAAACTCTTTTGAATAGTCAAATGTTTGAATTCGTTGTTGTCGTTGGTGTTTGCTGCTGTTTTTGTTGCTGCCATTGCCATTGCCACTGGCACTGGCCGCCACTTTTGGCTAGAAAATAATACAAATATGCTGGAATATAATGAATATAATAATGCATGCGAATGCATTTTATTAAATATGAAATATGATTTTATTTTCCCCCCCCAATTGAGAGCATACCAGACCAGGAATCAGTGGAACAAAAATATGCCCAATCTAATATCAAATGAAATATGAGCTGCCGCAAAAAAGCGCTCTTGAGATCGACTAAAGAATGCTCTAAAGAATGTCATGTCCTGCCATGTTAGTTCTCTGTGGACCGATCAGACCGTTGCTTACCAGAGGTGGGTTTTATATATTTTATATTTTTGGTTTCAATTTAAATATTATTATATTTCTTTTTATAACAAATCTTTTTGTCATTCAATCACTTTATTTAAATTTATTTATTTAGTTCTAAGTTGTGTGGGAATTTATTTGGAATTTATTGAGCAGAAATAAACATAGAAAAAAACCAATTATAAATCCTCTGAGCACTTAAGCTCTGACCCTGAGAGGTGAATTAGTTCAGTGGCAGTGGCAGTGCCAGTGCCATTTTCGATCTTCAGAGACCACACATAATAATGAACATTTTTGCGGAGGGGAAGCGTTCCGCAAACCGCACAAAACAAAATGTTTTCTAAACTCAATGGATGGCTGCTACGAATTTTTTCGGTGTATATTATTTATTTATAATTTTTAAAAGGAAATTCAATCATGCAGCCAGGACAGAGGACACAGGACACGGCTGCACTTCATTGCACTCGCTCTGCCTCTCTCGCTCTCTCTCTCTCTGTCTCTCTGTCTCTCTGTCACTGTTGCACACACAAGCACATGGAAAGAGAGAAGGCTGTATGCAGCCAGAGTGAGTGAGTGAGTGAGAAGCAGCTGTGCAAATGCAATCAATTTAGTAGCAAATTGCATAATTCGACTTCAATATAAATTTTCGTGCTTTTGCGCCTAAAATGTTGCCCAAAGTGTCACCGCCTCATGTTTCGCTTGCTCTTTCGCTCCATCACTTACTACATATATATGTATCTCTCCCTCTAACTATTTTTAGTTTTATCCTTCTCGTTCACTTTGTCAACGTGTGTATGTATGTACGCATATGTATGTGTATGTGTGTGTGTGTGTGTGTGTGTGTGTGTGTGTGTGTGTAGTCGTGCATTAAAATTAATTAGATTCGAGGGAGTAATTCCAGCGACAACCGCACGAATTAATTGATTCAAATCAATATTCGGCATTTCGGACCATGCCTCCTCACTGCACAAAAACCAACCCAAAAACCAAAGCTCGAAGCTGCATCCTGCCATATGCCATATGTGGGTACTATATGTATCCTATGGGGCGATAGCTTTACCGCTACCCATGACGTCAGGCGCCTGGCCGCACTAACAAACCATATTGAATACGTGCTCGAATCGTTAAGAGTTCAGTTTGATTTGCCTGACAGTTTTAAACCGATGTCCAACATTGTGTTCGGCTACCCATGTTCCAGCCCTCTGACCTATCCGCCGCATTCCCATCCGCCACCCATGCATCACCCAAAAAGGGACCAGGGACCAGGGACCCATCCCATGCCATGCCATGCCATGCCATGCCATGCCATACCAATCCACCACAGCAGAAGTGCTACGCCACCATGGGACGCAAATGTGGCAGATGATTGCCTGCTGCTGCTGCTGCTGCTGCTGTCCGTTGCTGTAGGTGACACACAGGCTTAGACGCAGTTGATTGCGGCCAAATAACCCAGCCACATAAATACGTATGTATGTATGTGTGTCCTCCTCGCCCCCCCCCTACACACATATGCTTATAAAGATATATAAAGCCATAAATATTTGCACACAGATTCAGTTAAGTATATAGCAAGCGGTCTTGTTGGCTGCTCGATACTCAAATGCAACCAAAGGATATTTAAGTTGGGGGATTTTGGCATAGAAGAATTAACTAAAGGCAAGAGCTAAAGAATAAAAAATCATCCATGGAGCAATCGAACACAAGAGATGCTCAAAGGGAGAGCTCTTAAATGCCAATTGGCAGTGGCTGTGCTTACGCCCTGACCTTTTGACCCCCAGCAGACACCTGTCCACACTGAACACCGAACACTGCCCTGCACAGCACTGCATTCCTTCCGCTCGACCAGAAACCCAATGCAGCAGCAGCAGCAGGGAAGCACACACAAAAAAAAAAAAAGCAACAAAAAACAAACAAAAAAGTGGCGGAAAATGAAAGGAATTGGATTCAGTCGGGTCAGTGAGTCGGCGGGGGGGCCGGGTAAAAACAAATACGAGTGCTGCTATAATGCAGAAAAGCCATGCAAGGGTGCCCATGGAGGCGGCTATCGGTTTGGCTGGTTGGGTGGATGGGTGGATGGGTGGTGCTGCTGACTTCTGCTGTCAAAGCGCGAATGCCAAAAATGTGCAACGCCAACGGCAATGCCGGCCAAAAAGCGGAAAATGTTGAAACAAAAAAGCACAATGGCCAAAACCGCAACGAAGAATGTTTTCATACCTTTTCTTTGTCTGTATATATGTATGTGTGGCTGTATATGTGTGGCTGTATATGTGTGGCTGTATATGTGCGGCTGTGTGAGAGGTGCAAGAATGTACAAGCCGTTAAATATTTGCATGAACAGATTTCCAGGGGTGGGGGTTGCATGGATTGAGCCAGAGATCTGCATAATTCTGTGCTAACCTCAGAAATCACTGCATTATTTTAATGGTCACGTGTAGCTAGTCAGTGCGAATGGGTACGGTACAGTGAAGCCAGCTACTGCTTCCACTTTGGCTGTTACGTCTCTGTTTTTTTTTTTTTTTTGTAACAAAATTTTCTAATTGGAAAGTTTCTATTTGCCAGAGAAAGAGTTTTGTCGGTGAAAGGAAGCCGCCGCCGCTAATTAAGCAAACTTCCTTCCGGTCGAAGAACAAGACAACCAAAAAAAAAAAAGGATACCACCCGCCCCCACCCAGCACTCATTTCCACCTTCTAATTGGCATCATAATCAAATATACACCCACCCAAACACACACACACACACACATTTCATGCATAATTGAGAGACGAGAGAGAGAAAGTTGTGAATGCCTCATGCGGGAAGGGTATGGGAAGGGGTGTGTGGAGTGTGTGGGGTGTGGGGTATGCGGCATGCGGCAAATGTAAAGCAAATGAAGCAAGAGCTAAAAAGATTATTTCCATTATGAGTGGGGCCAATAAAAGAAGCCAGCAGGTGTAAGCCGTAATGCCTTAAGCGAGGGTTGATCGAGCACCAAATGATGAAATTATTTCAGGCTTCCCAGTGATAGGGCAGAATAGATCTGCATGCCTTGCATATAGCCGCAAAGTTTCGCTACAAACATTTCCTTAGACAACAGTCAAGTAATGGGGAAAATACTCAAAAGCTCTGTTTAAGCGCAGATAACGATTGAAAATGATTCAATGATTTATATTCAAAATTGATCGTCACTATACGCTTGAGCGGGCTTACAGCACTTTGTAGACAAATTCAAAGATTTTAAGCCTATCAAAGATCTCCGCTGAATGGGCAAATTTGGCAAATAAAAAGAGATGTGCGCCAAAGAAGATATTTTGGCCAGAAGAGCAAGTGCCTGACAGCAACTATTCCACGACTCATAATGGCAGCAGTGCCACAGAGTTTTCTTAGACTTAAAATGAAGCAAAGATTGTTTGACATTTTCTGGCCAAGAGGAAAACGTTTTACGGCAAAGTTTTACGCTTCCATATTAGCCGCAAAACTGCTGGAACGGCCCCAGGCCCCTGCCCTCCCCCGAAAACACTTTAAAACTTTTATGATGTCTCATCTTGTCTCGTCTGATCTTCTACTTGAGAGAGAGGTCTAATTCGGTTTGCTTGTTTATCACCTTAATTAAGGCCTGGCAAAATGGCAACGGCAATGGCAGTGGCAACGGCAACGGCAACAGCAACGGCAACAGCAACAGCAACGACAAATGGCTAATAAGAAAAATGAATTTTATTGTGAGGCAAAGCAACATGCAACAAATGAAGGCACTCCAACAATAGAAACTCCACTCAACGTTAGCGCCTCTCCATATGCGCCATGCTCCATGCTCCATGCTCCATGCTCCACTCCGCACTCCACTCCACGCCATTCCACTCAACTCAACTCCAAGTCGGCTCCTCCTCTTCCGGTTAACTCTTTCAGCCGGCGATGGTCGCCACGGGATTTGGATTTTACCCATGTGAAACGTGTTAATATGCGAGGCAGCACACGTTCCATGGGTTGAGGGTTGAGGGTTGGGTTCACTGCCGTGGTGAGGGTGTGCGTGTGGGAGAGGTTAAAGAATGCCTGGCGAAGGACTAAATCAGCGTCTCAAGTGGTTTCCTCTAGCCCTTCCTGGCGCTTAGCTACTCGTACATGTACGAGTAGAGGAAGAGGAAAAGGCAGGAGCAGGAGCAGCGTCTCATATGAGACTCTGTGTACGTTTGCGTCTTGGTGTTTGTTTGAAATTTTATCAAGCATCGCAAGTAATGGGTAGAATTTTTAATTATTCACCCTCCCCGCCCCGACCCAACCCAGCCACACACACACACGGCTGCATACTTTAGGGCGCTGGGCCAGAAGTCGGGCCTCGGAACTCGCAACTCGCAACTCGGGACTGGGCTAATTTGTTATGCGAAACATCTTCAGCAGGGAAATAATTAAAAAGTTTTTTTTTTTCTTTTGCAATGGGTGGAAGTCCCTTTAGTACTGCTCCCCGCTACCCACTCCCCACGCCATATCCCTGGCACCCACTCTGCGAGATGCTGTGCCACTGCCTCTAGTCTGTTATCGATCTCTTATTTATCTGCTGCTTAATCTCGTTTGTGCCGGCTACGGTTACGGCTACCTTTTTGCGGTTACCGCTTCCTCTCCATTTGCTATCTACTCATTTGTTACGCTTCGCGTGCTGTACCCACCCACACACCCACCCACACACACACCCACCGCTCTCATCTTTTACTTGACTGTATTTTTATGGCCATCGTAGGATAGGTGAGAGAGCCCCCCACCACCTATCGACTACGCGACTAGTCGTCGTCTGCCTGCTCTAGCTCCGCTCCGCTACGACTACGACTACGGTTCTACGGTTCTACGTTCTGGTTGGACTACGATATTTTCCTGCCTTCCTGCCTGCCGCCTTACCGTGGCACCACTCGGTTTGCAGCTTAATTGGATGCCACAATGTGAAATAAATTGAGCAGAAAATTACGTTGCCCGCCAAATCTAAACCACACTCTAGATATGTATGCTCGCACACAGGATTGCACATGGATTGGGCCCTAAGTTTTAAGCTTTGGCCATTGTCCCCTCCGGTGTCGTTAAAGCGTTGAAACAACGGCGGGAAACCTTGATTGGCCGCAGCAAAAGGGGCGAGAGGTATAGGAGACGGCGAGTTGGTTAAGCCATTGCGAAAACTCTCAAGGATGAAGAGCTGAATATTTATTTTGCTGTTCAGCTCCAAAACAAGTTTTCCTCTTTTTTCCATGCCCAACTGCAACCGTTTTAATTGAAACACACATTAAATGCTGTATATCTTTGGGGATCTATTTTATTGATATTGCAGATATTTTACTATGAATTTAAGGTGCGCAAAGGACTGTGTTTCCGGGCGGCTTTTGTATAATTTACTGTTCATTTGGGGTGCTCCAAGGAGTTTGGCTTCTTGCTCAAGTCTAAGCCGATCTGGCAGCTCTTGTGCCGTAGGCAGGAGACGCGAGTACGCGCCCAACCCATTTGAAAGCCGAGTTGAACGATTTCAAGAGAGAGCGCGACTTCGCATTGACGCAATTTGGTTTCATGCCCATCGAAACGGTTTTTGGGCAGAGCTTCGTCGACGAGTCAAAGTCACATTCCGAATCCGAAGTGGCGCAATCAGCGAACTCGTTCGGCAGCGATATTTCCGATGATAGCTGGCACGAGTTCCACAGCGAGCCCGTCAACGAGGGGCAGCAGCGGGACGCCGTACTGCCAAAAGACGTTTGAGAGGCCTCTGCGGCGGAGCTCCGGACACGATCGTAATCAGCAATAATCGTTGTTGAAACCGAATTGCCAAGGTACACGGTTACATTTTCGATGGGCGATGAACGCTTCGAGGTGCCGGGCTGCGAGTGATGGTAACAATTCACAGACACACTGTCTGTGCCCCTCAAGTAATGTACAGACATGGCGCGAGCTGGTAACCGGAAAATTTGAAAGCCAAAGACAACAATTTTGTACACACGTATTTTTTGAGTGACAAGAAATTCCAATTCGAGTTCAGTCAATTTTAATCGAGTTGGATATACATACATAAATCTAAACATACGTATGTAAGTATATGTGAAACCAGAAAATTGCATTTCGATTAATTTCGGAATTTACGCGGGGGGCCACAAGTCGGTCGGCAGCTTTGGCCTCTCCTCTGCACTGTCTCCACTGATTTGGCACATCTAGCTGGCTGCTCTAAAACCAATGAAGCTGCGTGCCATGCAACTACTGCAGCTGACTGCCATGACTGCATTCCTTTTCCTGCCCAAACCAAAAAAAAAAAAACGATAGAGCCATTTTTTTTTTGTTATTAATTTTTCATAATTTTATTTAATATAATTGTTGAATTTAATTTTCATAGAAATCTTTACGGATTTGCTCTCTCGGTTTCAATTTCCTTCATTTCTCAAATAAAATTTGTAATTACATTTATTTATTTTTTATTACAAAGAAATAATTTCTTTTTCGTTTAAGTTTTTTTTTTGTTTTTTTTGTTTTGGGTTTTTTCTGCACAAAATTCTGTTTTATTTTTATTTTTATTATGTTTTATGTATGTTTATTATATGCGAGATCGTTTGCATGTGCCGTTTGCTACATTATACACACATATATTTAATTATATTTTCTGTATTTTCTATCGAATTTTGTGGATTTTTGTGGATTTTTGTGTGGATTCTGTGTCGTTCCGTTGGTATACATCAATTAAATATTTACTTCGATTTTGTTAGTTAATACATATGTTTGTATGTATGTATGTGTGTGTGTGTGTATACATATATATATATATTTTAAAGAATGTGCTATTTTTGGACATCTCTAACCGATTCGCTTAACACTAATTGCCATTGCATAGTATCGTATAATATTCATATCTTCTGAAAGATTTCTTTATGGAATTTCCACTTAGGAGCTAGCAAAAAAAAAACCGAATTACAATTAAAGTTCTCAAGTGTCGTAGATTGTTGTTGTTGTTGTTGGGTTTTTCTGCTGTGTGTGTGTGTGTGTGTGTGTGTTTTGTGGTTTGCTAATTAGTATACAGATATCGTGATACATATAGATATAGCACATACTCGTATTCGTATTCATATTCGTATATATATGCATACTCGTATATAGGAGATTATATTTATAGTTAAGCTTAGATTGCACATGTTTATACACATTTAAAATACACGCATATCGAAGCACATGAAATGAACAGTAAACAAATTCACGAACATTGGATTACGGCTTAGGAACTCAGACATACATCGGCTCTACAATCCCATCCCCGACTGACCCCCGCCAAAAACGAAGCCCATAGATACCCATTCTACTCATTCTACCCACTCCACCCACTCTACCCATGCCAAACCCCAACCCAACCCATTCCATTCCATTCCATCTTTTCCTACCCCCCACCCCAGCCATCATTCATATTTTACAGAAACGAGGACAAAATAGTAACACAACAAAGGGCTGGCTTTACAATGTTTTTTGTTTTTTTTTATTTTTTTTTTTACCACTAATTGTTAAAGTTGCTAAGTATTTTTCTGGTATTATTTTGTATGCTTTTTTGGTATTCTCTCGTATTTAGTTTTTGGTATATTTCTTTGCTTATCTTTTCTATGACTAAATTTATGGCTCGGGCATACCACGGGCCTGACTAAAAAAAATACACAAAAAAAATACAACAACACACATTACAGACCCAAAATGCTGCTTAAGATATTTACGATATATCTCTTAGTTTTCATTTCGGTTTGCGTTTCGTAGATTAAAAATTGTAGAGGAAAATGTTACGGCTGGAGGCGAACTCCATTGGCGAATCCGCAACATTTTCCCCCAGCTCTTGCACTCTCCTCCTGCTCGTCTCCCTCCCAATTTGCTAAGTGGTTCTTGCTTAGTTTTTCGTTTTTGCATTTTCTTTGGTTTTATTTAACTATAATACGAGTTTTCTAGAGATCTATGGAGAACTCCAACAAATTCTACTAAAAGTTGATCATTTTTTTTTTTTCATTATAAATATTTATATGATTTTAGGTGTGTATGTGTTGGGTGTGTGTGTGTGAGTGTTTTTGTTAAAAAAAAAACATTATGTACAGCAAGATTCCATCGTGTTCCACACATATGTACTCGTATGTACAATCAGAAGCCACCGAGGCAGCCATTACCCAGACCCACGCCCATGCCCACGCCCAGACCCACGCCCAGACCATGACCAAGACCCTCCCCATACCCATACCCATACCCGTATCCGTACCCATACCCCTGCTCCTCGTGCTGCGTCTCCGCTGCGCGCCCCTCGCACTATAGAACCGCAGAGCCGCACCACAGAACCTGACCTCAATATGGCCTCCACACGCTGCCCCCATTATCAGTGGGATTGTGGTGGCCGCGATGGGCAGCTAAGGCGGCCACCTGACGATTGCTGTTACCGTCCTCGATATTCCTCACCGACGCCCCACAATTACCGATCAGCGTGAGGTCGCCCGGATGGGTCACACCGCCGCCGGCCATGATATTGTGCTGCTGCCGCACGCCCACATTGCTGATGTGATCCATCACGCTCTGCAGCTCGCCATGCACCGAGGAGTTGGGCGAGGCGTGGGCCGGCAGCGTGTGCGAGTGGAAGCCGTGGGCCGACTGATTGGCCGCCGTGTACAGCTGCGAGTAGAGGAGGCTGGCGGGCAGGACCGGGTACAGCGATCCATTGCATCCGGCCGCTGCTGCCGCGGCGCTGCCATGGCCACCACCCACGCCAGCACCGCCGCCATAGGCGGAGGCCGAGACATGTTGCGCTTGGTTCACGATGCCCGGGAAATTCTGATTGGCGCCGAGCATGGCGCCTGGATTGCCCACGCCCACAGCTGCGGCGGCACCCGCCGAGGCGGCACTGCCGGCGCCCGCTCCTGCCGCTGCACCGCCATTGGCCGCCCCACCGTTGGCCGTGCCGCCGCCGCCGCCGGTGCCGCTGCCCAGATTGGGGGTGTTCGTTGACAGCAGATCCTCCTGAACCGGTGACTCGGCCTGGGAGCTGTCGCTCAGGCTGCGCGGCCCGTTCTGGCTGGAGTGGACATTGTAATCGTTGCTGGCATTGGTGTGATAGCGCGGCACCAGAATCGAGTTGCCGCCAGCTCCGCCGCTGCCAGCCACCCCAGCGCCAGTGCCGCCGGTGCCAGCACTGCCGGCACTCGCTCCGTTCACGGTCGAGGAGATGGACGTTTGGCCGGTGGCGCCCAGCAGGCTGTGGTGCGTCATCTGGCCACTGGTGGAGCCCACGAGGCTGCTCAGATGCTGGTCCAGATCACTGGCCGTCGAATCGGGCAGCACTAAAAAGGGAAATCAAAATAAGGCAAAAAACAAAAGGAACATTAATCATACGCGGATGATAAAAAACAATTCAGCGCCAGAGATCAGCCGAGGAGTTCAATCAAAAATCATAAAATGCAACTTACTTGGCACACAGTCGCGATTGGTGGCGCCCCCAAAGTCCTGGTTGTTGCTCTGATCATTCGAGGAGCAGGTGAATCCCAGTGCCGGATTGTTGAACTGCGCCGATGTGGGTGTGGTGCAGGAGGACAGCCCGCTGCTGGCCAAGTACGGCGAGTAGGCGGACGCCGCTGATCCATAGCCCCAGTGCGTGTTGCTGGCACCTAAACCAAATTGGGACACATCTTTGTTGTTGGTATTCATTGAACATTTATTTGATTGAAGGAAAAGAAAGCGACAGAGGCGGCTGATGAATAACAATAATAATGAATGCCAAGCGAAATTAATATGTTGCAAATAAGTTACGAAAAATCAAGAAAAAAGCGAAATAAATACTTCTATTAGAAACCAAATCGATGTGGCCAACAATTAACATTTGCGAAAAAAAAACACCGCTGACGCCATCTATCCAAAATGTAACGCTCATGTGGGTCGCTAATTGGAGGTCTTTCCCGGCAACCATCATGCCCCTTGGCCCCCGGCCCACGTTGCTCATTATGCGGGACCTTTTACCACCGATTTTGCCATTTTGTAGAGTTACGAGAAAAATGTACAAGCAAATCAATTGAATGGTCCAGGGCCAGTCCCCCCCTGTTTCCTGTCCCTCGCCAGCACTCTAACCCCACGGCAAACGTTCAGCAATTCGGGAGGATTTTCTATATACATATTTACTCGTATATATGTATGCATAGAGGACACCGCACAGAACAGAACAGAACCGAACCGAACAGAACACTGTGGGGCCAGTGGGGGCTCAAACAGAAGCCAAAAGAGACAGCCTACGAGGGAGATAGAGCGAGAGAGAGATGGGTCTATTGGGCTACGGGGAGAGTCAACATTTTGCGGGTCTCCGGGACCCATGCACAGATAATTAGGCTTAATTAATAGCCCATTCGGAAATTATTAATTAGTTTTTATAGGCGACGGGCGCATCTTCGTAGCCGGATATTGATTTTGTGGTGGCTTTATTAATGCTATTGGCTTAAATGTTTCTACCTCCATTAATTACGTGGCTTTTTGTGCACAATTTTTGCTGTTGCTGTGTTGCTTTTACTGTTGTTGTGGGATGTGGGCAGCGAGCGCTTCACCGTAAATGTATCTCTCTCTCTCTCTCTCTCTCCCTCTGTGTGTATCTGTGTGTGCTGGCTTGTAGCTGTATCTATGCGAGTGGCGGTGCTCTGTGTGCCTGTGTCTGTGAGCAGTCCGGCCGCTTGTTTGTTGTCACACTGATTGACTTTATTTGAGCATATTTTTTGGCCGTCTGAATTATTAACAAAAAATGGCAATAGGCTCGCGGTGGAATTTTGGTATAAAAGTAGCCCCTTTTTGTTTGTCAGTTAGAGAGGAAAAGATATTTGTTAGAGAACGTACCAATGATAAAAGATATAAGTGTATGCTTTCCATTTAATAAATAAAACTGTTAGAGCCACTTAGAGTGGGTATATTTTAAATCAACATTTTTTATACACAAGCAAAAAGAGGTATCCAATTTTGGAGATCTTATCCCTCTGTCATGGAGCTTGTTTCTTACATCAGTCTTCACTGCAATGCAACCATTTCCTTCCCATAAATGCCTATAAATATGCACCAGCTCAAGAGCTTCCCCTTAGTTGCTGTAGCTTAATTTGTGCAACCCTTTAATCATTTTAAGCCCAGGCGGCACAATTTGTCGTTTTGGAATTCATGCAATTTGCAGCACTTCTTTTTTTTTGCGAAATTAATAAAATATATGCCAGTAATTAAGTCAAGCAGCGACTGTCAATAAAATTTGTTAATAAATAATTCAGAATATTTTGCTTTTTGCATATTTACAATTAATTTATGGGTAATCAGTTTCAACAGACGCTTTCAGTAATCATTATTTACTTGTGTTGTTATCCACACATTTGCATGTGCAGGCATATATACAGTGTTGCATATACATATGTATTTATGTGCATATCACATTATGTAATGGCTTCTGTAGGTAGTATCTGTGTGCGTGTGTGTGCGTGGCTTGCCTTTTGCCTCGGCCAAATTTCAGAGTCCTATAAATCGCGCAATTTGCATTTTGATTTGTCCACTGGGCTAGACGGTAAAATATTGACAGAGCCTGGGCTTGGAGGTGGGTGGTGGGTGGGGGCGGAGATGATTGAATCGGCGTGGACTGTTATAGGGGGGAAGGGGGGTGGTATGAGCTGTGGCAGGCAAGCTCAGATTGGCAGGCAATTTGCGCATTGATTGAGTTGCACTTTATATTTATGTGTAATTTTTATTTATTTTACTTGGTTCTTTTTTATTTATTTTTTTTTGTTGCTGCATTCACCGGAATGGTTTTGGTCAGCAGCGGTAATGAAAGATAAGTGGTCACAAGTAGTGTTGGTAAATTTGACAGAAAACCAATTAAGGTGTGATAAAAGTGTAATGAGAGCGGGATTCGGAGTTGAAAGGGAGCAGCAGATAAGAGCTACAGGAACATTTTGGTAAATTTCAAAGCTTTAAAAAAGCATTGGAAATGTCTACAAAATAGATTTGATGTTAATTTTTATTAAATACTTACTTCTAGTGATTTACAAAGCCAAAGAAACTTTGCCACAACAATTATTGCCACAAGAACTAATAAGAGAAAGTTCTTATCCTTTCATATTATCCTCATATTTTCTCTAGCATATTCGTATCTATATGAAATTTCTGCCATTGCCGCAAAATATTTTGCTTCGGTAATATTCACTGCATATGCGAAATTTCTCAATTAATTTTTCTCCCCCCCTTTTTTTGTCTGTTTGATTTTAGTGAATTTTTTAAACACTTTGTCTATGGCTTTTTTATACTTTAATATCATTAATGTGTTAATTTTATTATTTTCCCCTTTTTTTTTTTAATAGCATCAAACTCTAAAGAGGAAATCATTTTTGTCGTTTCTGATGGTTTGTTGTCGTTGCTGTTGTTGTTGCTGTGCCCGGAGCAAATAGTTTGCCTCGCAGGTGGGTGGGTAGATAGACAATGTCTAGTACGGTTTTTGTTGCTGTTGTTGTAATGCAATTAATTGTCAATTTAAATTGAAACATCAAATTTAATATAAATGCATTTTAAAATGTACAATTAAATTTATTTCACCTACGCACCATAAACAACAGCAACGGCAACGAAAAAAAAAACCAAAGAACGTGTCGCCCACAATATTAATTATTGATTTTATTTGAAATACTCTATCAATAGGGCAGAAAGACTTCTGAAAATATTGAAAGATATGAAACAGCGGAGTACTAAGTAAATATGTGGTAGCAGTAGCTGGCATATTTTCGTTCCTTTACGTTTTATTCCAACACAAAAATGTACTACGACTATAATCCCATTTGTCAGGGTATCTAAAGCTCCGTCTGGTTGCAGCTACTTTCGTTCATTCAAGGCTTAGGGATTGTCCTGTCAGAATGTTTTAATTTCGCCTGGATAAATGCATTTAAATATATTTGACTGCTGCATAAAAAATGTTTTGTAGTTTTTTTTTTTCCATTGAAATCATAATTTGTATGCGAAACTCTGATTTACGCACACACAGACCTACACACAAATAGACACAGACACAGACTGTTTTTTTTAGGCTTTGACTTTTTTCCATACGCTCTAGTCCCCCCCACTCTCCGCGCAGAGTATTTTCCACTCCGCCACCACTGTCAGTGTGTGTTTGGCTGTCTGTCGCAGTGTGTGATTGTGTGTTGACCAACGTTTATTTGTTTGTATAGTAAACTTTTGGTTAAATAAAGTGGCCAACAGTTTAACAACAGCTCATACACACCGACACACTGACACACCCACTTATCCGGCATGAAAAAATCCTTTATGGCAAGGTGACCCACAATTTTACCACATTCAAATGGTTGCCCAGCGGCAACAACAGTACCGACAACAAAAACAACAACAACAAAAACAGCAACAACAACAAAAGCAACAATATGAAAAAGTCTTTCTCTCGTTTTTTTTTTTTTGTTGGTTTGTCCTTTTTAATTTGTTATGTTATTTTTACTCATTAACACATGAGTCACACTTGTGCGCCTGTGTGTGTGTGTGTGCCTGTGTGTGTGTGTGTGTGGGTGGAATTTTTTAGCAAACATTTATTGGCTACTTTTTGTGGCCATTTACTGAACTCTCATTGATGGAGTGATGTGCAAAAAAAAAAAACAAGCTTCGAATTTTCTTGCAGGCCTAAGAGAATATTTCCCTTATATCAAATTACAGCATCGAATATTTCTTTGGATTTGTGAAAACAAAGCAAAATTCATGCATGAAATTTTGCTTTATTTTTGTTTTGTATTTGTACTTAAGTTCAAGAAATTGCAGACATTCTTCAGCAGCTATGATGGGAGAACCATTTTTGGCCGGCACCACATTTTTCATCATCCTCAACAAATTGTGATAAAATTTTCGTGCATTAAATCTGTTTAGTAGAAAATAAATTGCTTAAAATGTATGAAGCATTTTTGGGTTGTTTATTTTGTTGGCCTGCAATGCGAATGGCTTGGCTGCCTAATCGGTTTTTTGTGTGATTTTGTGTGGTTGCATTTGTGGGTGCACCACATATCCAAAAACCGAACCACCCCACACAACCACTTCGGCAGCCCCTCATCTCATACAAATTTAACTTTTACTTTTGTTGTTATGCGGTTTACCGATTGAAGAGCAGCCCGGCCAAACAAAATAACAAAACAAAAACAAAAAAAAAAAACAAACTTACACAAATCATATTGGCAAAAATTGAAGAAAAACCATAACCATAGAATGTTGAGTTATGTGTGGAGAGAGATTGTGGTGGCAATACTTACTCTGACAGTTGCCAATGGGCGGCATACGGAAGCCGGATAGGGGATCCGTTGAGAAGTGGAATGGTCGCTGGCCGAACGCAAAGTGGAACTGCTGTTGTTGTCCTAAAAGGGATAGCACTAAGTTTTTTTCAGTTTTAATTATCTGTCCTTAACTAAATGGTTTTATTGCACTTGTCAGTGTCTCTGTGTTTGTGTGCGTGGGCTTGTGTCATTCTGTTTTAAGTGTAGTTGTGAGAGAAAACTTAAGTGTCAAGCACTTGATGAATGGAAAACTGTAGCGTTTGATTCACTTAAGATGTAGCAAAGGTTATGGCATGGCTCCTCCTAGACTTCAATCCTGCCTACAAACTTCATGACCTTCTGCTAGTTGCCCCCATCAAACCCACCTTTTTGCTGCCTTTTTGCTAAACTATTGACAAAGGGATCTGTCTCTCTCTCTCTCTGTGTTTGAAAGCGAAATGACAATGGCCCCCCAAAAAACTTTGCCCCAGCAAAGTAGTTGCCCGGAGACATTTTCCACTAAAACTCTTCGGTCCGTTTGGTCTATGTATTTCTGGTCCCCTTCTATCCCTGAAACAGTTGCAGTTATCTGCCAGATTGTATTCATTATAAAATAATAACCTTTTGTCTGATGTTGTCTGCTGAAGAGGCAGCTTAAAAACCCCCAACAAGCCATGTGCATGTGTCCCTGTCTGGGTATCTGTGTGAATACCGCAGAAAACGGTATTAGACCCCCGTCTCTGCCCACTTTCTTTTGCAGTATAACCCGTCTGGCTCTGGGGCCATATAAATCATTTCATGGATCTGAAATTTGTTGCTCTACTCGTATTCGTATTCGTTTTCGGACCGAAACCAGATTACACAGACCAGCTAAACTTTTGTCCTCTGTCTGAGCCGAGCCGAGCCGAGCAACAGCAACAGCAACAGCAACAGCAGCGCGTTGGATGGGCCCCAAAAACATATGCAAAGTAAAATATTTGCATCCTTATAAATATGTATGGGTAGAATGGGCAGATGCCCATCCATGTATATGCATGTATATAACCATAGAGGGAGAGCAGGAGCTAGAAGGGGGGGGGGGGGGGAGTGTGATAGAGCTGTCTAATGAATATTCCTTAAAGAAAATGGCAATTTGCTGAGAGATGTGAAGTAAGTGCAAAGTAAGGTATTAGCAGCAAAACTTTATCTGCAACAGCGCAAGGGAAAGGCGAGCCAGGGAAAGGTGCGGTGCAGTTGGAAAAGTGAGTAAGTGATAGCAGCCAAGAAATACGATAATTTGCAACAATGCTTCAGCGTCAGAGATGTGCGAACGAGCGAATTGGTTCAAGTTGGGAGTTTCCCATTGGGAAATGTTGCCGAGAAACTGCTAAAGTAGCGCTGCAAAGATGCCACGAAAAGTGGTTGGATATGCCTACAATTTGGTGGATATCTGAGCAACAATATTGCATGGGCAGCTACACAACTATCTTTAATTTCAATAGGAAATTCTCAGGAGATGCCAAGATGTCTGTGCACACATTTCGATGTGCCATCTCTGACCGAGCTACACTTTAATGAAATCTCTATCCATATGCGGGAGCTAAGACCTCAACTTGAGCCCCCAATTACTCCCAGTCAGTACTCTAAGCTTGTGTCTCGGCATCTGTGTCTGTATCTGTGCTCCTGACTAAAAGTGTGTCTCTCTCTATCTCTGTCTCTGTTTTGTGTTGCCTGCTGCCTGCTGCAAGGACAATTTATCTATTTGGCAACTAATAAATTGTTATGCATTGTCCTGCAAATGAAATACTGTTATCTGCCTCAGAGCACAGGAGAAGAGTCGGGCGCAAGAGTAGGAGAAGGCGAGGGAGGAGCCTTGCCAGAACACTTGCCGAGCTCTTTGCATACTTACTTGTCTTGGAGCGGGGCTCGCGTGGCCCGTCGACAGTCACTTTGATGGCCTTGTTGTAGGTGGCTATATGCGGTGGATTCGTTGACACGGTGATGGTAAGCGTGAAGCTTTTCCCTGCAATAAATAAACAGCAACAAAATTGATAAGAAAAGAAAACAATGGCAAACAAATTTATGAGTTCTCTTCATGGTGGCTAATGTGCGTCTGACATGCAAATCAATAAAGTTTTGCTGTGTTTCTATTTTTGTTGTTGGGGGTATTGTCACATCGTAAAAATGTTGCCCATAAAACTGTTTTGTGTGTTGGCTGATTGTACATAAAGAGAGTTCCAAACGCAAGGGTAGAGAGAGAGCGTGGAAACTATATAAATTATTCTAATCCGAGTTTGTACAATTTGGCACATAAATTCGGTATTTTTCGTATTGGAAAACGAATTAAAAAAAGCAAGAAGGGCCCCAGAAATTAATTTTGACTCTGAAATTATAGTCTCTGATGGGAATTTAAATGTAAGTATGGTGTAATGGTGTAAGTACAGAATTTACCAATGCGAAAATCTTCAAATTATATCGACATTTGAAAGAGCTCAGATCACATTTAATATTCCAAAACTCGAAATGCGTTTATCTAGATTAATTTAGCAAAGTGTTCTGGAAAGTTTCTCTCCACTTTTTGTTTAATGAAATCTTTTTGATGACGAGTAAATCCTGATCGCAGAACCGACTCTAACAACCCAGCCCGGCACACAAGTCCCTCCATCGACGAACTGCAGTCAAGCTGGGGCGCGACTGAGTCGAGGCCAGTGCTTTGCTCCTGCCAGAGGATGCGTATACGTTATTTGTGAGCTTTAACCAATTTCGTCTCTTGTGGCGTACCCTACCTTAAATTAATGGACTTTGCTGTTGCTTGAAATTCGAATTTAATTCAGTTAAATGGCAAATGCATGCAAACATTAAAAATGAAGAGCACCAAACTTGTTTTCCAACGTTCATTAAATGGTCAAAGAAATTATACAGAAATTTATTATTATTTTATGGCCGTTGAATCCAAGCTTACGAGTATTTTCTCCCCGTTCAAGGGGAGTACAGTATGTATGTACAGTATACCCCACACCTGTGACACGCACTGTAACCCCCCCAAAAAACTCCTTGCCTTTACTTGCGATGCCCACTCACACTCTCCTCATAGCTAAAATAAAGAATTAATTACAATTTAAACTGATTTTAGTCTGTCGCCAAACAAGCCCCCCTCCACATACTCCACATACGAGCACGAGTGTGGGTGGCTACGTTCGTATGTTCTGCAAACAAGTTTCCCTCTTTTGCCAAGATTTATTTCATTTGTGCCGCAGTTTTCTTTTAATTAACTTGCTTGCCTTCACATCTCTAGCACCCACTTTTTTTGTTTTTGTTGTTGTTGTTGTTGTTGTTGTCACGCCTTTTGTGTCATTGTCAAGTGTTGCCAGGCCCACGCGTAGAAGTCTTTTGCCACTTCTTTGTCGCCCCCTTGCCAGATTCCGGGATTCAATTAAAAGCATTTGGGACTGCTTGAGATGCTGCTGCCACTGCCACTGCCACTGCTTCCATTTCCTGTCTTCGTCTATGACAACGCGGAGTGGAGCAATCGCCGTGGTGGGGGCGGCAAAATCACAGTATCTGTGGGGAGTGGGGTTTGCTTTTTAAGTCGACAAACAAAGCGTAAATCATTTCGACACATACAAATAAACCGTCGACGCCCACACACACACACACATATGTACAGACAGACAGACAGACAGGGACAGTGGCAATGGGCTTACACATGTTCCCTGGCACACTCCACTGGGCCCGCCCCAAGACATTGTCTGCCACGGTGGATGTCTTGGGTGGGTCCTGGGCATAAAAAATGAACTTGTTGTCTCTTTTTGGGTGTCTCGAGGGGCGCCAAGATGGGTGGGTGGTGAAATGAGAAAACACTTTTGTGTTTATTGCCATCAAGTGCAGTTCATTGTTGCGCCATTCTTTGCCACTTTCGATGGGATTTTCTCTTTTTTAGCGGCTTGGCTGGCACTGATATAATCGATCATTTAAGAGAGTTTCTTGCGGCAGAGCAAGGGAAATAATTTTTTTTGTTTTTCGAACGGAAGTACAAGTATTTTTAATTAGATTTTGGATTTTATAGCAAAACGTTCCAAATGTATTTATTTGTAAACAATTTCAAGCTGTCATTTTGTAACATTCTTTTTTCCAGAAAAAAGCTGAAGATGTTTGCTATATCACATGAAAAATTGCAATTGCCATAAGCCAGCATACTGTGGAATATTTTTGGCATTGAAAGGGAACTTATTCGTACGTGGATTAATTTTCCTGATACTCGTATCGTTGTGTGTGGTTTGTGCAGCATAAGTTCCCATTATAATGTATATGTACATAGGCATAAATATTTCACTTAACGAAGCCTTTGACCCCTGACCCAATTTCAACCATGCCTAATCCTGCGACCTGTACCAGCGCCAAAAACACATTCATCTTAATCCCGATACCCCGATACCCCGACTCCCCGACCACTGACTCCACCCAGCGCTGCTGCTGCAGGGACACGACTCCGACAAATAGAAACATCAACACTTGAGGAGCAAAGCACTTCCTGCGTTGCGTTGCTGCGACATTTAAAATCAAATCCCGTTGACAAATAACTTGAAATCCCTGCTTGGCAAATCCTTGGCAATTTGCCGAGGCACAGGCGTCATAAATCAATTTGGGGGGGTAATGAAAGCACACACACAGGGGCATGGGGATGCTGACAGGAGAGATATGTGTAAGGGGTAGAGGTAGGCTCTGCCATAAGACAAGGACATACAAACACGCACACATCTGTCAATACTTGTGGCCGTGTCACAAATCACCAAGACACCAAACAACAAAAACAACAACAACGAACCCCAAAAGACATAACCCCCCCGCCCAACCTGCTTCCATTGCTGCTGATAGCTGCCGTTAGCTGCTGCTGCTGCTGCTGCTGCTGCTCTAACCCCCGCCCCGCACATAATCGGTGTCGGGCCTACAATATTCAATTTACGGATTATTTGCAATTAAAATTTTTGCTCCATATTTTCCCCAAAAACCAAAAGATTTGCACAAATATTTGTTCGGCTTGGCAAAGGGAAACCAACTACCAACATTTGAGTGTTCAAATATGCCTACATTGCCCTGGTTATGGGCAGCAAACAATGCCATTTACATGCCTTATATATTCAAGCATCCCCATGGCAAGTAGCGGGTATCTTTTAGTCGAAATGCCCCAAACAGGAGTCTCTTATCGTTTCGTTTCGTTTCGTTTCGCTTCACTTGAACCCAAACACTAAGCCCTTAAAAGCTTGCTAAGTCAGCCAACAAGTCGATTCAACACAAAAAGAAAACCATTTTGCGGCTTCTTTGGCTTTCATCTTTTTTTGTTTTTCTTTTGGTTTTTACTCTGTGTTTTTTTATTTTTTATTATTTGTTTGCCTGTTGATTTTTTGTTTGTGTTTACCTGCAGTAAAGGTGTTCAGATGATTGATTTGTCTGCTGTCTGCTAAGTGAAAGAGGTGCCACAAAGTTGAGTATTTTTGGAGCAGTTTAGGTGCAGATTGTTCAGGAAAAGGAGCACTCTGGCATGACCTCAAGGATTTTTTCTTCTATCGAAATTATTCTCTGTTCTCCATTTTATTTATTGGCTCACCCGAAAAGACTCTCTTTGCCGTGGGAATAATTTTAAATTATCTCACAACGCAATCCAGTCCCTTACAAGCCTTTTGTGTGCCCATCAACCCATCATAACTCTAAATTGCACCATTGTCTGCCTGTTGCTTTTCCTGCCCAGGCAAGCCCCAGGAAAATGCTCACTCCCCGCAAGCCTACCCGCCCGAATCTGCCTCACACAATTACCAACTTTTAGCACGAGCACAAAATGCTGAGCAAAACAAAAACAAAAAAAATGAAAAAGAAAAAGAAATCGAGGCAAGAAGGCAGCACAGAAAAAGGAAAGCCAACGGCAAATTGTGCACAATTTGCCATGACTCTCCCCCCTCCGCCATATCCACTCTCCGCCACTGGCTCCCTTGGCTGAGTTAAGACAGGCGTGTCCTTTTCACAGGCTAAGGTGTCAGTGGCTGGCAAAAGTTTCCTTTTTTTTCGTTTGTCTCGCCCCCGCAGCTGCTTTGTCGTGCTGTCGGCCCTCTTTCTTTGCCTTTTTAACGCCTCGACTTTTGCTAGGCATTTATCTTTGGGTGGGTTGTTGGCATTGGAATTGGAATTGGAATTGGGTCTCCCACAGTGTCTTTTGTCCCCATGTTCGGGTAGCAAATCTGTTTGTCTTAGGGAGGAGTCGTGTCGATGGGCATGGGCATGGGCATGAGCATGGCAGGACGGAGTGCTTCTGGAGTTCTCAGAGTTCTTGGCTCAGTTCATTTTGCGGCTGTTTTGGGGCCGTCTTAAATGGCTTAAGAATTGTGTAAATAAAAACCTCAAACGAAGGCACAGCGCTGGCTGGGTGGGGTGGGGGCTTTTTTGGAGGGGGGTTGTTTAACTTCTGCCCTCGATTAGGCGGAAATGTTTTTTCATTGGATTTTCGCTTTAGTTTTGCTCAGCAATTTATTGACGCACAAGGCAGAGGTGGATCGGTGGGTCGGTGGGTCGTAACAGGCGGCAACTGGCACCGACACGTAGCTACCCCTAAATACACCCTATCCATATCCCCTAACCAGCAATCAAATTCACCAACATCATCGTCACTGTGGTGGTGTGGGTGTGGGTGTGGGTGCGGGTGTGGGTGTGGATGTGCGTGCATGTGCATGGCACTTTGCTAATTAAAAGTGTAGCCTAACGCAGTGCGCTGAGCCCCCCCCCAAATAAATCGATGGCCGGGTAATTAAATTGCATGACAGACCCAGTCCCCCGCCCGTGTACACCCGCAGCCATCAGCCGCCGCGCCGGTCTAGCTAATGTACTGTTGCACTATGCATTTGTTATTGTAATTAGACAGAAGCACAACAGCAGCAGCAACAGCAACAGCAGCAGCAACAGCAGCAGCAGCAGCAACAGAACAAACAAAATGGCGTCGCGTAAATCACTCAAACGCCTAATGGCTTCAGAGCTCTGCAGAGCAGAGCTGAAGATTCGATTGAAATTATGCCCTGCAAGAGTGAGGCAGGAAAGTACGAAAAGATTGATGCAAGATGATGAATATACGGTCGGACTCAAGTCCTGCTCCTGCGTTGTGCCTAAATGAATGGGAAATTCACAATTGAAGCGCCTCAAATGCGGAAACTGGACCACGCACGCTGTGAATAACGGACAGTGTGAAGATGGCAAGCGGCAAATGAAATGACAAAATGGTGCAGTGGTGCCGAAACGCAAGGCACAAAGTAGGAGAGAGAGAGAGAGAGAGAGAGAGAGAGGGCAAACTGATGGACAAAAGCGCACAGAGAGAAGAGGAGTGACTGACAGACGTGGACACATATCCATTTGGCATTGGCCCGAATGATGACAATGAATGAATCGCAGACATACCCTGCGCACCACCAAAACCGCTTGACCACCCCCCCGCACTGGAACGCCTTTCTGTCTCCACGCTGACATCCTCTCTGGTTGAGGCTTTGGTTTTTGCGGTTCTACCGCAGCGGATGCGTAAGCCATCACCCCACCCCCATTGCACAGCATTTCTTGGCCAACGAAATTGGTGCTAGCCTTCAGACTCATCTGCGGATCTGACACCCATTGCGGAGGCTGTGCATTTGCTTGCTTTGCTGATTGTTTAAGTGATTAATGGAAACCACAAAGGGGCATGCAAAAAGGGGCAAAATATATGGAAAAAAGATGGGAGCAAAGAATTTCTTAAGAATTTAACGAGCAGAAATATTCTGAAAGAGTACCACCAGCCAGGGATTGTTGAGCTAAAGTTAACACTCAGTGAGTGCCACTCAAATTCCATATTCAGTTACAGTTGGTCATCATCTATCTCCTCACTCCATTCGCTACATTTCCAGTTCTCAGTTCAGTTCATTTCAGTTCCGTACCGTTCTGACAGTTTATTAAACACTTTAAGACAAAGCAACAAAACAGACAAAACAACAAAAAAAGAATAAGGTGGCAAGGGGCAACAAAAATAAAATGGAGCAAAGGAATCCGCTTGTATTCTATGAATGGAAGCGATGGCGACCACTGATGAACTGCTGACAATTTGTGCAGCGCTTAACAAGCGGTTAAAAGGATACAAAAGGCTGTCGAGCACAAAAACCAACAACTGACAACAGAAAGCACGAACAAAAAAATAAAAAAATAAAACAAAAAACAGAAAACGACGAAGAAAATGAACCGAAAAAAAGATGACAGCAATGCAAAAAGTGCCCGGAATAATACAAAAGAGACGAGCACACAGCAGGGGTCGGGTGGGGGGCAGTGGGCCACAGAGGAACAGGAACTGAAGCAGCAGCAACAGCAGGAGCCTGGCAAAACTTTTGCCACTCGGCGAACTCGACGCGACTCTGGCGATAATTGAACAAATTGTTTCGAGTGCAGTCAAGGGTTTGGGTTTGGGTTTGGGTTGGGTTGGGTTGGGTTGGGCTGTGGCATGGACAGGGTAGCGTGGTCCTCAAGTGCTGACAAGGGCCAATAAGAGGCGCCACTTGGCGAAAAAACTTTTTCGTCCTTGCGTAAAGTGCAGAGATTAACTGTAGATGGGCAAGCAATACCAGGGACATACCTCAGAGATTAATGTAGCTAGAGGGGAGAAGCTGCAACGATCCTAGCCCTAAGTGCTTACAGGGATTAGATATGCTCGAGAGAATTTTGATGTATTATTTTTAGAGCACTGAGAACTAAAAATGGAGGCGGGATTATGGACAGTGCATAGAACTTATAGATATAAAGAAACCGCTAAAAGAGAGAAGCAGGAAAAATGTGAAGAAAATTTGTTCTCCCACCCTTTAACTTCAGTTACAGCCTTTGTAAGGTATTTTCCAAACCAAATTAGAATGAGGCTGAACCGGCTGAATATTTTATAAAATTCTACATAAATCATAAGCTCACAAGTTTATATACTGACTGAGTTGGGAATATAAAAGTAGAGTCGCGTCCAAAGAAGCGACTCACACGTTCCTTCTCGTTATAATTTGAGGCATAGCATTCCGTACGTGTTCAGGCATTCTCTTCTATTTTTGGACTGCTTTGAAATTATTGTAATTTTAGCTTTTAAATTTTGTGTGCTTTGAAAATTGCTGCGATGTTGAGGAATCTTCTGAAACTGCCTGCCGCAGCTGCCCGGAGAGGTCTGCTGCTCTGTCGGGAGGTCGTCAATTGTACAACACGTAAGTGGAACTTGCAGATTTGATGCCACAACTCTCCGAAGATAGGCCAGATGCAAAGTCCTTTATCTACAAGAAACTTGGTTCTTATTTTTAGCACCGCTACTGCAGCGTAGCTACAAATGCCCGTTGGAGGCGGTATACCCCAAGGACCCGGCCAACAAGATCATCTACTACCGCTACCCAACTCCTCTTCGAAAGTCAATCATACGACTCATGCAGGAAGCGAATGAAATGGAGAAACGCCGCCAAATGGCCGCCAAATGCGAAGAAAAGTCACAGAAGATCCATAAAGAGACCGAAGGCGTGGCAAGGCATTTTCATCTATTTTTGGACTGCTTTGAAATTATTGTAATTTTAGCTTTCAAATTTATGTGCTTCGAAAATTGCTGCGATGTTAAGGAATCTTCTGAATCTGCCTGCTGCTGCTGCAGCTGCCCGGAGAGGTCTGCTGCTCTGTCGGGAGGTCTTCAATTGTACAACACGTAAGTGCAACGTGCAGATTTGATGCCATATGCAGTCTGCACTCCGAAATCCAATTCCTTTATCTACAAGAAACTTGGTATTTATTTTTAGCACCGCTACTGCAGCGCAGCTACGCTAACAAATGTCCGTTGGAGGCTGTATTACCGGCGGACCCGGCCAATAAGGTCATATACTACCGCTACCCAACTCCTCCGCAAAAGTCAGTCATACGACTCATGCAGGAAGCGAATGAAATGGAGAAACGCCGCCAAATGGCCGCCAAATGCAAAGAAAAGTCACAGCCGATCCATAAGGATACCGAATGCGTGGCAACGACACCGCATCCAAAAGACGTTCAATGCTATGCAAAGGACATTGGTGGTTCCTGCGAGGAAGCAAAGGCCAAAGTGGTTGTAAAAAGCGAGCTACCGACATTGGGAAATATGGTGCTACGACGCAGGTCATGGCACCTGGTTAAAAACCCAAGCGAAAAGGGGCCATTGGAGCCAAGCCGGGAAGATGACTCTAGCAAATATATCGTGACAGCATTTCAAAAGATTAAGTTTGTGCCCAACGTGCCCTTTCGTAAGCCCGAGAGGAGCGACTGCCGCATTAAATACGAGAAGGTGTCGGCCACAGTGCGAATGTATCGTCGTGGAAATTAATCACAGTAACTCCCATCGTGCGGCGGCTGAAGGCAGCAGATTGTATTTGTAACCATTTGTTAGCATCAATTTTATATATTTTAAAACATTTTTAATCCCCACTCGTTTCTGTTAATTGTTACGCTTCAATATTTGTGGCTGTTGGGAGGGGGATGTTGTGATGATTGCCACGTACAGATCACACCTGAAATTTGAGGTCTCTTAGTACTAACCTCTGCCACTCCTGCCCACAAATCGGAGATCATTGAACTTGGCCACCTGATTCTTCATCACCGCCGTACAGTTGCGCAGCTCGGCGCAGTAGTTCTCATCGTTGCCGGCACGCACCGTGACCATGGTGCCGTCCATAATGTCGCCCAGCGACACCACCTTGAAGGCCACCGGCAGTGTCTTGTTGGAGCGCCAGTGCGGCGGCAGGACGGTGCAGACGAAGAGCGGACTGCTTGTGCGGATCAGCTCGCCGGGATGTTCGGTGAGGAAGTCTCCGAGTGTGCGCTCGGCCAGTATGTCCGAGGTCATTTTGGTGTATGCCTCGTTCAATAGTTGGGCGGGTGTGGGTGGTGTGTTTTGCTCCGTGTTGTTGTTGTTGTTGTTGGTGTTGTTGGAGCCATTGGTATTACTCGTGTTGTTGTTGTTCGCTGTTGAGCTGTTATTGCTGTTGTTTGTTGTTGTATTGTTGTTGTTGTTGTTTGTTGTTGAATTGTTGTTGTTGTTGTTGTTGGCATTGGATGCCGTCGAATTGCTGGTGGTTGTTGTTAGATGCATTTTGTAGTTGTTGTTGGTGTTACTGTTGTTGTAATGATTGTTGTTGGTGTTGTTGAAGTGATTGTTGGTGTTGGTGTAGTGTTGGTGTAACTGCTGCTGCTGCTGCTGTTGCAAGTGGTGATGTTGCTGCTGCTGCGGCTGTTCTGGATGTGGATGTGGATGTTGCTGCTGCTGCTCAAACTGCTCCAGTTGCCCCTGAGCGTGAGCCTGCACTTTTTTTAATCGCACAATTTTGTCTTCTGTTAATCGCACCGTTGGTTGGAATCAAAAACAAACTGCCCTTTCGAGTGCGTGCCAAGTGCTGAAAGCATATGCAAAAAGAGTTCAATCATTAGTGTTGAGTTGGACAGCGAACTAAAAAAAAAGATTATAAATCCCAGAGAAATGAAAGAGAATCTTTCAGACAAAAAGGTTGAGTAAAAGTCAAGTTAGATTTCATTCAATATAGTTCCCTCGATCCATGCTCTGAGATTTGTGTGTGTGTGGGGGGTGGGGGTCTCCAAGTTGATTAGGTCATCAATCTACCAATGCGCCATCCATCCCGGAGCAACTTCAATTTCAACTTGTCGCATGCCATAAAATTTGCGTGCCCAGGCCACCCCACATTAATGTCTTTAAATCACAGTGCCCAAAATGGCATATTACATGGTCTCTCGCCAAACCAGAGCCCAAACTGCAGCTCAATGCAGGGCCAGGGGCATGCCCAGGGCACGGGCGACCATAAACACAAATCAATTGTCAACCACTCGACGGGGACGGCTTCAGACGGCTCTCGGTTTAAGAGCAGGACCAGAGTGACGACGAGGATGAGGCACTTGCAATGGGATCAGAGGTGTGTGTGTGTGTGTGTGTGTGGGGGCTGCGGGGGGACACAGGGCGAGCGCAGCGGAACGCAATTTGCGTTGCACTTTTCAATTTCCTGCAAAGGACTTCATTGCTCTCCTCAGTGCACATGCATACATATGTCTCTGTCTATGTGTGTGTGTCTGAAAATGTCCTGGCATGCAACACTATCCAAACGAAACGCAAATCTAGTCGACATCCGCGTGCGTGCGATGCGGGTTGCATGTGCCTCTCATGTGTGGATCGGTTTGTGTCTGTGTGTGTGTGTGTGGCATGTGGCATGTGGGCAGTGGCACGCAGTAGCGTACCCCGGACATGGGACACGTCACCGTAACCAGTGTCAAAATGATTGTGGACTCACGGGTGAGAATTTGTGGTTTGATACTTGCATATTTTGTCACTTGTCGACATTCGTCCAGCTCGTCCAGCTCGTCCAGCAAGTGCAAAGGAGAAAGGCAAATGAATGCCCAAAAAAAGGGGACAGATAGTCAGCAGGTGCAGGTACAAGTGGAGTCAAAGAAGCAGCTGTATATGCAGACAGAACTTCAGAGAACTGAAGGTGAAGCTGGCTACAAAAATGTTGATGGATCGCTGGAGATCCGAAGTGCAAGAAGATTGAGCTGATCTTCATATAATTCTTCCCACTTAATCACTTAAAATGTAGCTAACTGTGCCCTCCTCGATGAGGGCTCTACCCGGCTCAATCTCAATCTCCATCTGCCATATCTTCACCCGGTCGCCCACTCATTGTCCATTCGCGCGTACCCGCAGGTTTTTTTCCCCCCACTCAGCTCAGTGAGCGGCACGGGCACTGCCGTGGGGGAGGTGGCAGGGCCCCCACATTGCTGACCGATAAAAATTACTTAAAAATGCCACAGCTCATGGGTTGACTTTTGGCCAACGGCGTTGCCCAACGAAAAAGAGAAAGAACAAAATAAAAAACCAAACAAAAAAAAAATGGCAAACGGCAATGAAAAGCTGTGAAAAAACAAGCAGCAGAACACCAAATAACCGTGCCTGTCACACACACAAAAGAGCTGGAAGGGAGTAGGAGAATGGAACAAGCAGAAACAACAAGAAGGAACAATGGCCAACAGAGGAAATCGCGGCAAAAGTCCAACGGAAGCCAAACGTGTCGCCGCGAATCCAGACAACACACATCCCCCGACAGGGTGAGAGAGGCCGTCGGGGAGGAGCAGCGTGTAAAAGCAGAAGGAAATGCTCGAGGAGAGAGGCAGATAGAGATATGCTAATGGGTATGGGGAGCGTGGTGCGGTGCGGTGTCGGCCCAGTCGCCAACGTCATTTGCCTTTCATTTCGTTTGCCCTGCCTTTTATTGTAAATTTACTTTATAAAGGTTATTACCGAGCGCCCAAATAAGCGACAAGTCGGGGGGGGCCAGACTGGACTGGACTGGCCTGGACTGGCCTGGACTGGCCTGGACTGCTCTGGCACTGGAGCCCACGGATGCCCCGGCTGTGGGCTGTGGGTGCAGCCACAAGAGTTTGCTGGATCCCCTTCAGTGGGTACTTTGATCGTTGATCGATGGCAAAGTCTGCATGATTTTGGTAGCATTTTTGCTGCAGTTGAACTGTAAGAAAAGCGCCTTAAAAGTAAACCCATCTAAGGCCAACAGAATGCCCAACAATTGGGCGCTCGATGAGCAGCTGCAGGTCATTCAACAGCTGGCAAGGCCCGCCTGAACTGTCCACAGTCCAGTCCATCTATAGAGACAATAAAAGAGAATGCTAGAGGAGCGCAAAAAAATCAGCGGCAAGTGCTCGACAAACGCGCCATAATCCGCGCTTGCCGTCACCAGAAGAGTTGCCTGCCACTGCCACTGCCAATGCCACCAGCAGCACACCACGAACCTGAAGCAACGAGTCACGCGCGGTTTGTCACCTCATTGTTGTTGTTGCCCCATGGCCCACCATGTGACTGGCAGACTCATTTTTTGTTGTTGTTGTTTGTTAGGTTCCCGAAACCTGAACAGAGTCTGAGAGAATGGCAGCTGGGAGGTGGGGGGGGGGGACGGAGCTGGGAATGGGTGGCTAAATCAAAATTCATGGTTTCTGTTAAAACGAGCAACCGGGAGGGGGCTGGAGGGCTGGGGCGTTACGGTATCGATAGACAAGGACCATCCGTGGAGGCGATGGCTATGGGTTACACGCAAGTTTAACCCTTTGATGACCTCTCTCTCTCTCTCTCTCCCGCCCCCCCTCGCCATCGAGCAGTCCTGGCCGGGAAACTCCTGACCCGATCTGATCCAGCCAGCACACATGTACAACATGTAAATTGTTTCAATTTGCGGCATTTGCCGTAAAGCTGCGCAATTTTCGACATGCCACACACACACACACACACACACACCCCTGAAGAGCCACCCTCTGTGTGAGAGCAGTATCTGTGTGATAGGGGGTGGTGGGGTGGGGGAATCCTTTTTTTTCGCAGCCATAGTTCGGTATGTCCAGCTGTTGGGCTCCCATCGAATCCTTTTCGAGTATGAGAGTGGCAAAAAATGCTCAAAACCCAAATACTAAACTTGTTAAATGTTATGGCTATATGTACCACACATACATATATTTCTATATATATATATATCTATATATGTGTGGCTGTATGTGGGTGTCGGTGTCCTCTAAAACGTGGCTACTGGACGCTGCTGCTGCTGCTGCTGCTGCTGCTGCTGCGTTGCCACTGCTGTTGCCTGCTACTTTGATGTAGTTAAATTTTAATTGGACTTTGGGTTTTTGTTCCCCGTCTGTGGTATTTCAACGGCCAGCAACAGCAACAACTATGTCAAGTATGCGCACGGGTTTGTGCACTTACATATATGCGGCACTGTGTGCGCTGCCCATATTAAGTTAACCAATTTCACAGCAAAAAAAAAAAAGAGAGAAGGGAGTCCAGTACACCGAAAAGGCAGTCGCTGGTGCTGCCCACTGAATGGGCTCTAGGAACTGTTGAAGAATCTCATCAAGATTTTATTGGACAATGCAAATTTGGAGCAGATTAATGGGTCATATAGCAAATATGCCCAAAAATGAGCTGCCGCCAGTCAGCTGTTCGCGGTGTTTCAGTGTTGGCACGCAACGTTTTATTTTGCTGTGGAATTTTCGCTTTGTGACGTGCGATAAGAAAACAGATTTTTTTATTGCTTTTAAATGCTAGAAGAAATATTTCTCACTTAATGCAAGCCAAATAAGAAATTTTCGGCTATTTATCGACACTATTTACAGCATTTTAGCCTATCGGCCCGATACTCGATGCGCCTGGCAAGCTCTTCGAGGCGGTCAAGACGGCGGCATTGGCCAGGCCACAGCTGATCTTAGCGAGCGGGTCGCTGGCAGCATTAGAGATGTTCTGCTCAATTGTACGGCCTGCCATCGTCGACCTGCAGCTGCATCCATAAGGCATTTGCGGGCACGGAAGTGGCACAAAGGCCATTGCGTAAATGGCATGCAAATGGTGGGGCGTACGTTGACTCGCGGTGAGTATTTCCATGAAATTGGGTGACATTTGTGGCAATTAAGGCGGTGGATTTCTTAAACCTACAGGCATCGTTCATCTTGTGGAGGGAAATCACAGACGCGCTGAGCAGAACAACCTGGAAGCCAACCACCTCGAACTCCATATAAATTCAATGTGTTTTCATTGATAATTAAAAAATTAATAGGCATGTGTATTTGGTGCTGCTTGCACCGAAAGAGTTCCCCAAAGATTCCCCAACATATCCATCCCAACCCTCAACTTAACTCCTCAGTGCTCGAAAGTTCTACTTTAGCCGGAACTATTACTGTGCATTTGCTCGGCCTTATCCATTACCCAAACCAATCAATTTACGAGTGTTTCTGTCGCATCGGACAACGACATGGCCCAGCAGCAACAGCAGCAACAGTAAAGCCCAAAATTAACAACATTTGCTAACTAACAACAAATTAAGTCATACATTGTTGATAAGTGCTCAAGTGGGGACCACAGAAACCACCCGGAAAGAACCAGAAACAGAAACAGAAATAGAACCAGAAGGAGAGGACTACTGCCAGTGTGGCAGTGTGGCAGAGTGCCGTGTACGTGCAGTGGCAAGTGGCAAGTGGCAAGTGGGAGTCAAGTAACAGGAGTCCGACAACGTTCGCTTTAATGCCTAAATCAACTAAATTTGCGGGCAGCAAACTTATTTCCGGCATGCCGAGAACATTTACCAAAACACCAGAGAGCCCCCCCACCCGAAACAGGAATCAACAGTCCAGGCATAAGGGAGAGCGGGCCAGAGAAGGACACCAAAATTCAACCATAAATTGATGCAGTAACACGCCCTCAGACCCGCCCTCCCACCCTACCTCCCTCCCTCACTAACAAAGCCTAGAGATGCAGTTCTCCAAAAAATGAAAGAGAAGTTTCGGCACTGGCACTGGCACTGCCACTGGGATGCAGTCTTGCTGCAATCCAATCCAATCCAATGCAATGCAATGCAATGCAATGAAATCCTTCTGTCTGTCCTGGCGTCCTGTGGCTGAACGGGGGAGGGTGGACAAGGGACAAGGGACAAGGGCCGTGGTGCTGGGGGAAAAACCCGAAAAGCAAGCAACCAACAATGCCAAGTTTTCGGTCAACTTTCGGCCAAAACAATGCCCAGTCCCCCGCAGGAGCTACGTCCTGGCCGTGTCCCTGGTCGTGCTGCTGGCAACGCTCCGTGCGTAAGCCACCCAGCACAACAAAAAAAAAATACCCACATGGGGCACGCATCTTGTGCTCTTCCTTTATTCCTCTTACCCTTACCCGCTCTCTGACCCCCTCTCTCTCTCTGTGTGTGCGTGTGTGTGCCGGCATTAATAACGTGTGCAGCATGCAACGTGTCCTGCCTCTGATGCTGCCTCTCTCTCTCTCCACCTCTATCTTGGTGCTGCATCCTTGCAACTGCAACTGGAGCCAGAGTTGGACTTTCTCTGGTCAATTCGCGGTTTTGCTTGTCACTTAGCCGACGGCCGACGGCCGACTGTTTGCCATGCGAGCTGTTGGCCATTTGATAAACGACGAGGAGACGACAAACGACAAACGACGACGACGATGACTGCTACTGCGACGAGCAAGTGCCGCCCCCGTCCTTGCCATCGCCCTCGCCCTTTTTGAGGCGACAATGTGACGACATTTAAGGCCCAAGAGCTGCAGGAATGAGCATCCTTTTGGCAGATAGATATGTAGATAGGAACGGGCAGGGGCACGGGCAGGGGCACGGGCAGGGGGCTATTGGGGATGGTCCATGCACCGCACTGAATTATCTCACCGAGGTGTCAAGAGGGTGTCCTTATGGCCGCAGGCCAGCACGAGCCGTAGCCGGGAGTTTGTTCAGTCTTTTGGGGCGGCTGTGTGGACTAAGTGCTAAGTGCTCCACATGGAGAGATCTCAGATCCAAGTGATATTTAGGCTTTGCTCTGGGCTATTCCGGGAATAGATTGGTACGTTATTAAGGCATTTATTTGAACATGGATAAACATGGATCGGAAAACAATATAGCTAGGGGAAATATATGTATCTCTGCCTAGGAAACTTCAGAGTATTTTGATGCATTATTCTTTGAGCAATATCTGTGACAAGTGTGGAGGGGAAACTCATCGCCAGAGAATGCCCAATGCTTATGGATTATGGATGGCACTTTCTAGGCCACCGCAAATAGCAGCAGCTGAGCAGCGTTTCAATTCCTTGTGCCTGGTGAGGCGCTGCCCAGAGTATTCCCAGTTCGTTGTTGGACCTGCACTGGCGCTGTGTGGCGTGGCGTGGCGTGGCGTGGCGTTGGCTGCTGCTCCGGCTCTCCATTGTGTGTTATGTTTGAGCTTTAAGTGGCGTAATAAGTCCAGATTGCAGCCTGTTTCTGGGCCCTGTCCTGAGGTCTCGCAATCCATCCACGGCGCACCCACTGCATCCAGCGCTTTCCCCTGTGCCACTGTGGCAACCACCAGACCCACACCCACAGCCACACCCACACCCACACCACACCACACCACATTGCCGGGGCCATTTCGGGTTTGAACTGTTTTCGGTTTGTTTGCTTCTGCCCGCAGAGCTTGCTTTGGCTTTTGCTTTTAAGCCAGAGGACTAGGCGCTGGACTAGGACAAGGACTACGACTAGGACTAGCACAAGCACAAGCACAAGCAGTTGGCCTACGAGGAGTCAGCAGCAGCAGCAGCAGAGTCGAGACTGCTGACTGGAGAGAGTGGTGAGGTGGAGAGGTGGAGAGTGAAGAGAGCTGGTGAGCTGGAGAGCTGGTGGGCTGTTGGAGGCGTTTAACATTTTTGAGGCTTGATTGGATTTTACACAGGCCTGGGCGTAAAGTGAAAAATTGCATTTTGAGCAGCTGCTGTTGCACTTGCCTCTGCCACTGCTGCTGCCACTGCTGCTGCTGCTTCATGTTGCAACCTAAATTTGGTTGTTGTTGTTTTTGTTTTTGTTGTTGTTGTTGATGAAGTCGGCTTTGGTTTTGGTTTCATTTGGTTTTGCTGGTCAGCCAGGGTTGCGGCTGTCTGTTATTTTGAAATACTCGTTGAGTGGCTCGTTTGCGGTAACATGCATGTGGCCATGCCCCATGCCCCATGCCCCCCCACCCCTTTTTCACATGCAACACACAAAGAGATAATACAATTGTTTCACTCACTCACTCACTCCTCCTCCCTCCCCTCCCCCCCACCCGCCACAACCACTTCCTGTGTCTTCTCTTTGTGCCATCTCCCATCTTGGCCCTAATGCACTTTAAGCTGCTTTAAGCCATTTGGCCACGACACGCCACGCCACGCCACGCCCATTAACGGTTTATTAGCACCTTAAGCTGTGCGCCCAAGCATGCGTTCCAGACACCCCCCCCCCCCCATGGCCACGCCCACTGGCCTATCGGTTGCTGGGGGGTAGGTGTAAGTGCAATATTGCATTTCTACGGCAATTAAAATACATTTTCCGGTTACTTGACACAAAACATAATTTGCATTTCCTGCCTGCCTGCCTGCCTGCCTGCCTGCCCGCCTGCCACCCTGAGCTACTGCTGTGTGCTGCCCCTGCCTTTTTGGGGGGGGGGGGGGGGGGGCAGGCATTGGATTGTTTAAATGCATAAATGATGCTTTGAACAGAGCCTGCTTTACTCGATGCCACTGCCAGTGCCAGTGCCACTGCATCGTCGCCAACCGCAGACGCAGGCAAGCACAACCCTTGCCCAAGGACCCAAGGCTCGATGATGATGATGATGATGCCCCATGCCACGCCTGTCTAACTGCATCTCGGTCCGGCTCTGTCTCCGGCTATGTCTCCACTCTGTGTGTGTGTGTTGTGTCACCTTCACACACTTCAACACTGTCCATCTAGAAATTGTACTTCGAAACGAATTTATTGATTTAACATGAAAATATCAAAGATATCTGCATTAAGGAAGTCTTGTAAGAAAGTCGGATGGTGATACATATATATATTTTTATTTTTTAATCGTTATACAACATTTTTTGCTTATTTTCCTTATATTTAATTTGCTTTCCCAGCTTTCGATCTCTCAGCGCTCTCAGATATTCGTAACAGCCAGCGTAAACAGCGAGCGCTAACAGCTAGCGCTAACAGCCAGCGCTAACAGCGAGCACGAAAACTGATCGTTACAGCGAGCTCTAACAGCTAGCGCTAACAGTCAGCGCTAACAGCGAGCACCTAAGCTGAGCGCTAACAGCGAGCGCTAACAGCCGAGCTCTAACAGCTAGCGCTAACAGCCAGCGCTAACAGCGAGCACCTAAACTGAGCGCTAATAGCTAACAGAAAGCGGTTACAGCTAGCAGTTACAGCGATCGGTAACAGTGCGCTGCAATCGTGTGATCGGCTACTTACATACATATGTATGTATGTACATATGTACATTCCCTGCTCACGGCGGTATTCACAGTTCTCTATCGAATACCAAAATTGATAAAATTTCTAGTTAGCTATACACACCTTGCAGCTTGCTGACCAGTGTAAAATGTTATCACCCATGTCTGGCATATGTCTCATTCTGCAAACAACATATACAACATCTCCCTGTCCCTGCCCCTGCTGGGGACTGCTCTGAAAAGTACAGCAATTGACATGCCCAGAGCCAACGGCCTATCGGCCTGTGTGTGTGTGTGTGTGTGTGTGTGTGTGTGTGAGGAGTTTGTCCAAATCACCGAGTTTAACAAATTAAATGACTTCTAGTGCGTACATTGTTTTGACACGGATGTTGTCACCCTCTCCCCTCCCCTTCCCTCCACTCCGCTCCCCACACCAACCCAACCAGGGACGAACGGACCGCCTCATGCGAGGTTGGGCAACGTCTGGACTATGCCAAATTGCTGTTGATTGCTCGACACTCAGGAAAGCCGTGTGAATGGCAGGGCCCCACCTGCAATGTAAGGCATTTGACAGGGCTCCCATTCACTGCCACTCCCACTCCCACTCCCACTCGACCACTGCAGAGTGGAGCAGCAGCAGCAGCAGGAGCTGGAGCAGGGGTTGGGGTGCAGCATGAAGGTGTGTTGCTGGCAGGTGGGGGGTTTGGGGTGTGCTGCCGGTAACTGCACTTTGCATGACGCGTTGTCAACTGCAGTCAACATTTTGGTTTTCCGACGGCTTTGGTTTGGCTTTTGGCCTCGGGCCATAAGCCAACACCAAAAACAGGAATATTAATATTAAACAACAACACAAAAAATAAGAAGAAATATAGCAGAAAAAACAAAACAAAACAAAACTATTTATGCCGCAGCATCATCATCATCCGTAGCCCTCATCTGTCGGGCTCCATCTGGTGGTGGATGGTGAGTCCGGACCACCCAAAATATTCATCATTTTTGCGCCGCCTTTGATACATTTCATACATTTTTATGACCTGCAGCGTTTTTGTCTTGTGCCGATCTCTCCGATCTCTGCTCGGCTATGCCCTGCTCTTCCCTGCTCGGCTCTCTTTAATGGCTTTATAAATACACAAAAACGAAAACCAAACGAAAAATATGAGAAATGATCCACAGAAGCCCCATTTGTCCCCTGTCCTGTCGTATTATTTTGTTTATGTTTATGGCAATTAAATTTCATTCAACAACGGGAATACACAAAAACTGCACTTGATCAGGGCGTAGGAGGGGGGCGTTGGGGACTGTGGAGCATAGTGTGGTAGGTAGAAAATTGTTTATGCTTTGTTTGTCCCAACCGATGGACCATAAAAAGTGTGTGGCACAGCGCGCTGCAAGTTGCAGGCGGCCCGAAAAGAGTTTGGAGCATGGCATAGCATTTTAGTTATTAGCAACAAAAATGAGCGAAGAGATGCCACAATTAACTGCATCGAATAAGAAGATCTTGAAGCATTTTTTCCTCATTACTTTCATGCAACATTTTGAGGCATTTTTAACGTTTTTCCGTTTGAGTTTACTGACTCCTAATTGCGTGAGGGATTTACTCAGATTTTCACTTGTTTGCTGCTAGAACTTTTCTTGAATTTCACATATCACACATTCACTTTCCTTTGCCACCCCTTGAGAGATTAAAGACACAGTGGGAAAGTGGGAACTGTCCCTCTCATAAGGTGAACTCTCGCCCAGTCATAGTTCAAACATTTACCGCGAATATTCACAGTATATATGTATGTGCATAAGTTTTGGATTCCAAGTGGTACGAGTATATGTGACATAAAAAAAGCAGAAATTAAAGGAAAACTTGGGGAGGGGGAAATGGCAGCCGCTAAAACTATTTTCGTAGTCACACCCGCGTGTGGGTATCGGAGGCGCCTCCGACACAACCAAAGATGCGCTACCAAGGGGGTGGAGCCAGGGCGCCAGGGCGCCAGGGACCCGGGCCATGGGGGGAATGCCATGGGGGGCGACCACAGTGTCAAACGGATTCTGTCTGCCTCAGTTGAGTGGCGGAGTTGGTTGGGGTTTGTTCTTACTTTTGGTCTGAGCAATCCCGAAGCGTTTCATTGTCTTGGCTAAGCAAATTTCATTGGATCCCGTTGGCCCACACACACACACACACACATATGAGTGTGTGTGTGTGTGCCTGTGGGGGAGTGGGAGTGGGAGTGTATGCCATGGAGTGGCATTCGAGTCGTCATTGCCGCTCCTTTAGCCGCCTTTGATGATATGTATGCACATGTGTGTGTGTGTATGTGTGGAAAAACAGGAGATAAAAATTGTATTTCATTTGGTGTGTTTTTTTTTTCTCCATTCACTTTTTGTGGCTCAACTGTGAGTGGCATTTGATTCACTCAACTCAAAGTTGACTCCAGTCCATGGAAGTTCTCACTCGCTTTGCCACTTTGTCTTCACTGTAATGCGCCGTTGCAGGCTCTCAATTAGCAAATTAAGCACTCACTCGCCCACTCACTCGCACACTCACTCACATACTCAGACACTCACTCATACACTCACTTGCACTCGTGCTCGTGGTGTTCGTAATGTTCGTTCCCCCAAAGCAAGGGTTGAACCATATTGGGGCTCTTGCTCTCGTTCGCTCTCGCAATTGTTTCTCCACTCAAAAATGTAGTTGAGTCGCCAAAACGGCGACCCCGCCCCCACCAGATGCAGGCCATTGCAATCACCACTGTCTCTGTGTGTGTGTGTGTGTGTGTGTGTGTGTGTGTTAGTTTTTGTTATTTTTTTGGGGGATGTTCTTGCTTGGTTTTTAATGTGGAAGTTGATTTTGTGCCTGTTAAGTTCGCTTATTAATAAAAATCAAACAAATAAAACCGATCTACATATATGTATTGAGTCTATCAATCGCTCAAACTTAAAGCGGAAGCAACGTGCTCGATATTAGAGGATTTAACAAAGGTAAGGCAGATATGCCAGCTAATGGCGAACCAACAGCACTTAGATCTTCCTTGAGGCTTGATCATAAGTCGTAACCCATGGAGATATCATCCATAATTTCTCACTGGCTGGGTGCAGGATCTATTAATGCGCGAAATGCAGCAGCAATATGCACACAAATAAATATAATAAGCATCAATAAAATGCATATTTATATTTATTATAGTTATTATCCTGCATCCCATTGAAATCTTTCATATGACAAATGTTTTGTTTTTTTTCGTATACTATTTTCTGTTGCTATTCCGCTGTTGCTTGCTCACATATGTTGCCTCATATAAATCGGAGGTCCTGCCCAAAATTCAGTTGGCTCTTCGTGCTTTAATAATTCAGTCAGCGCCCTGCCATCACATGTCTGCATGCACCTTTATGTATATTTTTGCGTCACTGATTTCATTATTCCTGTGTAAATTTCGGGGCTGCAGTTGGCCTAATCACACGCACCTTCCACCACCTTTCCCCCGCCCTTAACCAACGTATGGTTTTCCCTTCACTCACCACACACACACACACACACCCCCCACAGCCCCCAACCAACAACATTTTGCGGTGTCTGTGTCTGTTTTCCGGTGTTCCGATGTTCCTGTGCAGCGGGTGGGGAGCGGGTAGATGGGGTGTATGGGGTGTTTGGAGACTCCCAGATATTTGTGTGCAATTTTTAGTTAAATTATTTTTACACCCAAAATGCCAAACCAAAATAACCAACAGCAACAGCAGCAGCAAAAGCAAAAGCAAAACATGAAAAAAAAAAAAAAATTTGGAAATACATGAGGAAAACCTGAACACAAAATTCGATGCCATTTGAAATTTGTAGGGCCCATGAGATGCGTTGCATATGCAACTAAATTGGTTGGTTCTTTTTGGGTGGCTCTCTGCGTGTGCTGCGGGTGATTGCATTTTAGGGGCTTTTGGACTACCACCGGCGTATCCCCTGGACACCGCACCACACCCACACTACCACCCCCGCACACGACACAGGCCACACACAAAGTGGCAAGTGCAGATTTGAAGTTATTACGAAAAACTAACCAACATTTTGTGGGTTTGAAGTTGTGTGGAATAATATTGGTAGACCCAAAAAGCCTTTGCTATGATTGTTGTTGCACATATTTTTATTACCTATTCGCACAGCTGTATGTATGTATGTATGTATGTATGGAACGTGTACGAACATCTGTATTCAGGTGTCACAAGAGAGTGGCAAATTCAGGATGCAGCATGCACATTCTGCTGATGCTGATGCTGATGCTGATGGAGCAGATGCCAGGCAATTGATGAATTGAGTTTTGAGTGCATGAACGTTACTTTTCAGCCAGCAAATATAATCAAGCGAGTAAACTCTATTTTTGGCAATGACAGATGTGGCAGATTTGTACAGTTCTTAACGCTGTTGGACGTGCATGTAAGTGAGAGTTTTCTTTGCTTGAAATTTCTTTTAAATTAATTCTTAAAGTTTATATTTGTTGCATAAACAAAACAAAATTTTTTTTGTTTTTTATTTTTTTTTTTGCAGCAGCTTTGTGGAATATCCACATTCAAGATGCCTTCCTTTGTGTATTTATTCAAAGCAAAAATTCACATATTCTGCATATCCTTTTATGCATTTTAGCTGTCAGCTTCAGTCGCCTGTCAGAGCTCCTCAATAGCTGTCATTATCATTACGCAAAGCACCGCCCATCAGCCCATCAACCAATTCAATGCCAAAAAAAAACCAAAGAAAAAGGCAAACGATGAGCAGGGCGCTTAAACAACTCGTTATAATTTGTAGACCCCCCCCCACAGCCGGGGCAGCAATCAACCGCGCAGCTACAACCAGCACTAAAAGCAAAAAGAAGGTGCAAGAATACAAAAAAATGGTGTGTGTAAAAACCGCCAAACACACACGCAAACAAAAACAAGGCACCAAACAAATGCAACAACCAGATGAGCGGAACAACAATTGGCTGTTGGCTGTGGGCTGTTGGCTGTTGGCTGTTGGCTGTGGGCTGTGGGCTGTTGGCTGTTGCCCGTTGTGTTGCATTGTGGGTAGGAAAAATTACGAAACCAAAAATCAGCAACCAAATATGTGGTTGCCACCAACAAAAGGCCCAAAACAGAGAATACATATCCCCAGAGGGACATGGCGAGTGGTTTGGGCAGCTTTTTGGGGGGGGCAGGTGAGTTGTTTGGTGGTCAATTTTTTTTTTGCAACTCACTCGCTCGCCGTCTCTCTGGCTGTCGCTCTCTGCCTCTGTTCAGTGTCAAAGAAGCAACAAAAAATAATAAAAGCTGTGCAAAGAGCGCGAGCGAGCGAGAGAGAGAGAGAGAGAGAGACGGAAACGATTGCAATGCAACTTTTGGGGGCAAGGACAATGCAACAATCCGCAGCAAAGCCCACGTGTGGACATCAGTCTGGTGAGGGTGAAACCTGCTGCTCCACTCCCAATTTGTTGCTGCAATAATAAACATGGAACATGGAAGAACACGCGTGTCCAGGACGCTCTGCCTGGCCTGCTGCGTTTTTTTGCTTTTGTTTTTGTTCTCTTTATTTTTTTTTTGTGCTGATACCCTGTATCCCTGAGTGCAGCACAGAGTGGTATGCTGAGCATCCATGAATGTAGTTGAACAAACTACAATTCAATCCACAATTAAGTGCATGACAGTGCCATAATTATTGCCTAGGCATATCTACGAACCAGCATAAAGAATCCGCCTGTCCGAGGTATCCTTCAGTCGTCGAAGGCGCAGCATTTGCACATTTATTTTACACAGTTTTTTATTCGAGACCAATAACAACAATTACGCAGCGGGCTGCCCCCTGTTTGACTCGCCGTTACGAATGAATAGCCGGGTACGAGTCGAGTCTGACGTTCACCATGACGTTGCATTGCGG